>NC_081834.1:48825378-49447378 GCF_030867095.1 Alligator mississippiensis | reverse complement strand
ATTGTGCCTGTGTTTTACTCCATTGTCACCCCCGTTCTGAATCCTGTCATATACAGCCTGAGAAACAGGGATGTTTTAGGAGCCCTTAGGAGGATGGTTGGAAAATACTGAGTCCTCTAGTAAAATTGATAATTGTAGTTTCCTGTTATGTGACTGGTCTGATCAAAGACAAGAGAATATTCTGGAAGATTCAGAACAAAGAAACCTTAAATTTTTGAGGCCTCTGCGTTAACTGTCTGTGTCCTTTTGCAAAACAAGGGCATTCAGACTCCTCTATCACTTGATCCTTTCAGAAAAGCCTTCCAGCCCCTGTTGCAGCAGATTTAACCAGATTATTGCAAGACTACGTGGGATTGGAAACCTGCATAGCCCATGTCCTGCAAAAGGATGAAATTCTCTTGCAGGACATAGGTCAAGTGTTCAAACACACACATGCCCAGCAGCCACTTTTCCAGGTGGAATTGGGCTTCTCCTACCCACATCTGTTTTAAACCTGTTAAACTTCACAGAGCTCAACAGTCGAATCCTTGGGTTTTACCAGAGACGGGAGGGGAGAGGGGGGGAGGGGGAGGAGAAGGGAGAGTGAGAGGAAGAGCTTCATTTGAATTGTCATCTTTCTTTCTTTGATAGCTTTAATCATGAGAAATGGGAACTCACTATTGACAAGTAGGTTTATATATTTTGTCTGAAGTAGATGAACTTGGTTAATGCACTGCATCACTAAAAAGGAAAGAGAGAAGAATAGGAAGCTTCCTAACTTTACATCCATAATGAGACTTTGAACATGGAGGCAGTGAAAAGGAAAGGGTTTCTTTCTCTGTACCTGGAAGAACTGGAACAGACTGGGATACAACATTTACTGAATGCAGGTACTGATTCAAATAAAATAATTCACGAATGGCTATAATCCTCCATTCCCCTCTCACTTTTAGAATTGACCCTGTAGCAGATTTGGGGGTTTTCTTATCTCAAAAACCTTTAAGCTTCATGTAGCTCTTTATTTCCTAGACACACTTGCTTCTCAGGAGCCATCAGCAACCTAAACCAGCACTCAATAGCTTAACTCAACATAGCCCATAAACCTTTGGGTAAGTTCCCCCTGATGTTGGCCTTTTCATCTAAACTCTGGAGCTACGTATGTAATGAGAGAATTGCTGAGCTTGTATTACATTGCAGAGAAGTTCTTTCCCTGGGGGCGGCTGCCTGGTGGGCGCAGGGGCAGTCATCTGGGCATATCACTTAGGCCCCAGCTTAGTTTGATGAAGGCAAGCAGTGCAACATCTTCCACAGAGGGCACGCCTGGAAGTGAACATAGAATGACCTGGGGAGGGAAGATGGGGTCTGAATCTATTCCCTGGTGAGCATACGCCTGCTGCTCTGAGATCAGCAACTGTATGAGAAAAGTCCTGGCCTCAGAGCACAGAGATGAATGACCTGCTCCTTGAGGCTGCTTGAAGGTAATGGGGCAAGAATTGATCCTAGTCATCCCTCCGGCTGTCAACAGGAGCTTGAGGAGGGGGGGTGGGCACCAAGCCCCTCTGCTCTGCCGCAGTCAGGGTAGGGCCAGGACACAGAGCATGGCATTTCCTATGCTCCCATGCCCTCCACACCTAGCTTCCAGTTCGCGCTGCACAGTCGTGGCACTGCCCAACCCTGCTTTATCGTACTGCCACATCATCCTTTCCCCTCCCTAGCCAAAAGAAGGAGTGACATGAACCCAGAGCTTCACTCTGAGGATTATGGCCTTGGTCCTCTTGCTTTCAACCTCTCCTATGCAACCTGCTGCAATCCAGGACAGCTCTGGGCAGTGCAGGGCTGCTGGGGAGGGAGAGGAACGGCCCCAGCTTCCCTCATGGTTGAGCTGTTAACTCCTGACACTTGACATGGTCCTTCTCTTCCAGCACCCAGCAAAGGTAACTCTGGTTTTGTCCCAGGTGGGGATCTTGGCTCCAGCCTTGCCGTTAACACAACGAGGAGAAGGAAAACAATTCAAGTTCCTGATGCGTCGTCCACTTCCAGTGTCCTCTGGGAGTCCACCGCCCCAACTGGGTGCTCCTGTGTTGGGACCATATTGTTTCTGTCCCTGAACACAAACAGATCTGTCCCAACCTTTTCTCAAAGGGGTGTTGGGATCTCACGAGGCTGCAGCATGTCCTCGTTTGCTCACCCACTCCCAATGCACCCTTTTGCACCCCCGTGTTCTCCTTTCTATTTTGTACCAACCAAGGTCACTAAGGGCATCCTAAGTCCAATTCATTTTTAAATTATTAATTAAAATTTGGGGTCAAACTAAATGGGAGGTAACTTGAGCTTTGGGAATAAGGAAGGCCTGGCATGGGACTGTGGGTCCCTCCACCTCTTGTCCCTGCAAAAAAAGGGAAGAACAGGGGAAATGTTAGGAAAAAGCTCAAGCTGCCTGGTGTCTGGGCATAAATATCTCCTTCGTGGTCTCTGTTGTGCCCATGCTGGCTGCAAACTGTGCTGGTCTGGGCTGAGCAGGACACTGCCTCACTTCAGCTGTCATTTTCTGCCAGTGCCCACAGTTATTCTGGCACTTTCCAGTTGTGCGGGATGGCCGTAGTCTCCCTGCATAATAGCATGCAGCCTCCTCCCTTCCCTGCAGGGCTTTGTCACCCTCATCCTGATGGGCCCAAAAAGCTCCTTCTTTCGGGGCCCAAGCGGAGCCTCAGTCCCAGACAAGACCCTCCCTGGGGAAGCTGCCTGGGGTGGATGGTATTTCCCACAACACCCTTGCATATGAACACAGACTCCCAAGTGCAGGCCCTTTTCTCTGTGTGTGTGTGTTCGTACGCATCCATCATCCACAGCCCAATAACCCCATGAGTGACCTCTCACCAGGCACACAAACACACCTACCCCTTGAAAGCACAGGGCAGAGCTCCAGGACTTCACCTTTGGACGCAGTACCCACAGTTTCTCTATTCCATGCAGTCGGACACGGGCTTTTTCCAGCTCCTCCAGCTGCCGTTTTCGTCGGTACCATTTATGGACAGGGAGGAAAGCCCGGCAGCTCTGAATTTTCAGGCAGTCCTGGAGACTGGTGACATCCTGCCAGGAAACAGAGAGAGTCCTTTAAGCACCTTAACATGGCCATGGGCTGGGGATCCTTCTGCACACTCTGTGGGATCCCGAGGGGGTGGGAGGCTGTGCCGTCCTGCACACTGTCGACAGCAGCCCCAGAAATCACAGGCCCTGGCAGGCAACTCAGACTCTGCGCAGGGTTGCCCAAGAGGGCTCCTGCCCAACCTGCCTGAACACAGCCTTTCCTGGAGCAACAGGAGGCCTGAGGCACTATTAGCTCCTAGGCACTGGAACGAGACCACATGGGAGTAGTGCTCAAAGCACAGGGCTCCCAGGCCCCATCCATAGCTCTGCCAATGACCCTTATGCAGCCTCTGCCTTGGTTTCCCCATCTCCACAAGCAGATCATAGGCACATGGTTGGAAATGCTCAGGTCATGCCACACTCACCTGGTTGGTGCTGCCAGGCACCAAATGTCTGTCCATTGCCCTTGTCTGGCCTTGCGGGGGGGAGCTGGTCTTAGACCTGGCAGGAGGGGTCCTCAGGCTTTCAGGAGGGGTTAGCGGGATTAGCTTGTTTTGCCGGCTGCCCCAGACCTGGAGCTCTGGGAGCTGGAGGAAGGGAAGAGAGGATTGGCAGAAGGCACTCTGGGGCCCAGGCTCTCCGGGTGAGGATGACATACTCTTTTGCAGTTTGTGGGCAAGCAGTAGGGGCACTTTTGCTATGTACACCATGGTCCTGAAGTCCTGTGTCCTGTCAAAGACTAGTATAGTCCCTGCTCCCCACGGGAAAGCTCTGCTTGTTCTGAGGCCAGGTGCTTTGAGAGGTAATATTGTACAGCCTGAAGCTCCTGAAATCTTCAGCAGCAGGAACTGAAGGGAGAAGGTGAGTATGAGGACATGGGAGGCAACGTTTATATAATTATTTGGGGCTGTATTGTTCAGAAATCGCACATGGTTCTGCAGAAGACCAGGTGAAGGATCCTTACAAAGCTGTTTGGCCAGATCTGATAGGAATGAACCACCATTAGCATGTCTAGAGGACGGCCAGATGGCACCAACCTTGGGCAAGAGTTGCACTCTCCAGCCCTCAACAACACCTTGCTCAGGGCACTACATTTCTCATCGTGCTTCTGCAAGACAGGCAGTCACTCCTGCAGGTTGGCAGAAGCCCAAACATGAGATTTAAATGTGATTCCATTTCAAGAGCCCAAACTACAGACCAGGACCATAGGGGTCTACACTACAGGGATGGAGAAGCAGCAGGAAAAGGAAACAGAAAGCAACACGCTAGAAGACAGTCAAAAGAGACACACAAATTGAACAGCAAGAGGTTGCAAAGACCCCCAAGCACACGAGATGGGAGAACATGCACAGACCCAGACAGTGTCCTTGCACTGGAAAGCCACAGGTGAGAGACAGATCCAACGTGCAAGACTTCCCAACCTAGGACAAGAGAAACGATGGAGAAGCCCTAGCAAGCCACTTACACGCACTGGGCGGGATCCTGGTCCTCCCTCCATTCTTCTCTTTTTCCTCAAACTGTCCTTATAAACCAGGGGTGTCCAACCTTTTTGAATGTAGGGCCGGATCACAAACTTTTTATCACTCGGTGGGCCAGTGAGCCATATTCGAAGACCTCACAGGAAGTGATGTCACGTGACCTTTGACAGAAGTGGCAGGAAGTGACAATCAAATGGGTCTGGAAATGTGGTTTAAAATCCAAAATAAGCATGCATGCATGTGTATGTGCCCACGTGTGTGCATGTGTGCCCTCCCTTGTATCTCTCCATCCTGCATGTCCTGGTCTGGGACAAATGCAGCCTCTGGGCCAGGCTCCTTCTGCCTCCCGCCCAGCCTGGCTCCGGCAACCATGCAGCCTGCATTGCCGGCCCGGCCCCGAGGTGCCCCCAGCTCCGCGCGGGAACTTACCCCGTGCCTCCATCCACCCTGCACGTGGGCAGGGCACAGGCCATGCTGCAGCTCCCCCGGCCACGGAGCAGGTGCCGCGGGCCAGATAAAAATGGCTTGGTGGCTGCATGGCAGCCCACGGGCCGTATGTTGGACAAGCCTGTTATAAACTATGGGGTATCTTATCACTAGGGGATATTAATAATTTCTCAAAAAATAATTCCTACTACTTCTAAGATAAATCTACTGACTATATAATTGTAACAGACTGCCAGCGCGGGCTCGCCAGATCGGCTCGAGATACTTACCCTGGGCTAGAAACAGTGCCGGTGAAGTCCGAGCGACCCCAGGGGTTGAACAGGGGAGCCTGGCCCTGTGGAGAAGGGGAAGCCAGTCGAAAGAAGGGGTTTTCAATCGCCTCATTCTCAGGGAAGGGGGATGGCCAGGGTTGGGGGCCCGCCACCCTGAGCCCTGTTTGGCCGGCTTGCAAGCCAGGGAGGGACTGCCGGAGGGGATAAAAGCAGCAGCCGAACTGGCGTGGGGGCTGCTGACAGTGACTCCAGGGAACAATGCAGGAGGCCCAAGAAGAGCTGGGTGAGCTGACCCAGCGGAGGGAGCAGAGAGACCCCTCTGAAGAGGCTCGACGGCCCTGGGAGAAGAAGGCAGCAGCAGTCGGCCGTGCCTGCAGCCCTGCAGCAGAGAGGGAGCCGTGGCCAGGGCTTGGGCCAGAGAGCTGGTGCTCCAAGGCCCCATCACAGTGTGCTGGACGTGCCGGGTGTCCTGGAGGCTGGGGGCAGCAGTCGGCCCCCTACTCCACCGCGGAGAAGAGGCAGCAGCCTGGAGTGCAGGCGGCATCCTTATCCGGAGCAGGGAGCTGGGCCGGTGAGTTGAGGAAACCCCTCACCTTTCCTGGGGAAGCGGGACAGGAGCAGGCAAGACACTGGGATCCTGAGTAGCAGCAGAGCACCTGGACGAGGGTCCCTGGCAGCTCGGGGCGCAGGCCGGCGCTCGGAGGGGGATTGGTGAGCCGCGAGGCGTGTGGGGTGCCCGGCCAGCCATCTGGAGCAGGGGTTTAGAGCAACGACCCCGGGGAGCTGCCTGTGCTGCTGACCCTCTGCCACTGACTGCCCCAGAGGGGACTCGGTCCTGTCCCTTATTCTGTTGTTGATTGTCATGGGATGGAGTCCCTGAGCTTTGTGCTTGGGTCATGCTGATTGCTGCAGGAGCCTACTCTGCTGCTTGTTGCTTGCCTTTTTGGTTGCCACCTAGGGTTGCCCTTCAGCCTCTTTGCAGGGTTCGGGTTTGATACAATTTGATTGCTGCAGACCAGAAGAGCTTAACCTGTTGCAGTCTGTCACTTACTGGGAAGTCTGTGGGAGGGGCTGGGAGTGAGCACCTTGCTTCCTTGTGGTAGCGTCTCAGCAGTGGCTGCCAGCTGCCAGTTACCCGACCTGTGGGTCTTGAGTCAAGGGTTGACTAATGCATTTTGGTTTGTTTTGTGGTTCTGGTTGTGCCATTTAAGTGCACTTGTAAGTACCTTTCCTGTTATTCTTGTTTTGTAAATAAAGTGTAAATAGTTAAATCAGTTAAGTGTTACACCTTCTTGGGACCATGGGCTGCTGTGTGGGGAGTGGGGGCTGGCTGGAAAGTAAATTGGTGCCAGCTGGAAGCCCTGCCCCACTCTCACCACACCATCCCCGATATTGGGCAGGGGTGCCAACTATTGGGCTGCCACCCGGGCTATAATCTATTAAGCTACAAACTATATAAACTAATATTA
This sequence comes from Alligator mississippiensis, assembly GCF_030867095.1. Taxonomy (NCBI): domain Eukaryota; kingdom Metazoa; phylum Chordata; order Crocodylia; family Alligatoridae; genus Alligator; species Alligator mississippiensis. The sequence continues at coordinate 49,440,646 of NC_081834.1, read as the reverse complement.
ACCTGCTAACTAAGCTACTAACAATATAAATCCTAATCACTAATACTAGAAATAAAGACAACAACAAATATAAAGCAACACCTGGAAAACCTAGTCAGACTAAACACTCTTTCTTGAGGGATACCAGCAGAGGTATGAGAAGAAATACTTGACACTGCCTTTTTCCCCCCTCACATTACAAGCCTCTATGGTTACGTGATGGCACATGTCATTAAGGAGCATTTGTCATAAAGCAACCTGTGTCAGGCCCTGTACCTGGGGTTTCCAACCAGGCTGCCTCGGATATCCATTTTTCTTTCAAGTGTACACATGCATTTGAATTTCTGTGTAAATAAAAAAAAAGGACAGCGGGGCAAGTGGAAGGGATAATCCTCCGTTTCCTGTGCCTCCTCTTGCCATCTTCCCCATGCCTGTCCCACCAAAAGGAGAAAAAAATATTTTCCTGAAAGACATTTTGGCTTGCCATCTGATCAATAGTTTATTTAAATCCTTCCCAATGACTTGAGAAAAGTGATGCTTTTTCATGAAATCCCATTTTCCTAAGCTCCTGCGTAGGATCAGGTAGCAAAACATGTCTGATTTTCCCTGTACACCCCTTGAGAACAGGGTGTCGGAGATTTTCCTTTGAATGTCTTGGTTTTCTGTGGCTGGATTCCCTCTTTTTGCCTTTACGTTTAATTTTATGGCTGTAACAAAACAAAAACTTAGCGGGCAAATAGGTCCTTGTAAGGATCCTGCGCTCTAAAACAGTGGTGTTAAATTCATCTGGCAGTTTTCCCGGGTCCAGTCCATGGCTAGCTAAGGGTTCTCCTTCATTTCTGTGGATCTTGGTTGAAGTCTTGCAACCTGGTTCTTTCTCCCCTGCAGCAACATGTTCTCCCATCTCATGCTTGGTGGTCCTTGCAATCTCTTGCTGCTGTGAGTCTCTTCTGGCTTTCTTCTAGCCTTGCATTTTCTGTTTCTTTTCCCTCCTGCTTCTCCATCTGTTTAGTGTAGGCCTCAATTCTCCTGGTCAGTAACTTGGGCTCTTGGAAGGGAATCACTGTCCGGTCTCATCTTTGGGCAACTGCCAACCTGAAATAAGGACCAGCCTTATTACCCCAAAGTGCACCCCACCTCCCAGTCACAACCATCACCTCCCTGGCTCTGTTCAGGGAAAGAGAAGGTGAAATCCTCAGGGACCAAAGTCATTGCCATGGGAATGCACCACAGCTTCCTCCCGCACAATACACGCCTGCCCCAGCTGCAGGGGAGCCAGCAGTCCCTTGCTCCTGTGGTGCTCCAAAGGTACTTTGCAGTGGTCCCTCTAAGACAGGACTTCAGAGCTGCTTCTCTTATTCAGAGTTACTGCTGTAACATTAAGTTGTTCGAAAGATTTTGCAATGGCTTTTCATGCCATAAATGGGTTTCATTAACACAGAGAGAGAGAGAGAGAGGGAGAGAGAAAGGACAGGCGTTTGCCCTCCAGGGAATCTCGTTCCCTATGTACGAAGATCACTGCAGCCGGACACCTCCTGGATTTAACAGGCTTCTGCCCAAGTCTCAGCCCCGCTAAAAGGGATCAAATACAATAGAATAACCTGTCACCCACCTCCTGAGTCCAGCAAACACTTTGAAGCATGTCCTGGAGCTTCTCTAGTATCAGAGTTCAAATGAATCCAAAAAGGGGAAGGACAGGCAATCCTTTGCAGATATTATTCAAAGGCACACATTGTCTCCTCAGCCAGTGTCTGTCTATCTTCACATTTTTAAGGCCAGCAAGTTTTAACCAGCAGCTTGGCCCTGCTGTGTATGCGGGTGACTGAGGCTGTGCGAGAGCAAAGGGAATGATCAGACCGGGTCAGCAATAGCAAGTGGGAAGTATCATTCCTATTTATAGGAACGTCTGGGGCAAAGCTCTACCCAGGAGCACTTTTACAATCTGTTCTCCGATGCCTGATGCCAAAAGCTTGCAATTGAAGACATTTTTCTTCGGTGCAAAAATCTTGTTGATCTAATAAAATATATCATCTTTACTTTGAGCCCTGATTACTGCAGATGTGGAGATACTCTTTGGTTCACTGCCCCAGCCAGAAACTTCAACCAAGGAAAGCTTACTGAAAATGGTGTTTGCTAACCGGCTTCTCCTGTCACTCATTCTCCCACGGCGTATGATGAGCTCTTGCTGCCATGTTTCAAGACACCAACTTTCTTACGTGACAGGAAGGCACATGAGCACAATCTAGCATCTTACTGGGGAAGTACAGGCACACCTCTACCTGGAGTCAACCAGACATGATGAGATCTCATATAAGAGACACACTTTGCCTCCAGCTTTCATGAGTTTTGCCCCAGAACAGGCAGGGGACAGGTTGCAGCTGGACATACAAAATGCAGGGCTAATTTTAGAAATTTTTAGCCTAAACAAACACTGTTCCCAGGGAAGTGAGGTTATTGTTTCATCCACCATACTGTCTGTCATTTGTTCCACAGGAGAAGAAACCCTGCTGGGTGCCTCAGTTGCTAATGGTAGTCTCCAGTAGAAGTGTGCACAATCCCTAAGGACTTGTCCAGGACTTCAGGCACAGCCACACGAAGAGGAAATGAAGAGTGGGAATGAAACTTCTTCAGCAGATTTAATTGTGCTGGGACTCCTGAACCAGACCAATGTACACATGTTCTCCTTGACTGTCATCTTATTAGCCACATACTTTTTCCTCAACCAGTTGGCCTTCATGGACATCTGTCAGATGCTAATTGTGGTTCCCAAAATGTTAGCAGACTTCCTGACCCACACACCCCCATTTCTCCAGTTGGATGTAAGACACCAATGTTTCTCACACTGACAATGGGTGTATCAGAGTGCCTCCGTCTGGCAGTCATGGATTATGACAGATACCTAGCTGTTAGCAACCCCTGCCATACCCCTCATGAACAGGAGCGTTTGCTTTTTTTTAGCTGCTGGGGTATAGATGGGAGCATCTGTAAATGCCTTGATTTAATCAGCGTTTACCCTGACTCTCCCTTATTGTGGCTCAGAAGAGACTGACCACTTCTTCTGTGAGGTCCCAGCTCTGCTAAAATTGTCCTGCTCTGACACCTCTCAGTATGAGACTGGTGTTTTTGTGGCATCGTCCTGCTCCTCATCCCTTCTTCCATTACACTAGCCTCTTGTCCCTATATCTTCTTCAGGGTCCTGAGTGTGGCAGGAGCGACGACAGGGTCACTGTGCTCTCCCCTGTCACCTCCTTTTGCTGTGCGAAGCTTCGGACTTGCACCCTCCTATTCTCACCCACCATGACTTTGATTGTATGAGTTCTTTATAGGGAGGCTACCTTTCTTCTGCTTGACACAGTTCCCCTGCTTCTAGTGTGCTGTGTACCCAAGCCTCGTGGGCTATGCGTGTACAACACTGTCTTGGCCTACCTGCTCTGGCGCTCGGGCCCTCCGTGGCCCTGTTTCTCACCGGGCTCTCCTCGCTGCAATGCTGCCCCCTCACCGGGCTCTCCTCTGGAGCTGGGGTCTGTACCCCCGAACTCCGCGTCTCCACTGGGGCTGGGGTCCTCACTCTGCCGTGAGTCCCCTATGAGGCCTCTATCTTCTTTAGGGTCCTGAGGATGAACTCAACCAAAGGACAGGAGAAAGCTCTGGCCACCTGCTCCTCCCCCATGACTGCGATTTGCATGTTTTATGGGGCAGCCAGCTTCATGTACATGAGACCCAGATCCTACCACTCACCAGAGCAAGACAAGACTGTGTCTCTGTTTTACACCATTGTCACCCTGTACTGAATCCACTCATCTACTGTCTAGGAAACAGTGCCACTCTTTCAACACTTCTCTTTTCCCTAGCTTTGCATGTGAGGGGCTAAATCCAAGTTATCTTTCTGTGCCTGCATGGTATGTGCAGAGTTTGGTAGCTGTAGGTCTCTAGGGTTTCTAGCTGAGTCTGCCAGAAGGAAAACAGGCACCGAGGCAGAGGACTGCAGAGCCCCAGGGAGACTCTGGAGATCAAGGATGGTTTGCGAAGCTGGCTCCAGGAAAACCACACATTACAAAAAACAGTCAAAGAAATCTTAATAGGACATATAATATTGGAATACAAACCACAGGCACTTGCTAAGACAGTGCAGATAAAGGATAGGGAGCTGCTGATTTAAAAGAAATATCCATTAACTGAAGACATTCACAGAATCATTAGTACAGAATGAATGAAATCTTTTAGATTTCTGGTCTTAATGATCTTAAATTTGTAGGCAGCCTTTCAGGCAAAGTAACTTCTTACCGAGGCTCCAGAGACTACGTTTCAAAGAAGTGCTGATCTTGGTTCACCTGCAGATGGGCAATACAGCAAGGAGCAGGGCTCTTGCAGAGCTGAGATCTTTATCACCAGTTTTTAGCTGAGCTTAAACATCTTACTAGATAAAAGTATATCACATATAAGGTAAGGCTATGAGAAATGGGCCTTATTTGATTTGGATTTGGATTTGGCACAAATTGGGGAACAGTGATTTGATTCGTTGATTCGGATCACTGTCCCTGATTTGATTCGGCCGAATCCAATTCTGAGGATTTGATGCTGATTTGGTGAATCAGCAATCTGGACACAGGCACAACTTTAAAAATTTTTTTCTACATACCTTGAGGTAGCAGGCATGGCTCATGATCGCCGTGGTGTAGCAAAACCCCCAATGTTTCTTTTTTAAATTTATTTTAAAATGAATTCCCACCCCTTCCCCAACCATTTCTGACTTTTTTTCTCCCTCTCTATTCTCTATAGATAAGTATAAATAAGCTAAGATCTAGAATAATTGATTTGTGTGTTTGTATATGTGCAATTGTATCACACCCTCCTGTCTAACAGTGCAATATTGAGATCCTGAGAGTTGGCTTGACCCCAAGGGCAACAGTGGTGCTGGGGCACATGGAGCATCTCACAGGAGCACGGGGGGGGGCGGAGGAGGGTGCTCTCCAGCATGTTCGGCAGTGAACCTGGAAGTGGACTGGATGTACTTCTGGATCTGCCTGGGAGCACACTGGGGGGGCTCCCCATACGCTCCCCCCCGGCCTGGTGATCGGTTGTGGGGAGACCCCGGGTGCCCCCCCAGACCCAGGAGGCACCAGCTGCTGAGCAGGGGGCATGTAGGGGACCCCGCACGTGCTCTGCAGCCGACCTGGCATGGACCAGCAGCGCTTCCGGTCCTCTTCCGGGTCTGCTGCTGAGCGTGCTGGGGAGCCCCCCACACTTCTGTGAGATGCTGCATCTCCCCCAGCACCGCAGTGTTCACAGCTCCTGCTACCTATAGGTATGTAGAAAAATCATGTAAAGCTGTATCTGCATCCAAATTGCTGAATCTATCTGAATTTCTCCAAATCGGTTCTGAAAGATCAAAGGGTCCTCTGATTTGATTCAGATTTGGAGATCCAGCCACTGAATTGGGCTGAATCTCTGCTGAAATGAATCAGGGACTGAAGCTTCGCACAGACCTAATATAAGGTCATCATATGTAAAAAATAGCTCATGTCAATTCACCATGAATATATAATTATTCCATCTAATTGTAGTACTCTGGTATGCATTACTGGTTTCTCAGGGCTTGGGCATATTTGAGTTGTCAGGATAAAGCTAGCTCTCCGGCAAAACCAGATCTCCCTAGTACAAAACAGAAAGGTTGGCTGGCTGAATGTTAGCTAGTCGAGGATGTGTAGAGATCTCCTTTGATGGAATACATTGGTTTTTGAAGTCTGGGGAAGGGCATAGCAAAGTCACCATATCTTCCTCCCAGTTTAACACTATGGGGTTATCTCAGCAGTTAATCAAACAGAGTCACCACCCTCCCTGCAGAAGTAGAAAAGTCAGTGAGATTGTAGACTTTATCTAATAGGAAGAGGCAAATACTCTCTGGTTCAGGGTGTTTTTGTTCCAAAGGTTATGGAAACTATTCTTTAGCATGGAGTATTCTGCACTGTGCGTTATTCAGCCAGTTACTAAACATTTTCTGAATTATTTTAATTTGAGGGAAAATGTCCCTTAAAATAGTGAAATGTCTTTTTCCACTAAAAAATATCCATGCATCTTAATTGAAATACTGATTGAGTTTTTATCAAAAACATTATAGAACTGATATTTCTTCTTAATTATATTTTATAAATGATTTGGTAGAATTGAAATCATATGGCACAGAGCTCAATCAAAATGAGAATACATTTGTTCGCTTTTTTCATGAAAATTATTTGTTATTTTTAAGCAGCTCTGGTTGTATTCCTTTCTTTTTCTTTGTCTTGTCTTAGCCCACAGCTGAACTCACTAGGTGGTGCCTTTCATTGAGTCTGTTTCTGCTGCTTCAGTTGCAGTACTGTGATATTCAGAAATGGCAGATAGCCCGTCATCTGAAAGTCACATGTTTTTAAGGGATATTAATTTGAGCACTTGAAAAAACAAACAGTAAAAATGTAGAGCTGTTGGAAACATTTCGGCTAAAAGCATTCTTCTTAAACGGTACTTTTGCCTTCAGATTTTCTATAGAAACTTTCCTGGGAGCAGATATTGGGGGTTTTTTCAGAACTTTTTTGTTAAATGGTGAGGTGTTTGGGACAGAGACTGTTTCCTCATATCCCTATGTACAGTTCTTGCCTTGTCAGGTGTTCCTCCTCCTCTTACTACTAATAATGTTAACAATCGTAAATGCCATTGCGGGTGGTGATAGGAAAGGAGAATGGCTAGATAGATGGAGCCACACACAGTCATTGTGAAATGTTTTGCCATCAGGTGATTCTGTGAGATTATTTGCCATTGACTTCAGTGAGACTCACAAGTAACAAGGTAGTACTAGCAGTGCGGCTACTGTTTGCATACTATTACCAGCATGGGTCATAGGAACTCATTGTTTTCCCTGCATCTGGGCAGGGAAAGTAGCATGTATTGACTTCCTCACTGCCTTTGCTAGATTGCAACCAGGACTCCAGTTAACTAGTTTAATCTTGGCGATGATGCCTTTGCACAGCCTTGTGGCAAACAGAGGTAAACAAAGTTTTCCAACAAGCAAACTGGAATAACCTACCCCATGTTGGAGGTGGGCAGGTACTAGGACTCTGCCAACACTGCCACTAGTCTACAATAGGGTGGCCATCATAGAGGACAGTCAGGTTGTCCTCTGTCCTCTATTGTTATGAAACCAGACGGCTTTATATCCTCTCTTTTTATCTTCAAGTGAAAAATAGAGGACATAAAGGTGTCTGGTTTCGTATCAGTAGAGTATAAATGGACTGTCCTGGGGTCTGGATGGGAGCATTGGTAAATGCCTGATTTCACACAGTGTTTACACTGGCTCTCCCCTACTGTGACTCAAAAGAGATTGACCACTTGTTCTGTGAGGTCCCAGCCCTGCTAAAGTTGTCCTGGTCCTCATCCCTTTTTCCATTATACTAGCCTCTTATGCTTGTATCCTCTACAGGGTCCTGAGGATGAAGTCAACCAGACAGCTGAAAGCTCTGGCCACCTGCACCTCCCACCTGACTGTGGTGGGCATGTTTTATGGGACAGTCATCTTCCTGTACATGAGACCCAGCTCCTACCACTCCCCAGAGCAAGACAAGTTTGCACCATTTTCCCCCCCATACTGAATCCACTCATCTACAGCCTGAGAAACAGGGATATCTTGGGAGCCCTAAGAAAGCTGATTGGGAGATGCAGAGTCTTCCAGCAAAGTTGACAGAAGCTGTAATTTCTTAAGAGCTGTGTCACATTAAAATGAGAAGTTTAGAACATTTAAAAGTCCAGCCCACTCTCCGAGTCACTAGTGTTTTCCTGTTGCAGGATATTTATCCAAATTATTGCATACAGGAAGACTTGATGGGGGATTGAAAGTTTGCATTTCCCTTATTCTGACCCTCTGCAGATGGCCCAAAACCTCTTGCAGGATATAGGTCAAGTGGCAGGCCAACAAAAATGATCCGGGACCTGGGAGTCAAGATTTATGAGGAAAGGTTGAAAGTACTGGGGATATGTAGCCTGGAGAAGAAAAGACTGCCAGGAGGTCTCCAAATAGGTGAAGGATGAGTATAGAAATGATAGAAATAGGCTTTTGTCTGAGCTTAGTGGGGACAGGAGTAGGAACGATGGCCTCAAGGTTCAGCAGGGCAAATTTGGGCTGGAGAATAGGGGGAACTAGCTGACTTTGGGACTGGTCAGGCATTGGCACAGGCTACCTAGCGAAGCTGAGGAGTCTCCAGGATTGGAAACGTTCAAGAGGAGGTAGAATACATACTTAACTGGGGAGGCTTAATTAGGGGTGATCCTGCTTTGAGCAGGGGGCTGGACTAGATGTGACCTTGTGAGTTTCCTTCCAGTCTTACTTTCCTATGATCCTATGAGTCTAAGCGCTTTGATGCAGACCCTCCCAACAACTTTTAAAAGCACATCTCACTTCAACTTGGTCCCTGTTCTTATTCCTTGTTCTGACTTTCTTGTATGACACCCTGGTTGTCAACAGTGCTGGGTTTTGGTTTTCTACATGTTGTTTTTGTCACTGACACGCAGGTACATTTCCAGTCCTCAATCCATAAGCCTCCCCACAGAGAGAGCAGTAGGAGCCAGGGCACCTACCTGCAGCACTGTGGATGTGCAGTGGGCATGAAGCCTTAAAACACCCTCAACAATTGCCCAAACTTAGCAGGACGTAGGAAGGCAGATGGAGAGAGACTCTCATCTTTGCCCCTGAGGAATCAGGGTACGCTCAAATGAGAAGCTGAAAACCTTCATTTCCCACACATGATTTGAGCCTGAAACATTTGGGCTTCCTAGAAATGCATGTTAACCACCACACCACAGATCTGTCTTTGGAGCTCATTTTGAATCTCCACCCCTGGGCAACCAGGAGAAGGAGGTTTGTGGAAGATGTGTGCAGCCAAGAGGATGGGAGCAAAGCAGATAGTAAGAGGCAGCTGCTCTTCTAGCACAGAGAGAGCCCTGGGTTGTGACTGCCCAGAGATTGTAGTGGTTAGCGTGCTATGCTAAAAGTTAGAAAGATTCACATTCAAATACCCTTGGGGTGAACAGGTTCTTCAACCCCTGTCCTTCACTTCTGCCAGCGCGTGACCTAGTTACTTGGTTAATGATGCAGAAGACAAGAAGTATGTCTCTTCCACCCTCTCAGCCCGCTGCCAGTGCCCATGCCTGGTCTCTGTGTATGCATCATTTTCCACAGATGCAAGAACAGATTCCTTCCTGTGCATAAGTGTCAAGAATGACATATAGACAAATCCATGAACTGGTCACAGAGACAACCAAGAATGAATAGACTATGTCCTCACTGAGCTTCTTCTTGAAGGGTGGATATCAATCAATCAATCAATCAATCAATCAATCAATCAAACATGTCAGGTTTTATACTGTCAGCTTTCTCCTGCTTATTGTTCTCAGGTCATCTGGACTATTCTTGGCCCAAATCTGTCTCTTGGTTCCTGATTTTGGACACTGCCCTGGCCTCTTTCTTAGCTACTGTCTCTGGCCTCTAGTGAAGGACTTAATCATGTGGGATGACTGCCTGTGTTCTTGTTAGTGAAATCTGGTGGTCTCATCCTAGGTATCCAACTGGCCTTCGCTCAGAGCTGAATTGATCAACATAGGCTCTCAAAAGTCTCTCCAGAAATCTTTTTTCCCCTTCATTACTTCACTTCTAGGTCTTTATGGCAATCATTTCCCCCTGGACAACTTACCTGAGGAATCAGGTACTACAGATAAGTTATAATGATGCTGAATGATGCTCTCTCTTCTTGGGAGCAGTTATCAACAAAATATAATCCAGCTCACAATAGAGGGCATTTTAATACGGCTGGAGTGACCATGCAGCTGGGATGGTACAAAAAATATGTGAGTGGCCAAGTAATTTGTAGGTGATAAAATTTCTTGGACCAGCTGCATGGATAAGCAGTGTGGATAGGCTTGTCACACTTTCAGGCCTTTTCTCAGGCCTTCTCTCTTTAAACTTTCATCGACACAGGTGTGCCAGTTACGGGGGTAAGGTTACTTCCCCCCCAACCCCCAGCATAGTTTTGCATTTGGTATAGGTGAGGCTGCATTAAAACTGTTAGGCCCCAGCTCAAGTCTGGGTTCGTGCCCGGTATGCAAAGGCCAATAAAGATACCAGGGGTGAAAGTATAAAAAAGATTTATTGCTAACAATAAAAGGTGCAAGCGGAATAATTTCACAAGACAAGCACACGCACATTCAATACTGAGCCCCTTATATACCAGAGGTTGAATCTTCATAAGCATCCTTGTTTGCTAATTGGTTATAAAGGAGTGACGCAAGGAGTTCTTTACTGAGCATGTCTCTATACCTGTGTTTTAGCTATGTATCTCATTAACGTACATATATGTTCCATTAGCATATATCTTCCCCGCCTCGGGGTGTGATTTTTAGTATTATAATGAGCTCTTTGTTCCAGTATCTCTGATTCTGTTTTTTGTTTTCAAGCTTCCTCTATCTAAGACTGTCTGCTCCTCATCATTGCAGATGGGCATTCGACACATAACATTCACTTTTGCTTAGGCTTTGCATAGTAGTTTCTCGGTCAAACCTTACAAAACTACCAGCCTAGACTCTGTGTTGACTGGCAGAGATTTTTCAAAACGCTATGGACAGCAACAGATACCTTCTCTTACATATTAGACAAATGTACAGGCAGTCTCAGATAAAGCACCTGATTCTGTGGTCTGCAGTCAAGGGATAGATTCCACTCATCTGAGTCGAATCTATTCAAATCTGAGGCCTCTGGGCCTGTTCTTCTACTATTATTTGCATCCTACAAATCATGATGCAGAAGCATCATGTAGAGTGAGTCAGAACCCAGACGCCTCATTCCACTAGAAACTCCAGCAGTGAGAGATCAGGTATGCTGTATTAGACTGAAAACAGTCAAATATGACATTTCCCACTTTTAAATAAATCCTACCCTTAGACTTTATTTTAAAAAAGACTGAAATGTATTGTGATTTGTCCTTCCTGAAATGCTTTGCTATCTCCCACCTCAACACAGAGGTTGCCAAGAAATTTCCTTGAGCAAAAGTTTACAGAGTTTTCAAACAGCTAAATGGAGGAAGGTCTGGCAGAGCACCCGCTGGAGCTGAAAGTGCAACTTAATTAAAGACTTGACAAGAGTCCCGAAGTGTGAGGAAGTTTGTGTATTTTCCTCCCCTTAGATTTCAAAACTATTGCTGATGAGTAACGTAATGGTCACAAACTTGACTTGGCTTTTGTAAAGACAGTGTTTTTTATGACCTGCCTGCTCCCCTCTCTCCACTACCGAATTTAGTCAATTACCTGGAGATGGATGTTGAAAAAGTGTGCCTTTATTCAATGTAGAATAGATTTTTTTTAAGACTGATTTCAAATTGTTTTTATATATTGCCCATGTTGCATTTTTTCAACACTTTAAAATATTTTTTCAACCTGTGCGCGAGAATTGTTCTTATTTTAATCTTGAAATTGAAATGGAGCTCATGCCTGAGAGATTTTAAAGTAATTTACTTCCTTAGAAAATGACTGCTGCCCCTTACTAAAGCAATGCCATGCCTAGAACAGTCACTTCTTTAATTTTAGAGGGGTTTTTCAAAGAGATTGATGTGGATAGCTCATGTGCTTGCTTTTTAGCCAATAACTCTTTATTTTTTATAAACTTCATATGGGATGGGAAAAAAAAAAGTATTTTGGGATTAGAATAGAATACATGAGAGTAGGTTTGTAAAATTTGGGGGTGTGGGAACTTCTTTTTAAATAAAGGACAGCATTTTTTGGAAGAGATGAAACTTCTTACTGAAGTGGTCACAGAAAGAGATAAAGCAGATCAAGGTAAGTGATTCCTGTTTTAGTCCTACTTTACGCAGATGAAGATTGTTAAAACTAGATTTATCTTTATTAGAAACAGCAGCATGTTTCTTCTAAAAGGTCTGCATGTGATAATGGCAGAAAAAGTGTCATATAAATATTTCTCAAAAAGTATCTCAGGTATTACATTTCAAGAAAGTCACATAAATTTTACTTCTAACTATTATTACTTCTACTAGATGTATTATTAATAAAATATGTTTTATTTTATTTTATATTATTTTATTTTACCTACAAATGTGCATGAAAGGGCTTTTTTGATGTGATAAAGGAGATGATACAATTAAGAATTAAAAGGTGGAAATTATTAATGAAAACAGATTATTTCTGTCATGGTAGCTATGTATTCAAAGGAACCTGAAGAAGAGGAAATGTTTGTAAAGAAGGGTTAAAGCGTTACTATCCATCAGTTAATTCCAATATCCCCATTCACATTAGCAGGTCCAGGATTTCACCCAGGCCACTTTTAGGGCTATTAAAAATGTTAGATAAAAAGAGATTTAGTTTAATATAGCATATCATAAATGGTCTGTGTTGTGTATCATAACATACATGTATAATGTCACATCATATATTTCCACTTCAAGTGACTTTGAACCCCCACCCTGTAAGGAGGATCGTTTCTGTTATGTGCTTCCTAACTCTGTATCACACAGGAACTTGGGGCCTGTGTTCTCTGAAAGAGTTTCCTCTTTGCGAGGACGTAGACCCCAAATTACTGGTGGTACCGGTGTATGAAACACATAACACAAACAATCCACTCTTTCAAGACTTTCCCTTGTCCCTAGCTTTGCAAGTAAGGGGCTAAACCCTAGTTATCTTTCTGTGCCTACATGTTATGTACAAAGTTCAGTAGCTATAGAGATTTAGGGTTTCTAGTTGACTCTGCCAGAAGGAAAACAGGCACCGAGGCAGAGGACTGCAGAGCCCCAGGGAGATTCTGGGGACCAAGGATGGTTTGAGAAGCCGGCCCCAGGAAAACCACGCACTCCGAAACACCAAGTCAAAGAAATCTTAATAGCATGTCTAATATTAGAATACAAACGACAGGAAATTCCTTAGACAGGACAGATAAAACATAGCAAGCAAGCTGCTGATTTAAAATGACAAAACAAAACATTAAATGAAAAGAGTCACAGAAATGTTAGAACAAAAAGAAAGAAATCTTTAAGTTACCAATTCTTATAACTCTCCAATGCGTGGGCAGCCTGTCTGGCAAAATAACTTCTTACTGAGGTTTCAGAAACTCGGTTTCTTGAAGCGCTGATATTAGTTCACCTGCAGAGGGGAAATACAGCAAGGATCTGGGTTGCTGCCTGAAAAGAGTTTCTGAGGCAGACCTGGGGTCCTTATCACCAGCTTTTAGCTGGGCTTAAAAACCTTACTAAATAAAATTAGCACAAATCAGGTTATCAGATGTTAAAAAATCATGCCTATTCATCAATTAAATATAATTAATCCATCTAATATGGTAATAAGGTATTCTTTATCCATTTCCCAGGGCATAGACACATTTTAGTTGACAGTGGGTCCATCTACAGGAGAAGCTTAACATTGCATTAGCGTAGGTTACTGTGAAGTAAGCAAGTCCGTCTACACATGCACATGCTTACTTCACAGTAAAGCTCCCTAATCCTGAGTAAATTTGCTACCTGAAATGGCGTAGTGAATTTACTTGAGATTAGTAATAGTGCCATAGTGCTCATGTAAACATCTGATTGGGAACAAAATCTGGTCCAGGTCAGCCATCCACCAGGAGAAAGGAGGAAGCTTCCTGCTCATGGGAGCTGCCGGCTGGTAGGACGGGCTCCACCACATGACTATGTCCCCCTGCCCAGCAGCAGGGAGCTCCAAGCCCTCTGCTCTGAGATTGTGACTGGGGCCTGGGGACTGGGAGATCCTTATGTCCTGGCCCCCACTCTGCTATTGGACTGGGGAGTGGGGGCTAGGAGACCCTTAAATCCCATTCCCAGCTCCGTGATGGTGAAGCCAGTGCTGGGAGATCCTTATGTCCCAGCCTGAGCTCTGCGGTTTTGGGGCTCGGGCTGGGAGATAAGCATCTTCCAGCACTGGGCCTGTGGTCGTGGAGCCAGTGCTGGGAGCTCCTCGCTGGTGGGGATGGGGAAACATGGAGCATGGAGTTGGGCAGGGAACATGCTTGCTTGTTCCCAGCTCAGTTCTGCACTCACAGAGCGGGGTGAGGAAAGCCCCTCAGACTCTCCCACCCCCCAGCTCTGTGCTGATGGACCTGAATGGGAAACAAGCCCCCAAGCCTTTCCCTCCCCACCACCCCCCAGCTTCAGGCTCCCAGAGGTGAGTGGAGAACAAGCTGCCCAGCCTCTGCCTGGCATGCAGGGTGGGGGCTGGAAAATGTCCTGGTCAGGGACAGGTCCAAGCCCCATGCACAATCAGGTGATTGAGGCACGGGGCTTGGAAAGATATGCAGGGGTGAGGTAGGTGCCAGCCCTCTATTCTGATCTGCTGGTGGGTAAGCTAGTAGTGACAGAGCTGCCCCATTGGTGGATTTGGGGCAGGGAGCTGGGACCTGTCCCTCCCCTACAGCTCTTTCCAAGTCTCCTGCCCCTGATCAGGGAGCCAGGGCAGGAGCTCTGTGTTACTGGGGTAGGGGGACATTGTCCCCACTCCAGCAGCAGGCAGACCCAAGGAGCCGGGAGGCAATTGTCACCTGCCCCTTGCTGCCTACCAGCCCCTGGGCTAGCGCCTGGGGGGAGTCTGGAGCTCCCCGTGGTGGTGGCAGGGGTCCATGGCAGGGCTGCAGGAATCTTGATGCAAAGAGCAGCAAACCTTCTCTCTAATCCATGCATTTGTAGGTACCTGGCTGAAAGCACTGACTCCCAATTAGTTTATACCGGTTTAAATCTAGGCCAGAGTTAATGCATGTGTAGATGCACCTAGTAGAAAGCTAGGTCTCTGGAAAAAACAGATTTGACCAATTTGAAATGACAAGGCTGGCTGGCTGAATGCTGGCTTGTCATGTATAACTCAAGATGACCTGTGATGGAGTACATGGGCCTGCGAGGTCAGAGGAAGGGCACAGCCAGGTCACTGTATCTTCCTCACAGTTGAACACCATGGACATAGGGAGAGGGAGAATTTTTGTTTTGTGGGGGGATAAAGCATGTGTGCATGAGTGGGCATGCCCCCCCAACAGGAAACCTGTAGTGGAATAGGCAGGGGGAAGGGAAAGGGCTATGGGGAGGGAGAGCAGAGCCAGGCCTGGGCCTGGGGCTTTGGCAGCCTCTTCCCCTGTGCCCAGTGTTGTTGCCTGGCACCAGTGGCCCCCGTGAATTCACCACCCCCCAGCACTGCACCAGCCCTGGCTGCCTCCCCACACTGGCCGCACACCGTGTAGCGGAGCCCAGAGCCAGGGGCCAGAACAGGGCCAGCCTTGCCAGGGAGCCAAGGGGGAGCCACCTGGCTGCCCCGATCTTGGCACGGGGCTCTGCCTGATCCCTGCCTGCATGCCTCGCTGTCACCTTTGAAAGCAGTACAGCTCTATGTGCGCCCCACCACTGAGCCAGCTGGGCAGCGAGACACAAGGTGCCGCATCACACTGCTTTCAAAGGCTGCAGCGAGGCATGCAGGCAGGGAGCAGGCTGAGCCCAGCCCACAGCTGCAGCTCACACTTGTTTGGTTCACAGATTGGGGGACCATGTGCCCCCGCCTTGGCTCCCTGGTGCCACACCCTTACATGAGCTGCCGGGCTCTGATTGCCCCATGATCCAGCCCGGCTGGGGCCCCATTCCCCATGAATGGAGGCCCAGTCAGGCTGGGGTGTGAGATAATCGCCACAGTGCAGCAGGGAGTGGGGCAGGGGAAAATGATTCACCCGTGCCCCTACCCTACTCCCTCTTGGCTTGTTGGGGTCTTGATGTGCCTCCCACAACCCTGGCAAAAAGGAGACTGCAGTAAGTTTCTTTCAGTCTCCTTCAGCCAGCTATGATCCTGGCTGAGCAGGGTATGTGAGAGTGTGTGTGCCCCCTGCCCACCCGCTGCAGGAGTCTGCAGCCGGGCTGCCCTGAGACCCTACCTGCTGCCTGTGTTTCGGGGGGGCTGAGCCCCATTAGCCCCCTTCCACCATCTATGACCATAGGTATTATCTCACCAGTTAATCCAGCAGAGCTACCACCCTCCCTACAGAAATAGAGAAGCCAGTGAGATTGTGGGCTTTTACCTAGTGGGAAGAGGCAACTTTTTTCAGGTTCAGAGAGCTTTTGTTCCAAGTGTTATGGAGGCCATTCTTCAGGTGTTGTACCTGTACCACTCCTAGTCAGGCAGGTCCCTCACAGAGTATTTTATACTGTATGTCATTCAGCCAGTTACTAGAAATGCTCAAAGTTAATATTTTATTTCGGGGGAATATGTCCCTTAAAAAAGTGAAATATCCCTTTTTTTCAGGAAAAAAACAACCATTCACATTAATTGAAATACTGATTGACCATTTTTATCAAAAGCATTATAGAACTGACATTTCTTCTTAATTTTATTTTATTATTGGTTTCATAGAATTGAAATGATAGGCCAGAGAGCTCGAACAACCTGAGAATAAAATAACATTGTTTCACTTTTTTCCTGAAAAAAAAAATAAATATAAATATAACGTTTTAAGCAGCTTTTGTTATGTTCTATTCTTTTCTTTCTTTCTTTTTCTTTATCTTTTCTGAACAGCCTCCAGCTGATCTATCTGGGTGCATTTATTTGTGTCCCTAACATGCTGTTGTTACTGCACCATCATTTAGTATTTCCGTTTGGAAGTACTACATGACCATGTAGTAACAACCCATACTGTGTTGTTCACATGGTGCATGGTTCACATGCGATGTCATCATTGTAACGTGCTAAAAATAGGGGGCATATTGCTATGGCAACATAGCTGCTGTGTCACTTTCTTGCCCGCAGGTGCTATGTCGCTGCACCGAGTTGCTGCGGCAATGTAGTTGTCACAACCCAGTGATTTTGGTGCCTCGGCACGGTGGAATTTTCCCACCACATGAGAGCCTCTTGCAAAGTAAAGGCTTTCTGTTGCAGCAGAAAACCCCCGGTGCTAGAGAGTTCCTGCCATTCGAATGCAAATTTGTGTCCCGCTATTGGCCAGTTCTAAATTATTCCTACGTGGCGGCTAGTAATTGGCTTGCTGGCCGTTTAAAAATTAGCGCGACTTCCGCCCAAGTTGGAGAACTTTGAGCATGCTGCAGAGTGCCTCTGAAGAGATCTGACTCATGGCTGAGCTGATCAATAGACTGATCACCTATCGATTCTTCTCCCCGTCGCCGAGCGCAATCCCAGACATATCCTTTTCCCTGCCGGCAAGATTTGTGGACGGACGTGCTGGCCTGAGCCCTGCCAGCTGGAACAACTAACGTAGTTGTTCAGATTACCAGACCGTTTTCATCGCAACCGCAAGTGACATAAGTAAAGTTTTACAACCATAAAGCTTTCTCGGCCTCTCTATTCACCAGCCCGCCCTGACGAATGAACGATTATTAAATCACCTCGAGTCGGCTTTGGCCGTCCGAGACATGGCGACAAGGATGGGATTTAAGGGCACGGTGATAGAGGAGAACCTAATCGGGTACTGCCCCGGTGCACTGGGACCCGCCACGTAGAGAATGCCAACGATCTATGGGCGCATATCACTTACCACCAGGCAGTAGAAGGGGATGAAAGAAATATTGATGGTTACTTCTCCGTAAAGAGAGAAGAAGCCGTAGTGAAGGAATGGAGAACTAAGCTATCCCTTGGGGAGTTCGGATGTATAATGGGGAGCGACCGGGTCTATTATCGACCCCCGGAGGAAACCTCAACCATATCCTTAGCCAGGGTGAAAGCGCAGAAGGCAGAGAAGCTGACCCCCGCTCAAGAGTTCACTCAATGCATTCGATACTTAAGGGAAGGAGGGGAATCCACCCCCACGGACTGGTTTAACTGTCCGGATTTGGTGCTGGAATCGCGGGGTCATGAGCTCCTCGTTCAGCTCCGGGAGGATTTGGAAACTAAGGGCCGTCATGTGCCGAGATGGGGTCTGACCAAATGGAAGAAGGGAAAAATGATGAATGTGCTGTTCTGTACAGTAGTGAGTCTACTAAGGGAATACACAAATTTAGAGGCACAGATGCATACGGCGGGTAAGGAGTCGCTGGAGTGAACAGCAGAAAGCTCCGGAGCGGCGCTTGTCAGAAGCACCGGCCGCATGATACCGCTAGCAGAAAATGGCGCCGAAAAAAGC
This sequence comes from Alligator mississippiensis, assembly GCF_030867095.1. NCBI lineage: Eukaryota > Metazoa > Chordata > Crocodylia > Alligatoridae > Alligator > Alligator mississippiensis. The sequence continues at coordinate 49,422,534 of NC_081834.1, read as the reverse complement.
GCGAGCCATCTGGGCAATCCGGAAAGGAGAGGCGGAGCTTCAGAAGACCCGGCGGGGATCTGCCTAGCGCCTCCGCCCCCTGAGGTGACGTCGTTCCCAACGGCCCCGCCTCCTTGCCACGGGGAGGGGGCAATGGGAGGAGGGATGTACCCAACACTCCCAGATGAAGAACTTAACTCTTTCTCCACCGCAGCTCACTCGATAGCTGTGACGAGGCATGTTGCAGATGAAGATGGTGCTACGCATACCACTGTTATCTCACGCACACGCACTCGACCAGAAATTCAAGAGCTTTGCAAGGAATCTAAAATAAGATCAGGAGAGACCTTGGCAATGTGGTTAGGACAGTTAATAGTGGAATTTGGATCTGACACCTTGGACAAAGAAGAAGCAAGTGCCTTGACCCGACAGGTGGTATGGGGTTGTGGGCGTGCTACCGACTTGAATGTGGTCACAGACAGTGCCCACTGGCCCATCCCAATCCCGGCACTCATAATGGGACAGGTAAACCACAAATTTCACACCTGGCATGAAGGTTGTCCACAGAAGGCTACTGCGGAGCAACTCCTCCTGGCTATAGTTGGGTTATCATATCTCTCATGGAGCCCGAGAACAAATCCAATGGGACTAACAGCTGTACAACGAAAAGAGAGATGGGCTTATCACTACCTATTGGACCCCGGGGCAATCCCAACGCCCTTGGAAGCTATAGATGCCTGCGTGGAGGTATATGGAGGAGCAAATGCTGTTACGCTCCGACTCTTCCTGAACCCAATGGCAGGTCAACCAGTGGGAAATCTCTTAGGCCACTTCCCATGTCTACAAGCACTTATGCAACAAGGTGAAGAAGTTTCTGATACTATAAGGGACCGACCTTCGGCATACCCAGCCGGAACACTGAGATCCAGACGGCAAGAATTTATCCCTCGACGAGAGCAAGGGTGGTCACCCCCAGGAACCCCGAAGGAAAGAACCCTGAAGGAAAGAACCATGTTTGGTTTTCTTCTCTCCTGCACCGGACTTACAAAGGCGCAGCTACGAATTTTGGGAGAATGAACCCAATATCGTATAGCCGAAGCATTAGGATTTAAATCCGAGGACCCATCAAAAAATGAGTAACGGCCGGCGGCTCTGCCGGCGGCCTTCTCCAGTTCAGACCTGACCCTACTGATTCTCGACCATATGCCGAACTCACTGTTTGCAACCCTGCCAATCCGGATGACCAACAACAAGCATTCTTCCTTCTCGATACTGGAGCTCAAACCAATGTGATTACCTCAATGATACCTCATCAAAAGACCACCAAAACAATCAAGGTACAAGGGCTTAACGTTATCGCTGTCACAACAAAGGTCAAATTTTGGGTCCAAGGCCACCGATACCCCCTAGAGGCTGTCCAAGGGGGCATCAACATTTTAGGGATCCCGGGAATAAAAGCGCTTGACCTTAAAGAACAAGCGCTACAGGCATTACCCGTCATTATCCCAGAACAGGATTGGCATCGACCAACACTTCGTAACAACTCCACTTGGCGATATCGACCAATCCCAACTAAGGGTCCTCTAAAACAGTCCCTTACTGACCTCCTGAGGCGACTCGAGTGACGAGGCTGTATTAAGACTGTAACAGCCAGCACCTACCTGTCATCAGGATGGGGGGTAGCAAAACCTGGAAAGCCTAATGAAGCCCGGTTGGTTGTAGACTATCGAGAAGTCAACAAAAGGTGTCAGGTACTTCAACAACCTAATCCATCTACTCTGCCACAATGTATGTTTGAGATGGCACAGTTCCAACAAAGTAAGTGGGTTGGAGTCACATTGGATCTTAAAAATATGTTCTTTTCCATCCTGATAAATGACCCGGAAGGAATACTAAACATGTGTATTGATGGCATCATGTATAGGTGGACGGTCTGTCCACAAGGATATCGTAACGCTCCATCACTAGCCACTGGTGCCATGAATAACACCCTAAAGAATTTTCGAGCTTCATACTCTCTTCCCCCAGAGAAGGAACTAAAGATTTGGAGTTACGTCGATGATATCGCCATCGTGGGTCGCGATAGTTCCGTAGTTACTAGTATAGTCAATCAACTAGTCACTCACCTTCAGAGTGAGGGATGGACAATCAACGAGGAAAAGTCGTGTTTGCATCCTGCAGATGACATTACTTTCCTTGGTACTCAATACATCAGTTCTATCCGCCACGGAATTTCGCATGAGGGTCCTAACATCGATCCATTGAAAACATTCTTCCCTACAACTAAGAGGCACTTTCAACAGTTGTTGGGTCATTTGAATTGGTATCGACATTATATTGGACTTAGTGATTTGGCCCTCCTCACTAAATTGCAGCGACAGATCCGTGATAAGTCTCGAAAGTCCACGCCCTGGACAAAAGGAGATCAGCAGAACCTGCTTCGCCTGCTAGCTACGGCTAAAGATACACAACTCCATGCCATCGATCTGGGTGAGTCACTAACCATAACCCTCGGGTTCACCACCAACCATGAGTGGGCTGTCACACATAACCCTCACAATGAGCTAGTATATACAGCCCATAAAATGCTTCAAGCGGCACAACATCGATATGGAGCTGTAGGAAAAATCCTCCTAGCCGAACAACTGGTGGAGTCATTAGCAAGGGGTCATGGGATGTTACACGCTCCCGGTGCCACATTGTTACCCTTGCTGGATGCAGACAGAGTTGACCCACATTTTCAGGGAGAATCTAAGACCTGGAATACGCTAGTGCTTGCCCACCATTACAACTGGCATTGTTGGAGGTTGGAAGACACGGTACCTGATCCAAGCCCAGAAGATGAGGAGAAGGTCCCTACATTGCATGGAACTTCTGCCCTGGCGTGGATGGCCTCAGATGGAACCTCCCGAAATGGCGGAGGCTATGGGTATTATTGCAAAGCTTGTAACGATAAGGAAATCTTTCAAGCCAACCCAGATGATAATTCGGCCCAAAAATGTGAATTATTAGGATTCCTCAAGGTACTAGAACATTGTCTGACACATCATAACGATACACTCCCAGTTCCGATCATCGCAATTGATTCGCAATACATTTATAAAATTCTTACGGGCACAGCTTTTCCTTCTGAACATTTGAATGATTGGCAAGATATTTGGGAAACGTTAACTAAATTTGTGCGCCTCCCGTTGATTAGGCACACTAAGTCCCATCGTCCAGATACCGATCCAGTGCATGAGGTAATTGATAAGCTCTTAGAAGATCCACTCCGGACCAACATAGTCTTGCCTGTCACATCTACCTCCGGTCCTGAAGTAAATCCATTCCTCGTGTGGCTTCATGAGAACTGGGGTCACCCGGGACCACGAGCTTGCCATCAATGTTGGTGCCGAACCCTTACGGAGCCGGCTTCATACGGAGCTCGGCGCGATTGGGAAAAGGTAGCTCAGGCCTGTGAGATATGTGCTAAAGAAAAGTGCCATAGAACCAAGCACCAGCTCGGAGCTTTCGATTCTTCACAGTTTCAAGCAGGAAAAGTTTGGCAGGTAGATCTGCTAGGACCCCTCCCAGGGTCTAAGCCGCCAAATAAAGGATTAGTTGTTGTCGACTTGGGAACAAGACAGTTACAGGTTGTCCCCCTACGGAAAAGTAATGCCACTGCTATCATTTCTGCTTTGACTGCTGTATTTGCTACTTGGCAAACTCCTCATGAGATTCAGTCTGATGGAGGACCTCCGTTTAATTCAAACGCTCTGGACAAATTCTCTCATCTTCATAATGTAGCCTGGCATCTTCATTTGCCGTACCACTCGCAGTCCAACGGTGTTTTGGAAAGACACATAGGTCTGTACAAAGAGCAACTTCGCCTTAGAGGAGGAGGGACATTTAAAAACTGGACTAAATTTAATCATGATGTCCTTATTTCACTAAACACTGCTAAACCGTAATGGGACGAAGCTAATGTCCAGAAACCTCCACCTTGGGAGCCCGAGTTCCAACCAGACGAGTTAGTGTGGATCTCAATACCACACCCCCATCAAGCTCATCCACAAGTTCATAAAGGAACAGTTCAACGATCGGGACAATATCCTAATACCTATTCTGTCCAATTAGAAGAAAAGCCCGATCGTCCTCTTATTATCGTTCATCACAACTAGATGACACGCCGTTCCAACGTTCCTCCAGTATTCTTACAGTAAATCCAATTATGAGTCTTTTTGTTTTGTGTTGTTGTTTTATTTCTTCACAGGTCTAACCCCAGAAAAGCAATAATCCACAACCGCCCGATTGTGAGATTCATTGAGTACCAGACTGCAGTTTGTTCGAATCAATAGAGTGATGGTTGTGAAGGAGACACTGAGATGGCGAACGTTCATTAGCTCAGGACTTGTTTTAACACTATTTTCTCATTTTATTAAGTATTTTATTGACATTGTCTATTAGTAGGAGAGGACGGACTGACTACCAGACGAGGAGGGTCCCAAGCAGATGTCCTTCAATCAGACGATGATCAACAGTTGTTGTTATGTGTTCAAAGTTATTGTATTTTGTAATTTGTTGAAAAGACCGGTCTATCAAGTTGTTTCTTTATATATATATTACTGGTTGTTAAAGCTTTGCCAGGTCAGTGAGTCCCGAAACAAAGATGCCGTATGATGTGCTCATGTGTCTAAAATTCCAGTTGTGCCGTCAGCAAGGGGGCATGTCACAACCCAGTGATTTTGGTGTCTTGGCACGGTGGAATTTTCCCGCCAGATGAGAGCCTCTTGCAAAGTAAAGGCTTTCTGTTGCAGCAGAAAACCCCCGGTGCAAGAGAGTTCCCGCCATTTGAATGCAAATTTGTGTCCCGCTATTGGCCAGTTCTAAATTATTCCTACGTGGCGGCTAGTAATTGGCTTGCTAGCCGTTTAAAAATTAGCGCGACTTCTGCCCAAGTCAGAGAACTTTGAGCATGCTGCAGAGTGCCTCTGAAGAGATCTGACTCATGGCTGAGCTGATCGATAGACTGATCACCTATTGATTCTTCTCCACGTCGCCGAGCGCAATCCCAGACGTATCCGTTTCCCTACCGGCAAGATTTGTGGACGGACGTGCTGGCCTGAGCCCTGCCAGCTGGAACAACTAATGTAGTTGTTCAGATGACTGGACTGTTTTCGTCGCAACCGCAAGTGACGTAAGTAAAGTTTTACAACCATAAAGCTTTCTTGGCCTCTCTATTCACCAGCCCGCCCTGACGAATGAACGATTATTAAATCACCTCGAGTCAGCTTTGGCTGTCTGAGACAGTAGTGGCATGTGCAGACATGCCCATTAGGTGGTACTTTTCATCTACAGATGCTACAGATAATGTCCATAATGATAAATATCATTGTTTGTGGTTTTCGGAAAGGAGAATCGCCAGAATCACTCAGCGACACTCAGTGACTGTGAAATGTTTCACCACGAGGTGATTCTGTGAGATTATTTCCCATTGACTTCAGTCAGACTCACAGGTAAGGTCATATTAGCAGTGCAGCTACTATTTGGGTACTATCACCAGCATGGTGTATAGGAGCTCATTATTTGCCTAACATCTGGGCAAGGAAAATAGCCTGCACTGAGTTGCTCACTGCCATGGCTAGATTGCAAGCAGGACTCCAGTTAACTCCTATAAACCTGGCTATGATGTCTCTGCACAGTCTAGTAGTTTAGGATAGGTAACCCTTTCCAGCTGCAAACTGGAATAACCTACCCCAGGTTGGAGGTGGGCGGGCGCTAGGACTCTGCCAACACTGCGACTTGTCTCCAGAAATGGATCAATTCATGGGCCAAGGGGCCCAGGCCCAAGGGCCCCTACCAGTCAGGGGCTGTCTGGGAGCAGGGGCAGGGGATGGAGCAGGGACCCACCACACTTCCCAGCCTGCAGGGGAAAGTCCTGCAAAGCACTGAAGCTCCATTGCATGTTAAACACCTGAGAGCAAGAAGTGGGTAGCAGTTGGGAGCTTGTCTCAACACTTCGCAGGGACAGTCAGGATAAAGCGGCAGTGAGGATCAATGCTGCCCTTGCCACTCACTGCCCAGCTGGTCTGTTCCTCTCCCATCGCTGTGCCTGAAAGGAGTCTGATCCTGCTCTCTTTTCCTCCCAAGGGTTGGGTCGCAGGGCAGGCAAGCAACTCAGAATGGGTTGCTGTGCTGCTCACTGCCCCCAAACTGCACCAGATCCCCTTGCAAGGCAGCATGCGGTGCTTTAGTCCTGCTGCTCATGGGTGCTTTGTGGTGCGAAGAAGGGGAATCCTACTGGGTCCAGGATGCTTCCTGCAGTTCTTGACCCTGAATAAGACTGCCAATAGAGAGGGGTCTGCATTTTTCCCAAGTGATGGCAACTAGTGTGGGGAAGGGTGAGCCCTTCCAGGGGCTGATTAGATCTCTGTCTGTCTGTCTAGATACATTATACAGGGGGAGAAAGACTGTGCATATGTGTGTGTGTATGTATACATTTATATAGATATCTATATAGAGAGAGAGATAGTGGTATAGAGAGAGAGACATTATGTGTGCATATATGTATGTATATATCAAAATATCTATACATGTTGGTTACATAATTATGCAATGCTAGCACAAGGGTGTAATGGGTAGAGAAAAGATAGCTTTACAGTATATGACGTTTAGCATATGTTTAATTTTTTGGGAAAGATAAAAAAAATTGGGATGTATTGTGTAGACATATTGCTTTATTTTAATTGCAAGAATCACTAACAGCATTCTTAGACTCATACTCAAGGCTAAAGGTATGGCCCGTATTTTTCTTGGAATAGTTACTGTAGTGCAGGTACGATGTAAAATGTGTATTTAAAAAAAAAACAACTGTCGAACAAGAATCTATATGACCACTAAACTAGAACATCTTTCCTTTCATGTTATTATACATTTATGGCAATCCCAAGCATCTGAGTCATTTTCCTACGGCAGTTGTTTTATTCAGTTTTGTGTGCGGCAAAACTGAGTAGTTCATTTTGACATTGCCTGTTGTGCTTTATTTATTAATGCACCATGAAAACATTTAACAGGTCCATTTATTAATGCTTTATGATACATTCCTGTTTATAATGTGGTGTGGGGGACCTCCAAGTCTCCTTTTGCCCAGGGCCCCAGGAAATCTTAAGCCACCACTGCATGTCTCCCCTCGTGATGCGAGTGGAACGCCCACAGCCGGCGTTCTGCCTCACAGCAGCCTGGGGAGAGCACCTGCAGAAAGTGCCTCCCCACCACCAAAGCACCAAATCCCCGGGCCAGATTCAAATTTTCCACAGGCAGAGGTTGCCGATCCCTGTTGTAGTCAGTTCTGTGTCTGCAGCATAGACATACCACAGGTTAAACCACTGCAACCATGTGGAGGTGGCGCCTGTAGCTGGATGTACCAATCCTGGGCTAATTATAGAAAAACTATAGCCCTAAGTAAACAGTTTCCCAGGGAAGTGAAGTTATTCTCTTATGAACTATAACATCTGTCATTTCTTTCACAGGAGAAGAAAACCTGCCAGTTGCCTCAGTTTCTATTACTGAGTCTATGCACATTCCCCAATGATATGTTTTTTGTCCAGGGTTTCAGGCAAAGACACATGAAGAGGAAATGAAGAGTGGGAATGAAACATCTTCAGCACACTTTATTCTGTTGGGATTCCTGAGCCGGACCAAAGTGCACGTGTTCTCCATGGCCATGATATTCTTAGCCTTCATTGCTGCCATGTCTGAAAATGCTCTCCTCATACTTCTAATCAAAGTGGATTCCTTCCTTCACACCCCCATGTACTTTTTCCTAAGTCAATTGGCCTTCATGGACATCTGTCAGACTCTGATTGTTGTCCCCAAAATGGCAGCAGACTTCCTGACCCCAGGCAACCCCATTTCTGCAGCTGGCTGTGGGGTTCAGATTTTCCTCTCCTTGACAATGGGTGGAGCAGAGTGCCTCCTCCTGGCAGTCATGGCTTATGACAGGTACGTAGCGATCTGCAACCAATGCAATACCCTCTCCTCCTGAGCAAGAGAGTCTGCCTGGGTCTGACAGGTGGGGTCTGGATCAGGACATGTGTAGATGCCTTGATTCTTACAGCTTCTACAATGCACTTGCCCTACTGCGGCTCTAAAAAAATTAACCACTTTTTCTGTGAGGTCCCAGCCCTGCTCAAATTGTCCTGCTCTGACATGTCCTAATACGAGACCCTGCTGTTTGTGTGTAGCATCCTTATAATCCTTATCCCTTCTTCCACCATTCTAGCCTCTTATGCTCGCATCCTTGCTGCAGTCCTAAGGATGAATTCAACCAGACAGCAGAAAGCCCTGGCCACCTGCTCCTCCCATCTGACTGTGGTGGGCATGTTCTATGGGACAGCCATCTTCATGTACATGAGACCGGGCTCCTACCACTCCCCAGAGCAAGACAAGATTTTGTTTCTGTTTTACACCATTGTTCCCCCAGTGCTGAATCCACTCATCTACAGCCTGAGAAATAGGGATGTCTTAGGAGCCCTAAGAAAGCTGGTTGGGAAATGCAGAGTCTTCCAGCAAAATTGACAAATGCTGTAGTTTACTGTGAGCTAAATCTCATTCAACTGATAAGGCCACCAGCAAGGTTTTCTGGAACATTTAGGAGACTAAATTTTCTCAGTCATTTAACAGCCAGTGACCTACTGTGAATCACGGGCTATATCAGTTAAATGTTTAGAAAAAGGTTTAAGGAGGTCTACTCCCTTTTCCATGTTCACTCGAGTTCTCCTGTTGGAGGAAATTTAACTAAATTATTGCATACGTGAAGATTTAATGGGTGTTTGAGACTTTGTATTTCCCTTATGCTGGAGGCCCAAACCCAGATAAAAAGTCAAGCTAATAGGTAAAGTGGCAGGGCAACAGATATGATTGGGGGCCCAAGGAGACAAGACTTATGAGGAAAAGTTGAAAGAACAAGGGGTATTTAGTAGGGCTATGCCAAGCTTTGGTTCCTGATTCCATTCAGTGGAGATTCGGCCCAATTTGGTGGCCGAATTTCTGAATCTGAATCGAATCAGAGGACACTTTAATCTTTCTGAATCAAATCAGAGCCCTTGGAATTGATTTGGAGACATTAGGAAAGATTCAGCGATTCAGTGATAGAGGCAGCTTTAAATGTTTTTTCTACGTATCTCATGAGTGCTTCGATTCTGGGGCACATGAAGCGTCCCACAGGAGCAGACCCGGAGGTGGGCCAGAAGCAGCCCCGTGTCTGTGGGGGAGTGTGGTGGGAGGGCTCCCATGCTCCCCTGGCTTGGCGACTGGTGCCTCCTGGGCCTGGGGGGGCACCCGGGGTCCCCCTGCAACCAATCGCTGATCTGGGGGAGTATGGGGTGGAGTCCCTGGTGCGCTCCCCAGGGGACCTAGAAGTGGACCTGAAGTACTTCTGGGTTTGCCACTGAGCATGTGGAGGGCCCCCCAAACTCCTGTGGGATGCTCCATGCATCCCAGCATTTCAGCGTTCACAAGCCATGCTGGTACCTTGAGGTATGTAAAAAAAACATTTAAAACTGTCTCTATATCTGAATCGTTGATTCTCCAAATCAGCATTGAATCTTCAGATTTGGATTCAGTCAAATTGAATCAGTGACAGTGATCCAAATCAACAAATCAAATCACTGTCCCTGATTTGGGCCAAATCTGAATCGAATAGGGCCCATTTTGCACACCCCTATAATTTAGCCTGGAGAAGAAAATACTGAGAGGGGATTTGAGAATAGTCTTCAAAAAGCTGAATGATATAATAGAGAGAATGGAGATGAGCTTTTCTCTGTGGCTATCAGGTACAGGGCTAGGAGCAAATGCCTCAAGCCACAGCTGGGAAATTGAAGATGGAGATCAGGGGGAACTAGCTGACTTTGCAGCGGTCAGGCATTGGATCAGGACACCTACAGAAGCTGTGGATTCTCGGTGCTTGGATACTTTCACAAGAAGGTTAAACAGACACTCGGCTGAAGTGGTTTAGTGAGGGATGATCCTGCCTTGAGTAGGGGCATGGCATAGATGTCCCAATAGACACAGATAAATGGCTGCAGTGGTTTAACTAGTGGGGTCCTTTGCAGTGCAAATTTCCTATGATAATGTGTGCTTAGATCGGGGTGGGCAAAATGGCAGATTTCGCCAGTGGCCAGACTGCATTTCCCAGTAGCCCCTGCCCACATAGTTGGGGCCAGTTTCCATGGAGACCCCATTAGCAGCATCAGGGCATGCAGGCTACAGATCCAAGCTCTACCCTGGCTCTGGACCATGCTATCACCACCTCATGATCCCAACCTGGTGCCAGGGCAGCCCCTTCCCTGCCAGTAGAGGCAATGCTGGGGGGTTTCGGGGGCTATAGCCACCCCAAAATTCCCTGTAACCCCCTGTAGCCACCCTTCCCAGTGGCACCACCACTACTGCCACTGCCTGCCTCACACAGGTGATGGTAGCTGAGTCCACCCCACTCCTGGCTCCAGCACAGCCCCCTCTCTGCTCCCCCTCAGCCTCCCCAGCAGGAAGAGGCTGGCACCACTGCTGCCTGCCAGCACGGCTGGGGCCGGTCTCCACAGGAACCCCGTCCATACAGCGGGGGTGCTGCTGGGGTCTCCATGGAAACCAGCCCCAGCCACACAGGAAAGGGCTGCTGGGAAATGGAGTCCTTTGCTGGCCAGATCCGGCCTGTGGGTCACACTTCACTCGCCGCTGCCTTAGATGAAGATCTTCCAAACAACTCTTTACGAGCAAGGCAGTGTACTTTAGGTGTGATTCCTGTCTCCCTTACATTGTTTTTCTATCCGGTTTCACTCTACTGAGGCCAATGGTGGGACACACGGTGTGTCTATGCACGTGCTTCATTGTGGGAGGGGGGCATTTTAATTAGCATAGTTCCCAGATAGCTGCTCTACTTAAAAGGCCACAATGCCACATACATTAAGCCCCTGTGCATTTAAAAAGGGCCACAGGATGCTTTATTTAAAGCTTGTTCTATGAGGTTTACGTAAAGCACCCCCATGGCCATTTTAAACTGTGCAGGGGCTTCATACACATGACACTGCAGCAACGCTGCATTACTCTAATTGGAGGCAATTAATAGGATCTGCTCCAACGCGTTCTAAGGAAAATCCAACAAGCACCTGTCTAGGCAGCCATCGTTTTTACAGAAGAGAAGAAAAGCTCTATTTTAGGTTAACCTGTTCTATTTAGCAGCCTTATTCATGAAAAAAGGCTGTTACCCAAGCATCTCTCTATACCTTGTATAAAATAAATTGATTTGATTTAACCAAGATATCATGGAAAAGGGCAACAGGGGGAAACAGGAAGCTTGCTAGGTTGACATCCATGGCAAGAATGCAGAGCAGTAAATGAAACCAGAATGATGTTCGATGTTCCTGTCTTTGTGACTGGACAAAATGGAGCCGATCAGTAGACGGGACCAAATGAATGCAGGGCATTAATCAAATAATGGAATTTTTCATTAAAAATAAATAAAACATTGAAAAATGAATTTCTTAAGAGGTATAATACTTCTTTCACCTATCACATCTGCCAGTTTTCCCATCAGACTGGTATTATGGTGCTAGTTCTCAAAGAAGTAATTGACTAATTCTGTGAAGCAACAAAAATGATCCGGGGCCTGGGAGACAAGACTTATGAGGAAAGGTTGAAAGAACTGCAGTTATTTAGCTTGGAGAAGAGAAGACTGCCAATAGCATTTGATAACTGTCTTGAAATATCTGCAGGGTGATTATAGAAAGGATAGAAATGTGTGATTATCTGTGTCTATTGGGGACAGGACTAGGAGCAATGGTCTCACACTGCAGCAGGGGAAGTTGAGGCTGGAGATTAGGGTGAACTAGCTAACTCTGGGAGCAGTCGGGCATTGGAACAGGCTGCCTAGGGAAGCTGAGGAGTCTCCATGCTTGAAAGCATTCAATAGCAGGTGAGACAGGCACTTGACTGGGGATAATTAGTCAGGGATGATCTTGCTTTGAGCAGGAGCTGAACAAGATGTGACCTTGTGAGGTCCCTTCCAGCCCCACATTCCTACAAACATAGGATCCTATGGTCCTAAGTGCTTAGACGCACATGTTCCCAAGAACTATTTTAAAGAGCAAGGGACTTTAGACCCAATTCTTGTCTCACCTATATTTTTTTTACGCCATTTTCACTCCACTGAGACAATGGTGGAACACGCTTTTTTACAAAAGAGAAGAAAAACTCCATTTTAGTCTAATCTTTTCTCTTTAGTGGAAAAGATTATTATTATTATTATTGTATTCATAAAAAAATGTTACCAAATATCTGTCTAAACCTTATGGAAGAGAAATTGATTTGATTTATGTAAGACATCACAGCAAAGAGCAACAGGGAGAAACAAGAAGCTTCCTAGCTTTACTTCCATGGTGAAATGGCACAGGAGCAAATGAAATCAAAATGGCATACAGCGGAGGCACTCATAGTAATAAGAGGAATAAGAGGCCATGGTGTCTGTGGTGCTCAGGCGCAATGATGGATGAGCTTGTTGAGACTGGAGCTGGCTCCGAGTCTAGTCAAGACATGGTTCCCAGACGAGGAAAGTAGTTGAACTCAAATGTGGCTTGGAGGAAACAGTGACCCCAAACTGAATAGCAAGACAGAGACAGGAGACATAGGATACTTCTTGCAATAATCTAGGCCAGGTTGTCCAAAGTAGGCCACTGAGGACCATACAGCCCTGGGGCAACCCCTGTGCTTCAGACACTGGGAGTTAAGTGTTTGAAAAAGGTTCCAAAGGAGAGGATCCCAGAGCTTTGCACAGTGCTGGAGCCCCTGAGTCACCCGTCTGCCTCCTGTACACATGTACAGCATGGTGGCCAGAGGCCTGGAGTGAGTGGCTTGGGCCAATGCAAGGGACTGAGCATGAGAAGATTTTGGATAATGCACTTACAACCTACTGGGAGTGTGCAGGCTTCATGTATGGACCCTGTTGTTTTCATGGAGCTGAAGTGGGAAGCAGGGGAGGGATCCAGATGTTTTGGTTTGCACGGCCAGAAAGTGATGGCGATGTCCCCTTGGAAAACTAGGACTGTTTCCCTGAGATCACACGCAGGAGTTTCTGCATGGCTCAGTTCAATGGTGAGTCACAGACCAGAAGGGAATAAAGCAGACGTGACCTCTTATTAGGAGTCTGGCACATCTGGATTTTCAGGAATCCTATCTGCTTTTGGTTGTATCCTGTCTCTGGTCCTGAGTAGGGACCTACCAAAATTCATGCTGGAAGCTGCCTAGGCAGAAGCTCCTTTAATCTTGGAGGTTCCCCTCTGCAATCCCCCACAAATCCTCACCCTGACTGCCACCCCCAGTTGCTGATAGGCTGAGGGGCCCCGGTAGCCCTGCTGCATGTGTCTGACCAGCTGGAAGGAGAAAACCGCACCATATTTAAAACCATGGCTTTTGACTGTCTGCCAATCAGGAGCGAGGGGCAGGGCCCTGCTGTCAATCGGGGGAGGGTTGGACACGTTCCAGGGAACCTGCAAGATGAAGGGAATTGCTGCGCAGCCCACGTCCACTGTGAATTCGGTAGATCCCTAGTCGTGAGGACAATGTCAGACAAACAGAGGGCACGTGCCACATGTGACAGTGCTGGGGCTGTTCTGCTGGGACAGTGACAGGGGCCCGAAAGGCAGCCCAGCCTAACCAAAACAGGCTCTAACCTGTGGCCTATCTTTGTTTTTGAACCAACTGGCCAATGTTAGGGCCTTCTGCCTGGCTGCTGGTAATAGCAGTCTGTGCAATAAAGTCCAGCTGTGGCTGCAGGACAGCCAACACTTCTGTCTGAAGATCTGCTGTGGTTAAGCTCTGTGGATCCTGCACTCACTGCTTTTCCAGTTTCTCAACCTGCTCACCTGTGTGTCTGGGCTTTGGCTCTTGGAATCTCCTCTTTGCTTTTCTTATTGACTTCCTCACCCCTGAACCTTGACCGGGACACTGTCTTAGCTTTTCCCCCATGGATCTCATGGCTAAGTCTTTGATTCCTGATCTGTAATTCGCACCACGATGTGAAGTCCACCCATAGCTTCTGATCTCTCCCAGCAGCCTACCCATTAGGCCAGAACACCTGTGCCACAGTCCTTATACGCAACCATCTTCATGTGCATGAAACTCAACAATTGCCATTGGACAGGTGTAATAAAATAAGATTGGGTCTCCATATCACACCATTGTCAGCAAAATCCTGATTCCTCTGTGATACTGTCTGAGAAACTGCGCAATTTTAGGAGTCCTAAGAAACTCACTTGGGCTATTCCATCTCTAGTTTATGGTCTGACCTAATTTAATGGGTTTTTACTGTGAACTCTTTGGTACTGGATTGTCCTGACACTGGTGTTCGGTCCACGGGACACTGAACCAAGAGACACCAACAAAAACAGCCCAGCCAAGACAGGCGATGAGCCCAAAAAGTATCCAGGTAAGAGACAGGCATCCGGATAGTCCTGGGATTAGCGGGGTGGTGCATATACCCTCAGGAGGCCTTCAATGCTTCTACACTAATGCTCGTAGTATGGGGGACAAGCAGAAGGAACTTGCCCTCCTGCTACCTAACACAAAACCAGACATAGTGGGGATCACTGAAACTTGGTGGGATCCACTGCATGACTGGGTGGTAAACATCAAGGGCTACAGACTGCTCAGGAGGGATAGAACGGGAAGGAAAGGCGGGGGTTTGGCGCTTTATGCCAAAGAGCAATACACGTCCTCAACAAACAGCACTGGTTCAGAGGAGGGGAAGACTGAAGTGCTCTGGGTCAGAATACAAGGGAGTCGGGGGGGAAAAGGATTTAATGGTGGGGGTCTACTACAGACCACCCAACCAGGGGAAGAGCTAGACCAGGAATTCTCAGGTCAGCTCGCAGAGGCAGTTAATTCAATGGACATGGTCATCATGAGTGACCTAAACTATCCAGACATCTGCTGGGAAGAGCAGTCAGCCAGGTCTGACCGCTCACATAGGTTCCTAACTGAGTTACAGGACCTCCATCTAACCCAGGAGGTGCACAGTCCCACCAGGGGGAATGCCTTGTTGGACCTGGTCTTGGCCACAGGCAATGACCTGGTGAGGGGACTGCTGGTTCTGGACCACCTGGGTGATAGCGATCATCGCCTACTGGAATTCACCATCCAGTGCAGAGTGTCAAAGGCCTGCAGCAAGGCAGCAGCCCTGGACTTCAGGAGAGTGGATTTCCATGAGGTAAGGAGACTAGTCAGGGAGGCACTGAGGTCCTGGAGGGGAGGGGAGTTGGGAGTCCAAGAAGAGTGGTGTTCTTTAAGGAGACAATCCTTCAAGCCCAAAGAGCGACAGTCCCAATGTGGATCAAAGGGAACAAGAGTGCTCAAAAGGCCCCATGGCCCACCAAAGGCATTCAGGAACATCTCAAAGCTAAAAAGGAGTCATACACCCAATGGAAGGGAGGGGTCATTACCAAAGAGGATTATATCTACATTGCCCAAGATTGTAGGGGGCTGTTAGGAAGGCTAAGGCAGAGACGGAAATGGGACTAGTGACCCGGATCAAAGATAACAAGAAGTCCTTTTGTAAATACATAGGGAGTCAAAAGAAGGGATCGGGTAACCTGGGGCCTCTGCAGGACACGCTTGGAAATCTGGTGGTCGCACCAGATGACAAAGCTAACCTCTTTAACAAATTCTTTGCCTCCATTTTTCTGAGCAGGGATGGGACATCCCCCCCACTGGGATCCTGGACGGACCCAGGGAAGGTGCAACCAGGCACAGGGTCAGTGAAGGCCTAGTTAGGGAACTTCTGGTGGTACTGAACATGTTCAAATTAGCAGGTCCTGACAATCTCCACCCCAGAGTGCTCAGGGAACTGGCAGAGGTCACAGTGGGACTCCTGGCACAGCTTTATGAGCACTCGTGGTGCTCTGGTGAGGTGCCACAGGATTGGAAAAGGGTCATTGTGGTCCCCATTTTCAAAAATGGGAGGAAGGAGGACCCAGGAAGCTATTGGCCCATTAGTTTTACCTTGGTCCTGGGAAAGGTTTTTGAGAAAATTATCCAGGAACACATCTGCAAGGGACCAGCAGGGGAGATTATGCTTAGAGTCAATCAACATGGGTTCATTAGAGGCAGGTCCTGTCAGACCAAACTGGTGGCCTTCTATGACTATGTCACAAAATCCTTGAATGCAGGTATTGCGGTGGACATAGTCTTCCTGGACTTTAGGAAGGCCTTCGACACTGTCTCTAACCCCACTTTCATTAAAAAATTAGGCAACTGTGGTGCCGATGCCTACACAGTCATATGGGTCACAAATTGGCTGGAGGGCTTTACCCAGAGAGTGGTGGTGGATGGGTCATTTTCGACCTGGAGGGATGTGGGCAGTGGGGTTCCCCAGGGCTCAGTCGTTGAGCCTGCGCTGTTCAACAACTTCATCAGTGACTTAGATGAGGGGGTGAAAAGCATCTTGTTCAAATTCTTGGATGACACTAAGATGTGGTTAGAAGTGGGCGCGCTGGAAGAGAGGGACAGGCTACAACTAGATCTGGAAGGGTTACAGGGGTGGGAGGATGAGAATAGGATAGGTTTCAATACTGACAAGTGCAAGGTACTGCACCTGGGGAGAAAGAACCAGTACAATAACTACAGTCTGAGGAACGCGCTGCTCATCAGCGCACAGGCAGAAAAGGATCTTGGAGTCACTATTGATTCCAAGATGAACATGGACCACCAACATGAGGATGCGGTCAGGAAGGCTAACTGCACCTTGTCATGCATCCACAGATGCATCATGAGCAGGTCCAAGGAGGTGATCCTCACCCTCTGTGTGACATTGGTCAGGCCGCAGTTGGAGTACTGCATCCAGTTCTGGGTGCTACACTTCAGGAGGGATGTGGCCAGCATGGACAGGGTCCAGAGGAGGGCCACCTGCATAATCAGGGGGCAGCAGGGCAGGCCCGACAAGGAGAGGCTACAGTACCTGAGTCTGTTCAGCCTCCACAAGGGAAGGGATGTGGTGGTTCTCTTGTAGCAAAACCCCCAGTTTTTTTTCTTTTTTTCTTTGTATTTATTTTAAAATACATTCCCTCCCCTTCCCCAACCATTCTGACTTTTTCTCTCCCTCTCTATTCCCTATAAACAAGTATAAGTGAGCTCAGATTTAGGATAAGCTTTTAACATTTTTATTTTGGTAGCAAGTTTTTGGTTTTGGATATCCACTGTTTGATATTGTATTATTATTAGGTTTGTATTTTTTTTTTACTGCTGTATATAGTATTATTATCATTTATTGAACAGGGGAGAGGGTGACACAGGATATTGTATGGTTTAGGCCTGTGTTTGTAAGTGAACCAAAGTCATGTGAAGTTTCCATTTTGTATGTCAAGTCTCCATCTTGTGTCCTCTGCCTGGGCATCCCATGTTGCAACAGTATGAGTCATGTACCCCTCCCATATAAATTGGTTCCCCGATGAATGAGAACGATTGGGAATGATTGAAATACAATGGTAGCAGGCCTCTACTGAATGGCCTGTAATAACTGGGCCATCGCCTCACATTGATTCACCCAGGAACCACAGACTTCACCCAGGAACAGAGACAAGACCAGCATTTGAAAGACAAAAGACCCTGAAAAACCAGCAACTCTCACCATTACAGACACTAGAAACTGCACATCTCTGCATGAAGCATACATGCTCAGTACGCCAGGGGCTGACCCTTGCCTTGGCATGCCTCCTGTCACTAGCATCACACAAGGTCTGTCCCTATAAAAAGGGGCAGTAAAGACAGACCCAGTGGGACACCCTCTCCATCTGGACCAGCACCATGCCACACCACCTATCTACCCATAGGGCCTGCCGGCGAACCCCCTGTGGACAACACCTACTGGACAAGGACCCCTCCCAGCCTGGATAGGTAGATATTACCTGCACACCTCCTCCTACAATTTGGAGTCTCTCTCTCTGTCTCTCTCTCTCCTCCTGGACTTCAGTGGACTTCAGCCCCTGCACCAAGCCTCTCTAACCCCTGCTGCCATTGTGTGTGTGTGGGTGGGTGGGTATGTGGGTGGGTGCAAGGGAACCAATTTGGCATTGTGTCACCATCTCCCCTGTTCAATAAAACCACTGTCATTTGCAACCCTGGGTTGGGTCATGTTTTACTGAACAGTCCCTTTCCTATCCTAAATTCCAGCCTCATTCTCTCTCTTTCTCTCTCTCTCTCAGCTCCAGTCCCCACCCTCTCTGCTAGTTTCCCGATCTCCTCCCAATTCCTTCTCCCCTTTTCTGCCACATCTCAGCCTCCCCTGCTGCTACTGCCTTTTCCCTGTGGCTTTGTGCTGTGTTTCTCTGCTTTCTTGCTGCCCTGCTGCCTGCTGCTTTTCCTGTGATTTTCTGTTGTCCATCTCTCTGTTTTCAGGCTTCCCCTGCACCTTCTGTAATCACCCCGCCCCACAGCTGCAGCTTCCCAACTCCTATTAGCTGTCCTGTAGTTCTCTGCAGCAACTGGAGCCTTGATCCAGCTTCCAGCACCTACTGCCGCTCCCTGCAACTTCTCTAGCTGC
This sequence comes from Alligator mississippiensis, assembly GCF_030867095.1. NCBI lineage: Eukaryota > Metazoa > Chordata > Crocodylia > Alligatoridae > Alligator > Alligator mississippiensis. The sequence continues at coordinate 49,403,993 of NC_081834.1, read as the reverse complement.
CCTGGAGCCATCCTCTGGCTCCCCACACCCAGAGCCCCGCTTTTAACACACACACTTTCCCTTGGTCCCATTTTTCCCTCTCTCTACCTACCTTTTCAGCTCCCCCATAGTTCTGGATATTGTCTTTTAATCAGTTAAGATCAATTAACCTAAAATTACCCCCAAGCCTCAGTTCTTCAGCCCAGGCCCCTGTAGTCTACTGGTGCTAATCCCAGTCCTGGTAACTTTAACTCCCTACACTTCTACTTTCTTACCTTAATCTTTCCCCAGGTATCCCAAGTACACCAAGCACATACACATCACAATACAAAACTTAGGAACTCACCTGTGTATAAGTGTAGATGGGTGGTATGTGTGTGAATTAGTGAATACACATATATATCCATATATAGATATCATTGTGTGTGTGTAGTATATGAATTAGTAATCCACGTATGTGTATTGGATGTGCAGGTGTTGGTAACTGGTAACTAATTCTGTCTAAATTTGGTGTGTGTAGTGTGTATGGGCTTAAACTGGTGATAGGTGTGCATGAACCCAGACTGGTTATTTTGAACACGTGTGTATCTGAGTTGCTAGTGTGAGTGTGTGTGTATGTGTATGTGTGTGTATATATATATATAGCATTGTGTGCATGATATACGAATTAGTGACCTGTGTCTAACTTTTGGGGTGTATAGTGTATGTGCTTGAATTGGTGATAAGTATGCATGTGCCTAGGCTGGTTTGGATGTGTATGTGCCTGAGCTGGTAGTGTGTGTGTGTGTGCACCTAATTGATTTGTGTGTGTTTGTATATGTGCAATTGTGTCACACCCTCCTGTCAAACAGTGCAATATTGATATCCTGAGAGTTGGCCTGACCCCTCAGGGCAACAGTCTAGACATCAGGAGGCATTACTTCATACTCAGGGTGACTAGGATCTGGAACCAACTTGCAAGGGAAGTGGTGCTTCCTCCTACCCTGGGGGTCTTCAAAAGGAGGCTACATAGACACCTTGCTGGGGTTGTTTGACCCCAGTATTCTTTCCTGCCCATGGCAGGGGGTCAGATTCGATGATCTGCCCAGGTTTCTTCCAACCCTACCTACTATGAAACTATGCTGCAAACAGAATGGATTGCATAAAAGGTTAGATGTATGTCTAGCCTGGTGATAACCCTCACCTCAAAATCTAACTGGACGTTTTTTCCTGTTCTTATTCCCTGTTCCTAACTTCCGGGGTCAACACACTTGTCCCAGGGGAGCGGGGGCACTGGGAGACCCCTGCGGCGGCCAAGGGGTCTGCTTACCTCCCGCAGGGCCAGAAGACCCAAAGAAACTCCACACGCTGGCGCTGCCGGCGCGGGTCATCAGCCGGGCGTTTATCCGGCTGCGGCTGAGCAGCGGGGGCGGGGCACGCCGGCCGGGAGGAACTAAAGGCGGCCCCGCCGAAGCAGCGGGGTGGCTGAAGGGAGAGAGCTGGAGCGCGGAGCCCCAGCGAGCAGGGGATCAGCCGCCACCCACAGAGTGCGGGACGACGCCGGGTAGAGGCGGAGCAGGCTGCGAGCAGCGCAGCGGAGCACCCAGGAGTGAGGAGACAAGGGGAGAAGTCAGCCCCAGAGGTGGGGCAGCAGCCAGCGGGGAACCCGACACCCGAGGCAGCAGGAGGCGTAGCAGCTATCCCGAGAGTGGGGTCAGCTGTAGCCTGTATTACGGAGCCGACGGCGCGGGTAACTGCGGCCGGGACTATTAGGGAAGCAGAGAGGACGTCTGCATCCCAAGGAAGGAGGGATCAGGGCAGCACCCCCCAACTGGGAGGGGCATACCCGGTCCGAAGACAGCCGGTAGTGGCTAGGGTGACTGAGCCGAGAGAGGACAAGACGAGGACTGGTGAGAGGCCAGGACAGGAAGACCTGAGGTGGCGTATGGCCGGGGTGTAGGGGAGGATGGAGCCCCGAGAGTACCCGCGAAGAGGCGTGCCGGCACCAGGGGATACCCCAAGGGAAGACCCCCCCACTGAGAGAGTCATCAAAGTCGTGGCAGGCGAGTTCTGGTGTCCCCCTTAATACCAGCCGGGGTAAACCCTGGGGCGTACCAACGGAGCTCGGGGGCGCAAGATCCCGAGCCCGGGCGAAGGCGGCGTGCGAACTCCTAATCGAACGGAGGCGGGTACAACACTATTCTTCCCTGGATGTCAATGAGGCTGTGTTTTAGTTGTCTACATGTCGTTTTTGGCACTGACAAGCAGGAAGGATTTCCATTCCTGAATCCACAAGCCTGCCCACATAGCTGGGGCAGTAAGAGCCAGGGAACATACCTGCAGACCTTGTGGATGTGTAGCAGGGTTAGATGACTGAAAAAGTTCCAGTGATGGCCCAAACTTGCCAAGAGTTGCACCCAGGAAGGCAAAGGGAGAAAGATTTCTCATCTTTGCTTCTGAAGGACCAGAGAAGCTGGAAACATTCATCCTGCACCAAATGATTTGAGCCTGGATCAACTGGGCTTTGAAGGAATGCCTACTAACCACCAGGCCCCAGATCAGGCACTACTCAGGGCTGTCTTTGGATCTTGTTTTGAAACACCAATTCTGGGCAGCTCTTAAAAGGAATGTATGTGGGAGACATGTGGAACCAGGAGGATGGCAACAAGTCAGATGATGTGAGGAAGCTGTTCCCCTAGCAGAGAGAGCCCTGGATAGCCTGGGCCCTTGCTCTTAGCAGGGCAGACACCTCCCCTCTGGCACAATCCTCCATCCATTTTCCCAATGACTATACTAGTGGCATATCTTCTAAAGGATCATTGGAGAAGGGCCTGGATAATGACTGGCCTCAGTTGTTAGCTAGCTACGCTAGAAATTAGAAAAAGTCATCTTTAGATACCTGCATTTAAAAATTCAGGTGAATAGGTTCTGTGACCCCTGTCCTTCTCCTCCCAGGTGGGTGCTGTGGTCGCCTGGTTATTGAGTTAAAAGGTAAGAAGCTTGTCTTTCTTTCAACCTCTCATCCTGTTGCCAATGCCCATGCTTGGTCTCTGTATGTACATAGTTGCCTACAGGTACAAAAATAGAATTCCTTCTGGCACACAAGTGTCCAGAATGAGATGTAGACAAATAACTGTAGTCACAGAGAAAATCAGGAAAGAATAGACACCTCTGGTATCTGTGTCCTCTCTGAGCTGCTTCTGGGAAGTCATAGTTGACTCCAAGATGAACATGAGCAGGCAGTGTAACGAGGCCATCAACAAGACCAGTCACACCTTGTCATGCATTAGCAGATGCATGACCAACAGATCGAGGGAGGTGATGCTCCCCCTCTATGCGGCATTGGTCAGGCCGCAATTGGAGTACTATGTCCAGTTTTGGGCACTACACTTCAACAGGGACATGGAGAATATGGAGAGGGTTCAGAGTTGGGCCACTTGCATGATTAGCAGCATCTGTCAAAGACCCTACGTGGGGAGTTTGGAAGATCTGGATCTCTTCAGCCTTCACAAGAGACGGCTGAGGGAAGACCTTGTAAGCACCTAAAGTTTGTTAAAGGAGGACAACAGGGAATTGGAGATGCGCTATTTACCAGAGCGCTCCTAGGAGTAACTAGGAATAATGGGTGCAAACTAGTGGAGAGTAGATTCAGGTTAGATGTTAGGAAGAATTTTTTACAGCAAGGGTGGCCAGAATCTGGAATGGGCTTCCAAGAGAGGTAGTGATATCACCTAACCTGGAGGTCTTCAAGAGGAGGCTTGATAGTCACCTGGCTGGGGTCATCTGACCTCGGTCCTCTTTGCTGCCAGGGGCAGGGGCTCGGACACGATGATCCTTTGCGGTCCCTTCCGACTCTACAATCTATGAATCTATGAATTGTTTTCTGTAGGTGAGGGTCTATTAAAACTACCAGCCTAGACTCTGTGTTGACTGGCAGAATTTCAAGAGATTTTTCAAAGAACTAAGGAGAGCAACAGATAAATTCTCATACATATTAGACTAATATACGGGCAGACTCAGATAAAGCACCTGATTCTGTGGTCTACAATCAAGGAATAGATTCCACTCATTTGTGTGCAATCTGTTCAAATCTGAGGCCTCTGGACCTGTTCTTTTACTACTATTTGCATCCAACAAATTAGGAGATGCCTATCTGACCAGACTGTGCTCCTTTGCTTATTCTCTGTTCCAAACAGTGCATATGAGAGGGATGTCTTGCGCACAAATGTTTCAGGAACTAATGCTCTTGGTGGAGAAACATCATGTAGATTGAGTGAGAACCTGGAAGTCTTATTTCACTAGAAAATCACACAGTGAGAGATTTGGCATTCTGTGTTAGAATAAAAACATTCAAATATGACGTTTTCTCCTTAAAGAAACCCAAAAACACTACCTCTAGAATTTCATTCAACAAACACTGAAACATACTGTCTCTTGTCCTTCCTGACACGATTTGTTCTCTCCCACCTGAAGACACAGGTTACTAAGACATTTCTCTGAGCAGAAGTTTGCAGAGTTTTCAAACACCTGACTGGAGAATGGTCTGCCAGAGCACCCGTTGGGGCTGAAAGTGGAACTTAATTAAAGTCTTGGGACAAGAGTCCCCAAAGTGTGGGAAGGTTTGTGTATTTTTCTCCCCTTAGATTTCAAAATTGTTGCTGAGGAGTGACATCATGCCCACAATGTTGTATTGGCTTTTTAGAACACTGTATTTTTATGATACGTCTGTTCCCCTCTCTCTGCTACCTGATTTACACAGTGAGTTGCAGACACAGGACTCAAAGAGTTACAATGCCGTTTTTTTTTTAATGTGGGGGGTCTTTGTTTCAGATTGATTTTAGTTTGTTTTTATATATGGCCCACGTTCCATTTTCTCAACCCATAAAATATTTTTTCACCCTCTGTGCATCAGCTACTAGTATATTATTTAATTTTGAAACTTAAATGGAGTTCATGCATGAGAAACTTTAAACTAATTTACTTCCTTAGGAAACTACTGCTGGTCCATACTAAAGGAATGCCATGGCTAGAACAGCCACTTCATTCATTTTAAAGTAACGATAGCAAAAGAAGAGATTTACATGGGTTGCTTTTGTATTTGCTTTTGAGCTTATAACTCTTTATTTCTTGGAAATGTACATGTACCATTAGGATGGAAAAAGAAAACATTCAAGGACTATAGTAGAAAAGATTAAGCTTCTTACTGAAGTCATCACAGAACGAGACAAAGCAGATCCAGGTAAGTGGTTACTGTTTTCTGCCAGTCCTATTTTATACAGGTGAAGATTCTTACAATCAGATATTTCTTTATTACAAACAGCCATTACCATTTTTCTCCTTCAAGATCCTAATGTGTTAAGGACAAAAGAAGTGGCATGTAAATGTTTCTCAAAATATATCTCATGTATTACATTTGAATCAAGTCACATACATTTTACTTTTTATTATTACTTCTCTTATTAATATTAATAATGTGTGTTTGGTTTTATTTTCTTGTAATAACTCCAAATGTGCTGCAATGTGCTTCTTTTTTGATGTGGAAAAGAAGCAGATGGTATAATTAAGAACTGGAAGATGGAAATAATTAATTAAAACAGATTATTCCTGTCAGGGTAGCTATGTATGTTGATGAACTTCAGAGGAACCCGAGGAGGGGGAAATGTTTGCAAAGAAGGGGTAAAATCTGGCTCCTCTGGAGTCAATTCCAAATTCCCCTTTCACCTTAACAGGTCCAGGATTTCAGACAGGTCTCATTTAGGGCTCCTAAAAATGTCAGCTAAAGAGAGATTTAGCTTAAAATAGCATATCATATATGATCTGTGCTGTATATCATAACATAGATACATAATATCATATCATATATTTCTACTTTTATTATCCCTTATCCTTCAGACTGTAAGAAGGACAGTTTGTTTTGGGTGCTTCACAACCCTGTACCTCACAGTTAGGTTGGGGTCTGTGCTCTCTCACAGAGGAAACTACAGGTCCTCTCTTTCAAGACTTTTCTGTGTCCCCCCCTTTGCATGTAAGGGGGTTAATTCCTAATTATCTTTCTGTGCCTGCATGGTATGTACAGTGTTTGGTAGCTATAGGGCTCTAGGGTTTCTAGTTCACACTGCCAGAAGGAAAACAGGCACCGAGGCAGAGGACTGCAGAGCCCCAGGGAGAGTTTGCAGATCAAGGATGGTTTGAGAAGCCAGGACCAGTAAAACCACCCATTCCAAAAAACAGTGTCACAGACATTTTAATAGCACGTCTAATATTGGAATACAAACACAGCACAGGGACAACACAACAAGGATCAGGGTTCCTGCCTGAAAGGAAAGTTTGTGAGGCCAACCGGGACTCTTCATCACCAGCTTTAGCTGAGCTTAAATAACTTACTAGATAAAATTACAACAATTGAGGCTGTCAGATGAAAAAAAAGAAGTCTTATCATGCCAATTTTTAAATAATATACAATTAATCCATCTAATATGGTTATCAGGTGTACCTTACCAGTTTCCCAGGGCATAGACTTATTGTAGTGGACAGTAGAAAGCTAGCTGCCAAAATCAGATCTGACCACTTTAAAGTGCCAAGGCTGGCTGGCCGGATGCTGGCTAGTCATGTAAAGCCAGAGATCACCTGTGATGGAGTGCATTGGCCTGTGAAGTCAGAGGAAGGGCAGAGCAAGGTCACCATATCTTCCTCCCACTTGAACACCATGGGCGTTATCTCTCTAGTTAATCCAGTAGATCCCGCACCGCCCTGCAGAAACAGAGAAGCCAGTGAGATTGTGGACTTTTATCAGATGGGCAGAGGCAACTTCTCTCTTGCTCAGGGAGTTTCTGTTCCTAATTTTGTGGAAGCTATTCTTCAGGTCTTGCACCTGGACCGCTCCTAGTCAGGCCCTTCGCAGCATATTTTGCACTGTATGTCATTCAGCTGGTTACCAGAAATGTTCTGAATTAATATTAGAATTTTGAAGGAAAATGTCACTTAAAAGAGTGAAATTTCTCTTTTTCCAATAAAAAATATCCACATACATTAATTGAATTACTGATTGACAGTTTTTATCAAAAGCACTCCAGAGCTGATATTTCATTTAATTATAGTTTATTAATGGTTTGGTAGAAATGAAATGATATGGCACAGAGCTCCACCAACATGCGAATAACTTCATTTGACTGATTCTCATGACAATTATTTTTTCATAGATTCATAGGTTCATAGAAATAGTGTCAGAAGGGACCTTGTAGATCATCAAGTGCGACCCCCTGCCCTGGGCAGGAGAGAAAAATGAGGCTCAAATGACTCCAGACAGGTAGACATCAAGCTTCCTCTTAAAGACCCCCAGGGCAGGAGCCAGCACCGCTTCCCTTGGAAGCTGGTTCCAGATCCTAGCCGCCCTGACTGTGAAGTAGTGCCTTCAGATGTCTAATCTAAACCTACTCTCTAGCAACTTGTGGCCGTTATTCTTTGTTACCCCGGGGGCGCTTGGGGGAACAGGGTCCCTCCCAAACCCTGCTGATCCCGCCTAGTGAGTTTATAGACGGCCACCAGGTCCCCCTTCAGCCTTTGTCTTGTGGAGGCTGAACAGGTTCAGGTCCCGTAGCCTCTCCTTATAGGGCCTGCTCTGCTGTCCCCAGATCATGCGGGTGGCCCTCCTCTGGACCCTCTCAATGCTGACCACATCTCTCCTGAAGTGCGGTGCCCAGAACTGAACACAGTACTCCAGCTGCGGCCTGACCAGTGTCATATAGAGGGGGAAGATCACTTCCTTGGCCCTGCTTGAGATGCCCTGCTGACCGTGACCTCGCATTGTCAGCCCATGTTCATCTTGGAGTCAACAATGACTCCAAGATCTCTTTCTGCCACTGTGCTCTAGAGAAGGGATTTTCCCAGCTTATAAGTGTGCTGCTGGTTCCCACTGCCCAAGTGCAGCACCCTGCACTTGTCAGTATTGAAACTGATCCTGTTTTAATTAGCCCACCCCTGTAACCTGTCCAGGTCCTGCTGTAATCTGTCTTTCCCTACTAGCATGCCCACCTCACCCCAAATCTTGGTATCATCAGCAAATTTAAACAGGCTGCTTTTTACCCCATTGCCCAAGTCACTAATAAAGAAATTGAACAGTGCTGGCCCAAGGACCGAGCCCTAGGGGATCCCACTGCCCACTTCTGTCCAGGTCAAAAAAGACCCATCCACCACCACCCTCTGAGACCAACTCTTCAGCCAATTTGCAATCCATCTGACCGTGTAGGCATCAATGCCACAGTCACCTAGTTTTTTGATGAGAATGGGGTGGGAGACAGTGTCAAAGGCCTTGCTGAAGTCCAGAAAGACTACATCCACTGTGACATCTGAGTCCAATGCTTTTGTGACCTGATTGTAGAAGGCAATCAGGTTGGTCTGACAGGACCTGCCCCTAATGAAACCGTGCTGGTTGCCCTTGAGCATCAACCCTGCTGCTGGCCCATCACAGATGTTCTCCTTGATGATCTTCTCAAAGAGTTTTTTGTTTTTAAGCAGCTTATGTTGTGTTTATTCTACTATTTCTTTCTTTTTCTTTTCTGAACAACCTACAACTGAACTCATTAGGTGGTACCTTTCATTTAGTCTATTTTAGTTCGTTTGCCCAAGTTACTGTATTCTGACATTCAGAAAGAGCTGAAAATCTCTCCTCTGAAATTCAGATGTTATAAAGGAGAATCAGTTTGAGCTCTTGAAACACTGGACACTAAAAGTGAAGAGCTGATAGAAACATTTCTTTTAAAACTATTCTTTTTAAATAGTACGTTGGCCTTGAAACTTTTCAGTATTGGACTTTTTTTTTTAGTTTTGCTTAATAAATAGTGAGGTGTTTGGAACAGACAATGTTTTCCCATACCCCGACATCCAGTTCCTGCCTGGTCAAGCTCCTCCTCCTATTACTATGAATATCATTTATAGTGATAAATGTTTTTGTTGGTGGTAATGAAAAGTGAGAACGGCCAGAACAACTGAGCCACACTCATCATTGTGGAATATTTCACTGAGGAGATTCTGTGAGATTATTTCCCATTGATCTCAGTCAGACTCACACGTAACAAGGTAGTATTAGGAGTGAAGCTCCTATTTGGGTAATATTACCAGCATGGAGCATAGGAACTCCTTATTTGCCCTGCATCTGGCTAGGGAAAGTATTATGCACTGACTTCCTCACTGCTATGGCAAGCTTGCAACCAGGACACCAGTTAATTCTTATAAACCTGGCTATGATGTCTCCACAGAGCATAGTAGTTGAAGAGCAGGCAGTCGTTTCCAGCTTCAAACTGGAATAACCTACTGCAGGTTGGAGGCGGACACCCTAGCACCCTGCCACCACTGCCACTAGTCTCCACTTGTGGCACAAGTAGAAAGCCCACAGATGGTGCTTGTCTTCGGGACAGCCTGGGGACAGCACCTGTAGAAGGTGCCCCCACCTCCAAATGCCACCAATGCCCCAAAATGGTCAGGGCAGATTCAAAACTTTTGTAGGCCATTGGTAATTCAGGGGTTGGCAACCTTTTTCAGATGCAAACTGGAATAGCCTAACCCAGGTTGGAGGTAGGTGGGTGCTAATACTTGCCACTAGTCTCCACCCACGGCACAACTAGGATGTCTGCAGCCAGCATTACTTGCCATAGCATCCTGGGGGGAGCAGCTGCACAAAGTGCCCCATGCCACCAAATGCCACCAAAACCCCTGGGCCTGATTCAATGGTTATGCAGGCCATCAGTTGAAAATCTCTGCTGTGCTCAATTCCACAGCATAGGTATAACACAAGGTACACCACTGCGATTCCACATGCAGGTGGGGCCTGCAGCTGAACATAGAAATGCTGGGCAGAGTGTAGAAAATCTTTAGGCTAAGTAAACTCTATTCCCCTGGAAGTGAGGTTATTGTCTCATCAACCATAATGTCTGGCATTTCTTCCACAGGAAAAGAAAACCTGTCAGGTGCCTCAGTTGCTGTTAGTATTATCCAGAAGGAAGTGTGGACACATTGCCCAAGGCATCGTGTTCTTGTCAAGGACTTCAGGCACAGCCACACAAAGAGGAAATGAAGACTGGGAACAAAACTTCTTCAGCAGACTTCATTTTGCTGGGACTTTTGAGCCGGACCAATGTACACATGTTCCCCATGGCCACGATCTTATTAGCTTTCATCGCTACCTTGTCTGGGAATGCCCTTCTCATTCTTGTAATCCAAGTGGATTCCTCCCTTCACACCCCCATGTACTTTTTCCTCTGCCACCTGGCCTTCATGGACATCTGTCAGACACTGATAATTGTCCCCAAAATGTTAGCAGACTTCCTGACCCCAGGCAACCCCATTTCTCCAGCTGGCTGTGGGGCTCAGATTTGCCTCATGCTGACCATGGGTGTATCAGAGAGCCTCCTCCTGGCGGTCATGTCTTATGACAGGTACATAGCGATCTGCAACCCCTTGCAGTACCCCATCCTCGTGACCAGGAACATCTGCTTTCTTTTATCAGCTGGAGTCTGGATGGGAGCATCAGTAAATGCCTTGTTTCACGCAGTGTTTGCACTGGCTCTCCCCTACTGTGGCTCAAAAGAGATTGACCACTTCTTCTGTGAGGTCCCAGCCCTGCTCAAATTGTCCTGCTCTGACACCTCTCGATATGAGGCTACGGTGTTCGTGAGTAACGTTGTCCTAGTCCTCATTCCTTCTTCCATTATACTAGCCTCTTATGCTTGTATCCTCTCCAGGGTCCTGAGGATGAAGTCAACCAGACAGCAGAAAGCTCTGGCCACTTGCTCCTCCCACTTGACTGTGGTGGTCATGTTTTATGGGGCAGTCATCTTCATGTACATGAGACCCAGCTCCTACCACTCCCCAGAGCAAGACAAGATTGTGGCTCTCTTTTACACCATTGTCACACCAGTACTCAATCCACTCATCTACAGCCTGAGAAACAGGGATGTCTTACGAGCCCTAAAAAAGCTGATTGGGATATTCAGAGTCTTCCAGCAAAATTGACAGAAGCTGGAGTTTATCATGAGCTCAGTCTCATTAAACTGAGAAGGCCGCCAGCAGAGTTTTCTGGATCATTTAGAAGGAAGCTAACATTTCTCAGTCACGTGACAGCCTGTGCCCTACTGCGAGTCATGGGCTTTTGGGCTCTGTCACTTAAACGCTTAGAAAGAGGTTTGAGGGTGTTTTAGTTAGAGTGGCATCTGGACAGTCACTTTATTAAAAACCTCATAGCATCGCATATAATGATTTCTCATGTATTTAAAAATGACCGCAGGATGCTTTATCTAGAGTTTGTTCGACAAGTTTTAGGTAAGGCACCCCAATGGCCTTTTTAAACCATGCCAGGGTATAATACACATGACACTGCAGCAACGCGGGGCAGCCGCGATTAATAGGATCTGCTCCAATGCATTGTAGTGAGAACTGCAAAGAGCACCTGTCTAGGCAGCCATAGTTCTTACAGAAGAGAAAAAAAACTCTATTTTAGATTAACCTGTTCTATTTAGCAGCCTTATTTTTGTAAAAAAAAGACTGTTACCCAAGAATCTCTCTAAGCCTTGTGTAAAATAAATATATTTGATTTATTCAAGATATCACGGAAAAGGGCAGCAGGGAGAAACAGGAAGCTTTCTAGGTTTACATCCATGGCAAGAATGCCGAGCGTTAAATGAGAACAAAGCCGTGTTGAACGTCCCTTTCTTTGTGCCTGGCACAGATGGAGCTGATCGGCAGACAGAACAAAATGTCCTGCATCAGGGCACCTCTCACTCAGCACCCAGCTAGTCTGGTTTATGTTGAGTTTCCACGCGACCATTGGGGTGCTGTACTCAACATCCTTCTAACAATTTCTTGTGTTTTGGTGTTTTCCTGCCCAATTGCAACAGTATATGATGAGTCAGAATCACTGAGAAGTGATGAGTACATTGATGCAGTTTGCTGTGCCAAGGGAGCCATGAGCTGGCTGTGTCCGAGGCAGGTTTGCAACTGGTTTGTGTCGGTGGAGCAATGCAGACCTGGACCCCTGAGGAGAACAGGGAAGTGGCTTCACTTTGGCTTGTTGTTGACCATCCCAGCAATGGAGTTAAGACTGTCAAAGCAGAGATGTCATTAGGGAGCGATCTTTTTAAGAGAGTAGAGAGACGGCGAGATTACAGTATGTCAGAAATTTTCCAGTAGCAGTTTGTTTTTTTTTCCTTCAGAATTAAATATCTTGTTATTTTCAGGAACTTGGCACAATCTATTATTCCCTAATCATGGCTTTTTGCCTGCCAACTTTTTTTGGGCCTGCTAGGCTATGTGCATGCCTGGGTAAGCATATGTTGCTGTAAATGTGTATAGTTAGTATGTTCAGCTGATATGTACACACTTACAAGATCAGAGGTGAATTTTAAACTGTGCATAAGTGCCAAAATCTGCAGTTACGCGGGTGTGTATTTGCCATTGAAGGATTCAAAGCCCCTTTTATGTTTTATCCTGCTGAGTGATTTCTTCTTTCACCACTTGTTTTTGTTCTTAGATGGAAAATGATGAGGAATATAACTGGGATAATGCAACCTCAGTGTCAGAGTTCATCCTGCTGGGGCTCTCCAGCCACCCCAAGACACAGCTGGTGCTCTTTGTGTTCTTCCTAGCTATCTACCTGGTGACCCTCTTTGGGAACAGCCTCCTCATTGCCCTTGTCAAGAGTGATTCCCGTCTTCACACACCCATGTACTTCTTTCTGGCTAACCTCTCCTTCCTAGATATCAGCTACACGACCACCACTGTACGCCAGATGCTGGTCCACCTCCTCTCCACAAAGAGAAGCATTTCCTATGTTGCCTGTGTTGCGCAGATGTACATCTTCCTTTCTCTGGGGATAAGTGAGTGCATCCTGTATGCTGTAATGGCCTATGACCAGTATGTGGCCATTTGTCATCCCCTGCGCTACACCGTCATCATGAGCAGGTCAGTCTGTGTTAAGATGGCCATCAGGTTCTGGGTATCTGGCTTCTTTTTTGCCATGCTGAATACAGGCTTCACGATGAGGTTGCCCTACTGCTCAGCTGAGGGGAAGATCAAAGCCTTCTCCACCTGCACCTCACACATCACTGTCATGACTCTCTTCTATGGTGCAGGTATGTTCATATACATGTGCCCAGCCTCCAGCTACTCACCCGAGCGGGACAACATGTTTTCCCTCTTGTACAATGTTGTGTCTGCCCTCCTGAATCCTCTTATCTACAGCCTGAGGAACAAGGAGGTCAAAGGAGCTGTACTCAAAATGATGAGCAAGACTGACCACTAAGTTACGGTGGAGGAAGAATGGCCCGGTGGCTCACAGCTCCTCTGTTCTGGATCCTAGTCTGGGAGGGAGTGGGGTTTAGTGACTTCTAGACAGTGGAGTTGGTAGTAAGGTCTCATGACTGAGGGTAGGATGGGGTTGGGAGTCAATACCACTGGATTGTCCCCTTCAAAATGAGAGAAATTCTATCTTACAGGCTAGAGTGGAGAAAACCGGGAATCAAAGCTTCTGCATCTGAGCCAAACTGTGTGACATTTGTGATAAGACTTTTATAAAGAAAAAGAAATGCTAGATTCAAAACCCAGGAGTCCTGACTTCTTATCCCCCTGAACCACACTCCTCCTCAATCTCTATCCACTCTGATTAAATGGCCTGAATTGTTATTCATGTGATATAACATTTTCAGGGAAACTCTAAGGACTTCTGAAAATTACTGCTCCACTCACCTCTTTCAGACTGAGGTCAGGTCTCCTTTTTGCCAGCATAGTTGGGGATGCTAAATGATCATAGGCATCATCACTGGTGAGGAGACAGCGATGCTTCCAGAAGAAGGCTTTTACCAGATTTTCTTAAGTTGGCCAGGGATGTTATGTAGGCACTCTGGTAATAAAGCCTCTTCTGTCATTATACACATTGTCCTCACAAACCAACCTTAGCTGCCCTCAAGATATCTATCTCTGATGTGCTTTTTGGCAGCCAAGAAGAGTGCTCTCACAGTGCCTTCACTGCTCCATTTCTGGGTTTGTTGCATGGGAATGGGAGTTGATGGGTGGGATGACATTATGAAGGTGAGCGCCCTGGCAGTGCAAAGGGTGAGCTGTAGATGCACCTATTATGGCACAATACAGCTGGGCAGGTACAACTACTATGGCCAAGTCTCTGTATTGCAGGAAAAACCTGATAGAGCCTGAGCGCTTAAATTCACTCTCCTGCTGAGAACCCAATGAAACATATCGTCGTCTGTTGACAGGGTTTTGTCCACCCAGAATTTACTTTGTTTTACTGTCAGAGCAAACTGCTGCATGGGCACAAGGCAGTGAATGAAATGCAATGTTGTCCATGTTCAAAGTTAATGACTTTTACTAAAAGTGTAACCAGAGTAGCACAACTTTCTGCATTTCTTTTGTATTTGTTCAGACTTAAGTTCTCAGAACAGGAGTAGGGTGGTACATCCTTGGCAAAGTCTTTGAAAAAATTATCAAGGCTCACATTTGAGAGAGCCCGACAGGACAAATTATGCTGAGGGGAAACCAGCACAGGTTCATGGCAGGCAGATTGTGCCTGACCAATCTAATCTCTTTTTATGACCAGATTACAAAACGCCTGGACACAGGAGGAGGGGTGGATGTCGTATACTTAGACTTCAGGAAGGCCTTCGATACGGTATCCCACCCCATAATGGTGAACAAGTTAAGAGGCTATGACTTGGATGACTACATTGTCTGGTGGGTGATGAATTGGCTAGAGGGTCGCACCCAGAGAGTCGTGGTGGATGGGTCGGTTTCGACCTGGAAGGGTGTGGGCAGTGGGGTCCCGCAGGGCTCGGTCCTTGGACCGATACTCTTTAATGTCTTCATCAGCGACTTGGATGAGGGAGTGAAGTGTACTCTGTCCAAGTTTGCAGATGACACAAAGCGATGGGGAGAAGTGGACATGCCGGAGGGCAGGGAAAAGCTGCAAGCAGACCTGGACAGGTTGGACAAGTGGGCAGAAAACAACAGAATGCAATTCAACAAGGAGAAATGCAAAGTGCTGCACCTAGGGAGGAAAAATGTCCAGCACACCTACAGCCTAGGGAATGACCTGCTGGGTGGCACAGAAGTGGAAAGGGATCTTGGAGTCCTAGTGGACTCCAAGATGAACATGAGTTGGCAGTGTGACAAAGCCATCAGAAAAGCTAATGGCACTATATCGTGCATCAGCAGATGCATGACGAATAGGTCCAAGGAGGTGATACTTCCCCTCTATCGGGCTCTGGTCAGACCGCAGTTGGAGTACTGCATGCAATTCTGGGCACCGCACTTCAAGAGGGATGTGGATAACCTGGAGAGGGTCCAGAGAAGGGCCACTTGTATGGTTAAGGGCCTGCAGACCAAGCCCTACGAGGAGAGACTAGAGAAACTGGACCTTTTCAGCCTCCGTAAGAGAAGGTTGAGAGGCGACCTAGTGACTGCCTATATGTTCATCACGGGGGCACAGAAGGGAATTGGTGAGTATTTATTCACCAAGGCACCCCCGGGGGTTACAAGAAATAATGGCCACAAGCTAGCAGAGAGCAGATTTAGATTGGACATTAGGAAGAACTTCTTCACAGTTCGAGTGGCCAAGGTCTGGAACGGGCTCCCAAGGGAGGTGGTGCTCTCCCCTGTCCTGGGGGTCTTCAACAGGAGGTTAGATAAGCATCTAGCTGGGGTCATCTAGACCCAGCACTCTTTCCTGCCTATGCAGGGGGTCAGACTCGATGATCTATTGAGGTCCCTTCCGACCCTAACATCTATGAATCTATGAATCTATAGTCTTTTTTTGTGCTCTTGAAGTTGGAAATTCATTAATGGAGCTGAACTTCATGAGAAGAGAACTGTCCATCACTATATTGCTTCAGTTTATTCTAGCTGGTTTATATGATTTTGTTAAAATGCCACAAATATTTCGTAGTTGTACAGTGATGTTGCAGCTATGAGTATCCAGGAAGTATGTGAAAGGCAAGGATTTTGGAGAGTGGTATCTTTGTTCACTATGGAGTTAATTCAGACGAGCATTATGCATATCTTTGGGCTATTCAAAACAGGAAGCATTCTAATATAATAAAAGGCTTAGTCTGTCAGTGTGTCTGTGTGTGTCATTCTGTCCATAATGCTTTTGCCCAACTGCACATGCGCTCTTTGGCTTCACAGGCTAGGGAGCCGGGGGTGGAACCAGCTGAGCCCTTCCACCAGTGACACCTCCTCCTGCAGCCT
The DNA here is from genome assembly GCF_030867095.1 of Alligator mississippiensis. Taxonomy (NCBI): domain Eukaryota; kingdom Metazoa; phylum Chordata; order Crocodylia; family Alligatoridae; genus Alligator; species Alligator mississippiensis. Next base: position 49,387,790 of record NC_081834.1, on the reverse strand, counting down.
CTGGTGCGGTGGCTCCCTCCTTCCCACCTCTACAGAGGCAAAAAAAAATAAAAATTGGGTAGAGCACTTTACAAGCAGGCGGGCCAGCTGAGGAAAAGCAGGAGCTGCTCCATTGTAGCGGGGTTAGACCTGAAGTGGGGGGATGGGGGATGCAGCCATACTGGTGGGGAGGGGAGGGGAGGGGGGTGGGGCAGGGTCCAACCCAAACTGTGGGGAAAGGGCTGAGCCTCGGTTGGACCAGAACTGGGGGGGAGGGGCGTGGGCCAGAATTGGACCTGCATGGTGGGGGGAGGGTGAGGGGGGGAGTGGGGTTGGACCTGAAATGGTGGGCAGGGTGGTAGCCTGGAGTCAGACCTGAAACAGGGGGAAGTGGGAGCAGGGTCAGACCTGAACTAGCGGGGAGGGGTGAGGAGCAGGGACAGACTTGCACCCAGTGGTGGGGGAGGCAGGGTTGGACCCAAAGCCAGGGGGGAGAGGTTGGACCCAAAACGGGGAGGGGTTGGGCCTGAAGCAGGGGGAGGGGGCACAAGCAGGGTCAGACCTGAGGGGGGGAAGGAGCGGAGCAGGGTCAGACTCAAACGGGGGAGAAGGGGGGATGGGGTGGGACCCAAAGCAGGGCGGAGGGGGAGCGGGGTTGTACCCAAATGGGGGGAGGGTGGCTTGGGGTCAGAGGAAGAGGAAGGGGGGGAGTGGGGTCAGACCGGAACTGAAGGGGTGGGGGGAGCAGGGTTGGACCCAAACTGGGGGGGAGGGGAGGTGAGGTGAGCTGGATTGGACCTGAAGCAGAGGAGCGGGGAGGAAGTGGGGTTGGACCTGAATTGGGGGGGAGGGGGTAGATCAGGGTCAGACCTGAATTGGGGAGGAGGGGGTAGATCAGGGTCAGACCTGAATTGGGGGGGAGGGGGTAGATCAGGGTCAGACCTGAATTGGGGGGGAGGGGGTAGATCAGGGTCAGACCTGAATTGGGGGGGAGGGGGTAGATCAGGGTCAGACCTGAATTGGGGAGGAGGGGGTAGATCAGGGTCAGTCCTGAATTGGGGGGGAGGGGGTAGATCAGGGTCAGACCTGAATTGGGGGGGAGGGGGTAGATCAGGGTCAGACCTGAATTGGGGGGGAGGGGGTAGATCAGGGTCAGACCTGAATTGAGCAGAAGGGGTGGCAGTTTCGGACCCGAAGTGAGGGGGTGGGCTCAGACCCGAAACGGCGGGAGGGGGAGGGGGAAGGTGTGGTCGGACCTGAATTGGGTGGAGGGAGGCAGGGTCAGACCTGAAGAGGGGGAGAGGGGGAGTGGGGTTAGATCCAAATCGGGGGAAGGAGGGGTGGGATCAGACCTGATCTGGGGGGAAAGGGGTGCTGGGTTGGACCCGAACTGTGGAGGGGAGCAGAGTCAGACCTGAATGGGGGTAGGGGGGTGGTGAGGGTTGGATCTGAAGTGGGTGGCGGAGCCGGGGCATGGTTGGACTCCTACTGGGGGGAGAGGGGTGGAGTGGGGTCGAACCTGAAGAGCGGGGAGGGAGGGAAGTGGAGTGGACTGGTTCCTATCATGCCATTAATTGAATGTGGATTCCACACCGTGGGTTAGGAACGGAGGTTCCTTGTATAAAACATGGAGAGGGGTAGGAGACATTGAATGCAATCAGCAACAGGCAGCCCTGACCAGAGCTGTTAAAAGGCAGAAAAGTATTGAGTCTGCCGTGCTGGTCGCTCCCAACAGCTCCCAGGTCATTGTGCTGGCCGTTGTGGAGTCCACTCCATGTCTCTCAATGTGGAGAGAGCCCCTCGCTCCTCTTGGCTTTTACAGTCCAGAGCCCACTGCTGCAGGTCGGTGGCTATCTGCTTTGAAAGGAAGGGAGTGGAGCTCAGTCTTTTATGTGAAATAGGGCCGGAAATGGTTCCAGGCTTTTGCCCACTTTTGTCCAATAGTTTGCTGGTCTTGCAGAACCAACCAAGAGTGTGGGAAACCATGTTTAAATTCCCAAATCTGCCTTTCATAAAATAAACCAAACAAATATTTGGGGGTCTCATTATTTTGGCCATTTCTTCCCCACTCTTTTCCCACACTATTTTTTCCCTGAAGGAAAATAAACTCAGCAAACAACAAAGCGTTTTGTTCTGTTGCATATATCCTCACCCAGTGAGTTTGTTTTAATTGAACAATTGGAGAAGAAAACCCTGGAGAAGATGAGATAGTTACAAATTGCTTTTGACTTTGTTTTAATTGAACGATTTGAGAATAAAACCCTGGAGAGTTTTATTTGGAAAGTCACAAATAGGTTTTGCCTTTGGTGACTGACTTTTTTGAAAGAAATGACTTAAGGATTCAAAACCCGGTTTGAAATAATTGAAAATGCTCTTGCATTAACTCATATGCTTTTCAGTTCATGTGAAGAGCAGTGCAACGGAGAAGAGAATGAATCTCTCCACACTTGCACTCTTTGAGTAGTCTCACACTTTTCTTATAATATTTTATTATATGAACATTTTGGGCATTTTAGCAGTTGCCTGTGAACAGTCCCTTTACTTTTTAGTCCTATATTGAATCAGACACATGGTACTGTGAAAAGAGAAATTATATTAAAAAACCAGAAATTTACCAATTTCCCAGGAAAAACAAGTGAAGGATAGTAATCCTAGAGATTCATATTAAAAGGACTAAATCTGTGATTGAATAACAAACTCCTCAGATTGTTCTTCTGATCTGATCAAACTAAAATCTTTAACAAAGTTACAAATTAACTTCATATACTCTTGTAACAGAAAGGAGCAATGTACTTAGCAATCCCTTGCCATTGAAGAATAATTTCCTGGGGGGTCTACTTGCAAGCTGATTAATTTACCTATTTTTTCTTTACCTGCCTTACATCATTGGCATGTGAGGACCATCTTGTTCTTGGGCTGAGGGATTATTCTATGGTGATCCATTGCTTGGTACATCTGGGTCGTAGATTTTGGCAGCTAAAGGAAGTATCTTGCTCTCTCAGGTGGAAGAGGAGAATGAAGGTAAGTGCAATTTCCTGTGAGCTTTGCTGGGATGAAAATACCAAAATGAGGGGTATAGACACTGAACATTAAGGTTGAAGGAGAAACAAAGAATTGGTATTAGTGCAGGTGAGAGACAAAATACAAGCCTATTTGCAACTATTGGTGTTCAGTATTAGCTTTCTCTGTGGAGCTGTTGCTCCAGAAGTGTCCCCTTGTACCTTCCTCTAATGCAGCTGATACCGGCCACAGCTGGAGGCAGGCAGTCGTGCATGCTAGACCAGTAGCTTGGCACAGTTTGGAAATTCCTGTGCCCTTGCAAATAAGCAGTGAGGAGCTGGAATAGATGGATCACTGGTGTAGTCCAGCAGGAAAGGGCTAGGGGAGATGGATAGTGCAGGAGTGAAGGGGCACTGAGTGAGTTTCCATTCTGCATCCTGTGGAGTGGATGTTCTTCATCAGAGGGCCTATCATTCAACACCCAGCTAATCTGTTTTATGTTGAGGTTCCTTGTGACTATTGCAGTGCCTCTCTGCTCTACTTGGCATCCTGTTAACAGTTTCTTGTGCTTTGGCCTGTTTCTGCCCAATTTAAATTATATATGAGGAGTCAGAATCACAGAGAAGTGATGAGTTGATGCGCTTTGCTGTGCCAAGGGAGCCATGCGTCTGAGGCAGGTTTGCCATTGCTTTGTGTCAATGGAGTAATGCAGACCTGGACCCACAAGCAGCACAAGGAATTCAGCTCTTCTTTGGTTTGTTGTTGACCATGCAAACAATGGCGTTAAGACTATCATTAAGTGGTGTTAAGTGGAGATATCCTATGGGAATTAACTGCTTAAGAACATGGCAATACTGCAAGACTATACCAGATCAGAAATTTTCCAGTAGCAGTTGGCTTGCTTTTTTTCCCCCTCAAGCAGTAAATAGCTTGATTTTTTCAGGAACTTGTCATTATTTATTATTCACTAATTATGGTTTTTTTGCTTGCCTTCTATTTTTGGACTTACCAGACTATGTGCATTCCTGGGTAACTATGTGTTGCTGTACATGTGCATTGTCAGTATGCTCAATCGACATGTGTACACTTGCAAGCCCAGAGGCGAAGTTCAAACTGTGCATAAGAGACAAAATCTGCAGTCATGCAGCTGTGTAACTGCCATTGAGGGGTACAAGGCAAAACAGATTTATCCCTTTTGTGGTTTATCCTTTTGAGTGATTGCTTCTCTTACTGCTCCCTTTTGATCTTAGGTGGGAAATCATGACGAATCTCACTGGGAGAATAGGACCTCAGTGTCAGAGTTCATCCTGCTGGGGTTCTCCAGCCGGCCCGAGACACAGCTGCTGCTCTTTGTACTCTTCCTTATTATCTACCTGGTGACTCTTTTTGGGAACAGCCTCCTCATTGCCCTTGTCAAGACTGACTCCCGTCTTCACACACCCATGTACTTCTTCCTGGCCAACCTTTCCTTTGTAGACATCAGCTACACAACGACCACTGTACCCCAGATGCTGTTTCACCTCCTTTCCACAAAGAAAAGCATTTCCTTTACCTCCTGTGTTGCGCAGATGTACATCTTCCTTTCTCTGGCGATAACTGAGTGCATTCTCTATGCTGTAATGGCCTATGACCGGTACGTGGCCATTTGTCACCCTTTACGCTACACCATCATCATGAACAGGTCAGTCTGCATCAAGATGGCCATTAGCTTCTGGGTATCTGGCTTCTTCTTTGCCACACTGAATACAGGCTTCACCATGAGGTTGCCCTACTGCAACTTAAATGAAATCAATCACTTCTTCTGCGAGGTGCCAGCCATCTTGAAGCTGGCCTGTGCAGACACACACCTCACTGAGCTGGTTGTCTTTGTGATGGCAGTTATAATCCTCCTGACCCCGCTGTCTTTGATCCTAATCTCCTATGTATTCATCCTGGAAGCCATCCTGAGGATCAGCTCAGGTGAGGGGAGGTTCAAAACCTTCTCCACCTGCACCTCACACATCACTGTCGTGACTCTCTTCTATGGAGCAGGTATATTCATGTACATGCGCCCAGCCTCCAGCTACTCACCCGAGCGGGATAAAATGTTTTCCCTCTTGTACAATGTTGTGTCTGCCCTCCTGAATCCTCTTATCTACAGCCTGAGGAACAAGGAGGTCAAAGCAGCCGTACTCAAAATGATGGGCAAGACGGACCACTGAGTTACGGTGGAGGAGGAATGGTTCGGTGGCTCACAGCTCCTTGGTTCTGGATCCTCGTCTCGGAGGGGAGTGGGGATTAGTGACTTATAGACAGTGGAGAAAAAAGTCAGGACATCTGACTCTTTCCCCATTCCTAGAACGCGGAAAGGTCTCGTGAATGAGGGCAGGCTGGGGCTGGGAGTCTGTATGTTTGGATTGTTTTCTTTCAAATGGGACAGAAATGGTGTCTTACAGACTAGAGTCACAGGGACTGGGAATCAGAGCTCCTGAATCTGAGCTAGACTAACTGTGCTTCATTGAACATAAGACCTTCAGACAGAGAAAAGGCTAGATTCAAAATCCAGGAGTCTTGACATCTTATGCTGCTGAATCACACTGATCCTCAATCGTGACCAACTTAATTGAAATGAACTGATTTGTTATTCAAGTGGTAGAAGATTTTAAAGAAAACTCTCAGGACGTGTGAAAATTACTGCTGCACTCATCTCTTTCAGACTGAGGTCAGGTCACATTAATCCCTGGTGAGGACACAGGGATGCTTCCAGAAGAGGGCTTTGCCAGCTGTTATTTAAGTTCTTCATGGATGTTGTGTAGGCACTCTAATAAAGCTACTTCTGTCAGCACATGCTCTGTCTTCCCAAGCCCACCTCCACCACTCTGAAGATGTCTCTCTCTGATTTGCTTGTGGAGAAACCAGTAGGGTGCTCTCACAGTAGCTTCACTGCTTCATTGTTGGGTTTGTTGCATGGGACTGGGAGTTGATGGGTGGGATGACATTATCAAGGTGAGCGCCCCTGGCATTGTAAGGGTAATCATTATGGCATGATATAGCTGTGCATGTACAGCTAATGTGCTGCAGGAAAAAGCTGAGAAAGTTTGAGTTTTTGCTGGAGGTAGCAGAGGGCCTTCTTTATTCTCCAAAGGCTTCTGAAGTTCGCTTCTCTGCCAAGAGCTCAATGAGATGCATAATCCAATGACAGGGTTCTGTCCACCCAGAACTAACCTTGTCTTTTAATAGGAGTGAATTGCTCCATGGACACGAGGCAGGTTAAAATTAATGCAGTGGTGCCCATGTACAAACTTAACCACTTTCAGTGAATGTGTAACCAGAGTGGTGCAACTTTCTGCATGTCTTGGTTATGTATTTGTTCAGGCATGAGTTCTCAGAACAGGAACAGCGTGTTGTGTAGACTTTTTTATATTCTTGAAGACTGAATTTCATTCATGGAGGTGAACATCATGAAAAGAGAAATGCCCATTAATATATTTCAGTTCAGTTTATTCTGGTTGGTTTCTAAGACATTTGCTAAAAATGCTGTTAGTACTTAATAGTTTTACAGTGATGTTGCAGCTATGAGTACCCAGGAATTATGTCAAAGGCAAGGATTTTGGAGGGTAATATTTTTATTCACTGCAGAGTTAAGTCAAATGAGCATTATGCATATCCTTGGGCTACTGAAAACACGAAGCATAATTTCATGAATCTATGCTTGCCAGGTGAACCTTTTTTTCAGAATGTACTAGCTATTGTGAAATATAATATTTTGTATCTGCTTTCATTCATTTCTTACATTTCCTTCATTTTGCACAAGTTTAAAAGTAGCAATACTAAGAAAATAAATCCAAAACCTTACATGAAAATAAAAAAAAGTTTCCTAATCGCAAAATGGACTCTTTTAACTAACATTGAACAAATTTGGAACGTACTCTGAACTTCATCACTGGTGCTTGTGCATGGATGACATTTGAAATCTAGAGAGCTCAAAGTAAGGGAAAACACAAGAAAATATCAAATGTTTAGTAAACCAGGAAATGTACATTTCAAGCTGTATTTTCTCAGAAAGGGCACGTACGCTCCCATAAGGCTGCTGCAGTAGAAACATGAAGAGACTAACCATCGTGCTACTGTGCAGTTTTAATAGGCGAATGCACAATAAGCACCTTGTATAGATGCACCCTCCAAGTAGAAATGATGCTGCCTCTCCCAGGCAGCTGGTTTTAAAGTTTGGGTGGAACAGGAACCAAAGCAGAGCAAGTGCGCTGCCTTGGATCTGCCCGTGCCCTGTATATCAGTGAGGGCAGCAGCTCTGGGATGCGCAGCCGTGCGGGGACCAGCGATGGGTGCGGAGGGGCCGCGTGTGCAGAGCCCCTGGGCTGCCTGCCCCCAGGTCTCTCCCCATGACTTGGAGTGTCTGGCTCAGGAGCTGGTGCCGGGCTGCCCGGGGCGCTGGTCCCAGCACTGCAGAAAGTGCCCCCAGGGCTGGGCGTCGGGGGTTGCAGTGCAGGCGTCTCCCAGCACAGCCCCAGCAGCACCTGCCAGAGCACAACCCTGGACTGTGAACACCAGGGGATTTCATAAGCCCAGGCCCATGGAGGAAACTATAAGGCCCTATTACTACTGGTGGCAGAGTGACATGTTACTAATTACTTGGGACAAATTATAATGAAACCAGGCACCAGAGTGGGGGTCAAAGGTTCAAAACCAGCCTGCCAACACAGTTGTGTCTTGTTGTGTTTTCCTTGCGCTGTCCCTTGAAGGCTAAAGCCTCATGCTCAGCACTGCAGGGCTCAATTGCTTGTGGCACTCTTGCAGCACTGGGACTCCCTGTTCTCTGCCATGAGGAGCCAGAGGCATTTCTTGTTTCCTCTCCCTCCACAGGACTGGACTGAGTTGAGGCAGAGGCAGAGCAGGTCTAAGATCTGCATACATATACGGATGCAAATGTTAAGATCCACCCTGGATATGATTTCAGAGAGTTATAATAATAAATGACTCCTAGTTCAACACAGCAGGGTCCACAGTGTTGTTGCAGAACCCACAACACATCAAACACAGTTAAGGAAGCAGCCGCAGCAGCAGCCGAAGGAGGCTCAACTCCAGTCTCCTGAGCAGAGGCAAGGCAAAAGCAACCTCATCTCCTTCAGCGGCAGCCAGAGCCCCCTCCCCCACAGAGAGAGGCCAGCACTGGAAGCAGGAAGCAAGCTGGACCTCAGGGCACCCAGCTGGGCATGGGCTGGGAGAGCTGACAGCATTGGTGTTGGCATTTTGAGTGGCATGGACCTTTTGCCCTGGGCTTTGCCTTCTGGGGTTGCTGGAGCAGCCCGAGTGAGGCTTTGGGGGCAGGGTTGGTGCACAGCCCTGTGCCTGGTCCCCTGCATCTGTTCACACAAGGGAGCGCAGAGCAAGCCCAGTGAGCCCGGCAGGGGTGCAGCTGTGAGAAGAGCCCCAGTGCCATGTGCACAGCTCCACACAGCGCACACCGTGCCTGTTTCTCGTGTTGGCACCAGTGGAAAAAAATGGTTGTGGCAAAGTGGGCGACTGCACTGGGCATTTCCTCCCCTTGCCCTTGATTTGGGGAGTGTCCAGGCTGCCCTGAGGGACACCCATCCCCAGGTGCATGGGCAGTGGCCTCTGAAGAGCTGGGAATGTGATCGTGGTCTCCTGGGTCTGACCCCAAATAGAAGAAGTCTGTTCCCGTCCCCTCTGCCTTCACATGAACAAGGGACTGTGCCCCTGTCATGGGTGGAGCCAGGATCTGGCCAGGATTTATTCTCATTGGTACCACTAAGGGGAGCTTGGCAGCCATGAAGAGAAAGGGATCCCAGGGCCAGAGCCTCAGGACAGATTTGGGTGCCTGAACCAAATGCAAAGAGGAGTCTGAGACCGAATGTAAAAGGAGACGGCGAGTTCAGAGCTTACCATCAAGTTGGACAAGTTTAGCAGATGCCTTGTTTCTTTATTTGCTTTCTAGGGTGAAGAGCTGTCAGGGGCAAGGTTCCTACAGCTGCTGGTGCATTGCATGAGATGGGAGCTGAGCAAGAGGCCAGGCTGCAGCCAATAAGAAAGACCAGGAAGAGGAGAGCGGTGGGTGCAGATGACTGGCAGGCCTGGACGGCATATCATTCAAACTGCTGTGCTGAACTGGTCAGGAGGGTGCAGCAATGGCCAGGCTTGCAGAGATGTGCCGTGCACTTGCTGGACCACAGAGGCCACCAGCGAGGCTGAGGCATGGCGAGGCAGGCTGTGGAGATGCTGCTGAAGAGGGAAACGTAGCAGTCTCATAACAATCCTTACCCAGGAGTTCTGACCATCCTAAAGAGGTGCTTTGTATTAGCTCCCGTGCCCATACCTTCTTCCCTCTCCAGGCCCAGGCTGACTTACCCCAGGGTCAAGCTCAGGTTTCCCATGCTAGGGCTCGGCTGTAGTCAGCTTGCTCAGGGGCTCCTGCCGGAGGCTGCTGGAGCAGCCTGAACTGGGGCAGGGGCAGGGGCAGGGGCTGGGGCTGGGGCTGGGGCTGGGTTTTGGCTAGGGACTGAGAACAGGCAAATGTGGAGCTGTCTGTCTGCTCGGGATGAGTAGGACTCCCTGTTAGTGCTGTATTGCAGTGCATCACCTCCTCCACGCTGCTAAGAAGCTGGATGGAGCCTGAGGGCCCCACCTGGAGTTGGATCCGGGACGTGTTTTGGCAGCAAGGAAATTTGCAGCAGGACCAGTGACAGGGTTTGGGGACTTCTAGGCCAGTCACTGGAGCCAGGCTGTGCGGGGTCTCCTGCAGGAGCAGCTGAGCGCGGGTTAGGGTCAGGTTTGGGACCAGGGTTAGGAGCAGGAAAGGGATAGAGGTGTCTTCCTGCTTGGAGTTGGTTGGTCTCCCGGAGATGTATTTAGGGCACGGTGGGAGAGGGCAGCCCACATGCACAAGCTGGACCCTAGAGCACCCCAGTGGGGCATGGACTGGGAGAGCTGCCAGCATTGGGGTTGGCATTTTGAGTGGCAGGGTCCTTTTGCTGCAGGGCTATTTTGGCAACTGGAGATGCATCGACTGGTGTCTCCCATGCCACCTGTGGGTTTCCCAGGACAGGTCCTGTCATGAGGTGTCTCAGGCTCTGCTTCCTGGGGTTGCTGAAGCAGCCTGAGCAAGGCTTTGGGGGCAGGGTTGGTGCATGGCCCTGTGCCTGGTCCCCTGTGTCTGTTCAAAGAAGGGAGCACAGAGCAAGCCCAGGGAGCCCAGCAGGGGTATAGCTGTGAGAAGGGCCCCGGTGCTGTGCACACTGCTCCATGCAGTGCCCGCCATGCCTGTTTCTCGTGTTGGCACCGGTGAAAAACAAAGTAGTTATGGTAAAGTGGGAAACTGGGCATTTCCTCCCCCTGCCCTCAATTTGGGGGAGCATCTGGTCTGTCCTGAGCGACACCCATCCCCAGGTACGTGGACAGAGGCCCCAGGGGACATGGCGGTGCCGCGGGGGGCTGCGGCGCTGGGTGCGGGCGGCGATGGAGCTGGTCCCCGGGCGTTGCCGCGGCAGCGTTCGTATCATCGCGGCGCCGCGGGATTCTGGGCAGTTGCCGGCGGAGGCTGGAGCGGTGCTGCCGGGCGCCCGGGGTCTGCACAGACGGGTAAGCCGGCTGCGGAGAGCGCTGCCCCTCTTGTGCCCCCGCCTGAGGCAACGCGGGTGTCGAGAGGAGGCCTCTTGCCCCAGGGGTATCAGAGTCGGACGTGAAAGAGCCGTGGGGCCGGCGCCCTCCTGCTCCTGGACGAGGTGTCCCAGGGGGACGTGGCCCGACGGGGTGGGATTTGCACCAGCCCCACCAGCGATGGGACCGGGAAGGGCAGTGGGACCCGATCCTGCAGGTTGTGTTCAGCCAAGAGTGGGCACCAGGTCTGTGCCTTTCCCTCAGGGGTGGTTTGTGCCTGTGTAAAGCCCGGAGGGAGGAAACGGAGCTGAGCGTGGCCGAGCTGCCCCACCGCAGACACCTGGAGATGGGGTTTCTCCTCCTTTTTAATGAAGGGGAAAATTGAAGAACAAACCCATATCAATTAATTTATTCCTTGAAATAACAGTCCAGGGGGAAGAGTAAGTATTTCCTCCATGTTCATGTGATTTTAATGTTCTGTCTTGTTTCCGTTAGTAATCATCAGGCGCCATTTGGAGAGCGACAGCAGAACCAGTTTAAGGGAAGATTTCGCTGTGCGATCTCTCAGCCCGGAGTGAGCAGGTCAGGATCGGTCCTTGGGCAACGCTGCCGGAGACGCCGGCAGGGGTCGAGCTGGGAGGGGAGCGAGGGGCTCTTGTGCTTTCAGGCCTGTGGCCCGTGTCCATGGAAAATGTGAAGCATCAAGATGGAGCCGACAGGACCCTGCCCTTGGCGTGAGGGGCTGAGTAACGCTCCCTGCAGTCATGTGTGTAGGGTGCAGGAGCTGGGCATGCTCTGGATGCCACCCCCTGCTGAGACCATGATGAGAAATGTTTCTCCTTTAACTCTGCATGTTTTATCTCCAATCCAGAACATTATTTCTCACACCGGTGTCGTACCTCTTCCCAAAGCTACCCGGGACAGGGCTGCCCTCCCCGCCAGGATGGCTGGAGCGCGGTGCACAGCAGTGTGGACTGGACCCCGGTTACAATCCACTTAAAGCCTCCTGTCTTGATGGCGCAGAGCAGGACACTTGGTCTTTCCTGGGCACCAACACGCATGGAGTAAAGCTGCAGGCACAAGCCAGTAGCGCCTGTGAGGTGGAACAAGGCCAGCTCAGGGTGGCAGGAGTTTCTGTTGGGTGGCAGGATAGGGCCAGGAAGAGAAGATCAGGGAAGAAAAGGGGTCCTGGCATGGGCAAACAGAGAGGGGAATAGGCGGGGGGGAGGAGAGGTGTAGTTTTGTTTTGGGGGAAGAGGCTGTGCACGAGGATGGCTTCCAACAGGATGTCATAGTCCCTTTCAGGGGTAGGCGTCCCCCCATCGACGGCAGTGACTGCAGCTTGAGGCGGCGAGGGACATCCATCGGAGGAGAGGCAGGAGACCTTAGTCCAGAGCCGAAAGGAGGAGTGCAGCGTCACCAGGGCCTGTGAGCACCCACCCAGCAGCGCTCCATTCCCCAGGGCAGGTGAGGGGCCTGCAGCGCCACGGGGGCTTCCCACCTCTGTGCAGGAAATGTAGAAACGGGCAGAAAATCCACCCCCTGCAATGTGGGCCCGCAGCCCCTGGTGCTCCCTCACACCACTTCCAGCGGGTTGGAGACATCCCCAGGTGCTGAAGCTCCCCACCCCTCCCAGCCCAGCCAGTGCTGCCCAGACTGAGCGTGCAGGGAGCCCGAAGCCGTGGCGGTGCTGGGCTCTTGCAGGTCCCAAGCAAAAGGCCCCTGTCCTCCTCTCCTTGGCATTCCCAAATGCATGGGTACTCATCCCATGGCCAGTCATGTGGGGTGAGAGGGGAGTAGAGGAGCAGGGAGCTGTGTGTCCAAACCAGCTGCAGGTCTTGCACTCTGAGCTAAGGGCTCTCCCCATCTGCCAACCCTAGTGCCAGGGAGGCTGTGGATATGGCTGTAACCCAGGGTTCACCTGCCCGTGTCTTGGATGAGCAAAGGAGGGGGTGGATACGTGTGAAGGGGATGCTTTGAACCCCAGTGATAATTGCCCCTGTTCGGTGCCAGGATGGACAGGCTGCGGCAGGTGCTCAGGAGGAGGTCAGCCAAGGTGCTCTCCATGGGAGAAGAGAGCAGCAGGGAGCCTGGGCAGGAGGATCGGGGCCCCACCTGCCATGATGAGGAGGGGCCCATCAGGGCAAGGAGGTGGCTGTGCCCCATCTGCTGCCAAAGTAAACTGGCAGCTCCCAGCGGCAGGGGAAAGGAGGGAAAGAAATCAGCCACCTCCAAGTCCAGATGGAGGTGGCCATGGGTGCGCCTGGGCAGGCGGGAGCCAGCGCCATCACAACTCCTGGCACCCGAAGAGCCATGCAGCTCCCCTCCTGGGTCATCGGGCAGCCTGGAGCCCGGCCCTGCAGCCCCGCAGCAGGAGGCAGCCCCGTGCCGAGCCGGGGACGACAGCCCAGCCGCCCTGGGGCAGGAGCTGAGCCAGGCCCACAGCAGCCCCTGCCTGAGCCGCAGCTCCTCCTGGGATGACTGGCACACATCCCAGGAGTCCGGGAGCACCAGCCCCAGCACCAGCTCCTCCTCCTCCTCGGACCCTGAAAACTCCCCAGAGGCCCAAAGCACCAGCACGAGCAGCAGCTCCTCCTCGGAGGACAGCGATAGCTCGGAGGAGTCCAACACCACCAGTTCGACCAGCAGCTCCTCCTCTGAGGACTCCAGTAGTTCCCTGGAGTCTGGGACCAGCCCGGCCCCCGGTGCCACCCGCACAGATGAGGGGAGCCGCTGGGGCCGGAGGTCTCAGCACCTTTCACTAAGCGAGGCCACTTGGACCCTCCATGGGGCCAGGCAGGGGGATCCTGGCCAAGGTGAGGGGGCTGAGCCACACACCTCCCTGGCACGTCCTGGGGCAGGCAGGGGACCCTAGTGCTGATGAGGGGAGCACGACACCATGTCTTCCCCCAACACCCACTTCCCTTCCACTCAGGGGCACACGAGTGACCTCTCCCCTTTCCTCCCCGTGCAGTGATTCCCAGCCCGGCCGGCAAGAAGATGGAGGAAGAGGAGGATGAAGAGGAGGAGGAGGAAGATGGAAGGTCCCCGGAAGAAGCTGCCCTCCTCCTTGTGAAGAAACACCTGCAGGACCCAGGGGAGGTATGAAACTGCCCCAGCGGAGCTGGCACCCAGCCAGTCCTCCATTCCCCCATGCGGCCCATGGCAGGAGGCCACCCCCTGGGACCCAGAGCCCGCAAGGGGACACACTCAGCCCAGGGGTGCTGCTCGAGGTGGGTGTTTGTGAAGCCCCAGCTGGGTCCCTCCCTCCAGGGACACTGCCCTGCTCTTTACAACACCTGCCCCGAGGAGATGCATCTCAGCTCCGTGGGGGCAGAGGAGGCCTGAGTCCCACAGGGGGTTTGGGGAAGAGCAGGAGGCTCCTGGCTAAGAGCCTGCTTTAGCCCTGGTCTCGTTCCTGGTAGATGCTGGACGGGAAGGACAGGCAGCGCTTCCTGCTGGCCATCATTAGCCTGACCATCGCTGCGGACCAGAGCAGAGAGGTGGCTGTGGAGCTGGAGGACCTGAAAGCGGCCGTGCTGGAGAGGATCGTGGTGAGTAGCACGGGATGGTGTGGGGAGAGGGAAGGAGAGGAAATGTTGTCCCATGAGACCAGGAAGGAGGGGAGAGGTGGAGTGGGATAAGAGGGAGAATGGCAGGCGCACCTTTTCCTGGGCATTACATGGGGGTAATAGATGAGGGAGATAGTGGTCGATTCCTGACCTGGATGTTGAGCGCTGGGCAATCCTGCATCTGGACGGCAGGTGAGGGTGGGATCAGGAGAGGTTTGAGTGCCATGCTTGCAAGGCCGTGGGAGGCAGAGGGCCAGCCCAGCTGGGTGGGTGGGAGGGGGCTGGTTGGGATCCTGCTGCCTGCGCCTGCAGCACTGGGTGGTCTCCCGTGGGGGATGTGGCTGATCCTTACCTCCCCGTCCCCTTTGGGGCTCACAGGACCTGATGGAGACCATCTCAGTGGAGGGCGACCGAAAACACATCCTGGCGTACAGCATAGACGCCATCCGCTGCCTCAGGTACAGGGACCTCTGACTGACTCTCCTTACTTTGCTGTAGGCCAGGGGGATCCCCACTGCTCAGGCCCAGCTTTCCAGGCTGTTTCCTGCCCACCCCAGTGCCACCGCCGCCCCGCATAGCTCAATCTGACGCAGGCTCCTCTCTCCTCACAGCGACCCGAAGCTCAGCCTGGAGCCAGCGCTGGAGTCGCGCCTCCTGCGGGCCGCCGTGGAGAAGAGCTTCCTGGCCATAGGGCGTGAAACCCATCGAAACCAGGTAGGTCCCCCTGCCACTGCCAGGTCCCACAAGCCACCCCCTGGCAGGAGAGGCCCCAGGCTCCGTGGCACTGACCCTCGGGTCTGCCTCCCCTTTCAGGTCATCCAGCGGCTGTACGAGGAGTACCTGGAGGGCCTGCTGTGCTGCGTCTTGTCCAGCGCCCCCAGCCTCGGCAAGCTCTACTCCATCTGGGAGGTGAGCATCATGCAGAGGGGCTGGGCTCGGGCCGGGACAGCTCCTGCCCTGTGCACTGCAGCAAGCCTCTCTCAAAGCATAAGGAAGATGGTCAAGCCCGATCTTGAAACCTGGGTCCTGAGGAGGAGGACCCCAAGGCTGCTGGGTTCAGCAGGGCATGTGCCCTCATCTTAACATCTTCCTCCCACGGCACTTTACATCGTGGATTGAGGCGCCGGATGCCCAGCACCGTGCACTGGGCATGAAGATCATGACCGGCGCCATTGCCTTGGCTGTGCAGCTCCTCCCACAATTTGAGGTCAGTGAGCCCCTTCCCCAGTGTCCTGGTCCCCTGCCTTTGCCAGGGCCCTCCTGGGAGAGTGGGGTCAAAGCTGGACAAGGAGCTTCACTCCAGGGCTTTGCTTCTGCCTCAGTGGTGCCCCTGACTCTTTACGGGTCTCTTTTCCATGGCCTGCTCTGGGCATGGTCAGCCCTGGACATGGGGCCTACTAGCCCTGGAGCATGAGGCACGGGGAGTGATCCTGGGGCCCCGAGCAAGTCCCTGGGCTGCAGGTTCCCATGGGAAGAGAGGGGTGTCATGCTCTGGCACTGTGGTCTCTGCCTCCCTGCCCTCCTGCTGGGTAATGCGGAGAGGTGGAGAGAGGGAACTGTGCCTGGGGATGTATTGGGGAAGGAAGGTGGGACATGCATGAACTGCCTGATCCTCTCCCCCTGCTTAGGGCTCCTCTGACATACTGGAGGTGGGGGACATGGCAGCCCGCCTGGGTCTGTCCATCAACGACCCGGAGGAGACCATCAGCTGCAAGGCCAGGGCGTGCATGTATTTGCTCACTCAAATCCTCCTTCATCAGAGGGGTAAGGAGACCCAGCTGGAGTACAAGGCTCCGATGCCAGCAGTTTCCCTCCAAAAGCCTGGTCCCAGGTGCGGGGCCAGACGCTTTGTCTCCATCTGTCCGTTCCCAACCTGGGAACAGCTTAGGGTGTCGGCGTTAATGATTTGGGCCTCTTCACCTCAGCGCCGAGCTGTGGTACTGCAGCCTGTGCTAATGCACCCATCCTGGGTGTCTCATGCGGGAACCAGGGAGCCCATCCCCAGGCCCCCAGCCCAGACTGGTCCCAGGACACGTGGTGTCCATTGACTCCTGCAGAACAATGACCTTCCTGCTGGGGCCCTGCCCTTCATGGTGCCATAAGGGCAGCCAGAGCCCCACTGGGTGGACATTGAGCACCAAAGCTAGGATGGCAGCTCAGAGCCATGTGTCTGCACTTGTCCTAGGCCAAGACATGCAAGGGGCAGAGGAGCTGCGGTGCAAGCGCCAGAACGATCAGAGCCAGGTCCAGAAGTACAGGGACCTGGCGAGAGTGGGAGAGGTGAGGATGGTGTGATGAAGGGGTTCAGAGAAAGGCTTGGTGCTTGTCTCCAGCTGGCAGGGGTCTTCCTGCGGTGGGTTACAGCCTTGCAAGTGTCCAGGGCGATGTGGTGCCAGCCCCAGAGATGGAGCCTGTGTGTGGGTTGTACCCAGCCTTGTGTTCTCCTGTTTCAGGGGCTGAGAAAGATCTTGCTGGAGGAGCAAAGGAGAGCTTTCCTGCAGAGGGCCCTTCATGCAGTTCACAATGGACCGATGCACATCAGCCAAGCTGGGCTGGTTTTCCTGTATGCAATCTTGGGGGAAGCCGGCCGCTTGATGGGGCACAAAGTCAGCAGCTACGTTGGGGAGTGCGGGGAGGGAGGAGAGTGAGCTCACGGCCCCTCGGCTCTGTTCCACGTAAAGTTGCTGTCGTCCCATCATGACCTGTTGTGTGGGGACAACATGGAGCAGAGAGAGGTCACTACACACCGGAGTCTGAGCTCTAGCTCACAGTGGGGTCCATTTGTACTTCACAGACTAACTCAATTGGTGACCTGCCCCTGTCTGTAAGGTGCAAATCTCCCTTGCCTTCTGAGCAAACTGGCCTTGAGGAGAACGGGAGGCCTGCCAAGTGCCTTGGAGAAAGGAATGAATTAATTTGCCTAGGCAGGATGGCACCAGCCTGTCCTTTGCACATGTCATGCCCCTGAGGGTCAAGGTCTCTTGCTAGGCCCAAAGATACACAGCGTGTTCCCTCAGGACAAGCTTCCCATTCCCAGTCTGCAGTCAGGAGTCTAGGAGGTGCACAGGTCCCCGCATGGCTACATTTCTTCTCCTGCCCACGATCCTGTGCTTGCTCTAGGGAGAATGGAGGATTCAGGCACTTGGCGCTGCTGATCTGCCCCATTGCCCAGAGCTGCCACCCTCTGTCTTTACCACGATTCTCAGAAAAATGTTGCTCAAGGAACCTGCCCCCCATTTCCCTGAGCTGTTGCCAAGACCCCTTGGTTTCAGTCCAATCCCTGCCCCATGACCCCTCCCCACATCCCCTGTCCTTGCTGGGTGTAGGATAGGCTATGACCGGCTCTTGTACCTCTGCAGGAGAAAGAAATCCCCATCAGGGTCCTGAATAAGTTCTTCATTTTCACCTGCCTGAAGGAGCTGCCTAAAGATCTGCAAGGGCACAGCCTACTGGTCACCTCCTCCAGCGCCATCGCCTCTCTCCAGCCGCCCACACTTGCTCCTGCAGGTACTGTCCTGTCCCCTCTGCCCCTGGGGAGCAGGGAGCAGTGGGAAGGGACGGGGAGGCTCTTGGCACTAACACAAACCTGCTCCCTGCCGCGTGTGGGCAATTCTCCCCTCTGCCCTACAGAGTCCTGTCCTAGTATCCGTCCTCCGCAGGTCTTTCCTTTTTTTCCTCTCAATGGCAGGAGCCTTTCCTCGTGCCCTGCTGCCCCCGGGTAAACCTGCCCTCTGCCCCAGGTGGCATGGGTGGGCCTGCAGGGTGTTGCCATCTTTCATGAAGGAGCCCCGGGACCTCTCCCAAGTGGCTGAGCCACCCCAGGACAGGGGGGACCCTCTGCCTCCTGTTAAAGGCTGCTGTCACTCCCACAGTCGGAGACCTGCTTTCCCTTGCTTGTAGCTCTCTCAGCCATAGTCTTTTTGGGGCTGAGGTCCATTCAGAGCATCTACCTCATCTTGAACGTGGCTGGGCAGTGATGCCTAAAGATGTTCAGCTTCTTCCAGGCAGGAGGCTAAGCACCATCTATTTTTTTTCCCCTCATTCAAATGTTCAGGCCTTTGTGTCCTGGGAAAGCTCCCAGTCCCCACTTCCTCACATCGCAGCCTTGTATCATGGTCCCAATGCATGGATCTAATCTTCTGCTGCTTTTTCTTACGCTGCGTAGCAACACCTGCAGACCACCTCAACCCTGACAGCACCTCCATGAGAGAAGATGACCTCCCCAACCTCACCGGGAGCCCGATGGCTACAGAGAAAAGCTGCAACAGCGCTGAAGCCACCACACACGTCACCGACTGACAAGTCATCATCCAGTCTGAGCCATCCTCCACAGCCAAGTCAGCCTCTGCAAGAGGAGCAGCCTGAGAAACCCTCGTGGTGAAGAACTTGAATATCTTCCAGACCAGCTCTGCAAAGGGCTGGGGAAAGACCAGGCACCACGAGTTCGTAGTGCCCAGGTTGCCAAGTGGACGATGCTTTTGTTGTGTGGATGGCATCTTGTGACCCCTGCCTCAGGGCTTTGGCCGGTCGCCATTTGGGGCCAGGAAGGAATTTTTTCCCCCTTCATTTACGGAACCAACTTCTGGGGGTTTTTCGCCTTCCTCTGAGGCATCGGGACATAGTCAGACCATCCCGGCGTCTGTTGTGTTAGTAGCCTGTCCTTGAATCCATCAAGAGCCATTCAGGGAGTGAAGACAGCAAAGGCATAAACCATGTGCACTGTTGAACATTGATTTAGTGTAATGTGTAATGTTGAACATAGATGTTATAGAAACTAAGAGTAGATGTAGGATAATAAAGTTAAGCTTTAGTTTTCTTTTCTTATAAGTGTTGGTGTTCATCTCAAATTCCTGTGTGAAATACAAGCTCATGACATGCAAGGTAAGAAAGAAGACAAGGTGATCCACTGCTGTAGAGAACAGGGTCTACAACACACAGGAGAAACCTGGCATGTTTAGCTCAGAAAGTCAAGGTCGAGCTGCCTGAGAAACTGCTAATACTGTTCAATGGGAAACCACCTTTATTCCTCAACAAGTCAACGCTGGGTGGTCAGGGAGGTGTTTCAAGAAAGTTGCAACGGGAAAAGTTCTCTCTGCTCCAGGTTGCCGAGGTGCTTTGGGTAGATGTGATATCTCTTAGGAGATATATTTGGAAAAAATGTTCTTTGTAAGCTTTTGGGCACAAACACCCACTGCCACAACCAATAACTGTTCTCTAGGTTGGTCTTTGTCAAGACCAGAGGGAGAAATAGAAGAGAGATGGGGATGGGGAGTATGTTTCAGGAGCAATGGCTTTGTGGTGCTGAAGGCACTCAATGGGAAGGGAAGGACCCAGCTGTGAATCCCAGCTGGAACGCAGATTTCTCCAGAGTCTTTTCATTGGAATAAGCAGGGCCCTTTGCTACACAGTATATTTTTCTGGTGAAAGTACAATGTGTACAAATGGGCCCTTGTAACAGGCTTATCTGAATAGCAGGGGACAAACCCCTGCCTGCCCCACTCCCCCTGCGCGATCCATGGAGCCCATTCCAGGCTAATATTTGTACAAAGTCACTGGAGTCAAGAGCTCTCAGTCATGGGGGCTGTGGGGTTTCTGGGGTTTTGAGCTCTGTTTGTTTGGTGTGGGTTGGGAAGACCCAGCTCTGTATCCATGTTGCAGCACAGGGATCTTCCCAGTCTTTTCCACTGGAATAAACAAGGCCCTTGGGAATAAACCCACTTAGCCCCCCCCCCCGGCACTCAGGGCTAGGTCTGGCTTGCAGGGATCCGCGCAGTCTGGATCCAGACCCCCGCCTGCAGTTGTGGGAGCAGTGGCACCCGTGGTCGGAGCAGATCGGTGTCAGTTCAGGGAGCCTCAGGGATTCACGCAGCCGTCAGTCACCCCCCAGCGCCGCAGCGCACGTCCATGGCGGCTCCGCACCCTGCAATTCAGTGGCAGTTCCTCATCTTGTCCCACCCCAAATCCCTGGCCCCTCCAGGAGCCCTGCAGACCACAGGACATGGCTCTGGGGACTGGATCCAGCTCACCGGCCGTATTTTTGACACCCTGCTGGGAGCTGTTCTCACCAAGCTTTGAGTCACTGCTTTGGTTCTTATTGACGCCTCTCTCCTCTTCCCCCTTGTCCCACATGCGACCCCCAGACCTGGTTATGGCTCCCAGTACTACTCACACTGACACTGTACAAAAGACAGCATCCCTGCCTAGCTCTGTTGCTTTTACCTCGTTCAGCGTCCCTGGGACATTTCCTCCCAGCGTTGCACTGGGAGCTCCTGGCTGGTTGTTTGCCCCCCTGACCTCAAGCACGTGTTCACAGTCACTGCTCTCATGTGACATGTGAGGAGCAGGGGTTCAATGCCCACCCAGCCACCTTCAAGACCCAGGACACCCAAAAGAAGGGAACGGAAAAGCTTGCAGTTGGTATCCAGGCCCGTGCAAAATCTCCGGTATGCTGCTATGTTTTCCCAGCACATTTGCACTGGTCCAGACAGATGGTGAATGAGCACAGGGAACAGTCCTCTGTGTCTGAGGCAGCTCAGCAAATGCATGGCACACTGTGCATGGCCTCCCGCACCGGAGACTGCAAACACTTTCTCATCTCCTCAGGCGCAGCAGCCTTGCCCTGGGCTTCCAGCACGGTGGGTGTGATCAGTGTTGGTGGGGGAGAAGGAGGACGTTGCTGAGGTGCTGCAATCTCCTGACACGGGAATTATATCCCTGGGTGAACATTCACCCCAGCCCCATGGAGGGGCTCTGCCTGCCCCAGGGATGTGCTAGTGCCCAGCCTGACACCTCGGGGCCACAAGTGATGTCCAACCAGCCCAGCTCAGCTCGGACTGATAGCGGCTCTCAGCCCAGCTAACAGAAGCTGGACTCGCTGGACATGACGTGTGTCTTGGGGTCTCAATCCCGGCTCTCCCAGCACAGGGGCACTCCCTGGCACTGCACTGAATGGCCGTGTGTCCCAGTGTGGCACCGGCATCTGAACCTCTCAGAAAAGGCTGTGCTGAGGGGATGTGGAAGGGGAGACTGGAGCCTGAGACTCTTTTCCTCCGAGGAGCAAACAAGAAGGGCCCTGACAAAAGCTTGGCACGTGATGCACATGGGGCTGCGGCTACGTGGCCCAGCCCTGCCCTAGGGAGGGCCCTGCCTGGATGCCAACAGCCCACGGCAAGCAGCTTGTCAGGGCGAGGGGCTGTGGGGTGGGGGAGATCCCCCAGGGAAACTCAAACTAGCAGCTGCAGAACTGCTTGCCCTGCTGCTCCACGTGCCATGGGGCCAGCTGCGCTGCTGGGCTTGGCCTCACCCTGTGCTGCGTGGCACTGGCTGCACTGGTTCCTGAATTGAGTCTCTGCAAAGAGGATTTCTACAGAGGAGCTGAGCCCCAGGGGTTGGGTGTAGCAAACATAGCCAACATTTGGCTGAAACTGGGCATCCAACATCATTTTGCAACACTGTATGAGATCTGCAGTATGAGACTTACGGGGTGGTCAAACACTGGAACCAGCTACCTAGAGCAATCAAAAATTTATTGCTTATTCCCAGTTCCTTATTCCCAGTTCCCTATTTCTTACTCCCAGTGCCCAGTTCCTTTTTCAAAGCTAATCTAGACCTAATAAAAGCTTGTTATTAATGAATTAAACATCTGAAACAGAAAGAATGTCATTAACTATGCACATTTACTAATTAATATTGATAAAAATATTCTGCATCAAGTACAGAGCCCTAAATGATGGGTAGGTTTAAATGGGATTAGGGGGCAAAATACATTTTAGGACACCTCAGACTTCCTGTTGACTCCACTGAGGGACTGCCCTTGACATCTGTGACCAGAGACTTGCCTGGCTCAAAGCGTGGTTTGGCCGTCCCAGGCTGCCAATTGACAGCAGGCTAGCCACTGTGCTAAGTATATGGACCTGAAAAAGGACCTGGATTTTGGGCTGGGATCATAGCTAGATATCCTGTTTTGGGCAACCTCATGGCACATCTCTGTGCCACTGGGGAACTCTTCTGGACATCTCTGACCAGAGACTTGCCCGGGCCAAATGTGGTTCGGCCATGGCAGGCTGCCAATTTACAGCCCCCTGCATTGAAATGGGATTATTTGGGTGCACAGATTTCTCCATGTGGGTAAACTGAGAAAAGCCACTGCCCCAGGGCGCTGGGAGCTCCTTCTGCAGGGATGCACGATATGAGTGCTGATAGATTTGCAAACACCTACGTGAGTCCAGATAAACCCAGAGATTTTCACTAGGAGTCCACAGTGTTCAAACCATTTGACTGTTTGGAGTCTTCCTGAGTTCTTTGCAACTCAAGAATTGCTCCGTTGCTTTGCTCTAGTCCAACAGTGACTGAAAGCTGAGAGCTGGCGTATCATGCCATTAATTGAATGTGTGGCCAGGCATCCCTGAATCTTGGAGCCCTGTCAGGTAATCTGAGCTCTCAGCGTTGGGGGAACACCGTGCTGCAGATCACCATGGTGTGGATCAGCACTAGATCACCTGACAGGGCTCTCAGCTGTGGGAGCTTGCTACTGGACACACCGGGCTTCCTCTGCATCAGCACTTTGGCATGATGGGATCTGATGCTTGATCCCACAATTATACCTTCTGCTATGCATGTGGCATGGCTAGAAGCACAGTTGTGTGGCTTGTGCAACAGATGTCCTTGTGCCTTTACTGAACATCTGGCAGGGGTCTTTTGGTCAGTTGGCAGCAGCAGCGGGTTCCACATCCTGGGTTAGGAACAGAGGCTCCTTGTACAAAACCCAATGAGGGGTAGGAGATATTGAATACAATCTACAACAGGTAGCACTGACCAGAGAGCTGTTGAGGGACAGCGAAGCATTGAGTCTGCCCTCCTGATCGCTCTCATCAGCTCCCAGGTCATTGTGCTGGCCATTGTGGAGTCCACTCCATGTCTCTCTATATAGAGAGAGCCCCTCACTCTGGTTGGCTTTTACAGGCCAGAGCCCATTGCTGCAGGTTGGTGTCTATGTGCTTTGGAAGGAAGGGAGCAGAGGTCAGTCTTCTGAGTAAAAGAGGGCCAGACGTGGTGGCCAGACATGGTTCCAGCCTTTGCCCCTTTTGTCCAATAGTTTCCTGGTCTTGCAGCACCTACCCGGGGTGTGGGAGACCATGGTTAAATTCCCTTGTCTGCCTGTTCATTGAAATAAACAAAACTAACTATTTTGAAGTCCTGTTTTTTTTCCCCAAATAAAATAAACTCAGGGAACAAAAAACTTTTTTTTCCCCATTGCATTCTTCTTCATTTAGTGAGTTTGTTTTAATTGAATGATGGTATAATAAAACCCAGGAGAGGACTAGCAAGTTGCAAGCTGCTTTTGCCTTTGACTATTAACTTTTTTTTTCAATGAAATGCTATAGGGATTCAAAGCCAGTTTTGAAATAATTTTTCAGTGAAATCATAAGCTTCACAGTTTATGCAAAGATCAGTGAAACAGAGAAGAGAATGAATCTCTTTAAACCTGGGTTCTTTGCCGAAGAAAAACAAGTGAAGTATCGTAATTGCAGAGATTGACATACGGTGACTTAAACGACGATAAACCAGCTTCCCATGTGCTTTTAATCTGATCAAACTAAAAGTTAAAAATGTTACTTTATGTTCATATTCTTTTCAAACAGAATGTAGAAATGGAGTTGGTTATGTCTTGCTATTCAATTTTAATTTACTGGTGTGTCTAGTAGCATCCTGCTTAATTTATCATTTTTAATTATTATAATTTTTTCTTTAACTGCGGAATGTGATTGGCATCCAGGCAAAGCTTTTCACAAGTAAAGAAAGCTTTAGCAATGTGTGAGGACCTTTTTCTCCTTAGCCTGAAGGATTAATTTATGAAGATCCATTGTCTGGTACATCTGGATCATGAATTTTGGTAGCTGAAGGAATGATCCTGCTCTCTTAGGTGGAAAAGGAGAATGAAGGTAAGTGGCATTTCCTATGAGCTTTGTTGGGACGAAAATACCAGATTGAGGGGTGTAGACATTGAACAGTAAGGTTAAAGAAGAAACAGATCGTTGGCATTAGTGAAGATGAGGGACAGAATACAAGCCTATCTCCAAGTATTGGTATTTAGTATAGGTTTTCTTTGTGACCCTCTTGCTCCATAACTGTCCCCTCGTCCACATCCATAATTGTCCTCCTTCCTCTCATGCAGCTGGTACTGGCTACAGTTGGAGGCGGGCAATCAGATAAGGTAGATCAGTAGCTTGGTACAATTTGGGAATTCCTGTGCTCCTGCAAATAAGTAGTGAGGAGCTGGAATGGGCGGATGACTGGTCTAATCCAGAAAGAAAGGGCAAGAGGAGATGGATAGTGCTGGAGTGAATAAGCACTGGAGTGAGTTTCAGTACTGAATCCAATGGAGTGTATGTCCTTCATTAGTGGGTCTTCCATTGAGCGGCCAGCTGGTCTGATTTATGTTGATGTTCCTTGTGACCACTGCGGTGCCTCTCTGCTCTACTCAGCATCCTGTTAACAGTTTTGTGTACTTAGGTGTGTTTCTGCCCAACTGCAATCCTACATGGTGGGTCAGAGTCAGTGAGAAGTGATGAGTACATTGATTCACATCACTGTGCCAAGGGAGCCATTACCTAGCTGTTTCTGAGACAGGTTTGCAGCTGCTTTGGGTCAGTGGAGAAATGTAGGGACCCCTGAGGAGAACAGGGAACTGGCTCCACTTTGGTTTGCTGTTGACCATCCCAGCAATGGAGTTAAGACTGTCAAAGTGGAGATGTCTTTAGGGAATGATCTGCTTAAAAGCATGGAAAGACTGCAAGACTATAGCAGGTCAGAAATACTCCAGTAGCAGTTGGCGCATCTGCATGTTCCCGGGACTGCGCATTTGGTACTGCACAGTTCTGGCAGTGCACGGTTACTTTTAGATGCTATGTTGCTGTAGCAAATGAGCTACGGTGGTGTAGCTGACCACTATGGCGATGTAGCATTGGCATCACGGTTTGTGCCTGCCAATGCTGCATTGCCATAACTCGTCACAACAATGATGTAGTGTCTCATGTAGTCACTCCCAGGTAGTCTGTTTTTTTTTTCCTTCAGCAGTAAATAGCATTATTTTTTGAGGAATTCATGAACAAATTAATGAATCATTTAAATTAAGCAATAGCCACAATTTTTTCAAGGCATATATGCTTTCTCAAATAGCTCTAGGAAGACCTGGCGTGCTGTTGTGGCTACAGTAGTCCAGGATATGTGAAAAGCAAAGTCTTTTTTAGTAATAACTTTTACTGGACCAACTACTGTATAGTTGAAAGAGCTGTTAGACAAGCCTTTGGGCACAAAATCAAGTTTCTCTGACATTTCTTCCAGATATGCCGTTGGTCCAATAAAAGAGATCACCGGACAAGCCCTTGAATCTAGGAAGAAGAACTTTTTCAGGATGATGCGGGACAAGGTTGTATTCATTCTTTTGTAGCTATTCAATGTATGTGTACATTTTTCTGAAAAGACAGCTCTAAATGACCTGATAGACTTTTGTGTCTGACATTCTGCCTTTCTACCAGATTGTGTGCCCATTTGCCCAGGCACCATCATCATGGTATCTGAGTGCCTCATGAGGCTTCAGCCAAGGTCCAGATGTGAAAAAAAAATCCCAGAATAGTAGAAAACATTAATGCAGCATCTGTCCCCACCAGCTAAATTTGCCTCAGGGAAATGACTGAGAGGAGTGGCACTGGAATGGGACATTGCAGACTAGGATGCTGCTTGCAGCTGTACTAGTGACTTTGTGTGTTTCTTTCCTTTCTCATCCTTTGACTTCTGTCAGTTGAGAGAGTGAGCTCTTTGGAATAGGAGCTGCCTATCTATGTCCAGCATCTGCTGTGGCAAGGGTTTGAACTTTGTTGGCAAAGGAAAAATTGCCTTAACTATGGCATGTCTGGCACTTCATCCACCTGATACCTCAGTACCTCACAACTGAAATGGGCTGCTGGGAAGCTGGGACCCATTGCTAAGTGGGAGTTAGTTCCTTAGATAGAGGCTGTAGTCTCCTTGGGCTTATTTCTGCTTTGCTTTGCATGGCTAAATGGCATGTATGCAGCTGTGTAACTGCAGCTTTGGGAACTTGTGCAGAGTTTGCAATTCTGTTTCCTACAGAAATGGGGGTTGGAATTGCCCTCCATGTGTACTGTCCTGAAGGAAGTTCCTTCCTTTTTTAACCCCCAAACCTAGTTATTAGGCTATTAACCCAAGAAGCAGGAGACCCCAGTTTAAACTTCCTTCCCAGTGCCTCTCAGCATGGTCTAGAGTATTTTCCATCTACCCTTGAGCTTATAAATAGCACTGGGAAAATTTCTTCACCAGTTGGTTTCTTCCCATCCAGGAAAGCAGCCACCTCACTGACCACTGCATTTTTTAGCTAGCTGGCTTTCTTCTGGTTTCCTATGTCTCTTGGCTGCTTAGTGGGCCAGCAAGATTGGAGAGGCTGGACACGTGTCTGCATTGTACTATCTGGTAGCTTGGTGGCTAGAGCCGCATCAGGCTATGGGCTGATACCAGTGGGAAATGCAGATTCCAATCCCCAGCTTAAGGGCAGGCTGAGCACCAAAGACTCCTGATCACTGAGTGAGTGCTTCAGCTGTGCAGTTAAACCATGAAAGAGTCCTTTGTGAGTAGTCAGTATGTTTAATGGACATTTGCATAATTGCAAGCCCAGAGGTGAATTTCAAACTGTGCATAAGTGCCAAAATCCGTAGTCATGCAGCTGTCTGTTATCAGGGGTGCAAAGAACAACAGAATCTAGCCTTTTTCTACTGTATCCTTCTGAGTAATTGCTTTTCTTATTGCTCCCTTTTGTTCTTAGGTCGGACATGATGAGGAATCTCTCTGGGGGAACAGCACCTCGGTGTCGGAGTTCATCCTGCTGGGGTTCTCCAGCCAGCCCAAGACGCAGCTGCTGCTGTTTGTGCTCTTCCTAACTATCTACCTGGCGACCCTCTTTGGGAACAGCCTCCTCATCACACTTGTCATTAATGACTCCCGTCTTCACACACCCATGTACTTCTTTCTGGCCAACCTTTCCTTTGTAGACATCGGCTACACCACCACCACTGTACCCCAGATGCTGGTCCACCTCTTCTCCACAAAGAAAAGTATTTCCTATACTGCCTGTGTTGCGCAGATGTACATCTTCCTTTGTCTGGGGATAATTGAATGTATACACTATGCTGTAATGGCCTATGACCGGTATGTGGCCATTTGTCACCCTCTGCGATACACGGTCATCATGAACAGGTCAGTTTGTGTCAAGATGGCCATCAGCTCCTGGGTATCTGGCTTCCTCTCTGCAATGATTCACACAGGCTTCACCATGAGGTTGCCCTATTGCAGCTTAAATGAAATCAATCACTTCTTTTGCGAGGTGCCAGCCATCCTGAAGCTGGCCTGTGCAGACACACACCTCACTGAGCTGGTGATTTTTGTGATGGCAGTTATACTGCTCCTCACCCCACTGTCTTTGATCCTAATCTCCTATGTATTCATCCTGGAAGCCATCCTGAGGATCAGCTCAGCTGAGGGGAAGATCAAAGCCTTCTCCACCTGCACCTCACACATCACCGTCGTGACTCTCTTCTACGGTGCTGCCATGTTCATGTACATGCGCCCAGCTTCCAGCTACTCACCCGAGCAGGATAAAATGTTTTCCCTCTTGTACAATGTGGTGTCTGCCCTCCTGAATCCTCTTATCTACAGCCTGAGGAACAAGGAGGTCAAAGTAGCCGTACTCAAAATGATGGGCAAGACGGACCACTGAGTTACGGTGGAGGAGGAATGGTCCGGTGGCTCTACAGGATGAGAGTGGAGGGGAGGGGATTTTAGTAATTCATTTCCAGTGGAGAATAAAAGTCATAATGTGTGCCTATCTTTCCATTCCTGCAAGGTAGAAAGTAGGGCTGTGGGAAGCTTCGGGTGGTGACTCGATTCGGAGGAGATTCGGCCCGATTCGGTGGCCAAATCTCCAAATCCGAATCGAATCAGGGGACCAATTTAAAGGTATGAATCGATCCAACGCTCTCCGAATCTTCGGCAAAGATTCAGAGAGCTTTGATGATGTGCACAGTCTCCGGTGACAGCAGCAGGAAGCCGCAGCCACTCCGAGCTGGTAAGTACTAGGGGCAGGAGAGGTGGGGGCTGGGGGAGAGGGGAGGGGACCATGGGGGGACCCCTGCCAGCCCCCCCGACCCCTGTCCACTCCCCCAGTGCCCCCATGGCTGCCCCTGCCCGCCCCAGCTCGGTACTTTAAAAAAAATCCCCGGTGCCCAATTTGATGCTCCTGGGCGGGGGGTGATCCTCACTGCCCCACGCTGCATGGGGGCTCTGCATGAGCCCCCTCAAATCCCCCACCCCTGCTCCTCCGGTCCCCCATGGCTGCCCCACCGGCCGGGGCTTTGGCTTCTTAAGCAAAAAAAAAGCCGAGAAAAGCCCTGGGACTTACCGCTCCTGGTGCAGCCTTGGGGCTTTGGGGGCTGCTGCAGACCCCCCACATGGCGGGGGGCAGCGGGGATTGCCCCCCACCAGCAGAAGCAGTGAGTCCCCGGGTTTCGTCAGGTTTTTTTTTGTTCTTAAAGGGCCGGAGCTGGCCTCTGTGGGACACCTGTGAGGGGGCTGAGGGAGTGGGGTGGGGGTCTCATGCAGAGCCCCCCATGCAGCGTGGGGCAGCAGGCATCAGCCCCCACCTGGCAGCACCAGCTGAGCTGGGGCTTTTTTCCCCCCAAGTGCTGGGAGCTGGGGCGGGCAGGGTGGCCATTGCCAGGCTGGGAGAGGGGCGGGGGGTGGACCTGGCCTGGCTGATTCAGAGATTCAGAGATTTTCAGAGATTTTTCATAGAAAATTAGGATTGGAAGGGACCTTAGGAGGTCATGTAGTCCAACCTGCTCAAAGCAGGACCCTCCCCAACTAGATCATCCCAGCTAAGGCTTTGTCTAGCCGGGACAAAGGATGGAGCTTCCACCACCTCCCTGGGTAACCTGTTCCAGCGTTTTACTACCCTTCTAGTGAGAAAATCCTTCCTAATATCTAACCTAAACTTCCCTTGCTGCAACTTGAAACAGTTGCTTCCTGTTCTGTCATCTGTCACCACTGAAAACAGTCCAGCTCCATCCTCTTTCAGACCTCCTTTCAGCTGAAGGCTGCTATTAAATCCCTTCTCAGTCTTCTATTTTCTGGACTACATAAGTCCAGTTCCCTCAGCCTCTCCTCATAAGTCATGTCCCTCGGCCCCCTCACCATTTGTGTTGCCCTCCACTTGACTCTCTCCAATTTGTCCACTTCCTTGCTGTAGTGAGGGGGCCCAAAACTGAACACAGTACTCCAGATGTGGCCTCACCAGTGCTGAACAGAGGGTAATAATCACTTCCCGTGACCTGCTGACAACACACCTGCCAATGCAGACCAGTATACTGTTAGCCTGCTTGGCAATAAGGACATGCTGTTGGCTCATATTCATTTTATTATCCATTGAAACCTCCTGGGCCTTTTCTGCAGAGCTGCTGCCCAGCCAGTCAGCCCCCAGCCTGTACCGGTGCATGGGATTCTTCCATCCTAAGTGCAGGACCTTGCATTTGTCCTTGTTGAACCTCATGAGAGTCCATTCAGACCTATTCTCCAATTTGTCTAGGGAACGTGTAGATGAAACGGGGGTTTACTTCATCCTAAATTTAAGTGGTGGGTTTTTAGAAACACCGCTTCAATGTAGGGCAAAGTAAACCCCTGTGTCGTGTACACCCATGTCTTACCTGCCTCTCTGGCGGTGGGTAGTGGAAGGCGAGCTGCTGGTGGGTGGAGAGGTCCCTGGGTTCAGGGGGGGGCGAGGGGCAGGGCTAGTGCTTCCCTCTGTGGCAGTGGCAGCCCCCACCCGCCCAGGCAGCACCTGTTGTGGGCACCCAGCTTGGGCGGTCCTGGGGCGCACCACAGCCGCAGAGGGAGGGATCAAGTGCCTGCACAGCTCATGCAGGCAGGCAAGCTCCAGCGGGAAAAAACAAAGAAGATCAGGCTCGCCACTTTTTTTTTCCTTTGATGGAGCCTGCCTTTCCAGACTGCTGCGAGGCTGCCTGCATGGGCTGCCTGCACAGTTCCTGAGCCGCACAGAGCCCGCTGCTTCTCTCCACAGCTGTAGGGCAGCAAACTAAAACTCTTCAGATGTGTTTTAGTTTGCTGTGCCCCAAAATAATTTAATGCACATTATGCCTCTGAATGTGCTACAGCGGCTGGAATTAATGTGCAATACACTGCCAACGCATGCAAACACCAACGCCATTAAAGTGGTACAAAAGCATTTAACTCACCTTAAAGTGTTGTGCACACATGCCTCTTGTTTCATCTACACACACCCTAAGTCACTCTGAATCCTAGCACTACTACCCTCCAGGACATCTACTACTACCCACAGCTTTGTGTCATCTGCAAGCTTGCTGAGGGGGCACTCTATGGCATCTTCCAGGTTGTTGATGAAGGCATTGAACAAAACCAGCCCCAGGACCGATCCCTGGGCCACTCCACTTGATACCAGCTGTAAACTAGACATTGAGCCATTGAGTACTACTCTCCAGCCAGTTTTCTATTCACCTTACAGTTCATTCATTTCACCTGTACTTCCTTAGTTTGCCTGCAAGAATGTTATGGGAGACTGTATCAAAAGCCATGCTAAAATCAAGGTACACCACATCCATTGGTTTTCCTGCATCCACAGAGCCAGTCATCTCATCAGAGAAGGCCATCAGGTTGGTCAGGCATAAATTGCCCTTGGTGAATCCATGCTGACTGTTCCTAATCACCTTCTTCTCCTCCAAGTGCTTAGAAATGGATTCCTTGAGGATCTGCTCCATGATATTTCCAGGGACTGAGGTGAGGCTGAGTGGTCTGTAGGCCCCTGGAGTCTCCTGTTTTTCCCTATTCTTTAACATGGGCACTATGTTTGCCCTTTTCCAGTCACGTGGGACCTTTTTTGATAGCCATGAGTTTTCAAAGCTGATGGTCAGTGGCTCTGCAGTCCCATCAGCCAGCTCCCTCAGCAACCACGGATGAGTCCCATCTGGCCCCACTGACTTGTATATGCTCAGGTTTTCTAAATAGTCCCTAACCTGTTCTTTCACCACAGTTGGCTGCTCACCTCCTCTGCAAACTGTGCTGCCAGGTGCAGTAGTCTGGGAGCTGATTTTGCCTGTGCAGACTGAGGTGAAAAAGGCATTGAGCAGTTCAGCCTTTTCTGCATGGACCTCGACACAGTTCCAGTGTAACTTATTATCTGATGCTTGCTGGTGCTCAGGGGACAACTGGATGCCTAATGGATGCCTTTTCTGCATCCTTTTCTGCATTTGGTGAGCATATAACCTTGGGAGCAGAATTAATGTTTGGGTCCCGTTGCCATTTGTACAATCATTTAAAATTGACATGAGGGAGCCAGCCGAAAACCATCTAAGGCAGAACTGTTAAGTTGCAGCTCCTGCTTTTCCTCTTAATCCCTCCAGATTCACTTGTTGCTTTTTGGCATGTCATCTTGTTATTCCCCCTTTCATTGACTGAATAGGAGTGTAGGATCTTGTTGGATATGAAAACAGACGCGTTACATACAAAGAGGTGCTAAAACAGGTCACAAACCCTTTAGGGCTTGTGATGTTTGACGTAAGACTGAATTCCATGGAGACATACATGATTTTACATGCAGTCGCACCCTCAGCTACTAGACGGGGAACCATCCCAGGAACAGCAGATATAAGGCAACATTGGATCTAATCAAGCCCCTAAACTCTGTTTCAAATGATGACAACCTTATTCACCTTGGGTACAGAGAAAAGGTTGACTTTGAGAGTGCTTCCCCCACCTTGCCAATATGATTTCTCTTGTATCTGAAATGAGTTTATGCCATCTAATTTTCAATTGTCCCCTGAGCACTAGCAAGCATTGGACAATAAGTTATGCTGAAACTTTGTTGAGGTTCACGTGATAGGATGACACAAGAAAAGTTATCTTAAAATATCTGTATAATGTACCACTCTTACACGATCCCTATGTTTTCTGCTTCCTCCCTAACCATAAACTGTTTTTATTGTCTTCTCATGGAATGACCCTCACCTCAGACACAATCCTGAGGAGGAGATTCACTTGCAGCGAAGTTTTCTGGTCATTTGATACCAGCGTGCATGAAGTCCAGGAATCCAGGAGGAAGGAGGATGTAGGTTTATCAATGCAGAAATAATATGAGCTGGATGTCAATCAGAAAGATTCCTTGTTTTTTGTCCCCCCTGAAGATTTTTTTCCTTCACCAGATGAGTATGTTCACTCACCTGAGAATTAATTTCTTTTCCAGGAGCAAAGATAGAATGAAACCATGGTGGTCATTTTCGATTGATGCTTTCTTATGTCCCTGCCATCAGGATTGCCTATGTGGGAAACAAGGTCTATGGCACTGCCTTCACATGAAGGCTTTGGGGAACAACTGCACCACCAGTGACAAACTCCACTGATATGTGGAGCTGACAGATCTCACATATATCACCCTATATGAGATGTGGTGAGATAGGGTGTGTTTCTTTCCTAGCTCATCCTTTGACTTATCATGTCAATGAGCTCTTTAGAATAGGAGCTTCGCATCTATGTCCAACATCTGCTATGGTGAGGTCTTGATTTTTGCTGGTAAAAGATGACTCACCTTTAAGTTTTTTTCATGCCTAGAGGTAGGACCTGATGCTGAGTTCCTTTGATTGTCTGTGGTTGAATTAAAGCTCTTCAAATCAAATTCTGCTAGGTGTTATCAAGCAGGGAACTGAATTCCTAAAAAGTATTCTAGTGCTGGAGAATATTCAAAAATGCCCTGGTGTGAATACCTGCCTCCAGGCTGCTCATTTCATTCCATTCTTAGTGTATTACATGTGAAGCAGTGTCATAAAACAAGGAGGATTACTGAGTGAAAATTATATGGTAATTCTTGCTGGCATCAATATGTTTGAGATCACATACCTCACAAGTCTGACTCCCAGCTTATTTTGAAATGTGCCTAGAGCTCAGGCCTCTCACTTCCTGAGAAAATGCTCTAACAACTGGCCCATGGTGGGAGGGGTGATGGTAAGCAATGGTAGCTTAGGGCCTATTCATTAGAAGACATAAAAAAGACACAACAAGCTCAGACCAGTGCTTTTGCTAAGAAGTTTTTGCTCTGCAGTGACAAACCAGTATGGGAAATACAGAAATTAAACTTGGGTGACTAGGGGATGAAGACATGCAGGAGATGAGAATGGATGAAGTTCATGGAGGCAGCCCGGCATCTCTAGGGCCCAGAGATCTCAGTTACTTACTTAAAAGGGAAATTTAGAAAGAAAGCCGAAGTCCAGAAAGGGACTTACATGTCATGATGTTGAGCTGTAAAGTGCCTGACTTTGGTCTCTGCCACATGTTACACTTAAGACATGATTCACTAGTTTATTACATCTTAACTTGTAACCCGGTTGCATGTTAAAGAAATTAAAGGCGTCATAAAACAAGGAATGAACCACAATAGAATGCCACAAAAATGTGT
The DNA here is from genome assembly GCF_030867095.1 of Alligator mississippiensis. NCBI lineage: Eukaryota > Metazoa > Chordata > Crocodylia > Alligatoridae > Alligator > Alligator mississippiensis. The sequence continues at coordinate 49,354,085 of NC_081834.1, read as the reverse complement.
AATAATGTTATGGCTGGTTCCTATCATGCCATTAATTGAATGTGGATTTCACACTGGGGGTTGGGAATGGAGGTTCCTTGTGTAAAACATGGTGAGAAGTAGGAAAATGAAAGCTCAAGTCCAGAAAGGGACTTATGTGTCATGATGATGAGCTGTAAAGTGCCTGACTTAGGCCTCTGCCACATGGTATACTTAAAACATGATTCACTAGTAAATCACATCTTAAGTTGTAACTTGGCTGTATTTAATAGCATCGTAAATCAAGGAATAAGGCACAACGTTTTTCCGCAAAAAATGTGTAATAACTTGATGATACACCAGGCTCCCCCTCCATTGCTAATTTTGCATGATGGGGTCTGATGTTCAATCCCACCATCACACCTTCTGCCATGCGTGTGTGTCATGGGAAGAAGCGTGATTGTGTGGCTTGTACATCAGGTGCCATTGTGCCTTGACCTAAACATCTGGCAGGGGTCTTTTGGTTAGCTGGCACCAATAGTAGATTCTACATCCTGGGTCAGGAATAGAGATTTCTGTTTAAAACACAGTGAGGGGTAGGAGACAGCAAATGGAGTTTACAACAGGCAGCACTGACCAGAGAGCGGCTGGAGGCAGAAAAGCACTGAGTCTGCCCTGCTGGGTTGCTCTCTTCAGGTCCCAGGCCCGGGTGCTCGCTGTTGTGGAGTCCACTCTATGACTCTCGATACAGAGAGAGCCCCTTCATCCTCCTGGCATTTACAGCCCAGAACCCGCTGCTGCAGGTCGGTGCCTATGTGCTTTGGAAGGAAGGGAGCAGAGCTCAGTCTTTTCAGTAAAATAGGTTCAGACATGGTGGCCAGCCATGATTCCAGTCCTTTGCTCCCATTTGTTCCATAGTTTTCTGGTTTTGCAGCACCTACCATTATTTTCAAGCATCTAGTTGGTCTAATAAAGATATCACCTCTACCATGAGGCCTGATTCCTTTTTTTTTTTTTTTTTTTTTTTTTGCCATTGCATTCGTCTTAATCTAGTAATTTTGTTTTAATTGAATGATTGGATAATAAAACCCAGGAGAGGACTAGAAAGTTACAAGTTGCTTTTGCCATTGATGACTGACTTTTTTAAATAAATGACTTAGGGATTCAAAGCTAGCTTTGAAATAATTGAAAACGTTCTTGAGGTAACTTATAAGCTTTCCAGTTTATGCAGAGAGCAGTGAAATTGGGAAGAGAATGAATCTCTCTAAACCTATATTTTTTGCTGATGAAAAAAAAGGAAGGATAATAACCCCATAGATTCACATACAGAGGACTAAAATTGCTAGCTCCCCAATATGCTTCTAATTGGATCAAACTAAAATTTTTTAAAGTTATAATTTTAACTTTGTGTTCTCTTGAAACAAAATGTAGCTATGAAGTTAGTAATGAGTTTGCCATTCAATTTTATTTTACTGGTAGATCTACTAGTAAGCTGCTTAATTTATCTTTTGGAATTATTATTATTTTTTCTGTATCTGCCATATATGATTGCCATCCAGGCAAAGTTTTCCACAAGTAAAGAAAGATTTAGCAACTATTTTGTCCTTGGTCTGAGGAATTCATTTATGGTGATCTATTGCCTGGTACATCTGGATCATGGATTTTGGTAGCTGAAGGAAATGTCCTGCTCTCTCAGGTGGAAAAGGAGAATGAAGGTAAGTGGCATTTCCTGTGAACTGTGCTGGGATGAAAATACTAGACTGAGGGATGTAGATACTGAACACTAAGGTTAGAGGAAAAACAAAGAATTGGTATTAGTGACGGTGAGGAACAGAATACAAGCATATCTTCAAGTATGGGCATATAATATATGCCTTTTCCGTGGCCCTCTTGCTCCATAATTGTCCTCTTGCCTCTTCCTCTCATGCGCTGGCACTGGCTACAGCTGGAAGCAGGCAGTCAGACAAATAGACCAGTAGCTTGGTACAGTTTGGGAATTCCTGTGCTCCTATGAATAATCAGTAAGGAGCTGGAATGGCTGGATCATTGGTCTAATCCAGAAGGAAAGGACTAGGGGAGATGGATAGTGCTTGAGTGTAGGTGCATTGGAGTGAGTTTCAGTACTGAATACCGTAGAGTGCATGTCCTTCATTAGAGGGTCTTTCATTGAATGGCCAGCTAGTCTGATTTATGTTGATGCTCCTTGTGACCATTGAAATGCCTCTCTGCTCTACTCAGCATCCTGTTAACAGTTTCTTGTACTTAGGTGTGTTTCTGCCCAATTGAAATCCTACATCATAGGTCAGAGTCAATGAGAAGTGATGAGTACATTGATGCACTTTGCTGTGCCAAGGGAGCCATGACCTGGCTGTTTCTGAGACAGGTTTGCAGTTGCTTTGGGTCAGTGGAGAAATGCAGACCTGGACCCCCAAGCAGAACAGGGAAGTGGCTCCACTTTGTTTTGCTGTTGACCATTCAAGCAATAGAGTTAAGATGGTCAAAGTGGAGATTCCCTTAGGGAATGATCTGCTTAAGAGCATGGAAAGACTGCAGGACTATAGCAGGTCAGAAATTTTCCAATACCAGTTAGTTGGTTTTTTTTCCAGTAACTATCCTGATTTTCTGAGGAACTTGTGAAAAAATAATGAACCATTTTAATTAAGGAATAGCCACAATTGTTTCTTCAAGGAATATATACTTTCTCAAATACCTGTAGGAAGACCTGGAGTGCTATTGTAGCTATGAAAGTCCAGAATATATGTGAAAAACAAGGCTTTTTTTGTTAACAGCTTTTATTTGACCAACTGTATAGCTGAAAGAGTTGTTAGACAAGCCTTTGGGCACAAAATCAAGCTTCTCTAACATTTCTTCCAGGTATACAGTTGGTCCAATAAAAGATGTAACTGGATAAGCCCTTGATTCTAGGAAGGAGAAAATTTTCAGGTTGACTACCAACAAGGTTGTATTAATTCTACCATATCTATTTAGTGTATTTGTACATTTTTCTGAAAAGAGAGCCCTAAATGACCTGATAGAGATTTGTGTCTGGCATTCTGCCTTTCTATCAGTTTGTGTGTCCATTTGTCCAGGCACCCATCATCATGGTATCTGAGTGCTTCATGAGGCTTCAACCAAACTCTAGATGTGAATAAACCCAAGAATAGTGGAAAACATCAGATTGGCATCTGCCCCCACTACCCAAATTTTCAGCAGGAGAATGACTTAGACGAGAGGCACTGGAATGGGACATCGGAGACTAGGTTGCTGGTTGCAGCTGTACTAGTGATCTGGTGTGTTTCTTTCTCCTCTCATTCTTTGACTTCTATCATTTGAGACAGCAAGCTCTTTGGAACAGGAGTTGCCCATCTAGGTCCAGGATCTGCTGTGGTGAGGTCTTGATCTTTGTTGGTTAAAAACAATAGCTTTGACCATGGCAAGACTGTCACTTAATCGGTGCAGTATCTCAGAATGGAAATGGGCTGCTGGGAAGCTGGGAGTCCTTGCTAAGTGGGAGTTAGTTACTTAGATAGAGGCTGTAGTTTCCGTGAGCTAATTCCTGCTTCGTTTTGCATGGTGAAATGTCATGTATGCAGCTGCATACCTGCAGCTTTGGGAACTTGTGCAGAGTTTGCAATTCTGTTTCCTACTGAATTAGGGGATGGAATTGCCCTCCATGTGTACTGTCCTGAAGGAAGTCCCTCCCATGGTTTACTCCCAAACCTAGTTATTAGGGTATAAGCCCAAGGAGCAGGAGACCCAAGTTTAAACCTCCCTCCCATCTTCTGACCTTCAGCATTGCCTAGAGTATTTTCCATCTACTCTTGAGTGGATAAATAGCACTGGGAAAGTTTCTTCACAGGCTGCTTTCTTCCCATCCAGGAAAGCAGCCACCTCACTGACCACTGCATTTTCTAGCTAGCTGGCTTTCTTCTAGTTCCCCATGTCTCTTGGCTGCTTAGTGGGCCAGAAGAATTGGGGAGGTTGGGGAAGTGTCTGTATTGTACTATGTGGTAGCTTGGTGCCTGGAGCAGCAACAGGTTATGAGCTAATACCAGTAGAAAATGCAGATTCCAATCCCCAGGTTCAGGGCAGTCTTAGCATGGACTGAGTGCTCCAACTGTTCAGTTTAGCAATGCACAATGTCCAAATTAGAGACAAGAGATAAGAGACAAGAGCCCCCTGTAAGATTTGAAAATCATAACCTGGGGGGTTCTCTGATAAGACTGCTCCTTCATTTAGGTGGACTTGTTAATCAATGAAATCAAAATCCCCCTGCCCCAAGAGTCAAAGTCTAATTTGAACCTTGGCCATGGGAGAGCCCTTTGTTATCATTTCTTACTGATTAATGATACATTTTTCCCGGACTACTATTTTGGGCTTTCCAGGCTATGTGCATACCTGCATAAGCATAGGATACTGTGCATGTGTGTAGTTAGGATGCTCAACACACATGTGCACACTTGCAAGTCCCAAGGTGAATTTTAAACTATGTAAGTGCCAAAATCTGCAGTTACATGGCTGTGTAAATGCCATTGTGGGATGCAAAGCAAAACAGAATTTAGCCCTTGTGGGTTTTATCCTTCTGCGTGATTGCTTCTCTCACCACTCCCTTTTCATCTTAGGTGGGAAATCATGAGGAATATTACTGGGGGAACAGCACCTCAGTGTCGGAGTTCATCCTGCTGGGGTTCTGCAGCCAGCCCAAGACGCAGCTGCTGCTGTTCGTGTTCTTCCTAACTATCTACCTGGTGACCCTCTTTGGGAACAGCCTCCTCATTGCCCTTGTCAAGACTGACTTCCGTCTCCACACACCCATGTACTTCTTTCTGGCTAACCTCTCCTTCCTAGATATCTGCTACACCACCACCACCGTTCCCCAGATGCTGGTCCACCTCCTCTCCACAAAGAAAAGCATTTCCTATGCTGCCTGTGTTGCTCAGATGTTCATCTTCCTCTCTCTGGCAATAATTGAGTGTATACTCTATGCTGTAATGGCCTATGACCGGTACGTGGCCATATGCCACCCTTTGCGCTATACCATCATCATGAACAGGTCAGTCTGCGTCAAGATGGCCATCAGCTTCTGGGTATCTGGCTTCCTTCTTTCCATAATGAATACAGGCTTCACCATGAGGTTGCTGTACTGCTTAAATGAAATCAATCACTTCTTTTGCGAGGTGCCAGCCATCTTGAAGCTGGCCTGTGCAGACACACGCCTCACTGAGCAGGTGACCCTTTTGATGGCAGTTATACTACTCCTGACCCCATTGTCTTTGATCCTAATCTCCTATGTATTCATCCTGGAAGCCATCCTGAGGATCAGCTCAGCTGAGGGGAGGTTCAAAGCCTTCTCCACCTGTACCTCACACATCACTGTTGTGACTCTCTTCTATGGTACCGCCATGTTCATGTACATGCGCCCAGCCTCCAGCTACTCACCCGAGCGGGACAAAATGTTTTCCCTCTTGTATAATGTTGTGTCTGCCCTCCTGAATCCTCTTATCTACAGCCTGAGGAACAAGGAGGTCAGAGGAGCCATACTCAAAATGATGGGCAAGACGGACCACTGAGTTACGGTGGAGGAGGAATGGTCCTGTGGCTCCCAGCTCCTCGGTTCTGGATCCTAGTCTGGGAGGGGAGTGGGGTTTAGTGACTTATAGACAGTGGAGAAAGAAGTCAGGACGTCTGGCTATTTCTCCGTTCCTGAAAAGTACAAAGGTCTCATGAATGAGGGCAGGGTGGGGATGGGAGTCAGTACTGTTGGATTGTCTTCTTCAAAATGAGAGAGAAATTGTATCTTACAGGCTAGAGTCATGGGGACTGCAAATCAGATCACCTAGATCTGGGCCAGACTGATAATAAAACTTTCAGAAAGATAAAAGTCCACCTTCAAAACCCAGGAGTCCTGACTGGTTATGCCTGTGAACCACACTGATCCTCAGGCTTGATCCACTCAGGTTAAATGATTTGAATCATTATTCAAGTGGTAGAACATTTTCAGAGAAACTCTCAGGACATATGAAAATCACTACTGCAGTCATCTCTTTTAGACTTAGGTAAGGTCACCTTTTTGCCAGTGTAGCCATGTTGGCTGGGGATGCTAAATAATCATAAGCAAAATCCCTCTTTAGGACACAGGGGGTGCATCTACACAAGACACTTAGTGCACAGCAGCCTACTAACACTGCGTAGTAGTGCATCACAGCATGGACAGTGCTAATACGCTCCTGTGCAGTATTATTAGGCTACTGTGCAGTAGTGTCACTAAAAAGGCATTCGCTGGCACTCCTGCGCAGTTCCTCTAGTTTCTGCATGTTTAGCTAGTACTCCATTAAGCAAGTACTAAATTAAATGTGCAGTAACTGCTGAGCATTAATGAATGTGTAGACACACCCAGAAATGCTTCCAAAAGAGGGCTTTTCCCAGCTTTGACTTAAGTTGTTCAAAGACATTGTGTAGCCAGTCTGGTGATAAAGCCTCTTCTGTCAGTATATGCTCTGTCCTCACAAACCAACACCAGCCACTCTCAAAATGTCTCTCTTTGATATGCTTGCAGGCTGCTAAGGTGGGTGGTCTCACAATGGCTTCACTGCTTCATTTCTGGGTTTATCGCATGAGACTTGGTGGGATGACATTATCTAGGAGAGCGCCCCTGGTAGTGCCAAGGGTCAGGTGTAGATGCACCCATTATGGCACAATATAACTGGGCAGGTACAGCTACTGGGGCCAAGGCTTTATACTGAAAGCAAACTCTGGAGAGCCTGAGTTGGTGTTGGAAGCAATATATGTCCTTCTTTGTTCCCCCAAGGCTGAAATTCACCCTTCTGCTAAGAACCCAACAAGACAGGGTTCTGCCCACCCAGAACTTACCTTGTTTTATAACAGGAGGAAACTGCTGCATGGACACAAGGCATGTTAAAATTAATGCAATGGTGCCCATGTACGAAGTTAGACCGCAGTTACTAAACGTGTAACCAAAGTGGTGCAACTTTCTGTGTTTATTGGTTTTGTATTTGTTCAGACATAACTTCTCAGAACAGGAGCAGCATGGTACCTAGTCTTTTTTTTGTGCTCTTGAAGAGGGAAACACATTAATGAAGCTGAACTTCATGAAAAGAGAAATGTCTATTAATATATTGGTTCAGTTTATTCTAGTTGGTTGGTTTCTGAGACTTTTGCTAAAAATGGCACAAATATTTGGTATTTGTATGTTGCAGCCACTTGTGATGTTGCAGCCAGGTATTTGTGATGTTGCAACCATGATGATCTAGGAATTACATGAAAGGCAAGGGTTTTGGAGGGTGATATCTTTATTTACTGCAGAGTTATTCCAGATGATTGTTATGCATATCCTTGGGCTATTAAAACAGGAAACATAATTTCATAATTGCCCGATGAAAAAAAATGTTTTCCAAATGTACTAGCTATTATAAAAGGTAAATTTTTCACCTTTTACATTTCCTCCTTTTTGCAATTAAGGGTAGTGGTAATGATGGGAAAAAATGCAAATGCAAAACTTGAAATGAAAATAAAAAGTGTTTTGTAATCTCAAAATGAACTACTTTAAGTAATGTTGCACAAGTTTGGGGCATAGTTTGAACTTCATTATTGGTGCTTGTGCATGGATGACATTTGCAATCAAGAGAGCTCAAAGTAAAGGAAAATACAAGAAAATCTCAACTGGTTAGTGAACCAAGAAATGTGTATTTCAAGTTGTGTTTTCTCAGAAAGGGCACATACGCTACCCTAAGGATGCTGCAGTAGAAACACTAGTAGACTAACTCCTTCTTTTTACACAATATAAAAAAGAGACATCACAGGTAATTATTTCCTACATATATAATTCCAGTGTTGGTTGCATTACATATTCAGTGCATTGGTCTTTGTTAATTTTTCATATGCCTTCTCCAACCTCATGATGTATCTGTAAAAGCCTTGTATAGGGAGGTATTAGCTTTTTAGTGGATGACACTTTAGATCAGGGATGTCAAGCATACAGCTCTTAGGCTGGATCTAGCCTACAGCGCCACTCTATCCAGCCTGCCCAGGTACTATAGACTGTAAGGTGGATAGAAAACTGGCTGGAGCATCAGGCTCAGAGGGTAGTAATAATGGCTTGATGTCTAGTTGGCAGCCAGTATTAAGTGGAGTATGCCAGCGGTCGATCCTGGGGCTGGTTTTGTTCAATATGTTCATCAACGACCTGGAAGATCACACAGAGTATACCCTCAGCAAGTTCATAGGTGACACCAAGCTGTGGGGAATAATAGATATGCTGGAGGGTAGGTCTAGAATTCACAATAACCTAGACAAATTGGAGGACTGAGCCAAAAGAAATCTCGTCTGGTTCAACAGCACCAAGTGCCACGTCCTGCACGTAGGATGGAACAGTCCCATGCACTACTACAGGCTGGGGCCTTCTGGCTGGGCAGCAGCTCTGCAGAAAATTGCCTGGGGGTTACAGTGGACAATAAGCTGCATGTGAACAAACAGTGTGCCCTTGTTGCCAAGAACGCTAACGGCATACTGGGCTGTATTGCTAGGAGTGTTGCCAGGAGGTCAAGGGAAGTGATTATTCCCTCTATTCAGCACTGGTGAGGCCATATCTGGTATAATGTGTTAAGTTTTGGTCTCTCCTCTACAGAAAGAATGTGGACAAATTAGAGAAAGTCCAGTGGAGGGCAGCAAAAATGTTTCGGGGGCTGGGGCACATGACTTCTGAGGAGAGGCTGAGGGAACTGGGCTTATTTAGTTTAGGGAAGAGAAGACTGAGAGGGGCTTTAATAGCAATCATTAACTACCTGCTGGGTGCTTCTAATGAGGATGGAGCTAACCTGTTCTCAGTGGTGGCAGATAACAGAACAAGGAGCAACAGTCTCAAGTTGCAGCAAGGGAAGTTTGCTCTGACTGTTATTCACCTGCACAGTTAATACTTGCCACTAGAGGTTTGGTGAGCAGGGGCAGGACTTGGAGCAGGACCAACTCACTAGTCCTGCTGGACACGGAGCGTACCCATCACTGCATCAGTTGCAGTGAGAGAAGCTTCCCTGGGGCTCTCTGGTCTCACTGAAACCAACTCAGCAGCTCTGCACTGAGGGCAAGGCTGTCAGGACTTAAGCCTGCCGGCCCTGCTCCCATTACAGAGCCACTTGACTGTTTCAGCCAGACCAGTGTGCTCCGGGGTTGCTGCCCTGGATCGTGCTTTCTCTGAGCTTCATGTAGCCTGATGATTTTTTCTTTGGAGCTCAGGTAGTGCTTGTCTCCTGTGCCTCTGCTTTTGGGAGGCACCACTCTGCCCAACCTCCCCAAGGGGTGAGGCGCTGTGCCCGGCTCTGCTGTGCCCCAGAATCTCTGCTTGCCGTGAGTCAGGAGCAGCCACTGCATTCTGGGATACTGGTGGACTTAAACTTGGGCAGAATAGCTGTAGGAAGCGGCTACACAGTAATGGAACAGGAACAAAATTAGGCGGATTGAAGATAATCCTGCCCTGGAGTTTCATAATTGTAAATGGAACAACGAGTGCTTTAAGCCACAATAAGGTATTAACATGCGGCCAGCTCAGGGGTTCAAAGATCTAGATGGGAGAGTCCTGAAATGTAAACATCAAGTTCTGGCTAAATGACCGCAGAACAGCATTTGTCCCAGACTTCCCTCGACGCAGTTCAGCTGGAAGACGGTGCTGGAGGGAGCGAGTGCCAAGCCCAGCTCCAGTGGTGGTGGCAGCCAGGAAGTTGCAGAAGCAGCAGTAAATGGGGCTGGGGTCAGCTGGGTGCAGAGGGTGCCCTCTGGGGTGGTGGCTGTGGTGCGACCTGTCCCTGATGGCTGGGACACTGCCCCTGACTCTGCTGTGTCGGCAGGTGGGCTCCTGCTGCCCGCCTGCCCACCTCTATTGCTTTGTGTGCACTCAGGTAGGTGGCACGGGGGCTGTGGGCAACCTGTTCCCCTGGGCTGGCAGCAGCAGTGACAGCACGGGGGTGGATGGGGGAGATGTGCTCCCCTCTGCGGGGGTCAGGGCAGGTAGTGGGGTGGTACCACATGACACCCCTACCTGGCCACTGGCCTCATGTGTCCCTCTTTTGCATTTTGAAAAGGCGGTCACTCTAAAGACATGTTCAGGAACAGAATTCCCTGGGCGTGTAAGCATCTGAAGTGCCACACAGATGAGCACAAACAGCCACTGAGATGACCCAGGAGGAATAGACCGTCACCCTTAGAGCCCCGTCACATCAAACTTTGAGCGCATGTTTTATCTGAGATGACAGTAACCATTACCGTGCCGTATTAAATGTTAGAACGTGTTCTGAATGTTTGCAGGGGAGCACGTACTATGATTTCAGCCTGTTCTGGGCAGGGCTGGAGCCAGCTGTCATGTCCCCCTCGCTCCCCCTGGACACTGAACCCAACACAGGTGCCACAGCTCTCACATCTGCCTGTGAGCATGTGCAACCCCTGCACCCAGAGCCCATGCTCTCCCTGCCCCATACCCGGCACTGCCCAGCCTAGGAGTGCCTTCCCTGGCACACAGGGGCAAGATGAGGCTCTGCCACTGGTAGTCCTGAACTGGCTCAGGTGAGGTGCCAGATCTGGAACTGACAATCAGGAATTCAAAACTCTGGTGCTGTCCTAAGTCTAGTATCGACCAAAAAATATAAGTCAGGAGCTTGAATTTCATAGATTCATAGATGCTAGGGTCGGAAGGGACCTCAATAGATCGAGTCTGACCCCCTGCATAGGCAGGAAAGAGTGCTGGGTCTAGATGACCCCAGCTAGATGCTTATCTAACCTCCTCTTGAAGACCCCAAGGGTAGGGGAGAGCACCACCTCCCTTGGGAGCCCATTCCAGACTGTGGCCACTCAAATTTAGATGAGAGAGACAATTATATCTACAGTTAGGCAACAGTGGTCAACCAAAGCCGTCCTGCTTCAGTCTGTTCCACTGTTTCAGCAACAACAGACACTTTTCCTAATTCTGAAATGAACTAATTCAACTTTACTGCAATTTCAAGCCATTGCTATTTGACTTGCCCTCTATTTTGATTTCATTCTTCATTACCAACCCTTCAGACATTTGAAAACCGCTCTTCTGCCTCCCTTCAGTTGCTTTTTCTGCAAGCTAAACATGCTTATTTTTCTCAGCCTCTCTTTGTAGAGCTTCCCTTTCAAACCCTTTATTATTTTGTTGGGCTTTCTTTAGCTTCTCCACATCCCTTTTAAAATGCCCAGAACTGCATACAAGCCTTCAGATCAGGGGTGACCAATCCATGGCATGTGTGCCACAAGTGCGGTGGGTGGCCTCTATGTGGCATGTGGCAGATCAGGGGGGGACAGGCAGCAAGCACAGTGGTAGATAGGGCAGGGAGCAAAAAACAAAGCAGCAAACTGGGCAAGGAGCACAGGAAAGGAAATAGAAAGCAGAGCAGCAGATCAGGCAGGGAAACACAGGGCTGGGAACAGAAAGCAGGATAACAGACTGAGCAGCAGGAGAGGACTGGCAGTTGGGGAGGGTGTGGGGGTAATTTTGTGGCATACTTGCCCAAAAGGTTGTCCCCCAGTGCTCTAGATGAGGCCTATCCACCACTGATTAGAGTGGCTCTACCACCTCCTGTGTCTTAGAAACTTTTATGCACCTACATCACCTTGTTGATTCAGACTGGATCACAGGATCCACCAAAACACCAACTCTCCTCAGCAGTGCTGCCATCCAGCCAGTTTTTCCTGTTCTTTGTTTGTGCTTTCAATTGTTTTTCCTCAGCTGTAGTGCTTTGAATTGGTCTGCTTTGAACTTCATTCTGTTGTTTCTAGTCCAGATCACCGATCTATGAAGATTTTTCTGAATTTTGCTCCTTCCAGGGTGTTTGCAATCCTTTCCAGTTTCAAGCCATTTGAAAATTTGCTCAGAAAGCTCTCTGTCCCTGCATTCAAATCATTAATACTCCTTTTAAGCAGCACTGGATGCAGAATGCAGTTGTAAGACTCTGCTCAAAACCTCCTGCTGTTCCAGCATCGATCCATTTATAATTACTTTTTGCTTGCAGCTTTTAATTCAGGTGTCTATCCACCCTGCAGTAAGTTTACCTAGTCCATGTTTCCCTGATTTGTCTATGAGAAGTTTGTGTGGAACTTTGTTAAAAATCTTACTGAGATCCGAACACAGCATGCACGCTGCATTCTCTGCTCTCACCTAACTAAATACTTTGTCGAAGAGGGAGATCACATTTCTTTGATGCCATTTGTTCTTAGCAAATTGATGCTGGCTGCTTGTGATCAGCGTCTCCTCCAGATGCTCACATATTAACTTCTTAAAAATGAGCTCCAGTAACTTCCCAGGTATTGAAGTTGGGCTGACCTGTCTGCAATTCCCTGGGTCCTCCTTTCTGAAAGAAGGGAACAAAGTTGGTCCTTCTCTAGTCCTCTGGTACTTCACCTGTTCTGCCTCTTGATAAATATAATAATTGCCATGGGCTCTGAGAGCTTTTCTGCCAGTTCCTTCAGTAGCCTGGGATGAAGTTCATCAGGTCTGGCTAACTTGATTTTTTTTTTTTTTTAAATCAACCAAAAACTCTCTTTTGTTATCCCTTAACTTTTTCTCTCGTCTAATTTTTATTAGCTGTCTTGTTTCAGATTTTTTTTTTTTTTTTTTAATAAGAGTGAGGCCAGGTAGCTTTTCAGCACTTCTGCCTTATTTTCAGCCTCTGTTAGTAGCACAGCCTGGCTCTTTAGCAATGGACCGACAACTTGCTTAGTTTTTCTATTCCGACCAGTCTATTTTTAGAACCCCTCCTTGTTGCCCTTAACTTCCTTCACCAAGTGTAACTCATTTTTCACCTTTGCCTCCTTGATTTTGCCCATGAAAGTTTCTGCTATTTATTGCTATGCTTCCTTCGTGGCCTTCCTGTCCTTCAGTTGCCTCTACATTTTCCTTTTGATTATAAGGCATCTAAAGAAGCTCCTTGTGCAGCCACATTGGTCACCTGCTGTTCTTTTTATGCTTCCATCATGTCAGAATAACTTGTTATTGCGCCTCCAATTCATGTTCTTTAGAGTCTGCTAGACATCCTGGGCCACCTTATCCTTCAGTCTGTCCTCCCAAGGCATCTCTCATACTATTTCCCTGAAAATTGCCCTTTTGCAATCCAGTGTCTTTGTTCTGCTGACCTCGTGCTTTCCCTGTCTTAGAATGATGAAGTCTACTAAACTCCCATTATCCTCACGTCCTCAACCAATTCTTCCCTGTTGGTCAGGACAAACTCCAAGAGAGATGATTCACTAATCATATCCTTCACTTTTAGGAACAGAAAGATGTTTTCCAAATAATTTAGGACCTTGCTTGAGATTTTACGTTTGGCTGTATCATTCTTCCATCAAATAACTGGAAAGTTAAAACCTGCCATGAGGACTATGTAACAGAGCTGGGGGTGTGCTTTGTTACTCACAGGGCCACAAGCAGTAGTAGGGCAGCTGGCCACAATCCCAATTAGGCAGCACTGCCGGATTGGGAAAAGGGTCCAGCTGTTTTCTATAAGAGCAGGGCCCTGAGAGGAGTAGTTAGCACTTTGCTGTCAGCAGGCAAAGAGACACCATCTGGCCGGAGCAGCTGCTGGTAGGAGCACCCTCAGAGGTCTGGGGTGGGGGGACTATGGGGATGGCAGGAGGTTCCCTGTCCTGAGTATGACATAAAATTGCACCCTGCTGGGGTAAGGTGGTCTGGTGGGTCTGCCTGTGGTGGGGTAACCTCTGGAAATGCCAGGCTAGTTGCCTCCCCAGTGAAAGGCAAGTCTGGGGCACCTTATAACCCCATGCCCCCAGAGCCCTGTGGGTATTAGGGAGCCCTAAATGCTGGGTGTGAGGTTCTAGGGGAGTTGAGACCCTGTGTAGGACAGGGGATTGTAGCCTGTGGGTTTGGCAGGGGCTGGGAGCCCTGACTGGGGGGACTGCGAGGGTTTCAAGCTGGGCTTGGGGCCTGTGGGAATGGCTGAGGCTAGGAACCCTGAGTGAGGGGACCATGAGGGTACCAGAGCTGGGCTTGGAGCCTGAGAAAATGATAGGGGCTGGGAGCCCTGAGTGGTGTCATCTGCACCAGGTGTCAGGCCCTGTTGAAGCTGGGAGGCCGGGGACTAAGCCAAACAAGTTTGGGCTGGCGTTAGGCCATGGATGCCATCTGGAGGCATGGGACATAGTAAGGGTTGGTTGAAGCCATGTACATGGGTCCTTGTCATCAGGGCAGGTAAATGGGCAGCCTCCCACCTGATTGACATTGTGGCAGCGCGCTGGGTGTGCCTGCCACTTTAAGGGCCTGGAGCTGGCAGCCACCAGGTGCCTGATGAGGGCAGCCATTTTAGAGGCAAGGGCTGCCTATATCAACAGTGCAGTTTAGCTGCTGGAGGCCAGGCGGCAACATTGGCTGGCCGGAGGGCTGCTGAGATCACCCAGAGGTAAGGGGGAGCTGCAAGGGGTTGGTAAGGAGGCTCCTGGTCCTGGGCATGACCTGAAACTGCACCCTGCCGGGAGTGGGTGGCCTGGTGGGGCTCTCAGTGGTGCGGGAGCCCCCAGGAAGTGCCAGGCCAGTTACCACCCCGGTGAAAGGCGGGTCGGGGCGCCTTAACCCCTAGCTCCCACCACTGGGTGGGTAACCCTGTGTTTGTTGAGGGGCCCAGAAGGCAGACCTCGAGAGAGAGAGTGACGAGGGCGTGGTGCTGCGGTGAACCCCAGGAGAAAGGGGGTAGTAGTGAGCTGAGCTCGAAGGGAAGAGTGAGGGGCTAGAGACCCAGCCCGAAGGAGAGAGTACCCTCGACTGGCCCAATCTGGGGCCAGGACCAGGAGGGTCAAAAGGGCCAGGGGCCCACCGCGAGGGACGCCCAAGAGCCGGGGGCCTGGGGTCCCGACTGGCCTGGAGGTGGGCCAGGGCTAGTGGCCAGAGATCCCAGGGGGACCACACCTGAGAGGGGAAAATGGTTTCGGGGGGGCTAAGTAGCCTGGATGAAGGTGGAGAGGCCGCCTGATAGGAGGGATCATAGAGGGGTCCTGTATAGATGATTCAGGGCCCAGTGTGGGGCCGGTGACTATGTGAACACCAAGATGCCATCTGCGAGGCTTGGGCTGCGGCATTGGGGAGGATAGGAGCTGCAGAGAGCGCCCCCTGGCATCGGGGCACTAAAATGGGCGGCCTCCCACTTAATTGACATCTGTATTTGAATCAATTAATACCAAGGTGTGGTGGGCAAGATAGTGGGCGGTTGTCCAAGGACAGGTGGGCGGGCCACAGAGATTGGCCCCGAGGAGCTCCATGCCACAGATGTCTTAAGTATTGTCCATCCAGTTGTGGTAGGTGAGGTAGGTGGGTGATTTGCCCAGAGGCAAGAGGGTGGGCCTACATTTAGACCGGCCCCAGGACACCCACTTGCCCCAAACTTATGTGGTAGTCTGTAGCAATTTTATCATCTTGAAGAGTGCCTTGTCCACCTATTCTCTCTGACTTGGTAGGCTACAGTGAACCTGTACCATGGTATCACCACCATGCTTCCCCCCCAGATGCACTCGGACCAGGACCAGAAAATAAATGCTGTACCACTTCCTTTATGTTTTTGCAAAGTTTTCAAGAGCTAGCTGTTCTCTGTGAGGCATGTATCAGTTGGTAAAATCTCATATATTTTGAGGACTCAGTTGATCATTTGAGTTGAAACATGGACACTTCTGATGAATAGAAATTTTTCTCTGGGGCCTTTTGTGGAAGAACACGGCACAGCTTTCTTGATCAAGTTACTGGTATTCAGCTCTGTTTCTTGTTTCACATGATTGGGTTTTTGTTTTGTTTTTTCTTTCTCCATCATCTTCCTCTCTCACCCCACTTCTCCATCTCTCTTTCAATTAATTTCCCCCACAAATGGTTCCTTTTATTTAAACATGGCAGCACGAATTTTGGGGAGAACAAACATCACTGTCATATTTTGGGTTACACTTCTTGGCTCTTTCCATGTGGGATACAATTTTAATAGTGCTGTTGAAAGCCTTGACACAGTCCTTGAATTCATCTGAGGTGGTCAAAAATTGTTGAGGGATGCTCGGGGAGGGAGCATAGCCATAATAACTGTTTTTCATGCGTGTTCATGAGTGCTCTCATGTTCCCACAAGTAAACTTCAAATTCATGGATAAAGACAAACTGAATTCACCCTTTCCAGCCCTCAGTCTTTTTGCCCCTTCTAACTGGAGTTCTCGGCAGTGTAGTAGTCAGTATCCGAGCCGCTCTCATTCCTTACCAGTACAGAAGGACTAACTGAATCATGTCAGGGCCGAGGGGCTGTGGCCAGCAGCCTGGGCATGTGGGCGGGGAAAGCAGGCACGATGGACTAGAATTAGGCATGGACTCGTAGTGGTTGAACAAAGAAAATTTTACTTACACCGTAGGTGGTTGCGGTGCAGGCTGCGGTTGCAACGCAAGCAACTCTTTCTGTTACAGATGAACACACATGGAGTTTGCTAGGCTCCACTGAAGATGCACACAAACGGAGTTTGCTAGGCTCCACAAAATGAACAGAGCTCTGGATAACGAACGAAATGAGAGTCCGAAATATGACTCTCGACAAGCGTGCAGGGTAGGATACGTTGGGATCGTTCGGTGACGGGGAGTGATTCTTGGTAGCCGATCAGACCACCAGTCGGTCCGAGATTTACGTAGAAGTCCACGAGGTAATCGTGGACTCCTTGCCGGAATTCTCTCAGATTTCTCCTGGAATTCTCGGAATTGGGGTTCTCAGGATCCTCCTGAGATTCTTGGAGATCTCTGGCTTGGGTGGAAACTGCTCAAGCCTCTTATACAGCTAGCAAGCCAATCGCTAGCCGCCGTGTGGGAATAATTTAGAAACAGCCAATAATGAGGTACGAATTTGCATGTGTGTGGTGGGAACTCTTTTGCACCAGGGTTTTCTCTATGCAACTGAGAACTGCACCGTGCAAAAAAAGTTCCATGTGGCGGGAAATAATTCTGCAGTGCCGAAGCGCGTGCACAATCATTGAGTTATGACATTCCCCCCCCCCCCCCCCCCCCCCCCCCCCCCCCCCCCTTGCTGAAGGCACAGCTGAATTATACCACATGCTCGTCATTCAGGTCGCCAGTAGCTCTTACAATGGGTTGTTGAACTAAACGGGTAAACACAAAATCAGACAACATAAGAAGTTCGTCCTCCAGGGACCGAATCAAACAATAGCCGTCACACACACACACACACACACACACACACACACACACACACACACACACACAAAATCAGGTTCATAACGAAAAACTGAAGTATCAGGGCTTCAGTGGGCGTCATGGCGAAGTCGTGCGTCAAGCCCTCACTTCTTCGATGATGTCGTCCTTCTTGGGGCTTCTCTCTGCCACGCACTCTGAATTCCGGATCTGTGAAAAGAATTCTCTTAAAACAGTCATTTCACTAATATTTACAAAATTCACATGGAACCGCACGACAAGGCGGTCAATTAAACTCACTATCACTCCTAAAACATATAATACAGGTGTTTGGACACAACTCTACTCTGGACAACCCTCTCTTGTACACTCAACAAGATGAAAGCATTGAGGATTTGTCATCCAGTTCTTCTAAATAATGAAAACCTAACTCATACGCCAGTTGCCATGGGCCTGCGTCCCCTAAAATCCGAAGTTGCCGTTTACTGAGTCCAGAACGCTGTAGGAGAAATCCAAACATGAATCGCTCCTCTGGTGTTCTCTGTGGCAACGGTGGGAGACCGGATTCGTGATGTCTTGCGCCTTGAGCCTCGATCGGGTATCGATGTTCCCGATCCCTGGATATTCTTGGCTCCATCAGCATACGCAGTCACGACAACTGACGAAGAAGATTACCCATAGGTTGATTAACCATTGGGTTAAGCAGAATCCAAAGGACAACGATGTTCTTTCGCCCATAAACCTCAAGACAACTATCTATGCTGTGGGTGGTTACTGGAACGGCTCCAGGGTTTTGTAGATGATGGTGAGGCCATGGTCTTATTTGCTGAAGTGGTGTCAGTCCCAGAGCATATGTTCTGGGATTCCAGGCACAATACGAGACTCCGATAATCGCTAGCATAAGTTGCTCTGCGCCGGTATGTTCTGGCTGTCCGTCATGCCATGCGTGGGCTTTTTGACCGATCAGTCCTGCAACAAGCGCTAGAAGCGGAATAGGCCAGTGAACGCTAAACGTCACCATGTCGATGTCAGTGACACGGTCAGACAAGCTTCGTGGAGTAGAAGACAAGAAGCTTGCTTCTTCCCGGTTCAGTAGGTCAGACCCAAGTTCCACAACCAGACGTCCCAACCATACAGCTAGAGTTTCTTCACGTTGGATTCTTGATTCTCTGCACAACTACTGTAGTTCAGTTCTGGTGCGAGCGTAACAGGCAGTGGCAACTCGACTGGTGGTGGTTCTAGGACGAACTGCTTCTGCGGGAGTCGATGCTGTTATTGTTTCAGGCAGGAGGGGCGGATGCACTCCTCCGCTCGATGCCGCCTCCCGTCGGCAAGAAGGCGTGGTCGCCGGAAGCGATGCTGCGTCAGTGGGCGGGGTCGCCGGCCGAACTCTCGTGTGCTCTTCCGAAGCTCCACCCTTCTCTTCCAGTTCTTCCACGTGGTCTCCCTCTTGCTCGGTGCTGTCTTGGAGTGGCGTCTTAAGATTTTCTTTCGCAGCCACTTTGACCGCTTGAACGGTCATACGCAGCTGGGCTCTCAAACTTGCATTTTTCTGCATTAGATCAGTTACGGTACAAAAAGTTGCAGTTAACATTCTCCCCTTGTCATACCTCGGGGCTACCCTCTCATCTGCGGCGCGTTCCTCCATCTCCAGATCTTCGCGGAGCTCGGATAGAAGCTTGCGACCCCTCAATCTAGACACCATCATAAAGGGGGTGAACCAGTCGATTGGCACCATTCCTCACTCTCCCAAGCACATCGTGAGCAACGGGCATGCTCCTGGGTGAGGGTTGGGTTTACTGCGCTTGCTGGGTTGACTCTGGCAAGGGACACAGTCTCGAGGGGCCTAAACAGAACCTGCTCATCATTCATTATACACCCGAATGCCGTGGGGTGAAGATACACTTCCCTCTCTCTTAGGGCGCCCTCTTCCTTTATAATAAAAGGTGCCAGAGGCTATGTATAATTGCAGGGTGGCAAGTACTTAGCCCAGCCCTTCCTGGTTTTCCAGTAAGCGTTTTCCAGGTGTACAATGATATGTATGAAATATATTTTACATTTACAGGTAAATTTCTTAACTGGGCTGCTAGATACCAGTTCAGCATGATCAACAATAGAACCAAAAATGTTTTTGTTGACCTAGGAAGTATTTCAGAGAAGAAAATATCTATTTTCTCTCTTTTTTTTTTTTTTTTTTTTTCCATGGGGAAATTATAAAATATAATTGCAAGAACAGGGGAGAAAAGTGTTTCATTTTTGAGGGGATATTTAGCCTTTCAAGAGAACTAGATTTAAATGTGCATTTGTGTTGACTTTCAGAAATTGGAAATAAAAATCAGTTTTCCAATTGTATTTTTATTGGATAGATGGTTTTCCCTCCCCCCCCACCCCCGTTTTCTATTTTTAGAAAAAAAATTCTCTCATGTTTCCCCCTTCTTTGTTGCAAACAAAGAAATGGAGGGCAAGGTACACAAGTGGGGAGAAAAAGAAGGGAAACGGAAATGTTTTTTGGGACATACAGATCTACCCATTGTCCCACTCCTAGCTGTCCCCCCAACAGATCCACCCTCATGCTTTAGGAAGGGATTAAATGTATAAGTAGCCCTACTCCTATTCATTCTACCCAGCATAAATATAGGAGTCCATATAGGACTGCAAAGTCCTTCTACTCCCCTCATCAGGTAAGAGGTATGGTATAGCCTTAATCATACCCTAACCAGTGGTTCTCAATATTTTTAGACTCCAAGCACCCATCCACAACCCTTTAAAGTTTGCCTTCCCACGTTCTAGCAACAGGCAGACCTGTGGACAGCTTATTACACTTCTGTCAGGTCACAAACCAAGCTGCTCCACCTCACTGAGCGAGGAGATGCTCTATTGGGTTTCATCATGGGTGACTGGTGCCACCTTAGTTGGGGGGGGGGGGGGCATGTGCCCCCCCCATGACTCTCGCCACCCAAGGGGGAAGGTCCCCCTGCAGCCAGTCATGCTGACAGGGAAGTGGCCATGGTGCTTCATCCAGCACTCCCACTCCCCAGCCAGTGCTTGCAGAGGGGGCACCGGTACTCCCGCCTGTTGCCTAAGTGGGGAGTGCGGCCTGTCAGGGGGTGCACCTGCACTCTCATGGTGGGGGGTAGCATGTGCACCCCCTACATGTCGCCACTGGGTTTCATGCAGGGAAGGCACTAGTCATAGCACCAGAGCACCTGATGGAGAAATGGTGGAGAAGGAAGACACGCTCCCCTTCCTCACCCCTTGTGATGTGGGCACTTGCCCGCATAGTGGGAGACATGAGTCAGGCAGGATTAGGGGTTTCTATTCCTGGCAGCAGCACAGGAACCCCTCCCAGTTGATTCCCCCTCCCAGCTGAATGCCCTAGCTACTAGGTTGCAGACTCAGGTCCTCTTGCTTTCTTCCTGCACTGTTTATGCATTTTGCTCTATATAGTGTTACCCGTGGCCACATCTGGATTCAGGATCCTGGGGTGTCAAATAGCCTCGGCCTTCCTCCTAGCCCCTAAGGCTGGGGCCACCTCTTGGTGGAGTGCTTTCTTGTAGTTTCCTCACACACTGGAGTACATGCAGTTTAACTGTTTACACAGTTTATTATTTATAAAACAGCCAACAAGTGAATGAGGTTAATAGGACAGGATATCAAGAGTCTAATTGTCAAAGGTAGGTATCAATGAACTAAAACGCTCTATACAAATTGAATCAAGGACACCCTCAGTACAACTCCTCAGCTTAAACCTTCGGACTCCAGTGACTTTCAGGAGGAGCACACAGGGTTAACAAGATATCAGCTCTCCACACTGGCAACACAGTAACCATGGCTGGTGCTGCTGCTTCAGAAAGTCCTGCTCTTTGCATGGGGAAGAGCAGCTCTCCTCTGCTCCAGCTGTCTGTGGTATCACCCTTTTTCCTTCACACAGGTCCCTCTGCCTCATGGAGAGAAAAAGGATACCAGGTTGGTTATCTTCTCCCCATCACTACAGGCAGGCTGCAGGATCATCCTCCCCAACCTCTGTGGTCCCTGCACCTTCCCTTCTCTGAGCCTGGCTGAATCCTTGGGGCTGAGTTCCCTCCCCTCTCCTGCCTCCGGAGCCAATCACAAACATGCATATGCTCTTGCAAGCAACAACTTTCTGCAACTTTCTGTAAACTTTCCTGCTTTGCCCTTGCAGGGATCCTGAGCCCTGCTGCAAATCCAGCAGCAGCTGTTAAAATAGTTATCGACTAAAATACATAACCAGTATTGGGAGCAGGAGCTAGAACCCAGGAGTCCCTTCTTCCAACTCACTGGGCCATTAAGTTTTTGCTTGTTCTCCTTCTGGCCCCGTGGCCATCTCACTCTTGCCTGCCCAGTGGCCCAGCTTTAATAGGAAGTGAGAAGGATCCTTTCCAAGCTGCCTATTAAGACACTGTCATAGGAAGTAGGAGCTATGGCTTCAAATCCCCCTTAGGATGTGAGAGGTCTGCAACCAAGGTCTCCAGTCAGCTACATAAATGCCCTAACTACCAAGATCTTGAGCAAGAGTGGGCAGCACTTCTTGTCATACACTTGATTTCACTGTCAACCAGTCAATGTGTACAGTCCTCTTCCATTAAAGCATTCTGGGGTTTGCATGGACTGTACTTGCATTCCTGGATTCAGTGGAAGTGGAAGAGAGTACAGGTCAAGTTAGGCACCCCGGTCCGCTCCGAGTGTTGCATTCTGAACTGTACGGTTGCACCATTGACGAGTTGCAACAAAATGGGAGGAGGTTGACCAAGACAGACCATTTGATAGCTTGGTGTTTAGTGCAATCTCCTGGGAAGTGATTTGCACTTCAAATGTTACATCTGTCCATAGCCAGAGTGCGCATGGA
This sequence comes from Alligator mississippiensis, assembly GCF_030867095.1. Classification (NCBI taxonomy): domain Eukaryota; kingdom Metazoa; phylum Chordata; order Crocodylia; family Alligatoridae; genus Alligator; species Alligator mississippiensis. Next base: position 49,332,074 of record NC_081834.1, on the reverse strand, counting down.
AATTAACCCACTGAAAATATTTTCAGTTTTACAGAATATTCATAAAAATAGCTGCAGTGGAATTCCTGCCTGCAGTCCAAGCTCCCTTGTGTCAGTCTTACTGCTCATGTTTACAGGTGTACTCCAATCTACATCAACTATCACAAGAGCCTAGGGATTTATCAAGAGGATTTTGGCTGTGGTATGAGGTACCTTATTGTAAGCATCATAGAGGAGACAGGAATAAGTTTATTGCTCAGCTTGACTAAGAGATAATATCTGTAGCTTGGACAAAAATTGAAGTTGAGCGTTTGAACTGAGATGGAAGAACAGATGATAATTAGAGCTGAGCATCATTTGTCGTGTTGGTGTTCAAAAATGGTCTTGTTCAATATGAAGTGGCTTACAGGAAAATCTTATCATTTATTAAATGTGTCCATGCGCTCATCAGTATGTCACAAAGGACTGAAATAATGAAAAGTTTCCTTTAATTTCTAAAGGATATTTGGTGTTTCAAGAAAATTATATCTAAGTTTCTTTCAAGAATCAAAAAATGAAATAAAATGCTTTCCCATTTATAGTCTATTGAGTTGTTGGTGTTCTTCCCTCCTCCAACCCTCCCTTTCACATTTTTAGTGTTTCTGAGCTTTCTTTCCAATTTTAAAAATGTTGCTCATGTACAGAAATGAGGAAAGAGATGCTGAAATATTGGGGAAAATGTAAAAAGTATGAAAAAGGGAGGAAAATAGCATTACTTTCCTCCTATGACTAACTGGAAGAGTGTTAAAATGTCAATGTAACTTCCTTTCTTCTTGAAATGAAGCTTCAAGATACTTAAACAAGACAAAGTTTTAAAAAGTTAATTTCACAATTTACCATTTGTATGAAAGAGTATTCTTCATCTATTTTCCTATATTGTGAACAACAACAAAAAGAATGAGAACACCAAAAAGAATAAAAATGGGAAAATGTCTTTATTTCCAAAATCCAAGAAAAATCTATATTTTAATCTAAAATATTTTAATTAAAAAATGTTAATGAAAACTCTTCATCTATGGGGTGAGCACACATGACTTTCAAAAAAATTACAACTGGAAACAAATTCTCATGTGTTGCTTTAAAAAAGTTTATACTTGTATAAAAATGGATTTGTATGATTTGTCCTGTACATAACTCTGAAGAAGTCATTGCTATGAAGAAGTTAGCTTTTATTCCATAAGAAGGCAAGGCTTGAAAAGAGAAGGGTTACAATTACACGGAGATGCAGTGACTTTGCTATTCATGGCTGACAAGAGCATCTTATTGCCAGGGCTGTGCCCACAGGCCCCCAACCCTTACATAGCATAACAAGTTGAAAGCAAAATAACCAATGTGTCCATCACTTTAATTTTTATGGTTTTTTTTAGCATTAAAAGTTAGAGCTATTAGCACCTAGGTTTTGGTCCCAATGCCTAGTCCTTAAAAATCACAGCACAGTCGAGCAAGTTTCCATTCTTCATGACTGGTTCATGCTGCAGCCAGTACAACCTCCTACCTGTAAATCAGAGAATGCCCTACACAAATCGTGAATCTTTAATTACTGTCAAGCATCTGATCAGAGAGCTTTTGGGGACAAAAGCACAGAAAATTTAATTTCAGAGTTTCTTGCAGCAATTAGATACTCTACAGGTTTGATTTTTCTTAATTCACAACATGGCATAAAGCACATGGAGGTTGCATTCCTACGATTAATCCACTGAGTATGGATTATGCTTCTCCCTACATTCCAAACCAGCACATTCCTGGATTATTTTATCGTGTACCATCACAAAGATTGTTCTGATCATGGATTCTTCTGGGTAACTCCCAAGTAATTAATACCATCTCTCTGGAATGCTTGAAGCAAGAAGTGCTGTTCACTTGCTACAAGACTCATTCAACAGGGCTCGGTACCATTCCTTTGGATTACAACAAACTGAGCACCTTCTGGCAGGGGTACTGGGCACTGCCAGGCTGAGCAACTATGGCAGCTTTTAAATTTTTAGGGAATGTCAGCAATTCACTCATAGTTGTTTTAACAAGATGCTTGTACCATTGCTCTCCACTTGTGATCCACTGCATCATCTTGTTAGACACTCAACTCTGTCATCCCTTTTCCAATATTTTCTTTCGGCTTCAGCCTTGGGGATTCTCCCAGCCTACTGACAGCCAGGATTAATTTATAGATGATGTATACAGTGGTCTTTCTGTCCTACCTCATCATAGCCAAACCATGTCAAGTCAGCTTCTCTAACCTCTTTGGTCAGTTTTTTTGTACTCCCAAGCATGCCTTGATGTAGTCATTTCTCACCTCGTCATCCAGACTGACTCCCCAAATCCATCTCAACGTTCTCGCCTCTTCCCTTTGTGTGTAGAGCTCTTAAACCATAGACAATGAGGTTTACTTAGGAAGCCAGACCCATAGAGAAGAACAATGATCTTGGATATCCCATCTACAGCTCTCAAGTGGCACTGTCGCTATTACCAGTCAAAATATTTCAGGTTTTTGCTGAACGAGTTAGTTTTTGGGTATTTATTTATCTTTATTTTTTTTTATAATTTATTAAAAAAACCATAGCTAGAACTGTTATTTACTATTAACTACTTACACTAATTATGACAGGTACATAGCGATCTGCATCCCCTTGCAGTACCCCATCCTCATGACCAGGAACATCTGCTTTCTTTTATCAGCTGGAGTCTGGATGGGAGCATCAGTAAATGCCTTGATTTCATACAGTGTTTACACTGGCTCTCCCCTACTGTGGCTCAAAAGAGATTGATCACTTCTTCTGTGAGGTCCCAGCCCTGCTCCAATTGTCCTGCTCTGACACCTCTCGATATGAGGCTCTGCTGTTCGTGAGTATCACTGTCCTGGTCCTCATCCCTTCTTCCATTATACTAGCCTCTTACGCTTGTATCCTATCCAGGGTCCTGAGCACGAAGTCAACCAGACAGCAGAAAGCTTTGGCCACCTGCTCCTCCCACCTGACTGTGGTGGTCATGTTTTATGGGGCAGCCATCTTCATGTACATGAGACCCAGCTCCTACCACTTCCCAGAGCAAGACAAGATTGTGGCTCTCTTTTACACCATTGTCCCCCCAGTACTCAATCCACTCATCTACAGCCTGAGAAACAGGGATGTCTTACGAGCCCTAAAAAAGGTGATTGGGATATTCAGAGTCTTCCAGCAAAATTGACAGAAGCTGTACTTTACCATGGGCTAAGTCGGCAGTGTTTTCTGGATCCTGTAGAAGGAAGCTAACATTTGTCAGTCACGTAACAGCCTGTGACCTACTGAGAGTCATGGGATTTTGGACTTTATCACTTAAACACTGAGAAAAAGGTTTGAGGAAATCCTACCCATCTCCTTTTTCATTACTGTTTTTCTGCTTTAGGAAATTTAACCAAATTTTTGCAAACACTGAAGACTTCATGGGGGATTGAAACATTGTATTTCCCTGATGCTGCCCCTGCACAAGGCCCAATCCCTCCTGCAGGAAATATGACAAATGGAAGGGCAACCAAAATGCACCTTGGGACAAAAGTTTATGAGGAAGGTATGAAAGAACGAGGGTTATTTAGGATGGATAAGAATAGACTGGGGAGGAGGGGTGTATAATAGTTTCTCAAATACATGAAGAGTGATTATAGAGGGAATGGAGATGGGCTTTTCGTTGTGGCTCTAAGGGACAAGACTAGGAGCAAGGGCCGCAAGCCAGAGCAGGGGAAATTGAAGGTGGAGATTAGGGGAACTAGCTGCCATTGGGAGTGGTCGCACAGGGATGAGGCTACCGAGAGAAGCAGTGGATTCTCCATGCTTGGAAATGTCCAAAAGCAGGGAAGACCAACATTTGGCTGTGGTGGTTTAGTCAGGGATGAACGTGGCTGGAGCAGGGACATGGGCCACAGGACCTGGTGAGGCTTCTTTCAGCCTATGATCCTAAGTGCTTAGAAGGAGATCTTCCCAAGCACTATCTTTAAGTGCAAGGCCCTGTACATTATGTCTGATTCCTCTCCCACTTCACGTTGTTTTTCAACGACATCACAGAAAAGGGCAACAGGGAGAAACGAGGAGCTTGTTAGCTTTCCATCCATGGTGAGACGGCACAGGAGCAAATGGAAAAAAATGGTGCTCAGCGTTCCTATCTTTGTGCCTGGAAGAAATGGAGCTGATCAGTAAACAGGACAAATGAATGCAAGACATCTATCAAATGAAGGATGTTTTTCTTAAACATAAATAGGATGTTGAAAACTGAATTGGTTAATAATATGTATAATATTTTTACATTTGACAGTTTTCCTGTCAGACTGGGACTATGGTGCTAGTTCTCAAAGAAACAATGGAAGAGTTTTGTTAAAGCTTGGCTATCCCTTCATATTCCCAACTTCACCTAAAAAAAACAACAAACCCTTGTGCTAAGTTTACACAGAGCATTCCTCCATCTGTCCCTGAAAAGAAATCCCCATGAACTGCTTCTGAGTGGTGACGTTGAAGAGGGAAATGTGTTATATGTCAACCTGTTTGTCTCCCTGAGCTGTGAGAGTGGGTGAGAAACAAGAGGCCTTGGTGCCTGTGGTCCTCAGGCATGCTCACGGATGAGCCTTTTGAGAGTGGAGCTGGCTATGAGACTAGCTAAAACATGGTTCCAGGAAGAAGAAGGTAGTTGAATTGAAATGTGTCTTGGGTAAAACAGTAGCCCCAGACTAAATACCAGACAGTCTTGGAATACCAAGGGGAGACATAAGATCCTCCCTGCAATAATCTAGGCCACACTGACCAAAGTAGGCCACTGGAGACCATACATTCCTTGGGCAACCCCTGCGCTTCAGACCTTGGGAGTTAAGTGTTTGAACAGGACAGTTCACAGAGCAGGGGCTGGAGAACCTGTTCCCTGCTCAGCATCATGATCACGGAGCTGGGTGGGGACAGACTGGAGAGCTTGTTCCCCACCCAGCTCCTAGATCGCAGAGGTGGGCGAGGAACAGGCTCTCCAGTCCCCACCCCACAGTCACTGGGAGCTGTCCTGGTCAGGGGCATGCCCCAGGCCCGTGCCCTGATCTGGTGATTAAGGTGTGTGGCTTGGAAAGGGCTGCAGGGGTGGGGCAGGACCCATCCCCCTGTCCTGGCCACCAATGGGGCAGCTGGTAGCGAGGCCGTGGCCCTGAACCTTATCTCCCAGCACCAATTCTGTGACAGTGGGACCAGTCCCAATGCAAGCCCTGTAACTGTGGAGCTGGCACAGGGAGATAAGGATCACCCAACCCCCTCCTCCCGAATTGTGATGGTGAAACAAGGGGTGGGAGACAAGGATCTCTTACCCTGTGCTCCACAATCATGATCTTGGAGCAGGGGTCTTGGAGCTCCCTGCTGGTTGGGAAGGGGGACATAGTCCCCACCTGGGCTCAAGTGGAAGAGCCCTCCCTGGCAGCAGCCAGCTCCATGGGGCAGGGAGCAATCCTCTTGGGGGTTGACTGACCAGGAGCAGATTTGCGCCCAGTCAGGTGTCTAGACAAGTGCTACTGCACAGTTAGTAACTGCAACTAAATTTGGTACTTGCATTTGCAGGTAGCAAGCTTAGTATTAGGAAGGGTTACTGTGCAGTAACCATGCTCATGTGTAGACACATATGTTAACTGCACAGCAAAATACACTACTTCACAGTAAAGCATCTCATGTAGATGCACCCACCTTGGAACAAATTTCTAGTATTAGGAACTGAAAACTCCCTCTGACCTGAAGAAGAATGCGCTACATTTGGAAGCTTGTCAAAGCCCATCCCAAACATGTAGTCGGTGAAACAAAGTTTATTACCCATAAAAATACTTGCCTCACGTATTTCCTGGACTGTCCCATCTAGTCACTCCAGCACTATTAAAGTTCCTTGATTATGACCCAATTTATAATTCATTTTTAAGTGGTCCTAAGAATAGAGAAGATACCACTCAGAATCATTACAAGCTGTCTGTAATATCTGGCTTCTCAGGTGAGATTTCCTGGGAAAAAAATGTTATAGAGCCCTAGAAGTTAAGAAATGAAAAATAAGATTTCTGGAGAGACTTTGAAAGACAGTGAGTGACTGGGCTCAGTTGCACATGCAAATAATCCAGGAGCACTTTACTCTAGAGTGAGGTACGCTAAAGTAAACTCTCCCAGGAATACATCTACACGTGCAGTGATGAAGGAGAAGATTTGCTGCCCCTAATAGCAGACTGCTCCTACTTCTGGTGGACTTTCACTGCATTCCTGCAGCAGCCGGGGGTAGCTCAAAGCTCCCTTTTGGTACTAGCCCAGGAGCTGGCAGGGAGCACGGGGCCAGGAGACAGCTATCTTCTGGTGCAGCTGGGACATTGCTCACTGTCCATGCGAGCGGCCTGCTGCTGGGGCAGGGGCTGCCACCAGAGGCCGGGCAGGGACATTGTCCCCCTGCCCCGGCAGCAGGGAGCTCCCAGGCCCCGGTCCATGACTGTGAGGCCAGGGGTGGGAGACTCTTATGCATATCTGAGCAGACTATGCTCCTTTGCTCTTCCTCTGTTTCAAACTCTCCAGATGAGAGGATTGTCTTGTGATTGAATGTTTGGAGAACTGATGCTCTTGATGGAGAAACATCATGTCGAGTGAGTCACAACCCAGAGGTCTCATCCCACTAGAAAATCAAGCAGTGAGAGATTTAGCATTTTGTATTAGAATGAAAACATTCAAATATGACATTTCCCACTTTAAAAAACAAACAAACCCTCCGCCTATAATTTATTTTAAGAAAGACTGAAATGTATCGTCCTTCCTGAAATGCTTTGTTCTCTCCCACCTCCAGACAGAGGTTGCCAAGAAACTTGCCTGAGCATAATTTTGCAAAGTTTTCAAATACCTGAATGGAGGGAAGTCTGCCAGAGCACCCACTGGAGCTGAAAGGAGATCTTAATTAGAGACTTGGGAGAAGACCCCCAGAGTGTGGGAAAGTTTGTGTATTTTGGTCCTGTTAGATTTCAAAGCTATTGTTGATGGCCACAAGCTTGGCCACATAATGGTCACAAACTTGACTTGGCTTTTATGAAGACTGTGTTTATATGACATACGTGCTCCCCTCTCTCCACTACCTGATTTACTCAGCTAGCGGCAGATGCAGGATTGAAAGAGCTCTGCTGTCTCTCTACTCAGTGTACAGTGTCTTTCTTTAAGACTAATTTCAGATCCTTTTTATCTATTGCCCATGTTGCATTTTTTCAACTTATAAAGATATGTTTTCAGGCTCTGGGCAAGAATTTGTATATACTTTTTATGTTGAAACTGAAATGGAGTTCATAGCTGAGGAATTTTTAGGTAATTTGCTTCCTTAGAAAGCTAATGCTGCCCCATACGAAAGGAATGCCATGCAAGAAAGGAGATGTATGTGGATTTCTTGTGTACTTGCTTTTGAGCTTGTAACTCTATTTCTTGTATATGTACATGTAGCAATAGGCTGGAAAAAGAAAACATTGCAGGAATATAGTAGAAAAGATTAAGTTTCTTACTGGAGTCATCAGAGAAAAAGATAAAGAAGACCAAGGTAAGTGATTACTGTTTCCTTCTAGTCCTATTTTATACAGCTGAAGAGTCTTAAAACCCAATTTATCTTTATTACAAACAGCACCATTTCTCTTCTTAAAGATCCCCATGTGATAATGACAGAAGGAGTGGCATATAAATGTTTCTCAAAATATACTTCGGGTATTACATTACAATAAAGTCATGTATATTTTACTTCTTCTTATTATTATTTCTACTAATAGTCCTACTAATAAAATATATTTTACTTCATTTCATAACTACAAATATGCTGTAATGTGCTTCTTTCCATGTGATAAAGACTGAAATGATACAATTAAGAATTGGGGGGTGGAAATTATTAATGAAAACAGATTATTCCTGTCAGGGCACCTACGTATGATGATGAACTTCAAAGGAGGAGGAAATGTTTGCAAAGAAGGGGTAAAAGTCCGTCTCTCCTGGTATCAATTCCAAATTCCTCTTTCACCTTCGCAGGTCCAGGATTTAACCCAGGCCACTCTTATGGCTATTAAAAATGTCAGGTAAAGAGAGATTTAGTCTAAGATAGCATGTCCTAAACTAGTTGTGTAGTATTTAATAATATCAATCAGGGCTCATGGACAGATGCGATGTCTTTGATTAGACTAACAAGATTTTTGCAAAAAAACCCCCTTTCATTGCAAGCTTTTGGGCACAAATACCCTTCATCAGGAATCAGAGAAAAGATTGTAAAAGTTTTGCTGGGTAAAAATGAAAGTTCATATTTCATAGGATTTCCCAGAAGAGTCAATAGATGGGATAACCCTCTGGGCAGGCAGGTCTCACCTGGTAAGGAGTCTCGGCTTTCCTGTGAGGCTTCAAGGATGCAAATTACCTTAGACAAGGGCAGGAGCTGGAGTAATAATATACATGTGTAATACCATATCTTATACTTCCATTTGTAATGACTTTAAAACACACCCTGTATGAGGGATTGTTCATTTTAAGTGCTTCACAACTCCATATCACACAATGACTTGGGGGCTGTGTTCTCCCAAATAAATTATGGTTCCACTCTTTCAAGACTTTCCTTTGTCTCTAGCTTTGCATGTGAGAGGCTAAATCCTAATTATCTTTCTATCCCTACCTGGTACGTACAAAGTTTGGTAGCTATAGAGATCTAGCGTTTCTAGTTCACTCTGCCTGAACAAAAATAGGCACCGAGGTCGAGGACTGCAGAGCTCCAGGGAGATTCTGGGGACCAAGGATGGTTTGAGAAGCTGGCTGCAGTAAAAGCACACAGTTCAAAACAAAGGGTCAAAGAAATCTTAACAGCACTTCTAATATTGGAATACAAACCAGAGGCAATTGCTAAGACAATACAGATAAGTATAGTGAGCTGCTGATTTAAAAGAAATATCAATTAACCTAAGAGAGTCACAAAATCATTATTACTGAAAAAAAAAAATGTTCAAGTTACTGGGTCATATAAATTTCCAACACGTGACCAGCCAGCCAGGGAAAATAACTTCTTATTGGTCTTCCTGAAACTACATGCTGTAGGTTGTGTTTTGAGCATTGTGTGTATGGTGTATGGTGGCGATAGGTTTCATAGATACACTGACCTTGGTTCACCTGCAGAGGGGCAATGCAGCAAGGATCTTGAGTCCCTGCCTGTGATGCGTCTTTAGATGCACGACAAGGTGTGGTTAGCCTTGCTGACCTCTTCCTTGCATTGGCGGCTCATTCATCCTGGAGTCAATAATGTTTCCAAGATCCCTTTCTGCCACTGTGTTGACAAGCCAGGTGTTCCCCAGCCTATAGGTGTGTTGCTGGTTCCTTCTCCCTAGATGCAGCACCTTGCCCTTGTCTGTTGAAATGCATCCTACTCTTATGCACCCACCTCTGTAACCTGTCTAGATCTACCTGGATTCTGTCCCTCCCCTCCAGCATGACCACCTTGCCCCACAACTTGGTGTCGTCAGTGAATTTGGACAGCATGTTTTTTCATTTGCCTCAATCACCAGATTGCCAAGCCTATCCTGTATGTTCCTCACGTTACCCAGTGCCTTCTCCTTACTTCCTATGTATTTGAGAAAGGACTTTTTATTATCTTTAAATCTGATCACTAGCCCTAGCTCCATCTCTGCCTTGGCCTGCCTAACAGCCTCCCTGATTAACCTGTTCTATTTAGCAGAAATTTAAGATTAACATGTTCTAGTTAATAGTTTTTTTCGTGAAAAAGGCTGTTACCCAAGAATCTATGTAAGCCTTTTGTAAAATACATTGATTTGATATATTCCAGATATCATGGAAAAGGGCAACGGGGAGAAACAGGAAGCTCTCAAGGTTTACAGCGATGACAAGAATGCAGAGCAGTAAATAAAAACAAAACCGTGTCCAATATTCCTTTCTTTGCGATTGGAAGAAATGGAGCTGATGGGTAGACACGACAAAATGAAAGCAGGACATTAATGAAATGAAGGAATTTTTCATTAAAAATGAATAAGATGTTGAAAAATGTTAATAGGAGTGCTGCTTCCCAAAGAAGCAATGGAACCATTTTGTGAAGGCTGGCTATCTCCATATTCCCAACTTTACCTACAAAATGAACAAACCCATGTGCTAGGTTCACATACAGCATTCCTCCATCTGCCTCTGAGAAGAAATCCCTATGATCTCCTTCTGAGATGCTGAAATCTCTACAATGTCACTGAGGGGAACGCATTATAGGTCAGCCTGCTTGTCCCCCTGAATTGTGAGTGTGGGTGAGGAAGAAGAGGCCATTGTGTTTGTGGTTCTCATGCATAATGATGGATGAGGCCGTTGATAGTGGAGCTGGCTCTGAGACTAGCCAAACCATGGTTCCCAGAAGAGGATAGTTGGTGAACTGAAGTGCATCTTCAGGGAAACAGTGACCCCAGACTGACTACCAAGACAGATAGGGGAGACATAGGATCCTTCCTGTAATAATCTTGGCCACATGGGCCGCAGTAGGCCATAAAGACTTGGGGCAACACCTGTACTTGAGACATTGGCTGTTAAGTGTTTGAAAAGGTTTTCAGAGGAGAGGATCCCCAGAGTCACGCACAGTGCTAGAGATCCTGAGTCACTCCTCTGCCCCTGTGCACATGTACAGCATGGTCGCCATAGGCCTAGAGTGACTGGCATGGCCCAGTGCAAGGGAGTCAGCATGGCAAGATTGAACCTAATGTATGTACGACCTACTGGGAGTATACGGGCTTCATGTGTGGTACCTACCCCTTTCATACAGCTGAAGTGGGAAGCAGGGGAGGCATCCAGGTGTTTTGGTTTGCATGGCCAGAAAATGATGGCAGTGTTCCCATGGAAAACTGGGACTCTTGGCCTGAGTGTTCCTTAGAAAGTTCATGTTGAACTTAACCTTTCTGGACATATAGGAATCCTATCTACTTCTCCTTTTATAAGCCCTATGGTCATAAGTAGGGACCTACTGAATTCATTGTAGTAGTGGGCTATCCAGCAGCTCTCTTAATCTTGCAGGTTCCCCTGTGCACCCCCTGCCCAACATTGCAGATTGGCAGATGGGCCCTGGTGGCCCTGCTGCTTGTGGCTGACCATTTGGGAGGCAAAAACAGCACCATATTTAATACTACAACAATGGCCTTCCTACCAATCAGTGTGTGTGGGAAGGGGTGTGGAGGGGACGGGACATGCCAGGGACCCTGCAGGATTAAGGGAGCTACGCAGAAGACTTCCACTATGAATTGGGTAGCCCCTAGTTAGGAGGACAAGGTTGGGCAAAGGCTGCCAGGGGGCATTGAACACGTTTGACAGTGGTGGGGATGTACTACTGGGGCAGTGCTGTGGGCTCGTATAGGCAGCCCAGCCAGGACTAATTCCCTAGACAACAGAGGCTCTAACTGGTGGCCCCACTCTGCTATTGAACCAACTGGCCACTCTTAGGGCCTCCTGCCAAGCTGCTGGTAATGGTTGTCCACTTAATTAAGTTCAGCTGTGGCAGCAGGCTGCAGGCCAGATGACACTTCTGTGTGAAGATCTGCTGTGGTAAGCTGTCTGGATCCTGCTGGGTTTTCAGCTCTAGGTTTCCAGCTTCTCACACTGCTCGCCTGCGTGTTCTGGCTCCGGCTCTTGGAATCTCCTCTTTGCTTTCCTTGCCCACTCGGGAACCATCAGCGGGAAGGAGAGGAGTCAGGCGCACGTGTGTCCCACACGCATGTGTGCCCCTTTACCAACTGACTGACCAGAGGCAGAGGCGGTGGCGGCGGCAGCAGCAGCAGCAGCAGCAGAGGAATCGGCAGCGGGGGCAGCAGCAGCAGCTGATCCCCCGAAGGTAAGTGGGGCGGAGGGATCCAGTTCTGGGTCATAGAACAACTCATAGATAGAGAGAGAGAGACGAGCCAGGCCCACCAGAACTGCTGGGAGTCATAAGTTTCCCGAAAAGGGGATTGCAGTCCTGAGGAAGGGAGGAGGCGAGGATTTCTACAGGGGAAGAAGGGCCCTCCCCTTTTGGTGATCAAGGGGAAGCCCCATGATGAAGTTGGTGAGGAAGGGGGAAACCTCCTTCGTGGCAGAGAGAGTTAAGGGTCCCCTTTTGTCATGAGGTGTCTTTGCAGTTACTGGGTCCGTCTAGATATGTGGCCTAGGGGAGGGAGATGGTGTTTCTTATGGTAACTTGCTCTTTTCCCCTGGTATCATTCCATCTTTTGAGCATAATTGCCGTACCATTGTTGTTGTTCTTGTTCCTTATATTGCTGAGCACCTTGCTGTAAACTTGTGTACGTAATGTTGTATCATGAAATGATTATGAGCTGCTTTATTTAGCTTGCTATGGGACCTGCTAGCACATCCCCTACTCCAGGGGTTTTCAAGCTTTTTTAAGGAGCATACTCCTGGTGGCAGCGGCTGGACATCACACGGCCAGTCCCATGGAAGTCGCTTGTTGCATGTGTGGCTCCAAGGGCTGCTGATGGGCCTTGCACCTGGCTAGTCATGCACCGCCCATCAGCAGCCTGCGGAATCGCATGTGCAATGCGTGGCAGTGGTGGTATGGTGTGCTGGATGGTGGCGGTGGCCACTGCAAGTGATCCCCCCTGCCACCTCTGCCTGGCTGGCCTGCCGGCACCTGTGCATCCCACAGAGGAGAACTGCTGCCCTCAACCTTCCTGACCCTACTCCTGGGACATGGCAGGGTGGGGTGGTAGGTGGCAGCACTTCATTGCTGCCCACCCACGTGTACCCCTTAGCAACTTTCTCAGTACCCTGGAGGTACACATACCCCTGGCTGACAACCCCTGCCCTAATCAATACTTGCTTTCGTTATACTGGTTATCTTCATGTATTGAATCTTATTAATGTAATCTCACTTACATATGTTTAGACTATAGTTTCATCTCTGCCAGGTTCTGTCTGTTCACCTATTGTCTAACCTGTGTTTTACCATCGAGTGTTCCTTTGCTGGCTGCCTGGAGGGCCTGCTGAGAGTAGGGGCTGTACACTAACTGGAAGACCAAAGAGGGCCATGGCCTATGCTGTTATAGTGCCTTCGCCTGCCATACCCAGCTTAGTTCGTCTGGGTTTACATTTAGTAAGATTTCTTGGTTTTGTACTCTTATATTGGTAAATAGTATATATCTATATCTATATCTACATATGTACACATTATATATTTTTATTGACACTGTACTGTAACATTAAATCTGTCAATAGTTAAACATCTTTAGGTGTTCCTGGTCTCTGCTCTGCTGTGCTCTGCTTTACTCTACTCTGTAAGGGAGGGAGGTGAGCTGGCCTGAAGCTTGACAGTCATGCTCCCACAACACATTCACACCAGCTAGCATCCCTTCAACTGAAGAGGGGGTGCCAGCCACATACCACCTCAGCTACACTGAGATTTTGCTATGAACTCTTTGGTTGGATTGTCCTGATCCTGGTACCAACAGAATGGATCATATACATAAAATGGCTTACCCAAGTCCATCGCTTATCAACATTTTAAAGAGGTAAATGTTGTGTCTTGTGAAAAAATCTACTCTGTATATAGAATCAGCAGAAGGATTAAATTGTATGTAAGTACCAAAAGCTGCCCATATGCTACCATAAATTAACCACTTTGGCACCTGATGGTGAAATAGGAATCACCCCTAGTGTTTTAGTAAGCTTGGAGATAACCCTGATCCCAAAATCTTAACTTAACGTTGTCCCTGTTCTTATTCCCTGTTCCTAACTTCGTGTGGCAACACCATTCTTTCCCACGTGTCAATGGGGCCATCTTTTCATTTGTCTATATGCCATTCTTGGCACTGACATACAGGAAAGTTTTCCATTCCTGAGTCCATAAACCTGCCCACATAGAGGGGGCAGTAGGAGCCAGGGCACATACCTGCAGGACTTGTGGATGTGTAGCAGGCTTAGACGCCTGAAAAATGTTCTCAGTGATGGCTTAAACTTGCCTGGACTTGTACTCAGGAAGACAGAGGGATTGAGAGAGTTCTCATCTTGGCCTCTGAGGGACCAGGGTATCCAACTGAGAAGCTGGAAACCTTCATCACCCACCAAATAACTTCAGCCTGGATCACTTGGTCTTCCCAGGAATGCATACTAACCAGCACACCACAGATCAGGCACTACGCAGGGCTGTCTTTGGGTTGTATTTTGAAGCTCTAATTCTGGGCTACAATGAAAGAAAGGTATGTGGGAGATGTGTGGAAACAGAGGAGGATGGAAGCAAGCCAGATGGAGTGAGGAAGCTGCCTCCCTAGCACAGAGAGACCTGGAAAGCTGGTGTCCTTGTTCCTAGCAGGTCAGAAACCCCCATCCTTTTTTCCAATGACTATACTAGTGGCACAGCTTCTTCTAAAGGAGCATCTGAGAAGGGCCTGGATAATGAATGACCTGAGGTGTTAGGAAGGTATGCTAGGAACTGGAAAAAATCATCTTCAAATACCTGAATTTAAAAATTCAGGTGAAGAGATTTAATACCACCTGTCCTTGTCTTCCCAGGTGGGTGCCCTAGTCATCTGGTTATTGAGGCAGAAGACAAGAAGCTTATCTTTCTTTCAACTTCTCATCCTGTTGCCAATACCTGTGCCTGGTCTCCATATGTACATAGTTGCCTACAGGTACAAAAATAGAATTACTTTTGGCACACAAGTGTCCAGAATGAGACATAGACAAATAACTGTTGTCATAGAGAAAATCCGGAAGAGGATAGCCATCTCTGGTATCTGCATCCTCCCTGAGCTGCTTCTGGGAAGGTCGGCATATAATGGTATCAATCAAACAAATAAAATGTCAGGTTCCTGACTTCTAGCTTTCTCCTGCCTTTCACTCTTAGATCCTCCAGACTACTCTTGACTGAACAGGGGAGATGGTGACACAATATCTTATTGGTTCCTTTGCACATGTTCACACAGATACACATATATACACACACACACAGTGGCAGCAGGGGTTAAAGAGGCTTGGTGCAGGGAATGAAGTCCAGGAGGAGAGAGAGAGAGAGTTCAGATTGGAGGAGGAAATGTGCAGGTGCTAGCTACCTATCTCAGGCTGAAAGTTGGTTCTCGATGGCCAGTTGGGGTCTCCTTCAGCTCGGTGTTGTCTAGAGTGGGTCGCTGGCAGGGCCTCTGGGGTGGATATTCACCGTGACGTGGAGCTGGTCTGGTTCAGATAGAAATGGCGTTCCCACTGGGTCTGTCTTCACTGCCCCTTTTTATAGGGGCAGACCTTGTGTGACCCTAGTGAGAGGAGGCATGCCCAGGCAAGGGTCAGCCCCTGGTGTACTGAGCATGTGTGCTCCATGCAGGGATGTGCAGTTTTGGGTGTCATTTTGGGTGTCTGTAATGGTGGGGTACAATGGTAGACTTGCTGGTTCTGCAGGGTCTTTTGTCTTTTAAATGCTGGGTTCTTGTCTCTGTTCTTGGGTGAGGTCCATGGTTCCTGGATGAATCAATGCAAGGTGATGGCCTGGTCATTACATGCCATTCAGTAGAGGCCTGCTACCATTGTATTTTAATGATTTCCAATTGCTCCCATTCATCTGGGAACCAATTTACATGGGAGAGGTACATGAGTCACAGTTACAACACAGGGGATGCCCAGGAAGCAGATACAAGATGAAGGCTTCACATAGAAAATAGAAACTTAACATGACTTTGGTTCACTTACAAACACAGGCCTAAACCATACAATATCCATATGAAACAATAAAAATCAATACAAAAATGATAATAATGCAATATACAACAGTAAAAATCAATACAAACCTAGCAAAACACTATTTACTATATATAAAAAAGGGGCTTCTCATAAGGGAATATAAGAAGTTAGCTTACATAATACTAGTAATAACTACTTATAAGGGATATAGAGGTCAGAAAGAAAGTTAGAAATGGTTAGGGAAGGGGAGTGAATGCATTTAAAAAAAGAAAAGAAAACTGGGAGGTTTTGCTACAAGGTGTTAGAAAGCGATATTAGGAACTAGAGAAGTTCAGGTTCAAATACCTGAATTTAAAACTTCAGGTGAACAGGTTCTACAACCCCTGGCCTTCTCCTCCCAGGTGGGTGCACTAGTCACCTGGTAACTATGACAGAAGCCAAAAAGCTTATCTTTCTTTCACCCTCTCATCCTGTTGCCAGTGTCTGTGCCTTGTCTCTGTGGGCACGTCTATACTTGCACAGTTACTGCGCAGTAACCTAATACTGTGCAGTAACTTAAAGTTACTGTGCAGTAAAGGTGCATGTCTACATGTGTTCTCCTATACTGTGCAGTAACAATGGTGCCTTATGCTGTCTTGGGTGTAAAGTTGATACCTGCAACATGCTACCATGATGGAGGTAGCAGATTTACACCCACTTAGATACTACGCAGTAAGGCATGTGTAGACATCTTACTGTGCAGGAACATTGTAAGTGTGGAGTGAGTTAGGGGTAACTTCATGCTGAAATCAGTCCAAACACAGCATTTCTGCTGTGTCACGCCTACATGTGTAGACCCTGATCTAAAAACTGCTTACTGCGCAGTAAGTTACTGGGCAGTAAATGCACATGCAGATATGCCCTGTATATACATAGGTGCTTCAGGTGCAAGAATAGAATTTCTTTCAGTGCACAAGGGTCAAGAATGAGATGTCAAAAAAAATGTTGTCACAGAGTCAACCAGGAAAAAAAATAGATTGTCCACTTTGGTGTCTGTGATCTCCCTGAGCTGCTTCTGGAATGGTTGGTATATTTTGAATCAATCAATCAAACAAAGAAAGAAAATGTCAGGTTCTTTACTTCTAGCTTTCTCCTGCCTATCACTCTCAGGCCCTCTGGACTGTTCTTGACCCAGCCCTGTCTCTTGGCCCTTGTCCTTGGCTTCTTCTTCAGCTACTGATTCTGGCCCTGGTACAGGACCTAATCACTTGGACAGATGGACTGCGTTCTTGTCAGTGACATCTGGTACTGACTGAAGCAGATTTTTCAAAGCAATAAGAGCTACAGAAGCAATTTCATACACGGTAGACTAATGTACAAACAGTGTCAGATCAAGCACCTGATTCTGTGGTCTGCAATCAAAGAACAGATTTTACTCATTTGAGTGAATCAAATCTGAGGCCTATGGGCCTGTTCTCCTCCCATAATGTGCATCCTACAAATAATGAGATGCATATCTAACTAGACTCTATTCATTTGCCCTTTCTCTGTTCCAAACTATGCATGTGAGAGGGATGTGTTGTGTTTGAATGTTTGAGGAACTGATGTTCTGGATGGAGAAGCAGCACGTAGAGTGAGTCACAACCCGGACGTCTCATTCCACTAGAAAATCCAGCATTGAGAGATTCGGTATTCTGTGTTAGAACGACCCATTCACATATGACACTTCCGAATTTAAAAACAAAAACAAACCTACACCTAGAATTTCATTTAAGAAAGACTGAAATTTATTGTCTTTTGTCCTTCCTGATATGCTTTGTTCTTTCCCACGTCAAGACAGAGGTTGCCAGGAAATTTCCCTGAGCAAAACTTTGCAGAGTTTTCAAACACCTGAATGGAGGAAGGTCTGCCAGAGCACCTGTTGGGATTGAAAAGGCATTTTAATTAATGACTTGGGACAAGAGTCCCCAAAGTGTGGGAATGTTTATGTATTTTGCTCCCCTTAGATTTCAAAGCTATTGCTGAAGAGGTGACAACGTGGTCTCAAACCAATATTTGGCCTTTAAAAGACTGTTTTTATGACATGGGTGTTCCCTTCTCTCCACTAGGTAATTTACTCAGCTAGGTGCACAAGCAGGATGAAAAGCAGAGTTAAAGAATTTCTTCAGGTTTTGGGCATTAATTGTTATTATATTATTTTAATTTTGAAGCTTAAATGGAGTTCAACCCTGAGAGATTTTAAAGTAATTTACTTTCTTAGAAAGCTACAGCCATCCCATACTAAAGAAATGACATGCCCAGAACAATAGTTTCTTTAATTTTAAATGTAAAGGTAATGAGAAAAAAAGTTCACTTTGTGTGTTTACTTTAGAGCCACTAACCCATTATTTATTGTGAATGCACATATACCAATGGGATGGGAAAACCAAAATATTCTGTGACTATTGTAGAATAGAGGAGATTAGATCCGTGAAGGCTTGGGGTATAGGAGCTTCTTTTTAAATAAATGACAGTGTTTTTTGCGACAGATCAAAAGTCTTACTGAAATGGTCACAGATAGAAATAAAACAGATCATGGTAAGTGATTACTGTTTTCTTCTAGCCCTACTATATACAGGAAAAGAGTCTTAAAAACTCATAACTCTTTGTTACAAACAGCACCATTTTTCTCTTTAATGATCCTCATGTGATAACCAGGGAAGACATGGCATATATGTTTCACAAAAAGTTTTTCAGGTATTACATTTCAATAAAGCCATAATAATTCTACTTTTAAGTATTATTACTTCTATTAGTACTACTACTACTAAAATATGGCTTATTTCTTTTTTGTCCACAAATGTGTTGCAATGTTCTTTTTTTTGGCTGTGATAAGCAATGAAATAATACAACTAAGAACCAGAAGGTGTATATTATTCATGTAAACAGATTATTCCTGTCAGGGTAACTATGTAGGTTGATGAGCCTCAAAGGAACCGGAGGAAGAGGAAATGTTTGAGAAGAAGGGGTAAAAGTCAGGCTGTCCTGGACTCAATTCCAAATTCCCCTTTCACTTTAGCAGGTCCAGGATTTCACCCAGGCCACTTTTAGAGCTGTTAAAATGTCAGATACAGACAGTTGTAGTTTAATATAGCACATCACATATGATCCATGTGGTATATCATAAAAGATATGTAAAATATCATACTGTATATTTTTATTTTAATGCCTTTGAAACCTATGCTGGTAGAAAGATAGTTTTGAGAGGTGCTTCACAACCCTGTATCTCACAGTTACTTTGGGGGCTGTGTGCTCTTAAAGAGGAAACTAGTGCCACTCTTTCAAGACTTTCCTTTGTTCCTAGCTTTGAATGTGAGGGGCTAAATCCTAGTTATCTTTCTGTACTTAAATTGTGTGTCTGAAGTTCGGAAGCTATAGAGGTCTGGGATTTCCCCCAGGCCACTTTTAGGGCTGTTAAAAATGTCAGAAACAGAGAGAGTTAGTTTAACATAGCATTTCACATATGAACTATGTGATATAGCATAACATATATGTATCATATCATATAAAATATTTGCATTTTAATGCCTTTGAACCCCACACTGTAAGCGGGATTATTTGTGCTTCACAACCCTATATCTCCCAGTGACTTTGGGGTCTGTGCTCTCTGAAAGAGGAAACTACAGCGCCACTCTTTCAAGACTTTCCCTTGTTCCTAGCTTTGCATTTGAGGGGCTAAACCCTAGTTATCTTTCTGTACCTAAATTGTTTGTATAAGGTTCGGAAGCTATAGAGATCTAGGATTTCTAGTTGACTCTGCCAGAAGGAAAACAGCCACAGAGGCAAAGGACTGCAGAGCCCCAGGGAGATTCTGGGGACCAAGGATGATTTGAGAAGCAGGGTCCAGTAAAACCACACATTCCCCAAAATAGTCAAAGAAATCTTAACAGCCCTTCTAATATTGGAATACAAACCATAGGCAATTGCTAAGACAGTACAGATAAAGCATAGTGAGCTGCTGATTTCAAAGAAATATCCATTAACTGAAGAGAGTCACAGACTTATTAGAGAGAAAGGAAGACATCTGTAAGATTCAGGTCATAAAGATCTCCATTGGGTGGGCAGCCTTCTAGGAAAATAATTGCTTACTGAGGTTCCAGACACTAGGTTTCAAATAAGGGCTGATCTTGGATCATGTGAAGAGGGGCAATACAGCAAGAATTGGGTTTTCTGCCTGAAAAGAGTGTCTGTTGCAGGATCATTGGGATCATTTTATCACCAAGTTTTAGCTGAACTTAAAAAGCTTATTAGATAAAATTACCACGTAGGCTATCAAATGTATATAATTGCTTATCATGCCAATTCATCAATTAGGTACAACTAATCCATTTACTATGGTAATTAGGTATACCTAGGGCATTGACTTATTATAGTCAATAGTAGAAAGCTAGCTCTCTGGCAAAATCAGATTTGACCAGTTTAAAGTGACAAATCTGGCTGGCTGGATGCTGACTAGTCATGTATAGCTAGAGATCACCTGTGATGGGGTACATTGGCCTGTGGAGACAGAAGAAGGGCACAGGAACTTAGCGAGGTCAACATCTCTTCCACACAGCATAACACCATGGGTGATAGCTCACCAGTTAATGTAGGAGAGCTGCCACCATCCCTGCCAAAATAGAGATGCCAGTGAGATTGTGTCCTTCTATCTAATGGGAAGAGGCAAATTCTCTCTGGTTCAGGATGTTTCTGGTCCTAATTTTATGGAAGCTTTTCTTCAGGTGTTTAACCTGTACCAGTGCTAGTCAGGCCTCCTCACTCAGTATTTTACCCTGTTTGTCATTCAGCCAGTTCCTAGAAATTTTCTTTGGGGGGAAAATGTCCCTTAAAAGAGTGAGGTGTCATTTCCCGCTAAATAATATCCATGCTCATTAATTGAAATACCAATCTACAGTTTTTATTAAAAGCATTATAGAACTGATATTTCCTTATTGTATTTTATTAATAGTTTGGTAGAATTGAAATGATATGGCGTGGAGCTCTACCAAAATGAGAACAACTTTGTTTCATTTTTTTCATGAAAATGTTTTTTTTTATTTTTAAGCAGCTTTAGTTATAATCTTTTTACTTTTTCTTTCTTGTTCTGTTCTTTTCTTAACAGCCCACAGCTGAACTCACTAGGCGGTACCTTTCATTGAGTCTATTTCAGTTTTGGCTGCTGGAGTTGCCGCATTTTGATATTCAGAAACAGCTGAGTGCCTGTCCTCTGAAAATGTCATGTTTTTAAGGGGTATTAATTTGAGCACTTGAAAAACCAAACACTAAAATGTGGAGCTGATGGAATAAAACTCTGTTAAAAGCATTCCTTTTACATGGCACTTTGGTTTTCAGATTTTCTATAGAAACGTTCTGGGCACATGTATTAGGGTTGGTTTTTTTAGAATTTGCTTGTTAAATGGTGACGTGTTTGGGACAGAGCATGTTTCCTCATGCCACTATGTGCAGTGCCTGCCTTGTCAAGTGCTTCTCCTCCTATTACTACTCATAACCTTAATAATGATAAACGTCACTGTTCATGGTGATGGAAAAGGAGAATGGCCAAAATGACTGAGCCACACTCAGTCATTGTTCAACGTTTTACCATGAGGTATTCCTGTGATATTCTTTTCCCATTGACATCAGTCAGACTCACAAGTAACAAGGTAGTATTAGGAGTGGGGCTACTATTTGGGTACTATTACCAGCATGGAGCACAGGAACTCCTTATTTGTCCTGCATCTGGGCAAAGAAAATAACATGCATGGATTTCCTGAATGCCATGGCTCCAATTAACTCACAGAAACCTAGCTAAGATGTCTCTGTAGAGCATAGCAGGTCAGGGATACACAACCTTTTCCAACTGAAAACCAGAATAATCTGCCCTTATAGGAGGTGGGTGGGTGCCAGGACCCGGGCAACACTGCCACTAATCTCCGCTCGCAGCACAAGTAGAATGCCCGTATTTGTCTTCATGGCAGCCTGGGGAGAGCACCTGAAGAAAGTGTCCCTCACCACCAAATGCCACCAATGCCCCACAATGCAGGCAACAGGATGGAAATGCCTGCTGTAGTCAATACCACAGCATAGGCATAATATGAATTAAAGCACTGTAATTCCATGTGCAGGTGGGACCTGGAGGTGGACATTGAAATGCTGGGCAAAGTTTAGAAAATTTTCAGCCTAAATAAAAACAGTTCCCAGGGAAGTGAAGTTATTATCTCATCAAACATAATGTCTGGCATTTCTTTTACAGGAGAAGAAAACCTTGCAGCTGCCTCTGTTGCTATTACTGTTATCCAGAAGGAAGTGTGTGCACAATCCCCAGGTCATGCTGTTTTTGTCCAGAGCTTCAGGCACAGCCACGTGAAGAGGAAATGAAGAGTGGGAACGAAACTTCTTCGGCAGACTTCATTCTGCTGGGACTCCTGAGCCGGACCAATGTACACATTTTCTCTCTGGCTCTGATCTTATTAGCTTTCATCACTGCTGTGTCTGGAAATGCTCTCCTCATACTTCTAATCCATGTGGATTCCTCCCTTCACACCCCCATGTACTTTTTCCTCAGCCAATTGGCCTTCATGGACATCTGTCAGACTCTGATTGTTGTTCCCAAAATGGCAGCAGGCTTTCAGAGTGCAGGCAACCCCATTTCTCCAGTTGCCTGTGGGGCTCAGATTTTCCTCTCTCTGACTGTGGGTGTGTCGGAGTGCCTTCTTCTGGCAGTCATGGCTTATGACAGGTATGCAGCCATTTGCAACCCCTTGCAATACCCCGTCCTCCTGAGCAGGAAAGTCTGCCTGGGCCTGACAAGTGGGGTCTGGATTGCAGCATCTGCAGATGCCTTGATTCTTGCAGCTTCTACAATGCAGCTTTCCTACTGTGGCTCTAAAGAGATTAACCACTTCTTTTGTGAGGTCCCAGCCCTGCTCAAATTGTCCTGCTCTGACACATCCCGATATGAAACTCTGGTGTTCGTGACTAGCGTTGTCCTTCTCCCCATCCCCTCTTCTATCATCGTAGCCTCTTATGCTCGCATCCTTGCTGCAGTCCTAAGGATGAATTCAACCAAACAGCGGAAAGCTCTGGCCACTTGTTCCTCCCATCTGACTGTAGTGGGCATATACTATGGGGCAGGCATCTTCATGTACATGAGACCCACCTCCTACCACTCACCAGAGGAAGACAAGATTGTGTCTCTATTTTACACTGTTGTCACCCCAGTACTAAATCCACTCATCTACAGCCTGAGAAACAAGGACGTCTTAGGTTCCCTAAGAAAGCTGTTTGGGAAATGCAGAGCCTTCCAACAAAATTGATAGAAGCTGTAGTTTACAACCTACTAAGTCTCATCAGCCTGAGAAGGATACTGGCACAGTTTTCTGGAACATTTAGAAGGAAGCTAAATTTTCTCAGTCACTTAAGAGCCAGTGCCCTACTGAGAATCAAAGGCTTTTGGACTCTATCACTTAAACAGTAAGAAACAAGTGTGAGCTAGGTTGCCCCACACTACCAGTTCACTAGTTTTTCCCTGTTCCAGGAAATTTAAACAAATTATTGCATACAGTGGGCATGTCTAAATGAGATGCTGTACTGTACAGTAGACTAATCTACTGCACAGTAAAGAATCACTGTCTACCTGTGTGGGGTATATACTGTTCAATAAATTAGTATATACAGGCAGCAGTTCTGTGCAGTAGCTAATACATGTAAAATACACGTAGTACATTAACTGTGCATTAGTTTCTGTGTAGTAGTGCACACGTAGCCTCTTACCAGGAGCAAATTTGCTTCTGGTCAGCCTAGACAGCAGAGGGGCACAGGGGACAGGGGATTTCTTGTCCCTGCTCCTTGTGCTCTTTAGCTCACAGCTCCCCTCAGAAGCTGGAAGCCGACCAGCACCAGGACTGGGGAGCTCTCTGCCCCCTATCCTGGTTCCTGGCTCCCAGTGTGGAGGTGGCTGCTCTGGGGGGCAGATGGGGGCTGGGGTCCCAGCCACCGATTGCCCCCTGTAGCTGCCAGCTCTGTGCTGTGCAGAATTGCTCTGGGGGGATATTGGGCATACTGGGAACCCAAGCAGAGCAACTGCCAATGAGCCTTGTGCCCATCCATCCAGCAGGAAACCTGCCAGCACGTGCCCCACACCTAGGACAGCTTTCAGTGAACCTTCTGCTGGGCAGGAACGCCCTGCCTGGGAGGGGGCTCTCTGACACCTGTGTGTCCCAATGGGCATCAGGCGAAGAGAGCTCGTATAGATGTGCTCCTGGGGAAGGCTTACTGTATAGTATTTTACTGCACAGTAAGCCTAAGGTGAATTAATAGAACATATTGACATGGCCACTGAAGACTTGATGGGGGCCTGAAATTTCATATTTCCCTTATGTTGACGCTTTGCATGTGGCCCACACCCTCCTACAGGAAATAGGTCAACTGCCAGGGCAACAAAAATGATCTGGGGCCTGGGATCCAAGACTTATGAAGAAAGTGCTGAAGACAGATATTTGGTAGGCCTGTGTGAAGTGGCTAGTATTCACTTCGGATTTGGTGAATCTGGGGGACAGTGATTCAATTTGGTGATTCGAATCACTGTCCTGAATCGATTCGGCCGAATCTGATTTGGAGATTCTGCCGCTGCTGAATCGGTTGAATCTCTGAATTAGACAGGCCCCCACCCACCGCCTGCTCTCCCAGCCCCTCCAACACATGGCTTCCCTGTCCAGTCTCAGCTCCTCGCTCTTTGAAAAAAAAAAAAAAGCCCTGTACTCACCGGCCCCTGCCAAGTGGGAGGGGGGTACAATCCCCACTAACCTGTGCTTTGTGGGGGGCTCTGCCACAAGCTTCCCAACACCCACTCACTCTCCCAGCCTCCCCAGGACTGCTCCACCCACTCCTGCTCCCGGTTCTTTAAAAAACAAAAACAAAGCGGGGGCTGAACTCACTGTCTCCTGCCAGGCAGGGGGGGCATCCCCACTGCCTCCAACTGCCCAGTGCTGCAGGATGGGGGCTCTGCCATGAGTCCCCAGAAGCCCTGAGGCTGCTACGGCAGCCTGTGAATTCAGGGCATTTTTTTTTTAAAGAACCGGGAGCTGGGGCAGGCAGGGCAGCCATGGAGGGGTGGGAGCTGGGAGAGCGGGCAGGGTCAGGGTGCTCATGGCAGTGCCCCCCATGCAGCGTGGGGCAGTGAGGAGCAGCAAGGATCACCCCCCACCTGGCATCACGTGGTGAGCCCAGGGCTGGTTTTTATTTTTTATTTTTAAGAGTGGGGAGCTGAGGCTGGGCGGGGCAGCCATGGGGGGGGGCGGGGGGGTGGAGAACAGGCAGAGGATGGTGGGGTTGCTCATGGGGCTGGGGGGAGCAGGCAGGGCATGTGGCCTGGCAGGGGTCACCCCATGGTCCCCTCCCCCTCCAGCCCCTGCTCCCCTGCCCCCTACTTACCGGCACAGAGTCCGGTTCCAGCTCCCTGTGGCAGTGAGTGGGGACTGCCTGGATCTTCAAAGCACTCTGAATCTTTTCTGAATTTATTCAGAGAGCTTCAAATTGATTCAGACCTTTTTACTGGTCTCCTGATTTGATTCAGATGGGGAATTTCGGTTTTCCAAATCAGGCTGAATCTCCTCCAAATTGAATCAGCTCCCAAAACTTCACATAGCCCAAATATTTGGCTCGGGGTATTAGGGCTGGAGAAGAAAAGACTGCCAGGGGGATTTGATAACACTCTTCAAATACCTGAAGGGTGATTCAGAGAGATCGAAGTTGGTCTTTTCTCTGTGGCGATAAGGGAGAGGACCAGGAGCAATGGCCTACATAGACTCTCGTTGTTAAAAGTCTCACAAGAAATCTTTTTTCCTTTTTTGTTTTGTTTGGGGTTTTTTTTGTTATTTCTTCACTTCTAGGCCTCTTCAACATACATTTTTTTCATGGAAAGTTTATCTAAGGAGCCAGTTACTACAGTTTATATTGATGCTGTATGCAATTTTATCACTTCTTAGGAGCTATTAAAAAAATCTAACCTAGGTCACAATGGAGGGACTTTTATTAGTGCTCGAGTGATGGCAAAGTACTTCTGTGGGTCATCATTTTTTATGGGACCAAGTGCATGGTTGGGATACACAAGCTTTCAAATTCAGTGTGTTCTTCTGCGGGTCGGGAGTTTTTTGTTCCTAACACAAGAAATTTGCTCCATGCTGTTTTATCCTAAGTATGAGAATTTTTTCTAAGTGTTCTCTTAGGCCTTCTCTCTTTAAACTGTCATTGACAGTTACAGGGGAAAGGTTTCTTCCCCACTCCACCTCCAGCATATCTCTGCACTTTGTATAGGTGAGGCTTTGTTAAAACCACCAGCCTAAGTCTGTGTTGAGTGGCAGAATTTAAACAGATTTTTCAAAGTGCTAAGGAGAGCTACAGGTGCCCTCTCATACATATTAGACTAATGTACAAACAGTCTCAGATCAAGCACCTGATTCTGTGGTCTGCAATCAAGGACTAGATTCCACTCATTTGTGTGAATCAGGTCCGAGGCCTATGGTTCTTCTACCATAATTTGCATCCTACAAATGATGAGAGGCAAATCTAACTAGGGCACATGTTCCTTTGTCCTTTCTTTGTTCCGGACTGTCTGTGTGAGAGGATGTGTTGCACTCGAATGTTTGAGGAATTGATGTTCTTGACGGAGAAACATCATGTCGAGTGAGTCAGAACCCAGAATTCTCATTCCACTAGAAAATCCAGCAGTAAGAGATCTGGTATTCTGTATTTAAACGAACTATTTACATACAACATGTCCCAAATTAAAACAGAAGTAACAAACAAAGAAAAAGCAAAAAAAAAAAACAAAACAAAACTACCCCTAGAATTTCATTTAAGAAAGCTTGAAACGTGTCGTCTTTTGTCCTTCCTGAAATGCTTTGTTCTTTCCCATGTCAAGACAGAGGTTGCCAGGAAATTTCCCTGAGCAGAACTTTGCAGAGTTTTCATACACCTGAATGGAGGAAGGTCTGCCAGAGCACCTGATGGGACTGAAAGTGCAACTTAATTAAGGACTTTGGACAAGAGTCCCCAAAGTGTGGGAATGTTTATGTATGTTGCTCCCCTTAGATTTCACGGCTGTTGCTGAAGAGGTGACATAATGCCCTCAAATCTTGACTTGGCCTTTAAAAGGCTGTGTTTTTATGACACGTGCTCCCTTCTGTCTGCTAGCTAATTTATTCATTTAGATGAAGAAGCACAATAAAAAGCCAGAGTTACACTGTCCCTTTCTTTAATGTAGATGGTCCTTGTTTAAGGCTGATTTCAGACTGTTTTTATATATTGCCCATGTTGCCTTTTTTCAACCCATATAAAAGTATTTTTTCAGGCTCTGGGCACTAATTGTTATCACATTATTTTAATTTTGAAGCTTAAATGGAGTTCATGCCTGAGGCATTTTAAAGAAATTTATTTCTTATGAAAACTACTCCTGCCCCATACTAAAGAAACGCCATGCCTACAACCGTCAGTTCTTTCATTTTAAAAGTAAAAGTAGTGAGAAAAGTAGTTCATATAGATTGCTAATGTACTTTCTTTAGAGCCAGTAACACATGATTTCCTGTAAAGGTACACATACCAATGGGATGGGAAAAGGAAAGGATTCTGGGAATATAATAGCATAGAAGAGAATAGCTATGTAAAGATTTGGGGTATGGGAGCTTTTTAAATGGATGACAGTATTTTTTGCAAGAGATCAAAATCTCTTTGTATAAATTTCTTACTGAAGTGGTCACAGAAAGAAATAAAACAGATCAAGGTCAGTGATTACTATTTTCTTCCTATCCTATTTTATACAGGAGAAGATTCTTTAAACCAGACCTTTCTTTATTACAAACAGTACCATATGTCTCCTTAATGAATCCCATGTGATAATCAGAGAAGTAGCATAGATATGTTTCACAAAATGTATTTCAAGTATTACAATTCAATAATGCCATTTTACTTTTACTCCTAATTATTGTAACTTGACTAGTATTATTAACAATAAAATATTTATTTTTTTTTTATAAACAAATGTACTGCAATGTGCTTTTTGATGTGATAACAAATGAAGTGATACAATTAAGAACTGGAAGATGGACATAATTAATTTAAACAGGTTATTCCTGTCAGCATAGCTACATAGGTTGATGAACTTCCAAGGAACCTGAGGAGCAGGAAATGTTTGAGAAGAAGGGGTAAAAGTCAGGCTGTCCTGGACTCCCATTCCAAATTCCCTGTTCACTTTAGCAGGTCCAGGATTTCCCCCAAGCCACTTATAGGGCTATTAAAAATGTCAGATGCAGAGAGATTTAGTCTAACATAGCATATCACATATGATCCATGTGGTATAGCATAACATATATGTATAATAACATATAAAATATTTCCGTCGTAATGCATTTGAAACCTACACAAAGAAGGACTGCTTTTGAGAGGTGCTTCACAATCCTGTATCTCACAGTTACTTTGGGGTCTGCGCTCTCTCAAAGAGGAAACTGAAGTGCCACTTTTAATAGACTTTGTCTTTTCCCTAGCTTTGCATGTGAGGGGCGAAATCCTAGTTATCTTTCTGTAGCTACATGGTATGTACAAAGTTTGGTCGTTATTGAGCTCTAGGGTTTCTAGTTCACTCTGCCAGAAGGAAAACAGGCACCGAGGCCGAGGACCAGAGCCCCAGGGAGTTTCTGGAGATCAAGCATGGTTTGACAAGCTGAGCCCCGGAAAACCACACATTACAAAAAAAAAAAAAAAAGGCAAAGAAATCTTAATAGCCCATCTAATATTGGAATACAAACGACTGACAATTGCTAAGACAATACCGATAAAGCATAGTGAGCTGCTGATTTGAAAGAAATATCCACTCATTGAAGAGAGTCACACAATCATTAGTACAGAAAGAAAGAAATCTTTTAGATTCAGGTCTTAATGATCTTGAATGTGTGGGCAGCCTTCTGGGCAAAATAACTTCTTACCAAGGCTCCAGAGACAAGGTTTCAAAGAAGCACTGATCTTGGTTCACCTGCAGAGGGGTAATACAGCAAGGATCAGGGCTCCTGCCCAAACCTGGGATCTTTATCAACAGTTTTTAGTTGATTTTAAAAAGCTTTTGAGATGATCACAAATCAGGCTATCAGATTTTAAAACTTCTTATCATGCAAATTCTTCATTAGGATATAATTATTACATCTAATATGGTGCTCAGGTATGTCTCATTGGTTTCTTAGGGCATAGACACATTTTAGTTGACAGTATAAAGCTAGCTCTCTGGCAAAACCAGATCTCACCAGTATAAAACGAAAAGGTTGGCTGGGTGAATGTTAATTTGTCAGGGATAGCTAGACATCACCTGTGACGGAGTACATGGGTCTGTAAAGTCAGGGAAGGGCATAGCAAGGTCTTCCTCACTGTTTCACACCATGGGTGTTATCTCACCAGTTAATCCAGCAGTGCCACCACTGCAGAAATAGAGAATTCAGTGAGATTGGGGATTTTATCTAATAGGAAGAAGCAAACTCCCTCTGGTTCACGGAGGCGTTTCTGTTCCTAATTTTATAGAAGCTTTTCTTCAGCTATTTTACCTGTACCACTCCAAGTCTAGCCCCCTCACAAAGTATTTTGCACTGAGTGTCATTCAGCCAGTTACTAGAAACTTTCTGAATTATTTCATTTGGGGGGAAAATGTCCCTTAAAAGAGTGAAATGTCCTTTTCCAATAAAAAATATCCACACACATTAATTGAAATACTGATTGACAGGTTTTTTTTTACCAAAAGCATTTTCGAACTGACATTTCTTCTTAATTATATTTTATAAGTGATTTAGTAGAATTGAAATGATATGGCACAGAGCTGAACCAAAATGAGAATAATTTTATTTCACTTTTTTCATGAAAATTATTATTTATTTTCAAACAGCTTTGGTTGTATTCTTTTCTACTTTTTTCTTTCTTTTTCTTTTCTTAAGAGCCTACAACTGGAGGCGATACCTTTCATCGAGTCTATTTCAGTTTTGGCTGCTGGAGTTGCTGTATTTTAGTATCCAGAAACAACTGAGAGCCTGTCCTATGAATTGCACATATTTTTAAGGAGTATCAATTCAAGCACTGGAAACACCGAACACTAAAAATGTAGAGCTGATGGAAAAAAAATTCTGTTCAAAACATTCTTTTTAACCAGTACTTTGGTTTTCAGAATCGCTATCGGCAGACAAGGTTCCTTGCTGGCCTCTGGCGTCTCTTGTATTCCATCCAAGAGCACAGAACAACTGCAGACTTCCTCCGCCTGCAGAAGGGTGTTTGCCCGGAAAGCTTGCAAAGAAGAATTTTTCCAACTATTTTAGTTGGTCTAATAAAAAATATCAGATTTACCCAAAGAACCTTGTCTGTCTCTGTCCCCAGACCAACCTGGCTACAGCCTATACCCCAGATTTTCTATAGAAACTTTCCTGGAAGCAGGTATTGGTTTTTTTTTTTTAACTTGTTTATTAAATACTAAGGCATTTGGGACAGAGAATATCTACTCATACTCCTACATGCAGTTCCTGCTTTGTCAATTGTTCCTTCTCCTATTACTACTAATAATGTTAATAATGATGAATGTCAATGCAGATGGTGATGGAAAAGGAGAGTGGCCAGAATGACTGACCCACATACAATCGTTGTGCAATGTTTTGCCATGAGGTGTTTCTGTGAGATTATTTCTCTTTGACATCAGTTAGACTCTCAAGTAACAAGGTAATATTAGGAGTGTGGCTACTATTTGGGTACTATTACCAGCATGGAGCACAGGAACTCATTATTTGTCCTTCACCTGGCAGGGAAAATAGCATGCACAGACTTCCTCAATGCCATGGCTCCAATTAACTCATTGAAACCCAGATAAAATGTCTCTGTAGAGCATAGTAGTTCAGGGATAGGCAACCTTTTCCAACTGCAAACCAGAATAATCTGCCTTTATTGGAGGTGGGTGGGTGCTAGCACCTGTCCAACACTGTAACTAGTCTCTTCTAGTGGCACAAGTAGAAGTCCTACAGCTGGAGTTACTTCTCATAGCAGCCTAGGGGCAGCACCAGCAGAAAGTGTGCCCCCACTGACAAATGCCGCCAAAGCCCCCAAACCCCTGGGCCAAATTCAAAGGTTATGCAGGCCGTAGGTTGCTGGTTTCTTCTGTAGTCAATTCTGTACCTGCAGCATAGATGTACCATGACTTAAACCACTGGAACTCCACACGTAGCTAGGGCCTGCAGCTGCATGTACTAACGCTAGGCTACTTTCAGAAACCTCTACCCTAATTAAAGACTATTCACAGGGAAATGAAGTTATTGTCTCATGAACCGTAATGTCTGGCATTTCTTCCACAGGAGAAAACATGCCAGCTGCCTCAGGTGCCGTTATTTTGTGCATAGGAGTGCCACAGGGAAAGTGTGTGCATATTCCACCAGGCATTTGGTTGTTAACCAGGGCTTCAGGCACAGCCACATGAAGAGGAAATGAAGAGTGGGAATGAAACTTCTTCGGCAGACTTCATTCTGCTGGGACTCCTGAGCCAGACCAAAGTGCACAAGTTCTCCCTGGCCATAATCTTATTAGCCTTCTTCATTGCCTTGTCTGGGAATGCTCTCCTCATATGTCTAATCAAAGTGGATTCCTCCCTTCACACCCCCATGTACTTTTTCCTAAGTCAATTGGCCTTCATGGACATCTGTCAGACTCTGATTGTTGTTCCCAAAATGGCAGCAGACTTCCTGACCCCAGGCAACCCCATTTCTGCAGCTGGCTGTGGGGTTCATATTTTCCTCTCCTTGACAATGGGTGGAGCAGAGTGCGTCCTTCTGGCAGTCATGGCTTATGACAGGTATGTAGCCATTTGCAATCCCTTGCAATACCCGGTCCTCCTGAGCAGGAGAGTCTGCCTGGGCCTGACAAATGGGGTCTGGATCGCAGCATCTGCAGATGCCTTGATTCTTGCAGCTTCTACAATGCACCTTTCCTACTGTGGCTCTAAAGAGATTAACCACTTCTTTTGTGAGGTCCCAGCCCTGCTCAAATTGTCCTGCTCTGACACATCCCAATATGAGACTCTGTTGTTCGTGACTAGCGTTGTCCTTCTCCTCATCCCCTCTTCCATCATCCTAGCCTCTTATGCTTGCATCCTTGCTGCAGTCCTAAGGATGAATTCAACCAAACAGCAGAAAGCTCTGGCCACTTGTTCCTCCCATCTGACTGTGGTGGGCATGTTCTATGGGGCTGCCATCATCATGTACATGAGACCCACCTCCTACCACTCCCCAGAGCAAGACAAGATTGTGGCTCTGTTTTACACCATTGTCCCCCCAGTACTCAATCCCCTCATTTACAGCCTGAGAAACAGGGGTGTCTTAAGAGCCCTAAGAAAGCTGTTTGGAAAATGCAGAGTTTGCCAACAAAATTGACAGCAGCTGTAGTTTACTATGTGCTACGTGTGATCAAACTAAGAAGGCTACTGCCATGGGTTTCTTGAACATTTAGAAGGAAGGTAAGATATAAAGGTGTGAGAAAATCCCCTCCACTCAGTCAGTTCACTAGTATTTATTTCCTTGTTGCAGGAAATTTAAACAAATAACTGCATACACTGGGCATATATAGACTAATCTACTAATGACCTGCTCAAAGGATTTAGGCCATGTTGGCACTCCTTTAGCAGTATGGCCTGCCTTACCACATTGATAACACACCATCCCATGTGGTGTTACCTTCAGTGGTTCTTGTTTTCTGTTTTCTTCTCATGGCCACTCATGCTAGGGGGTGTGAGGCCTCTACTTGCCATGAGTGTATCCTTCCCTAGGGCAGGCTGCCCAGGAATGGGGTATTGACAGCTGCCGGCCGTGCCGGCCTTGAGAGGGAGGATGCCATGACAGCATCATTCCCTAATGGAGACTGACCAGGAAACAGGTCCTGGCAGTCACTGTGTTGCGGACTGTAGTGTCTCAGCAGGGTGGTCTAGCTGACACTAAGTGTCCAGGCTGCAGCCATAAGCCTGGGCCCTTTTTGCTGTTTCACAGATGTTGCATTTCAGCAAAGTGGTGTGGGGCTGAACCCCAGCCATGTGTTGGCTGACAGACGTGGGCCAGGGCGAAGCTGTGGCACTTCTTGTTGCTTATTCAGGCCTCAGTGGTATACAGGCCTGGCTGGCTTTTTTTCTGCCCAGTGCAGGCCCAGTGAAATAGGCCTGGGTCTTCTTTTGTCCCTTTTGTACCGTATGCCCCAGCCAAGTGCTGTGGTTGGGTGCTAGGTCTGGTCCAAGCCCAAGGCAACATAGGCCTGGCCCGTTCTCTTGTTTCATAGCTGTTAGGTCTCAGCCAGGCAGTGTGGCTGAGACTATATGTCCAGGCTGCAGCTACACCGGCCTGGCGCTCTCTTGTACGCTCAGGCCCGGGTGTAGGACAGGCCTGAGCCCCACTTTTATTGTTTTACAGCTGTTGTATCTCAGCATAGCTGTATTGCTGAGCCCTGCTGTACGTTTGTTTGCTGTATGTTGGGCCTGGCACATTTTGGGCCTGGCACATGTTGCTTTTGTGGCTCTGTGTCCTGACCAGTGCCGTGCGGTTGGCACTGGTTGCAGTTCAGGCTCTTTTGCTGTTTGGCTGGCTTTCCTCTGAGTTCTCCTGCAGATTCCTGCCCCAGCAGAGCTGGGACGAGGACTAAAAACTTTGGGGTGCGATATACATGAAAATTGCCGTTTGCTCTTCAAATCCACCACATGAAAGTGAAGATCAGCACTACAGTTTTGCAGGGAGCAACAAGGGGCCCTTTGCAATAGAGAAGGACCTACACTCTCTAGCAGTTCCCTGTGGCACAGTGGACCCATGGAGAAGCTCATTGGACTCTCCGGTCAGGGCTGCCCTTTCCAGCCCCTTGCTGAAAGGCCGGTGTAGGGGGCAGGCCCCCAGAACTACCCACCGAGGAGTCCCAAGTCCCAGTCTGCCTGGGTATGGGTGAAGATCCCCATAAGAGGGTGCCACCTATAGACTTTGTTTTGTAGCTTGTAGTGTTTTAAAATTATAGTTAGTGTTTGACTTTTGTTTTTCTTTATGCTTTGTGATAAATTTGGATTTTGTGTATAGGCTGCTTGTGAGAAAAGGGTGGTTGGTTGTACTGGACACCCTGGTAATTTATTTAGTG
This sequence comes from Alligator mississippiensis, assembly GCF_030867095.1. Classification (NCBI taxonomy): domain Eukaryota; kingdom Metazoa; phylum Chordata; order Crocodylia; family Alligatoridae; genus Alligator; species Alligator mississippiensis. The sequence goes on along the minus strand of NC_081834.1, from coordinate 49,298,250 downwards.
TTTCCCAGGTAGAGTGGGTGGGGGCTCGAGCCAAGGTAAAATATATTTAGTATCCCCAAAATTGAACCCGGCCCTTGTTGCTGCTGACAGATGCTCAGCAGAAGGGCTACACTAAGTGCCACAGAAGTGCTGATACTGGCTCACCTGCAGAGGGACAATACAGCAGGGATCTCAGTTCCTGCCTGAAAAGAGAGTTTCTGAGGCCAACCTGGGGTCTTTATCACCAGGTTTAGCTGACCTAAAAAAGCTTACTAGATAAAGTTCTAATATAATAAAAGCCTTGCCACTTCCGGCTGTATGTCTGTCTCTCCATAACGCTCTGGAGCAGGCCAGGGCCCGGAGTAGCAGCAGCGGGGTGAGGGAGCGGGGCAAGACCTGGGGCAGCAGCAGCGGAGGGAGTGGAGAAGGACTCGGTGCGGTGGAGGGGGTGTTTTGTGGGGCTGAACCCAGAGTAGTGGGGGGAGGCTGGTTTCTATTCCTGCCCCCACCCCCAACACCTCCATCATTCCTGACGGGCATTGTGCTAGTAGCAGCACAAGCACCTTTAAAGCATTACATCATCCATGCTAGAGGCAAGGTGGTACAATTTTTGTGTGTATTGTACAATCATAGAACCATAGGGCATCTTTACCAGTGCTCCAGGGTGGGTGGGGGCGGGGGTGGGTGGCATTTTAATTAGAGCGTCTCACAGGGTCTTATATATTTAGTGTCCTGTGCTTCAAAACACTGGCGGGGGCACTTTAACTAAAGCGCTCAGATGAGCTTTAGTTAAAGTGCCCCAACCACCATTTTGAAATGCAGGGATGCTGAATACATGTGACACTGAGGTTGCTGGAGCATACTACTTTGAACGCTCCAGCAGAAATGATTAATCAATTAAGCAGAGTCTGCTCTGATGAGTTCTAATTAAAAAGCATTGGAGCAGGCCTTGGGCACATGTATAGGTACCAACAGAAATGCAGGGCTGGAAGAGACCTCTGGGTACGCTCAGGAACCAGGCGGTTCCTCCTTTTTGTGGAGTTACTGTCCCTTCAGGGTGTCCCTTCCCTGTTGTTTTTGCTCACAACAGGAATAAGCCGCTCCAGAGCTTTGAATGCTAGGTGGTTGCTGATATGATTGACATCTGGCTGGGAAACAGAGACATCCCTTCAGCACCTTGACATGGTTCCTTGTGCACAGTCTGTGGGATCCCGAGGGGATGGGAGGCTGTGCCATCCTCCACACTGTTTCCAGCAGCCCCAGGAATTACAGGGCCCAGGAAGGAGCTCTGACTTTGTGTGGGGTCGTTCAGGAATGATCCTGCCCAACCTGTCTGAACTCAGCCTCTCCTGGAGCAATGGACGGCCTGGTGTATCATTAGCTCCTAGGGAAAGGATCAAGACCACATGGGACTAGTGCCCAATTCATGGGGCTCCTAGGCTCCACAGCCCAAAAATGACTTGCTGCAGTCCCCAGGATGTCACTGCTACAGCCTGGGCCTCAGACACCCCAACTATACAGACCATAGCTACTGGGGTGGAAATGCTCAGGTGAGGGCAAGCTCACTTGGCTGCTGCTTTCCTTGTGCATCCCTTGTGAACAAGGGAGGAAGGGAGTTTTCCTTCCATTTTTAAAGTTTTCTTGTGGTTGCATGCATTCTTTTTGCCTTTAAGGTACAGCTCATCCTTTCCACCCCGAATCTGCCCTAAATTCAGAGGTACCATTTAGGACGTGGGAAATGGTGGTGCTACTTTGCTCCTCTGTCCTCACAGAACACTATCCCTGGGGGACCAGGCCCACAAAGATCTAAATCCCAGGCAGGACCACGCCTCTTGAGGAAAAGCTGTGTAACCAAGAAACATGAGGTTCTTTGTAGCTTGCCCCACTTGCTCCCAGCCTTTGCTCCCCTTGTCCAGAAGGGAACTCCTTACTTTTCTTCTTTTCCCAGTTCAACATCAGAAGCACTTTGCACCAGGATGTGGCTCCTTCTCATTCCCACTCCTATTCCAGTTGCTGGGGAAAGGCTCAGACAGAGTCCCAGCTGCATCCCCCAGGGCAACCAAGCACCCCTATGTGGCCCAAGGATGTTTGATTTCAAACCTTTGAGTAAGTTCCCCCTGATGTTGTCCTCTTCATTTAAACTCTGGAGCTAAGCATGTAATTTGGGAAATGCTGAGCTTTTGTTACATTGCAGAAAAGTTCTTTCCCTGGGGGCAGCTGCCTGGTGGGCTCTGGGGCAGTGATCTGGGCATATCACTTAGGCCCTGCTTAGTTTGGCAAAGGCAAGTAGTGACTGCAACATCTTCCAACCAGGGCATGCCTGGAAGTGAATTCAGAATGACCTGGGGAGGGGAGATGGGGTCTCAGTCTATTCCCTGGTGAGCATACGCCTGCTGCTCCCAGATCAGCAACTGTATGAGAAACGTCCAGGCCTCAGAGCACAGAGATGAATGACCTGCTCCTGGAGGCTCTTGTCGGGTAATGGGGCAACAATTGATGCTATTCATCCCTCCAGCTGTAGACAACAGGAGCTTGAGGAGGGAGGGATGGGCACCAAGCCCCTCTGCTCTGCTGCAGTCAGGGTACGGCCAGGCCACAGAGAGTGGTGTTTCCTATGCTCCCATGCCCTCCACACCCAGCTTCCAGTTTGCACCGCACAGTTGTGGCAATGCCCAACCTTGATTTATCATACTGCCACATCATCCTTTCTCCTCCCTAGCCCAAGAAAGGAGTGACATGAACTCAGAGATTCACTCTGAGGATTATGGCTTTTTTCCTCCTGCTTTCAACCTCTCCTATGCAACCTGCTGCAATCCAGGACAGCTCTGGGCAGTGCAGGGCTGCTGGGGAGGGGGAGGAACGGCCCCAGCTTCCCTCCACGGTTGAGCTGTTAACTCCTGACACTTGACATGGTCCTTCTCTTCCGGCATCCAGCAAAGGTAACTCTGGTTTTGTCCCAGGTGGGGATCTTGGCTCCAGCCTTGCCATTAACACAAAGAGGAGGAGAAGGAATATGGTTCAACTTCCAGTGACCTCTGGGGAGTCCACCGCCCCAACTGGGTGCTCCTGTGTTGGGACCATATTGTTTCTGTCCCTGAACACAAACAGATCTGTCCCAACCTTTTCTCAAGGGTGTGTTGGGATCTCATGAGGCTGCAACATGTCCTCCTTCGCCCACCCCCTCCTGATATCCGTTGTACCCGTTTGCACCCCTGTGTCCAACTTTGCGTGTTGTACCAACCAAGGTCACCAAGGACATCCTGAGTCCAACTAATTTTTAAATTCTTTATTAAAATTTGGGGTCCAACTATATGGGAGGTAATTTCGGCCTGGGGAATAGTGAAGGCCTGGCATGGGACTGTGGGTCCCTCCAACTCTTGTCCCTGCAAAAAAAGGGAAGAACAGGGGAAATGTTAGGAAAATGCTGAGGCTGCCTGGGGTCTGGGCACAAATATCTCATTTGTGGTCTCTGTGGTGCCCGTGCTGGCTGCTCACTGAGGTGGTCTGGGCTGAGCAGGACGCTGCCTGACTTCAGCTGTCCCTCCCTGCCAGTGCTGGGGATGCTCCCTTGTCCCACAGCTGTTTCAGGCACTTTTAAGCTGTGCAGAAAGGCTGTGGTCTCCCAGCACAATAGCACAGAGCCTCCTCCCTTTCCTGCATGGCTTTGTCACCTGCACCCTGACGGACCCAAACAGCTCATCCTCTCGGGTCCAAGCGGAGCCTCAGCCCCAGACAAGACCATCCCTGGGGAAGCTGCTTGGGGTGGAGGATATTGGGGGGCTCCAGAGGATCTGTAAGAGGGATGATTGGGAGGAAGGAAGAGGTGTCAGAGGCCATAGAGGAGGTGTGTGTGAGAGGGTCCCTGGCAGGGAGAGGACTCAAGGCACAAAGCTGCTCAACTCCCTGCTGTCAGAGCCAGAGCCAATGACGCCCTTCCTGGCTCCATGTAGGCAGGAATTAATGTCCAGGGAACTTCCACATGGGATTATGAACAAGCCCTTCACCTTCCTCCTCTTACCCAAGCCTCGGCCCCAACCGTTGGAGCCGTTCCTCCTCCTCCTCCCACTCCTGCTCCCGGTCCCAAAAATACTGCTCCGCCTGCTGCTCCTTCTCGACCCAGAACTGGAGGTTCAATGGGAAAAAGGAGGGAAGAAAGGAGGAGTCAGTGCAGACAGCAGTAAGTGACCCCACAGGACACATCCCCACAGACAGGCCAGCCACCCTGCCTCACCCCAATGCAGGGACACGTGAGACACACTTACATTCGACTTGATCAATGAATGTAACTGGGAGTGCACAATCATGCACACAGAGACCCTTCTTGAGTGCACAGGGACATACATGTATTTGCCACAACACCCTCGCATGTGAACACAGACTCCCCAGTGCAGGCCTCTTTCTCTGTGTGTGTGTGTTTGTGTTTGTGTTTGTGTTTGTACGCATCCATCATCCAGAGCCCAATAACCCCATGAGTGACCTCTCACCACACACAGACTCATCCACCCCTTGAGATCACAAGGCCATGCCCCAGGACTTCACCTTTCTACGTAGTACCCCCAGTTTCTCTATGCCGTGCAGCCATACAAGGGCTTTTTCCAGCTCTTCCAGGTTCCGGTTTCGTTGGTCCCATTTATGGACAGGGAGGAAAGCCTGGCAGCTCTGAATTTTCAGGCAGTCCTGGAGACTGGTGACATCCTGCCAGGAAACAGAGAGAGTCCTTTAAGCATCTTAACATGGCCATGGGTGGTGGATCCTTCTGCACACTCCATGGGATCCCGAGGGGGTGGGAGGCTGTGCCGTCCTGCACACTGTCGACAGCAGCCCCAGAAATCACAGGGCCCTGGCAGGCAGCTCAGACTCTGTGCAGGGTCGCCCAAGAGGGCTCCTGCCCAACCTGCCTGAACACAGCCTTTCCTGGAGCAACAGGAGGCCTGAGGCACTATTAGCTCCTAGGCACTGGAACGAGACCACATGGGAGTAGTGCTCAAAGCACAGGGCTCCCAGGCCCCATCCATGGCTCTGCCAAAGACCCTCATGCAGCCTGTGCCTTGGTTTCCCCATCTCCACAAGCAGACCATGGGCACATGGTTGGAAATGCTGCCACACTCACCTGGTTGGTGCTGCCGGGTTCCAGACGTCTGTCCATTGCCCTTGTCCGGCCTTGCGGGGGGGAGCTGGTCTTGGACCTGGCAGGAGGGGTCCTCATGCTTGCAGGAGGAGTTAGCAGGATTAGCTTGTTTTGCCTGTGGCCCAGGACCAGGAGCTCTGGGAGCTGGAGGAAGGGAAGAGAGGATTGGCAGAAGGCACTCGGGGGCCCAGTCTCCCCAGGTGGGGATGACCTACTTTTTGCAGTTTATGGGAAAGCAGTAGGGGCATTTTCCCTATGTAGTGTGGAACACCATGGTCCTGAAGTCCTAGGTCCTGCCAAAGACTATTATAGTCCCTGCTCCCCCTTGGGAAAGCTCTTCTTTTTCTGTGGCCAGGTGCTTTGAGAGGTAATATTGTAGGCCCTGAAGCTACTGAAATCTTCAGCAGCAGGAACTGAAGGGAAAAGCTGAGGGTGAGGATGAGGACATGGGAGGCAACGTTTATGTAATTATTTGGGTCCGTATTGTTCAGAAATCCCACATGTTTTTCCAGAAGACCGGGTGAAGGAGCCTTGCAAAGCTGTTAGGTCAGATCTGATAGGAATGAACCACCATTAGCATGTCTAAAAGACGGCCAGATGGCACCAACCTTGGGCAAGTGTTGCACTCTCCAGCCCTCAACAACACCTTGCTCAGGGCACTACATTTCTCATCACGCCTCTGCAAGACAGGCAGTCACTGTTGCAGGTTGGCAGAAGCCCAAACATGAGATTTAAATGTGATTCCATTTCAAAAGCCCAAACTACAGACCAGAACCATAGGGGTCTACACTAAACACATGGAGAAGCAGCAGGAAAAAGGAAGACAGCAACACTCCAGAAGACAGCCAGAAGAGACTCACAAATTGCATAGTAAGAGGTTGCAAGGAACCCCGAGCACATGAGAAGGGAGAAACTAGACAATGTCCTACACTGGAAAGCCGCAGGTGAGAGACAGATCCAGAGTGCAAGACTTCGCCACCGAGAGCAAGAGAAACGAAGGAGAAGCCCTAGCAAGCCACTTACACGCACTGGGCGGGATCCTGGTCTTCTCTCCATTCTTGGTTTTTTTTCTGGAAACTGTCCTTATAAACTAGGGGGTATCTTATCACTAGGGGTTGTTAGTAACTTCTCAAAAACTAATTCCTACTAATTCTAAGATAACTCTACTGACTATACACTATTAAGCTACAAACTGTATAAACTAACTAATATTAACCTACCAACTAAGCTGCTAACAATATAAATCCGAATCACTAATCCTAGAAATAGAGGGACAACAATAAACAACACCTGGGAAACCTAGTCAAACTAACCACTCACTCTCGGGGGATACCAGCAGAGGTATGGGAAGAAATACTCGAGGCTGCCTTTTTCCCTCTCACATCACAAGTCTCCCTGGTGACAAGATGGCCCGTGTCATAAAGGAGCATGTGATGTAAAGCAACCTGTGTCAGGCCCTGTACCTGGGGTTTCCAACCAGGCTGCCTCGGATATCCATTTTTCTTTCAAGTGTACACATGCATCTTTATTTCTTTCTGCGTAAATAAAAAAAAGACAGCGGGGCAGGGGGAAGGGATATTCCTCCGTTTCCTGTGCCTCCTCTTCCCATCTTCCCCATGCCTGTCCCCGCAAAAGGAGAAAAAATATTTTCCTGAAAGACACTGTGCCTTGCCATCTGATCAATAGTTTATATAAATCCTTCCCCATGACTTGGGAAAAAGTGATGCTTTGTCATGAAATCCCATTACCTAAGCTCCTGCGTGGGATCAGGAATCAAAACACGTCTGATTTTCCCTGTGCACCTCTTGAGAACAGGGTGTCGGAGATTTTCCTTTGAATGTCTAGGTTTTCTGTGGCTGGATTCCCTCTTTTTGCCTTTACATTTGATTTCATGGCTGGAACAAAACAAAACAAAAGTTAGTAGTCAACAAGGTCCTTGCAAGGATCCCTTGCTCTAAAACACCAATGTTAAACTCATCTGGACAGCTAATTTTCCCAGGTGCAGTCCATGGCTTGCTAGGGGCTCTCCTTCATTTCTGCTGATCTTGGCTGGAAAGTCTTGCACACTGGTTCTCTCTACCCCAGTGGTTTTCCACAGCAGGACAGTGTGTGCGTCTGTGCATGCTCTCCCATCTCATGCTTGGTGGTCCTTGCTATCTCTTGCTTCTGTGAGTCTCTTCTGGCTGTCTTTTAGCCTTGTGTTTTCTGTTTCTTTTTCCTCCTGCTTCTCCATCCGTTTAGTGTAGACCTGAATTCTCCTGATCGGTAGCTTGGGCTCTTGGAAGGGAGTCACTGTCTGGTCTCATCTTTGGGCAACCTCCAACCTGAAATAAGGACCAGCCTTATAATCCCAAAATGCACCCCACCTCCCAGTCACAACCATCCCCTCCCTGGCTCTGTTCAGGAAAAGAGAAGGTGAAATCCTCAGGGACCAAAGTAATTCCCATGGGAATGCAGCACAGCTTCCTCCCGCACAATACACGCCTGCCCCAGCTGCAGGGGAGCCAGCAGTCCCTTGCTCCTGTGGTGCTCCAAAGGTACTTTGCGGTGGTCCCTCTAAGACAGGACTTCAGAGCTGCTTCTCTTATTCAAAGCTACTGCTGTAAAATTAAGTTATTCAAAACATTTTGTAATGGCTTCCCATGCCATAGATGGGTTTCATCAACAGACTGAGAAAGACAGAGAGAGAGAGAGAAAGGACAGGAGTTTGTACTCTAGGGAATTTGGTTTCCTATATAATAAGATCACTGCAGCCGGACACCTCTTGCATGTAACAAGCTTCTGCTGAAGTCTCATCCCCACCAAAAGGGATCAAATACAATGGAATAACCCGTCACCCACCTCCTGAGTCCAAGAAACTGTTTGCAGCAGGTCCTGGAGCTTCTCTGGTCTCAGAGTTCAAATGAATCCAAAATGTGCCAGGATAGGCAATTCTTTGCAGATTTTATTCAAAGACACACATTGTCTCCTCAGCCAATGTCTGCCTATCCTCACATATTTAAGGCCAGTGAGTTTTAACCAATTGCTCTGCCCTACTGTCTATGTGGGTGACTGAAGCAATGTGAGAGCAAAGGGAATGATCAGACGGGGTCAGCAATAGCAAGTGGGAAGTATCATTCCTACTTATAGGAACACCCGGGGCAAAGCTCTACCCAGGAGATCTCTTACAATCTTTTCTCCAGTGCCTGATGCTGAAAGCTTGCAAATTAAAAAAATATTTTTGTGCCAAAATCTTTTAGGTCTAATAAAAGATATCATCTTTACTTCGAGCCCTGATTGCTTCCAATGTAGAAGTACTCTTTGGCTCACTGCCCCAGCCAGAAACTTCAACCATGGAAAGCTTACTGAAAATGGTGTTTGCTAACCGGCTTCTCCTGTCACTCATTCTCTCACAGTGTCTGATGAGCTCTAGCTGCCATGTTTCAAGACACCAACTTTCTTACATGATGGGAAGGCACATGGGCACAATCTAGCATCTTACTGGGGATATTAGGGGCACACCTCTACCTGGAGTCCACCAGACATGATGAGATCTCATATAAGAGACACACTTTGCCTCCAGCTTTCATGAGTTTTGCCCCAGAGTGGGCAGGGGACAGGCTGCAAATGGGCATACAAAATGTGGGACTAATTTTAGAAAATCTTCAGCCTAAATAAACACTATTTCCAGGGAAGTGAGGTTATTGTTTCATCAACCATACTGTCTGTCATTTGTTCCACATGAGAAGAAACCCTGCTGGGTGCCTCAGTTGCTATCGGTATTCTCCAGTAGAAGTGTGCACAATCCCTCATGACTTGTCCAGGACTTCAGGCACATCCACACAAAGAGGAAAAGAAGAGTGGGAATGAAACTTCTTCAGCAGACTTCATTGTGCTGGGACTCCTATGCCAGACCAATGTACACATGTTCTCCCTGGCCATGATCTTATTAGCCACATACCTTTTCCTCAACCAATTGGCCATCATGGACAACTGTCAGATGCTAATTGTGGTCCCCAAAATGTTAGCAGACTTCCTGACCCAGGAACCCCCATTTCTCCAGTTGGATGTGGGACACAGATTTTTCTCACACTGGAAATGGGTGTATCAGAGTGCCTCCGTCTGGCAGTCATGGATTATGACAGATACCTAGCTGTCAGCAACCCCTTGCCGTATCCCTTGTGAGCAGAAATATCTCCTTTTTTTAGCTGCAAGGGTATAGATGGGAGCATCTGATTTAATCAGTGACTCTCCCTTATTGTGGCTCAGAAGAGACTGACCACTTCTTCTGTGAGGTCCCAGCTCTGCTAAAATTGTCCTGCTCTGACAACTCTCAGTATGAGACTCTGGTGTTTGTGAGTGGCATTGTCCCGCTCCTCATCCCTTCTTCCATTACACTAGCCTCTTGTGCCTTTATCTTCTTTAGGGGCCTGAGGATGAACTCAACCAGAGGACAGCACAAAGCTCTGGCCACTTGCTCCTCCCACCTGTCTGTGGTTTGCATGTTTTACGGGGGAGCCATCTTCATGTACATGAGACCCAGCTCCTACCACTCACCAGCACAAGACAAGATTGTGTCTCTGTTTTACACCATTGTCACCCCAGTACTGAATCCACTCCTCTACTGCCTGAGAAACAGAGAAAGTCTAGGTAAAGAATGTCAACCTCCTCTCTCTTATCCCGGTGCTGAGTTACCTGGTTGTAAAAGGAGATGAGGTTGGTAAGACAGGACCTGCCCCCGATGAAGCCATTTGCTGGCTGTCATTCAGATTCCTACCTTCTGCAAGCATATCTCACATAGACTCATTGATAATTTTTTTTTCAGGATTTTGCCTGGGATAGAAGTTAGGCTAATTGACCTACAGTTGCCCGGGTCCTCTCTCCTCCCCTTCCTGATTATGCGCACAACACTGGCCCTCTTCCAGTCTTCAGGGACCTCCCTTGAGCACCGCTGAGATGTTAGGAAGCTATGCTAGAAATTCAGGTTCAAATATCTGAATTAACAAATTCAGGTGAACAGGTTCTACAAGCCCAGGCCTTCTCCTCCCAGGTGGGTGCCTAGTCGCCTGGTTATTAAGGCAGAACACAAGACGCTTGTGAGCATTTTTCTGAGTAGGCTCTCAGGCCTTCTCTCTCTAAACTTTCATTGGCACAGCTATGACAGTTATAGGGGAGAATTTCTTCCCTCCCCCCACAGCATACTTATGCATTTGGTGTAGGTGAGGCGCTGTTAAAACCACCAGCCTGGACTCTGTGTTGAGTGGCAGAATTTAAAGAGATTTTTCAAAGCACTAGCGAGAGCTACAGATGCATTCGCATACATATTAGACTAATGTACAGGCAATCTTAGATAAAGCACCTGATTCTGTGGCCTACAATCAAGGAATAGATGCCACTCATTTGAGTGAATCAAATCTGAGGCCTATGGGTCTGTTCTTCTCCCATAATTTGCCTCCAAAAAATAAAGCAATGTATATCTAACTAGACGATATTTCTTTGGTCTTTCTCTGTTCCAAACTGTCTATGTCAGAGGGATGTGTTGTGTTCGAATGTTTGAGGAATTGATGTTCTTGATGGAGAAACATCATGTCGAGTGAGTCACAACCCAGACGTCTCATTCCACTTGAAAATCCAGCAGTGAGAGATTCGGTATTCTGTGTTAGAGTGAACCGTTCACCTATGACATGTCCCAATTTTTACAAAAAGGCAAAAACCCTATCCCTAGCATTTCTTTTAAGAAAGACTGAAACATATTGTCTTTTGGCCTTCCAGAAATGTTTGTTCTCTTCCACCTCAAGACAGAGGTTGCCAGGAAATTTCTCTGAGAAGAACTTTGTAGAGTTTTCCTTGCAGAGAATGGAGGAAGCTGTGCGAGAGCACCCACTGCAGGTTAAAGTGCAACGTAATTAAAGACTAGGGACAAGAGTCCCCAAAGTGAAGGCAAGTTTGTGTATTTTATCCCCTTAGATTTCAAAGCTGTTGCTGAAGAGGTGATGTAATGGCCTCAACTTTCACTTAGTCTTTTAAAAGACGGTTTTTATGACGTGTGCTGCCCTCTCTCCACTATATTTTTCAACTCATACAAATATTTTTTCAGGCTCTGACCAAGAATTTGTATTACATTATTTTAATTTTGACTTAAAGGGAGATCATGCCTGAGGGATTTTAAAGTAATGTATTTCCTTTAAAAACTACTGGTGCCCCATACTAAAGAAACACCATGCCTAAAACAGTCATTTCTTTAAGTTTAAATGTAAAGATAGGGAGAAAAGAAGTTCACATGGATTACTAATGTGCTTACTTTAGTGCCAAAGCCACATTATTTCTTGTAAATGCACATATACCAATGGGGCGGGAAAAGGAAAAGCTTCTGTGAATTAATAGAATACAGGAGACTAGATCTGTAAAGATTTGGGGTACGGGAGCTTCTTTTTTAGTAAATGACAGTGTTTTCTGCAAGAGATCAAAAGTCGTACTGAAGTGGTTACAGGAAGAGAGTAAACAGATCAAGGTAAGTGATTACTGCTTTCTTCTACTCCTGTTTTATAAAGAAGACTCTTAAAAACAGATATTAATTTATTACAAACAGCACCATTTTTTCCTTAACAATCTCCATATGCTAATTCCAGAAGAATTGGCAAAACATCTTTCAGGCACTACATTTCAAAAAAGCCATATTAGTTTTACTTTTAACTATTATTACTTCCACTAGTATTATTAATAATAAAATAGATGCAAAGTTTCATGGATGTTAGGGTCACAAGGGACCTCAACTGATCATCGAGTCTGAGCCCCTGCCCTGGGCAGGAAAGAGCACTCGAGGTCAGATGACCCCAGCCAGATGCCTCTCCAGCCTTCTCTTCAAGACCCCCAAGGTCGGGGAGAGCACCACCTCGCTCGGAAGCCCATTGCAGATTTTGGCCACTTTTGCCCTTACCATAGGGTTTATTTAGGTGTTTTTAATCTAGAAATATGCTGCAATGTGCTTTTTTTTGATGTGATAAAGAATGAAATGTTACAATTAAGAACTGGAAGGTGGATATTATTAATGTAGAGATTATTCCTGTCAGGGTAGCTACGTAAGTGGAAGACCTTGAAAGGAACCGGAGGAGGAGGAAATGTTTGACAAGAAGGGGTAAAAGTCGGGCTGTCCTGGACTCCATTCCAAATTCCCTTTCCACTTCAGCAGGTCCAAGATTTCCCTCAGGCCACTTTTAGGGCTATTAAAAATGTCAGATACAGAGAAATTTAACATAACATATCACATATGATCCATGTTGTATATCATAACATATATGGGTATTATCATATAATATATTTTCATTTAACGCCTTTGAAACCCACACTGTAAGAAGGATTGTTTCTGAGAGGCGCTTCTCAGCCCTGTATCTCACAGTTACTTTGGGGTTTGTGCTTTCTCAAAGAAGAAACTACAGTGCCACTCTTTCAGCACTTTCTCTTTTCCAAGTTATCTTTCTGTGCCTAAATGGTATGTACAGAGTTTGGTAGCTGTAGGGCTCTAGGGTTTCTAGTTGACTCTGCCAGAAGGAAAACAGGCACCGAGGCAGGGGACTGCAGAGCCCCAGGGAGATTCTGGAGATCAAAGATTGTTTGAGAAGCCGGCTCCAGGAAAACCACACATTTCAAAAAACAGTCAAAGAAATCTTATTAGCATGTCTAATATTGGAATACAAACCAGAGGCACTTGCTAAGACAGTGCAGATAAAGGACAGGGAGCTGCCGATTTAAAAGAAATACCTGCTGTAGTCAATTATGTGTCTATAGCACAGCCACAAAATGAGTTAAACCACTGCAACTCAACATGTAGGTGGGGCCTGCAGCTGGACGTAGAAATGCAGGCCTAATCATAGAAAATATTTAGCCTAAATAAACACTATTCTCGGGGAAGTGAGGTTATTGTTTCATCAACCATAATGTCCATCATTTCTTCCACAGGAGAAGAAAACCTGCTGGGTGCCTCCGTTGCTAATAGTATTATCCAGTAGGAAGTCTGTACACATTCGCTAAGGAGTGTCGTTCTTGTCCAGGACTTCAGGCACAGCCACATATAGAGGAAATGAAGAGTGGAAATGAAACTTTTTCAACAGACTTCATTCTGCTGGGACTCCTGAGCCAGAGCAATGTACACATGTTCTCCTTGGCACTGATGTTATTAGATTTCATCGCTCCCATGTTTGGAAATGCTCTCCTCATACTTCTAATCAAAGTGGCTGCCTCCCTTCACACACTCATGCACTTTTTCCTCAGTCAGTTGGTCTTCATGGACATCTGTCAGATGCTGATTGTTGTCCCCAAAATGCTAGCAGAATTCCTGACCCCAGGTAACCCCATTTCTCCATCTGGCTGCGGGGCTCAGATTTTTCTCACACTGACAATGGGCATATCAGTGTGCCTCCTCCTGGCAGTCATGGCTTATGACAGGTACATAGCGATCTGCAACCCCTTACAGTACCCCATCCTCATGACCAGGAACATCTGCTTTCTTTTATCAGCTGCGGTCTGGATGGGAACATTGGTAAATGCCTTGATTCACACAGTGTTTACACTGGCTCTCCTCTACTGTAAAGAGATTGATCACTTCTACTGTGAGATCCCAGCCCTGATCAAATTGTCCTGCTCTGACACCTCTCGATATGAGGCTCTGGTGTTCGTGAGTAGTGTTGTTCTGGTCCTCATCCTTTCTTCCATTATACTGGCCTCTTATGCTTCTATCCTCTCCAGGGTCCTGAGGATGAAGTTCACCAGAGGACAGCAGAAAGCTCTGGCCACTTGCTCTTCACATCTGACTGTGGTGGGCATGGTCTACGGGGCAGCCATCTTCATGTACATGAGACTCAGCTCCTACCACTCCCCAGGGCAAGACAAGATTGTGGCTCTGTTTTACACCATTGTTCCCCCAATGCTGAATCCACTCATCTACAGCCTGAGAAACAGGGATGTCTTAGAAGCCCTAAGAGAGCTGATTTGGAAATGCAGCGTCTTCCAGCAAAGTTGACAGAAGCTGTAATTTCTTAAGAGCTGTGTCACATTAAAATGAGAAGTTTAGAACATTTAAAAGTCCAGCCCACTCTCCCAGGCACTAGTGTTTTCCTGTTGCAGGATATTTATCCAAATTATTGCATACAGGAAGACTTGATGGGGGATTGAAAGTTTGCATTTCCCTTATGCTGACCCTCTGCAGATGGCCCAAAACCTCCTGCAGGATATAGGTCAAGTGGCAGGCCACCAAAAATGATCCAGGACCTGGGAGTCAAGATTTATGAGGAAAGGTTGAAAGTACTGAGGATATGTAGCCTGGAGAAGAAAAGACTGCCAGGAGCTTTTAATAACAGTCTCCAAATAGCTGAAGGGTGAGTATAGAAATGATAGAAATAGGCTTTTGTCTGAGCTTAGTGGGGACAGGACTAGGAACGATGGCCTCAAGGTGCAGCAGGGCAAATTTGGGCTGGAGAATAGGGGGAACTAGCTGACTTTGGGACTGGTCAGGCATTGGCACAGGCTACCTAGCGAAGCTGAGGAGTCTCCAGGCTTGGAAACGTTCAAGAGGAGGTGAAATAGATACTTAACTGGGGAGGCTTAATTAGGGGTGATCCTGCTTTGAGCAGGGGGCTGGACTAGATGTGACCTTGTGAGGTTACTTCCAGTCTTACTTTCCTATGATCCTTTGAGTCTAAGTGCTTTGATGCAGACCCTCCCAACAACTTTTAAAAGCACATCTTACTTCAACTTGGTCCCTGTTCTTATTCCTTGTTCCTGACTTCCTTGTATGACAACCTGGTTGTCACCAGGGCTGGGTTTTGGTTTTCTACATATCGTTTTTGGCACTGACACAGACACATTTCCATTCCTCAATCCATAAGCTTCCCCACAGAGTGAGCAGTAGGAGCCAGGGCACCTACCTGCAACACTGTGGATGTGCAGTGGGCATGAAGCCTTAAAACACCCTCAACAATTGCCCAAACTTAGCAGGACGTAGGAAGGCAGATGGAGAGAGACTCTCATCTTTGCCCCTGCAGAATCAGGGTACTCTCAAATAAGAAGCTGAAAACCTTCATTTCCCACAAATGATTTGAGTCTGAAACATTTGGGCTTCCTAGCAATGCACATTAACCACCACACTACAGATCTGTCTTTGGAGCTCATTTTGAATCTCCACCTCTGGGCAACCATGAGAAGGAGGTGTGTGGAAGATGTGTGCAACCAAGAGGATGGGAGCAAAGCAGATAGTAAGAGGCAGCTGCTCTTCTAGCACAGAGAGAGCCCTGGGTAGTGACTGCCCAGAGATTGTAGTGGTTAGCGTGCTATGCTAAAAGTTAGAAAGATTCACATTCAAATACCCTTGGGGTGAACAGGTTCTTCAACCCCTGTCCTTCACTTTTGCCAGCGCGTGACCTAGTTACTTGGTTATTGATGCAGAAGACAAGATGCATGTTTCTTCCACTCTCTCAGCCCGCTGCCAGTGCCCATGCCTGGTCTCTGTGTATGCATCATTTTACGTAGATGCAAGAACAGATTCCTTCCTGTGCATAAGTGTCAAGAATGACATATAGACAAATCCATGAACTGGTCACAGAGACAACCAAGAATGAATAGACTATGTCCTCGCTGAGCTTCTTCTTGAAGGGTGGATATCACTCACTCACTCACTCACTCACTCACTCACTCACTCACTCACTCACTCACTCACTCACTCACTCACTCAAACATGTCAGGTTTTATACTGTCAGCTTTCTCCTGCTTATTGTTCTCAGGTCGTCTGGACTATTTTTGACCCAAACCTGTCTCTTGGTTCCTGATTTTGAACCCTGCCCTGGCCTCTTTCTTAGCTACTGTGTCTGGCCCCTGCTGAAGGACTTAATCATGTGGGGTGACTGCCTGTGTTCTTGTTAGTGAAATCTGGTGATGACTAAAGCCACTAGACTGATTAAGCCCGAATGTGGCAGATACTTCACATCATGTAGACCATAAGAACATAACTGCTGTTTACTGGTTCAGACCATAGGTCCATCTTGTCCAGTATCCTGTGTCACACAATGGCAGAAAGTGGAGGCAGAAGGGGAGAATGAAATGACTCTAAACAGGATTTTTTACCCTACGCTTCCTCTCACACTTGCAGCTTACAGCATTTAAGGCCCAGGAAGTTACATAAAGATGTAGGCACTTCACAAGGTATAAGAAATTCAGAAGGTTATAGCAAAAGCCAGGTACCACTTTACTTCAGAAAGGTGGTGAATGGTCTCATCCTAGGTATCCAACTGGCCTTGGCTCAGAGCTGAGTTGATCTATGTAGGCTCCCAAAAGTCTCTCCAGAAATCTTTTTTTCCCTTCATTACTTCACTTCTAGGCCTTTATGGCAATCATTTTCCCCTGGACAGCTTACCTGAGGAACCAGGTACTACAGACAGGTTATAATGATGCTGAATGCAATGCTCTCTCTTCTTAGGAGCAGTTATCAACAAAATATAATCCTGCTCACAATAGAGGGCATTTTAATATGGCTGGAGTGACCGTGTAGCTGGGATGGTACAAAAAAATATGTGAGTGGCCAAGTAATTTGTGGGTGATAAAATTTCTTGGACCAGCTGCATGGATAAGCAGTGTGGATAGGCTTGTCACACTTTCAGGCCTTTTCTCAGGCCTTCTCTCTTTAAACTTTCATCGACACAGGTATGCCAGTTACGGGGGGAAGGTTACTTCCCTCCCAACCCCCAGCATAGTTCTGCATTTGGTATAGGTGAGGCTGCATTAAAACTACCAGCCTAGACTCTGTGTTGACTGGCACAGATTTTTCAAAACGCTATGGACAGCAACAGATGCCTTCTCTTACATATTAGACAAATGTACAGGCAGTCTCAGATAAAGCACCTGATTCTGTGGTCTGCAATCAAGAGACAGATTCCACCCATCTGAGTCGAATCTATTCAAATCTGAGGCCTCTGGGCCTGTTTTTCTATTATTATTTGCATCCTACAAATCGTGATGGAGAAGCATCGTGTAGAGTGAGTCAGAACCCAGACGCCTCGTTCCACTAGAAACTCCAGCAGTGAGAGATCGGGTATGCTGTATTAGACTGAAAACAGTCAAATATGACATTTCCCACTTTTAAATAAATCCTACACTTAGACTTTATTTTAAAAAAGACTGAAATGTATTGTGATTTGTCCTTCCTGAAATGCTTTGCTATCTCCCACCTCAACACAGAGGTTGCCAAGAAATTTCCCTGAGCAGAAGTTTACAGAGTTTTCAAACAGCTAAATGAAGGAAGGTCTGGCAGAGCACCCGCTGGAGCTGAAAGTGCAACTTAATTAAAGACTTGACAAGAGTCCCCGAAGTGTGGGAAAGTTTGTGTATTTTCCTCCCCTTAGATTTCAAAGCTATTGCTGATGAGTAACGTAATGGTCACAAACTTGACTTGGCTTTTGTAAAAACAGTGGTTTTTTGACCTGCCTGCTCCCCTCTCTCCACTACCGAATTTAGTCAATTACCTGGAGATGGATGTTGAAAAAGTGTGCCTTTATTCAATGTAGAATATTTTTTTTAAGACTGATTTCAAATTGTTTCTATAGATTGCCCATGTTGCATGTTTTCAGCGCTTTAAAATATTTTTTCAACCTGTGGGCGAGAATTGTTCTTATATTATTTTAATCTTGAAATTGAAATGGAGCTCATGCCTGAGAGATTTTAAAGTAATTTACTTCCTTAGAAAATGACTGCTGCCCCTTACTAAAGCAATGCCATGCCTAGAACAGTCACTTCTTCAATTTTAGAAGGGTTTTTCAAAGAGATTGATGTGGATAGCTCATGTGCTTGCTTTTTAGCCAACAACTCTTTATTTTTTATAAACTTCATATGGGATGGGGAAAAAAAAGTATTTTGGGGTTAGAATAGAATACAGGAGAGTAGGTTTGTAAAATTTGGGGGTGTGGGAACTTCTTTTTAAATAAAGGACAGCGTTTTTTGGAAGAGATGAAACTTCTTACTGAAGTGGTCACAGAAAGAGATAAAGCAGATCAAGGTAAGTGATTCCTGTTTTAGTCCTACTTTACGCAGGCAAAGTATGTTAAAACTAGATTTATCTTTATTAGAAACAGCACCATGTTTCTTCTTAAAGGTCTGCATGTGATAATGGCAGGAGAAGTGTCATATAAATATTTCTTAAAATGTATCTCAGGTATTACATTTCAAGAAAGTCACATAAATTTTACTTCTAACTATTATTACTTCTACTGGAAGTGTTATTAATAAAATATGTTTTATTTATTTTATATTATTTTATTTTACCTACAAATGTGCATGAAAGGGCTTTTTTGATGTGATAAAGGAGATGATACAATTAAGAATTAAAAGGTGGAAATTATTAATGAAAACAGATTATTTCTGTCACGGTAGCTATGTATTCAAAGGAACCTGAAGAGGAGGAAATGTTTGTAAACAAGGGGTTAAAGCGTTACTATCCATCAGTTAATTCCAATATCCCCATTCACATTAGCAGGTCCAGGATTTCACCCAGGCCACTTTTAGGGCTATTAAAAATGTTAGATAAAAAGAGATTTAGTTTAATATAGCATATCATAAATGGTCTGTGTTGTGTATCATAACATACATGTATAATGTCACATCATATATTTCCACTTCAATTGACTTTGAACCCCCACCCTGTAAGGAGGATCGTTTCTGTTATGTGCTTCCTAACTCTGTATCACACAGGAACTTGGGGCCTGTGTTCTCTGAAAGAGTTTCCTCTTTGCGAGGACGTAGACCCCAAATTACTGGTGGTACCGGTGTATGAAACACATAACACAAACAATCCACTCTTTCAAGACTTTCCCTTGTCCCTAGCTTTGCAAGTAAGGGGCTAAACCCTAGTTATCTTTCTGTGCCTACATGTTATGTACAAAGTTCAGTAGCTATAGAGATTTAGGGTTTCTAGTTGACTCTGCCAGAAGGAAAACAGGCACCGAGGCAGAGGACTGCAGAGCCCCAGGGAGATTCTGGGGACCAAGGATGGTTTGAGAAGCTGGGTCCAGGAAAACCACACACTCCAAAACACCAAGTCAAAGAAATCTTAATAGCATGTCTAATATTAGAATACAAACCACAGGAAATCCCTAAGACAGGACAGATAAAGCATAGCAAGCTGCTGATTTAAAAAGACAAAACAAAATATTAAATGAAAAGATTCACAGAAATGTTAGAACAAAAAGAAAGAAACCTTTAAGTTACCAATTCTTATAACTCTCTAATGCGTGGGCAGCCTGTCTGGCAAAATAACTTCTTACTGAGGTTTCAGAAACTCGGTTTCTTGAAGCGCTGATATTAGTTCACCTGCAGAGGGGAAATACAGCAAGGATCTGGGTTGCTACCTGAAAAGAGTTTCTGAGGCAGACCTGGGGTCCTTATCACCAGCTTTTAGCTGGGCTTAAAAACCTTACTAAATAAAATTAGCACACATCAGGTTATCAGATGTTAAAAAATCATGCCTATTCATGAATGATATATAATTAATCCATCTAATATGGTAATAAGGTATTCTTTATCCATTTCCCAGGGCATAGACATATTTTAGTTGACAGTGGGTCCATCTACAGGAGAAGCTTAACATTGCATTAGCGTAGGTTACTGTGAAGTAAGCAAGTCTGTCTACACATGCACATGCTTACTTCACAGTAAAGCTCCCTAATCCTGAGTAAATTTGCTACCTGAAATGGCGTAGTGAATTTACTTGAGATTAGTAATAGTGCCGTAGTGCTCATGTAAACATCTGATTGGCAACAAAATCTGGTCCAGGTCAGCCATCCACCAGGAGAAAGGAGGAAGCTTCCTGCTCATGGGAGCTGCCGGCTGGTAGGACGGGCTCCACCACATGACTATGTCCCCCTGCCCAGCAGCAGGGAGCTCCAAGCCCTCTGCTCTGAGATCGTGACTGGGGCCTGGGGACTGGGAGATCCTTATGTCCTGGCCCCCACTCTGCCATTGTGAATGGGGAGAGGGGGCTAAGAGACCCTTAAATCCCATTCCCAGCTCCGTGATGGTGAAGCCAGTGCTGGGAGATCCTTATGTCCCAGCCTGAGCTCTGTGGTTTTGGGGCTCGGGCTGGGAGATAAGCATCTTCCAGCACTGGGCCTGTGGTCGTGGAGCCAGTGCTGGGAGCTCCTCGCTGGTGGGGATGGGGAAACATGGAGCATGGAGTTGGGCAGGGAACATGCTTGCTTGTTCCCAGCTCAGTTCTGCACTCACATCGCTGGGTGGGGAAAGCCCCTCAGCCTCTCCCACCCCCCAGCTCTGTGCTGATGGACCTGAATGGGAAACAAGCCCCCAAGCCTTTCCCTCCCCACCACCCCCCAGCTTCAGGCTCCCAGAGGTGAGTGGAGAACAAGCTGCCTAGCCTCTGCCTGGCATGCAGGGTGGGGGCTGGGAAATGTCCTGGTCAAGGACAGGTCCAAGCCCCATGCACAATCAGGTGATTGAGGCACGGGACTTGGAAAGATATACAGTGGTGAGGTAGGTGCCAGCCTACTGCCCTGATCTGCTGGTGGGTAAGCTAGTAGTGACATAGCTGCCCCACTGGCAGATTTGGGGCAGGGAGCTGGGACCTGTCCCTCCCCTGCAGCTCTTTCCAAGTCCCCTGCCCCTGATCAGGGAGCCAGGGCAGGAGCACCGTGCTACCGGGTCAGGGGGACATTGTCCCCACCCCAGCAGCAGGCAGACCCAAGGAGCCAGGAGGCAATTGTCACCTGCCCCTTGCTGCCTGCCAGCCCCTGGGCTAGCGCCTGGGGGGAGTCTGGAGCTCCCCGTGGTGGTGGCAGGGGTCCATGGCAGGGCTGCAGGAATCTTGATGCAAAGAGCAGCAAACCTTCTCTCTAATCCATGCATTTGTAGATACCTGGCTGAAAGCACTGACTCACAATTAGTTTATACCAGAATAAATCTAGGCCAGAGTTAATGCATGTGTAGATGCACCCAGTAGAAAGCTAGGTCTCTGGAAAAAACAGATTTGACGAATTTGAAATGACAAGGCTGGCTGGCTGAATGCTGGCTTGTCATGTATAACTCGAGATGACCTGTGATGGAGTACATGGGCCGGTGAGGTCAGAGGAAGGGCACAGCCAGGTCACTGTATCTTCCTCACAGTTGAACACCATGGACATAGGGAGAGGGAGAATTTTTGTTTTGTGGGGGGATAAAGCATGTGTGCATGAGTGGGCATGCCCCCCCAACAGGAAAGCAGGGGGAAGGGAAAGGGCCATGGGGAGGGAGAGCAGAGCCGGGCCTAGGATAGGGGCTGTGGCAGCCTCTTCCCTTGTGCCCAGCGTTGTTGCGTAGCACCAGTGGCCCCCATGAATTTACCACCCCCCAGCACTGCACCGGCCCTTGCTGCCTCCCCACACTGGCCCCACACCATGTAGTGGAGCCCCGAGCCAGAGGCCAGAACAGGGCCAGCCTTGACTGCAACACCAGGCTGGAGGGGACAGAGCCTGTGGGACCCCTTGGCCCAACTTTCACCATCCCCAGGAAAAGCCTGGTGAAGCCCAGCAGCTCCTCCAGAAGCACTGCACCAGGGAGCCAAGGGGGAGCCACCTGGCCCCCCCGATCTTGGCACGGGCTCTGCCTGATCCCTGCCTGCGTGCCTCACTGCCACCTTTGAAAGCAGTGTGGCTCCGTGTGTGCCCTGCCCCTGAGCCAGCTGGGCAGCGAGACACAAGGTGCCGCATCACACTGCTTGCAAAGGCTGCAGCGAGGCATGCAGGCAGGGAGCAGGCTGAGCCCAGCCCACAGCTGCAGCTCACGCTTTTTCGGTGCACAGATTGGGGGACCACGTGCCCCCGCCTTGGCTTCCTGGTGCCACACACTTAGATGAGCTGCCAGGATCTGATTGCCCCATGATCCAGCCCGGCTGGGGCCCCATTCCCCATGAATGGAAGCCCAGTTGGGCTGCGGTGTGAGATAATCGCCACAGTGCAGCAGGGAGTGGGGCAGGGGAAAATGATTCACCCATGCCCCTACCCTACTTCCTCTTGGTTTGTTGGGGTCTTGATCTGCCTCCCGCAACCCAGGCAAAAAGGAGACTGCAGGTAAGTTTCATTCAGTCTCCTTCAGCCAGCTGCGATCCTGGCTGAGCAGGGTATGTGAGAGTGTGTGCGCCCCCTGCTCACCCGCTGCAGCAGTCTGCAGCCGGGCTGCCCTGAGACCCTACCTGCTGCCTGTGTTTGGGGGGGCTGAGCCCCATTAGCCCCCTTCCACCATCTATGACCATAGGTATTATCTCACCAGGTAATCCAGCAGAGCTACCACCCTCCCTACAGAAATAGAGAAGCCAGTGAGATTGTGGGCTTTTACCTAGTGGGAAGAGGCAACTTCTTTCAGGTTCAGAGAGCTTTTGTTCCTAGTGTTATGGAGGCTATTCTTCAGGTGTTGTACCTGTACCACTCCTAGTCAGGCAATACTCACAGAGTATTTTATACCATATGTCATTCAGCCAGTTACTAGAAATGTTCAAAGTTAATATTTTAATTTGGGCAATATGTCCCTTAAAAAAGTGAAATATCCCTTTTTTCAGGGAAAAAAAAAAACAACCATTCACATTAATTGAAATACTGATTGACCATTTTTATCAGAAGCATTATAGAACTGACATTTCTTCTTAATTTTATTTTATTATTGGTTTCATAGAATTGAAATGATAGGCCAGAGAGCTCTACCAACCTGAGAATAAAATAACTTTGTTTCACATTTTTCCTGAAAAAAAAAATTAAAAATATAAATATAAATTTTTAAGCAGCTTTTGTTATGTTCTATTCTTTTCTTTCTTCCTTTTTCCTTATCTTTTCTGAACAGTGTCCAGCAGATCTATCTGGGTGCATTTATTTGTGTCCCTAACATGCTGTTGTTACTGCACCATCATTTAGTATTTCCTCTTGGAAGTACTAAATGACCATGTAGTAACAACCCAAACTGTGTTGTTCACATGGTGCATGCGATGTCATCGTTGTAACATGCTAAAAAGAGGGAGCATGTTGCTATGGCAACATAGCTGCTGTGTCACTTCCTTGCCTGCAGGTGCTATGTCGCTGTAGTGAGTTGCTGCAGCAATGTAGTGTCATGTGTAGACAAGCCCATTAGGTGGTACTTTTTATATACACTTGCTACAGATAATGTCCATAATGATAAATTTCATTGTTTGTGGTTTTCGGAAAGGAGAATCGCCAGAATGACTCAGCGACACTCTTTGACTGTGAAATGTTTCACCACGAGGTGATTCTGTGAGATTATTTCCCATTGACTTCAGTCAGACTCACAGGTAAGAAGGTCGTATTAGCGGTGCAGCTACTATTTGGGTACTATCACCAGCATGGTGTATAGGAGCTCATTATGTGCCCTGCATCTGGGCAAGGAAAATAGCCTGCACTGACTTGCTCACTGCCATGGCTAGATTGCAAGCAGGACTCCAGTTAACTCCTATAAACCTGGCTATGATGTCTCTGCACAGTCTAGTAGTTTAGGATAGGTAACCCTTTCCAGCTGCAAACTGGAATAACCTACCCCAGGTTGGAGGTGGGCGGGCGCTAGGACTCTGCCAACACTGCGACTTGTCTCCAGAAATGGATCAATTCATGGGCCAAGGGGCCCAGGCCCAAGGGCCCCTACCAGTCAGGGGCTGTCTGGGAGCAGGGGCAGGGGATGGAGCAGGGACCCACCACACTTCCCAGCCTGCAGGGGAAAGTCCTGCAAAGCACTGAAGCTCCATTGCATGTTAAACACCTGAGAGCAAGAAGTGGGTAGCAGTTGGGAGCTTGTCTCACCACTTCGCAGGGACAGTCAGGATAAAGTGGCAGTGAGGATCAATGCTGCCCTTGCCACTCACTGCCCAGCTGGTCTGTTCCTCTCCCATCACTGTGCCTGAAAGGAGCCTGATCCTGCTCTCCTTTCCTCCCAAGGGTTGGGTCGCAGGGCAGGCAAGCAACTCAGAATGGGTTGCTGTGCTGCTCACTGCCCCCAAACTGCACCAGATCCCCTTGCAAGGCAGCATGCAGTGCTTTATTCCTGCTGCTCATGGGTGCTTTGTGGTGCAGAGAAGGGGAATTCTACTGGCCCCAGGATGCTTCCTGCAGTTCTTGACCCCAAATAAGATTGCCGATAGAGAGGGGTCTGCATTTTTCCCAAGTGTTGGCAACTAGTGTGGGGAAGGGTGAGCCCTTCCAGGGGCTGATTAGATCTCTGTCTGTCTGTCTAGATACATTATACAGGGGGAGAAAGACTGTGCATATGTGTGTGTGTATGTATACATTTATATAGATATCTATATATAGAGAGAGATAGTGGTATAGAGAGAGAGACATTATGTGTGCATATATGTATGTATATATCAAAATATCTATACATGTTGGTTACATAATTATGCAATGGTAGCACAAGGGTGTAATGGGTAGAGAAAAGATAGCTTTACAGTATATGACATTTAGCATATGTTTAATTTTTTGGGAAAGATAAAAAAATTGAGATGTATTTTGTAGACATATTGCTTTATTTTAATTGCGAGAATCACTAACAGCTTTCTTAGACTCATACTCAAGGCTATCGGTATGGCCCGTATTTTTCTTGGAATAGTTACTGTAGTGCAGGTACGATGTAAAATGCGTATTTAAAGAAAAACCAGTCAGACAAGAATCTATATGACCACTAAACTAGAACATCTTTCCTTTCATGTTATTATACATTTATGGCAATCCCATGCATCTGAGTCATTTTCCTACGGCCATTGTTTTATTCAGTTTTGTGTACGGCAAAACTGAGTAGTTCATTTTGACATTGCCTGTTGTGCTTTATTTATTAATGCACCATGAAAACATTTAACAGGTCCATTTATTAATGCTTTTTGATACATTCCTGTTTCTAACGTGGTGTGGGGGACCTTCAACTCTCCCTTTGCCCAGGGCCCCAGGAAATCTTAAGCTACCACTGCATGTCTCCCCTCGTGGTGCGAGTGGAACGCCCACAGCCGGCGTTCTGCCTCACAGCAGCCTGGGGAGAGCACCTGCAGGAAGTGCCTCCCCGCCACCAAAGCACCAAATCCCCGGGCCAAATTCAAATATTCCACACGCAGAGGTTGCCGATCCCTGCTGTAGTCAATTCTGTATCCGCAGCATAGACATACCACAGGTTAAACCACTGCAACCATGTGGAGCTGGGGCCTGTAGCTGGATGTACCAATCCTGGCTAATTATACAAAACCTATAGCCCTAAGTAAACACTTTCCCAGGGAAGTGAAGTTATTCTCTTATGAACTATAATGTCTGTCATTTCTTTCACAGGAGAAGAAAACCTGCCAGTTGCCTCAGTTCCTATTACTGAGTCTATGCACATTCCCCAAGGATATGGATTTTGTCCAGGGTTTCAGGCAAAGCCACATGAAGAGGAAATGAAGAGTGGGAATGAAACATCTTCAGCAGACTTTATTCTGTTGGGATTCCTGAGCCGGAGCAATGTACACATGTTCTCCATGGCCATGATCTTATTAGCCTTCATCGCTGCTTTGTCTGGAAATGCTCTCCTCATACTTCTAATCAAAGTGGATTCCTCCCTTCACACCCCCATGTACTTTTTCCTAAGTCAATTGGCCTTCATGGACATCTGTCAGACTGATTCTTGTCCCCAAAATGGCAGCAGACTTCCTGACCCCAGGCAACCCCATTTCTCCAGCTGGCTGTGGGGCTTAGATTTTCCTTGTGCTGACAATGGGTGGAGCAGAGTGCCTCCTCCTGGAAGTCATGGCTTATGACAGGTACGTAGCTATTTGTAATCCCTTGCAATACCCTATTCTTCTGAGCAGGAGAGTCTGCCTGGGCCTGACAAGTGCGGTCTGGTTCAGGGCATCTGCAGATGCCTTGATTCTTACAACTTACACAATGCACCTCCCCTACTGTGGCTCTAAAGAGATTAACCACTTCTTTTATGGGGTCCCAGTCCTGCTCAAATTGTCCTGCTCTGAAACATCCCAATATGAGTCTCTGCTGTTTCTGTGTGGCATTTTCCTGCTACTTATCCCCTCTTCCACCATCCTAGACTTCTACGCTCACATCCTTGCTGCAGTCCTAAGGATGAAGTCAACCAAAGGGCAGCAGAAAGCTCTGGCCACCTGCTCCTCCCACCTGACTGTGGTGGGCATGTTCTACGGGGCAGCCATCTTCATGTACATGAGACCCAGCTCCTACCACTCCGTAGAGCAAGACAAAATTGTGTCTCTGTTTTACACTATTGTCACCCCAGTGCTGAATCCACTCATCTACAGCCTGAGAAACAAGGATGTCTTAGCAGCCCTAAGAAAACTGTTTGGGAAAGGCAGAGTTGTCCAGCAGAATTGACAAAAGCTGTGGTTTAATGTTATTTATACTAAGTCTGATCAAAGCCAAAGCCTAGGCTTACTGGAAAATTTAGAAAGAAAGAAGCCATATTATTTTAACAGTATCTGACTGCCTTAGCTGCCAGTTTCCCCTAAGGATCACAATCATTGCATTCCTCTCTCACGTAATCCCTTAGGAAATAGTTGGAGGTCGTCAGCCCCACACCTCTATCATAGGAGCTTTCTCCAGTCTGTTGCATGGACCAAAGACCTCCAAGGACCTTGAAGATCTTCAAGGCCCTTGTCCTGCCCTTTGTAAATGCCTGAAATTGTCCTGCAGGAAATAGGTCAAGTGTTTACCTGCAGACATTTCAAGCAGCCACTTGTCATAGTAGGGCATTACGTTTGGGCATGATTCTCCTGTCATTTGCATTGGTTTTGAATCAAGTAAACATCACTGAGTTCATCAGTGGAGCCTTTGTGTTTCCTAGCACAAGGAATGAGCTCAGTTTGTGCTTTTCTCCTCTTTATAGCAGCCAGAATCATGTGGAATGGGAAATGGTCGGTAACCAAGTATGTCTCTAAACCACATGTAACCTAAATTAATTTGACTTATGCATGCCGTCATGGAAACGGGCAACACGGCAAAACTTGTGAGCTCTCCATCCACAATGAGACTTTGCAGAGGAGAAAGAGAGAAGGAGATGGTACTTATTGTTGCCTTTCTTTCTCGATAGGAGAAATGGAGTGTGGTAGGAGACAGGAGTTACTAAACATAGATTCTGAAAGAAATAAAAGAATTGCTCCTTAAGGATAAATAAAAAATCTTAAAGATTAATTGATATGTTGATATAATTCTTCTATTCACTTATCACAGCTGTGCTTAATCTCCAGCCTGCAGATCAGATCCATTTTTACGCATCATACGTGTCATCGGGCTCCCCATAGTTCCAGAAATTTGGTGGCTTGAAAGTGGTGGCAATTACAATGCTACTGCTTCCTCACTGTCAAATTGCCAATCCCAGCACCTCTGGATTAGGCTCTGGGCACTACCAACTTGTCTCATTTGTAATTTGCCTATCAGTCTAATATTTTGACCCAGTTTCTAAGTGAGTAAATATAAAAGCTTTGTGAAGCGTTGGGTTGCTCTTCATCTTCCCAATAGCATCTCAATATAATGCAGTCAATTCAGTAAATTCATAAAATGTGTAGGCAGTACCATACTGCATCAGACCATGGCCCTAGCCTAGTATCTTGTCTCTGACAGTGGCACTAGTTCTGCCTGAATGTGTCCTAACACTGCTTGGCTTTGTCACTGGAGTCTGGCCTTTGGAAACTTGGCTCAACTTTGGTGACTTGTTCTTTATCTCCAAAGACCTGATACTGCCTGTGCCCTGGTCTCTGCCTCTGGATTTTCCCCTCAGATTTGACAATTTGGCCCATAGCTCCTGCCTCACCATGTGGCTCTTGGTCCCCAGGTCCTGTCTGTAGCCCTACCTGCAGTCCGGACCACCTAAAACCTGGTCCTTACAATACATGCCTGAATGTCCTGTTTCACTTCTGTTAATGAAGCGTTCCTCCATGAAATCTTTTTATCCCCTTTTCAACTTGGCTGTCCTATTTTCTTCTATAGCTTCTTATGGTAACAAGTAACACAAGTTAACTATGTGCTGCAGAATTATTTTGACTTCCTCTATCTGTGGACTTTGGCCCTTGGTAAAGGACCTAATCATAAGGATGACTAGAAATCACCATCAACAGCAACATAATCCAGGCAAGAATCCATTTTAGGTGTTCTTAATATAAGAAACTCATTCCACCATTTTATCCTGCAAATGAGAATATGAATTGAAATGACCAGTCACATATTTGTACATTAGACCTCCAGGCTGGTGTTTTTAATGGGTGACATGAACGCCTACATCCTGGCCAGCACTGCATTACAATATGGCCCAATGGCGCCCATAGGGGTAAGTGTCGTCATCTCGGCTATTGCATTGGCCACGGCACAGAGATGAGCTTCACCAACACAGCATCTCACTGCCTTTAAAAGTCTTTCCTGACAACTTTTTTCATCCTGTTAGGTTAGAGGAACATGATTTGTAGTTTGCAGACCTAGTTACACAAATGATGCCTGACTATCTGGGTGTGCAATGGCCTAGGCAACCAGAAGAGAGCTCAAGATGGAAAGCGGCCAGCTTTTGGGTCAATGGCCAACTCTGGTGCATCTGTCTCAAATCCTTCTGACCCGTGCAGGACTGATTAAACCATGAGAATGGACAAACACCAGGGGAATGGCCAAGAAAAAATGCCAAGTTTAAGAGACACTCACTTTGGGTTTAAAGGGAAAAACCTGGCAAGAGACACCCAGAGAGCAAACCAGGAAAGCCAAGGCTGGGACAGAACTCCAGGTAGCTGCAAATATTAAGGACAACAAAAAGTCCTTTTTTAGATCTGTGGGGAGCCGGAGGAAAAGCACGGGCAACATTGGTCCCCTGCTAAACCAGATGGGACAACTGACAACTGATGCCCAGGAAACAGCGAACTTGCTGAATGGGTACTTTGGGTCAGTTTTTCACCACCCCATGGGATGCCCCTGCCCACTGCAGGGCAGGGAGGCCCAGGTGAGGGAGATTCCTCTCCCTCCATCAAAGCTGAACTCGTGAAGGAATACCTTGACAGGCTGGATACCTTCAAGTCAGCCAGCCCTGATGGTTTACACCCCAGGGGACTCAAGGAGCTGGCAAGCATCATAGCCCAGCCCCTGGCATGGATCTTCGAGAACTCCTCGTGTTCTGGTGAGGTGCCCAAATATTGGAGGAGGGCCAATGTGATCCTATGATCCCTGCTGACCAGGGGGCTGGACTTGATGATCCTCCGGGGTCCCTTCCAGCCCAAATGTCTATGAAATCTATGGAAGCAATTGGGAGTCTGCCAAAAATTGGATATGCCTAAGGTATCAGGTGCTGCAGACATCTAGCAAGTGTAGTCTTCCCATTGTAGAAAGAAACCTTTTAAAAAGTGATAGTGATTTAAAATCTCTCCAGATCATTATGTCAGTGGTGGCTTCTTTCTTCTTCACACTGTGAAGTTTCCATTTCAAGTAGCAAAATGCAATATCTTCCATGTTTCAGGGATCTTGGCTGTAGCCATATTGATCTAAGCACAACGATAGGGAAACCATTTTGCCATTTGAAATGTTGCTGTTTGAAATGGAAACTACATTTCGGATGACAGACAGGCTGTGGGAGGTCAAATACAGCAGCCCAGGCTACTAATGAACACAAGGTTTCAGGCCTCCCACAGCCTGTCTGCCATCCGAGAAGTCCAGGTAACCAGCCTGCTTTTTATCCCTGCAACTCGTACCCATTTGCATTCTCACAGAACAGCTCTCCAAAGACAGCTTTTTCCTACCTGAGAGATTTCTGACCATCTTGAATTTATCTCACCATTTTCATTTCTTTTTCTCTGCAGAAGGACATGTATGTCAGAAAGCTTGCAAAGAACAACTTTTTTGCAACTCTTCAGTTAATCTAATAAAAGATATTGCCTCCACCCAAAGCGATATTATGTCTTTGTGCTTAGACCAATACGGCTACAGCCAAGATCCCTTGCTCCCTAGTCATGCTTAGGTATTCCCGTGAACAAAGCTATGTATCCAGGATGAGGATTCCCCTGGGCATCGAGCTACCCCAAAATGCCATGTACCCCAAAATGCCAAGTTGAACCAAAAACTGACCACTTAAATGACCAGAAAAGTACTAAATGTCTGAACCCAGAAATCCCCGTCCACCAGAATGCTGTTGTGCCACCCTGGAGTGATGGCAGATCCTTTGAAGGGTTCTGCGAAGTAGGACGAGATAAGTGACGTGTGAAGAGAAAAGCACATAAGTGCAGGCTTAGCCATGGCCTCACAACCCCACTGCCTGGCCTCTCTGCAAGTAACTCAGGACTGTAAGGTATTTTTATTTTAGTTAATTGACTGCCACTCAATTCACAACAGTTACGGAGGGGGCCTTGAGTCCAGTGACGGCTGGCTTGAGTCTACAAAGGTTGAGCCCTACTGCACAAGACCATCAAACATTGTGAGAAGCTTCACATTCTGTTTCAGATTGAAAATATTAAAATTTGGCATTTCCAACACAGAAAATGAAAATAAAAGTTTAAAACTTCAATTAAGGAAAACTAAAATGTGTTTTCTTTGGTCATTTCTGAAATGTTTTGTTCGGTGCCCTCACCCGCCTGAGGCAGAGGATGCCAAGAAATTCCCCCAAAGAGAAGATTGCAGAGTTGTCAAGTAACTGAAGAGAAATTGCAACTTAATTAACGACTTGGGACAAGATTCCCCAAAGTCTGGGGAAGTGTTTCTCTCCTTAGATTTTACTTTTATCCCTGTAGAGTGATGTAATGGCTCTAAGTTTGACCTGGCTTTTTTAAAGACCGCATTTCATTAAATAAGTTCTCCTCCCTCTCTACTAGGTAATTTATTCAAGTAGCTCCAGAACCAAGTGTGACAGTCAGAGCTATATTGTCCCTTGGTCAACAGAAACGTTTTTGTTAAATACAGATTTCAGATGTTTTGTACTAAAATCTTATCGAGGTCGTATTTTTTTCGATGGCCGAATACCATTAGTTTTTTTCAAACTAAAGTCACGAATCATCATTATATCCTTTTACTTTTGGAAGTTCAATGGAATTAATGCCTGAATGACTTTTAAAACAGTGTCCTGTGTTACAAAAATACCATGGACTCACTAAAATATGTCATTTTAACATTTTTAATTCCTTTATAAAGTATTATTTTTAAAGTAATGTTGGCCAAAAGGATATTATATGGGGTGCTCATTCATATACTATTGCAACTTCTTTTGAGCTGATAACTATTTATTTCCTGTAGATGCCCATATGTCAGTGGGTTGGGAAAAACAAAGCATTCAACAAAGATAACAGAATACAGGAGAGTAGACCTGCAAGATTTTTGTTTTGAGAGGTTCTTTATAAATAGAGGAGAATATTTTTTTGCTGGACATCAAACATCTCTCATTTTTAGAATGACTGAAGGATGAGATACAGCAAATAAACGTAAGTAATTATTTTACAGACATTAAGGCATTGAAATATAGGTGTTTCTGAATTACACATGAAACCTTTCTGGTACTTTAAGTTCTGCATATAATAATCAGAGAGGATGAGTCACATAAATGTTTCTCAACATATATTTCAGCTACTATATTTAATTACAGCTAAACATAAATTTAATTACTACTTATAATTTCACCTGCAAGTAGTACTAAGAAAAGGTATGTTATTTCACTTTGATTTTTTTAATCTAACACATGTTACTATATGATAATAATGATGTGGAAAAGAGGCAGATAATATAACTGATTATGGTGTCCTTGCAATGATAATGAGGGCAGATTCTTCCTGTTAGCATGTCTACATACATTGATGCTTTTCAGATGAATTGAAGAGGAAATTCTTGTTTTCAAAGGGTAAAATCCTGGCTCTAGTAAGTCCATTACAAAATCCCTATTCATCTCTGTGTCTCCAGGAATTCAGACATATATGACATCCTGGATGGATTGAGATGAATGCAACTTTTGTCATCATAATTTTTCTATATTTCCATTCATACTATCACTTAATGCATTTTCATTCCTAATGTCTTTGAAGCCTATCCAGTAGAAGGGATGGTTTGTTTAACATCCCCCACAACCCCGTGTCCCAAAACCAGCCTGGGATCCCTGCTCCAACAATGGAGAAACGAGGGTCCCACTCTTCCAAGACCTCAACTCTTTTCTACCTATGCAGTTTATGAGCCAAATCTTTGTTGACCTTCTGTGCCTCCATGCAGCTGCAGAGGTATTTAGCTGCAGAGAGTAATTAGCAGTTCAAATGTTTTGCCTGCCAGTCTTAATTCCCTTTCCCAAGCCTCATTTCTGCATTTGGCTATTGAGGTCAATGTCTCCGTATCTCCCCCAGGGCTCTTTCAGGGACAGCAGACACTGAAGAGGTGGTTTGCTTGGCTGGCAGGCGGTTGTACGCAGCAGAGCCAGCCACCCTCCTCCTGCGGTTACAGAGAAGCCAGTGTGATTGCACGATTCTCTATGGAGTGAGAAGAGGCAGTTTCTCTGTGTTTCCAATACTTTACGTTCCTCCTTCTCTGGACACAGTTTCTGTTGGCATTGTGCCGGTGGCACTCCAATGAGACCTTTCACAGGGTATTTTGCACTGTCACGTGGTCAGTTACTAGAAATTTTCTGAATATTAAATTGTGAAGAAACTGGCAATGAAATATGTTTCCCTCCCCATGAAAAGTCATTTACGTTACTTGAAATTTTAATTGACATTTTTATTTTAAAATGTTATGGAACTATTATTTTGTAGTAATAATGATTTAATAGCATTTTAATACAATAAAGATATTTTTCAGAAAGATGTAGCAAAATGAAAAAACACAAAAAAAATATCCAAATTTTACATTTTATTTCATGAAAATACCTTAGCGTCTTTAACCTGCTTCAGTCACATATTTTATTTTTCTTTCTCGGTCTATAGCCTTATATTTGATATTATTCTCTGTTTCCTATGATTTTATGTATATTCATTTTAAAAGTAAAATGACTATAAATGATTTAAATGATTAAAATAGAACCAAATGTTCTTTAAAAAAAATTCAATTCAATTCTCCACTCATGGCTCTGGACACTGGTAGACTTCAGTGTGCAGATGTTTTCAATGTATGTTCCTGAAAATGCCAGTTGTCCCACTGGAAGTGCTGAGCAGCAGATAGGATGTGGGAGCACAATTGGGATCTTACAACTTATTTAGCAATGGTGAGGTGCTGGGGAAATAGAAGTTTCTTCACATCCCCACATGCAGTGCTAGAGCTGTCCTCTTAAGCTACACCTCCTCCTTCTAGTGATAGTGGTGATAATAATTAATGCTATCGTTGCCTCTGCTAAGATAGAAGAATGATTCACCTGGGCCTCTTAATCATTGTGGATATATTGGGTCTTTAAGGGCATTTCATGAAATCATAGCCTGCCTAGTTTTCCACTAGCTTGAAGCAGACTGGGAGCATTCACACGTGCATTGATGCACCATAGTTATGACACATTAAGGTTAGTGCCTGTAATAACAGATACTAGAACTGTGCGTAATTTCACTGGCTGTTTCATTTCATCACTGTTTCAACTCATTTCGAGCTTGAAACAGTGACATCAAAATGAAATGAAACAAAGGGCTTCAAAACAGTCGCAAAACAAAACAAGGCTAGTTGAAATGTTTTGAAAGTTTTGAAACATTTCAAGTTTCGAAGCAGCCAGCAGCCAGGTGGTGGAAGACAGGGGAGAACCGGGGCTGCACTCCCAGCAGCTATGCAGCCCTGTGTGGCTCAGCCAGGCTATGATGGGGCTGGGGAAGGCAACTCAGGCCAGCTGAGCTGAGTTCCCCTCCCCAGCCCTGTGGGGGATCACAGTATCCATCAGTACTTTACTGTAGTACCAATACACACCTTTTTAGTGATGCTAATGCACAGTAGACTAATACTACAGTGCTTTAAAATGACTAATTGCTGTGATGCACTAATGTGCAGTAGAACTTATCTATGGTGCATTTGGCATCTCATGTCCTGTCAACTTACACCTCCTACTTTTAGTGACAGTTATGATAACAACTAATGCCATTATTGTCTTTTCTGAAACAGGAAAATTATTAACCTGGGCCTCTTAATCATTCTGGAAGTATCTGGCCTTTAAGGCTATTCCTTGGGTTTATAGATTGTTTATTTTCCCATTCAATTTAATCAGACTGATGTCTGATTAACTCCAAACAGGGAGTTTGGCTACTAGTAGCAGCTGAAGCAGAGCAAGCAATTATACATCCTGAATCATGGCCATTTACACAGCATGTTCTGTGTCCAACACTGTCGTAGTAAGGCTGCAACCAGTACCTCTGTAAAATGAATAAAACCTGGCTATAGTATCTCCACACAACTCTGAAGCTGATCCAACACCTGTAACACAGACATACCAATGATTAAACCACTGCAAATCCACCTATAGAAAGGCTTGCAGCTTGATAGGCAAAGGGTGGGATCATTAAAATTACATGTTACTTACAAAATCTCTTTGATAACTAAACACAATTGACAAGGTTAAGACAGTTTTTATTATCAATCATCATTCCTGGCATTTCTTTCACAAGACAAAAAACCCAATGACTGCCTCCCATTACAGTTACCTGGTAGAAAGTATGTATATATTCCACAAAGCCTTGTTCTTCCCCAGCGCTTCAGGCCCAGGCACGTGAAGAGGAAATGGAGTCAAAGAATTCAACTTCACCAATGCAATTTATTCTGCTGGGACTTCTGCACCACACCAATATGCACACCTTTTTCCTTGCCCTGATTTGGCTTGCCTTGGTTACCGCCATGTCTGGGAATACTCTCCTCCTCGTTCTAATCCAGGTGGATTCCTCCCTTCACACCCCCATGTACTTCTTCCTCAGTCAACTGGCCTTCATGGACATCTGTGAGATCCTGACTGTTGTCCCCAAAATGGTAGCAGACTTTCTCACCCCAGGCAACCCCATTTCTCAGGTTGCCTGTTGGGCTCAGATTTTCCTTGTGGTGATGATGGGTGGAGCTGAGTGCCTCCTTCTGGCAGTCATGGCTTATGACAGGTATGTAGCTATTTGCAATCCCTTGCAATACCCCATCCTCCTGAGCAGGAGAGTCTGCCTGGGCCTGGCAGCTGGGGCCTGGATTGGGGCAGCTGCAGATGCCTTGATCCATTCAGTTTATACCATACATCTGCCCTACTGTGGTTCCAAAGATATCGACCAATTTTTTTGTGAAGTCCAATCCCTGCTGAAACTGTCCTGCTCTGACACCTCCCAATACAAGACTCTGGTATTTGTGAGTGGCATTGTGCTGCTCCTCATCCCTTCTTCCATCATCCTAGCATCCTACACTTGCATCCTTGCTACGGTCCTGAGGATGAAGTCAACCAAAGGACAGCAGAAAGCTCTGGCCACCTGCTCCTCACATCTGACTGCAGTGGGCATGTTCTATGGTGCTGCCATCTTCGCGTACATGAGGCCCAATGTCCCTCATTCACCTGAACAAGACAAGGTGGCCCCTGTGTTTTACACCATTGTCACCCCAGTGCTGAATCCACTGATCTACAGCCTGAGAAACAGGGATGTCTTGGGAGCCCTAAGGAAGCTGGTTATGAAATGCAGAGTTCTCCAGCAAAACTGACAGGACTTGGTACTAGATGGGGTCAAAGTTGATAACGCTGCTGCAAGGGTTTTCTGGAAAATTTGGTGGTGATTGTATTGTAAAAAATAGCTTAGCTGCCTAATAGTCTCTGTCTCACTGGAAATCAAGGGAACACAGGCTTCCCTATCACACAATTGCTTTGGAAGTATTTTCAAAACCTCATCCCTGCTATTATAGGCCATTTATCTAGACATAGGGATCCATAACCTTCAGTTTGTGAGGTCTGAAGCTTAAAAATCAATCGTGGCTGCAGGATGCAAATCTTTACTTCCTGCTGCTATCACTCATTCTCACTGCAAACTCCCACCCGTGTTTAGTGAGGGAGGCACAGACGTGGCAGAGGCCAAATCTCCACAATGGATGGGAGAACTGCACAGGGCCTGCGTGGTGCAGCACTTGCCAGCAATCAGTCCTCCATGAGCCAGTAGGGACCTCTTGTGGGGCCAGATCTGGCCTGCGGATCTTAGGTACTAATCTTTGTACCCAACTTGAAAAATTGTGTAGCCATTAGGGGTGTGCAAAATGGGTCATATTTGATTTGGATTCAGCCCAAATCAGGACCAGTGATTCGATTTGTTGATTTGGGTGATTCTCCCTGATTAGGTTTGGCTGAATCCAAATCTGAAGATTCAATGCTGGTTCAGAGAATCAGCGATTCGGCCATAGACACACCCTTAAATGTTTTTCTCCATACCTCGAGGTACCAGGTGCGGCTCGTGAACGCTGTGATGCTGGGGCAGATGGAGCGCCCTACAGGAGTGCGGGGAGCCCCACATGCTTGGCGGCACACTCGGAAGTGGAGTGGAAGTACTTCCGGTCCACTTCTGGGTCTGCTGGGGAGCAGTGGGGGCTGTGCCCCGCCAGCTCAGTGATCGCCCACAGGGGACCCTTGGAGCCCCCCAGACCCAGGAGGTACCCGTCACTGATCTGGAAGGACTCTGGAGGCGGGGGCAGTGCGCTCCCCAGAAGACCTGGGCGTAGATCAGAAGTACTTCCACTCCACTTCTGGGTCTGGTGCCGAGCACACAGGGGAGCCCCCGTGCGCCCCAGCATCACAGCATTCATGAGCCCCTGCTGCCTCGAGGTATGTACAAAAATCAGTTAAAGTTGTGTCTATGTCTGAATCGCTGAATATTTCCAAATCTCTCTGAATCAATTTGTAGGGTTCTGATTCGATTCAGAGAGATTAGAGGTTCCTCTGATTCAATTTGGATTTGGAGATTCGGCCACCTGAACTGAACAAATCTTTGCCGAAATGAATCAGGGATCAAAGCTTCTCACAGCCCTAGAAGCCATCACCCTGGCCCTCTGCAAAACCCTGAAATTATCCTGAAAGAAACAAGTCAAGATGTCATTTCTAGTAGCCACTTGTCAGAGTGGGATAGGTTGTCTTCACATTTTCCTTGATTTTGAACCCATTTGACTACCACCAAGGGGTCTGCCCTGGCTGTTCTGCACCTGACTCATCTGGAGATGAAACATTAAAGCCACCTCGTTGGCACCTCCACCAAGCTCTCTCCAGAACTGATGGGATGTGGCCAGCAGGTGGTGCCCTGAGAGTAGCTTCACTGCTTTGTCTGCTTGGGCAGAGCAGGGGTGTGTGGGGCACAACCACGGACTTAGGAGGTCTGGAGATGTTGTACAGATGACCAATCACAGGTAAGATCACCTGATTACCACCCTTTCTGCTAAGGATTTTCCCCTCCTTCTTTGCCCTGTACCACAAGCAGGCTATTATTGTATGGTTAACATGCTTAGAATAATAAACCTGTGATATAGTCACCTTTGAAATTTTTTGACATCATTTATTGCTGGAACTGGTTGTAGAGTCTATTTTATTTGAATTTTTGATGAAAATAGAGCAACTTTTTCAAACGGTAATATACTTTGTTAAATTAATCTCCATGTCATGGAGCAGATGTCATCACATCCTTGTGTCAATGATACAAAATGCCAGGTAAAACTTGTTAATATGACAAGGCTGCACCAAGATAGCAAACTTGCCTTGCCGAGCATTGGTGCCTTAAAAAATTATGTGTTAATTTGTTCATCTGTCCCTCTCTGCTTCATAGTGTAACCCTGGAGCACAACGCTAACTGTGCCCTCACCTGCACAGTGGGATGCTGGGGTACCTGGCAGCTGGTGGCCCTGCTCAGCTGCCTGGGTAGCTGTTGCAGGGTTCCCAATTGGGGAGCCTTCCCTGATGTTCAGAAAAACCTTGCAGGTGGTTATAAAACTATTTACAGAGTTTAATTATTTACAGGATATAATGGGATTAAAACAATAAAACAAATAATGTTACCCAACAGAACCCAGGGATGGTGGTTTAAAGATTAATGGCTTCTCTGATACACCTTATACCAGGGGAAGGCATAAAGATTACCCATGCTAAATAAGGAACCAATAAATAAATAAACTGATGTGCCAACTAATAACCCTTCAAGAATGGATTTAAACACTTAGTCTATAACTTGTATGGTCAAGGGTAACTATGATGACCCTGTGTACATCGCCTGCCTAGGCTTGGTTTCTCAGGGAGTGAGACTGCTTTTGTGTTTCTCCTAGAGGAACCCTGGCAGGTCCCTGCTGCTGGTGTCCCCCGCACGAGCTTCAGGGGTCACAGTGTGGCAGGAGGTGGCTCCGCCCCTGGATGTGGGTTGTACCAGTTCCTCCTGCCCAGCACAGCCTTACACCACCTGGCAAATGCGGCCCCCCTCCTTGGGCCCTGCCTGCACCGGGGCTTCTTGCAGGCTGGAGCCCCCGAGTCCAGCGCTCCCTCCAGCACACTGAGCCTGCTCCCCCCCACACCCGGGTGCCTTAGAAAACCAGGACAGTCTCCCACGAGTGTACCTTCTGGCTGCTACTTCTGCAGGACTCTAACAGGGGTTCTCCGAGGGATGCCCACGGCGAGGTCCTTTTTCCGGCCTCTAACCTATCTCCCCCACTCTCTCCCTTTCTTTAGTTCCCCTCCCCAGAAAAAAACAAAAAAACAAAAAAGAAAAAAGAAAAAATTGTTCCCCCTTTTTAAATAAGTCCTCACAGCCAATCCCTGGCCAGGACTCTTCCTGGGCTCTTTGCAAATGTTCCACACATTCAACACCCCTGCTGGGGTACGTCCCCTTCCCCCTTCAATGACAGCTGCCTCCCAAGCTGCTTCACCCCCCACAGGGCAAACAGGCTCCCTACTGGGACAAGCTCTCTCTCTCTTCTCACACTCTGTCCACATGCAGGGTTGCCCTTCCTATCCATTCAGGTGGGTGCAATTTTAATTCTGCTACAACAGAAACACATGAAAGGAAATATTCTGCTTTAGGTGTTGGTAGTAACATGCGGAAAGTGGCACAGTGTACTTCACAGTGGCAATGCCTATCATGATAATTTTGTCATGTAGCTATAACTTAATTTTTAGTTTGAGGACCTGGTTACAAAAGGATGCCTGAATCTACATGGGACGTGTTATAAGCTACAAAAAGGAGATATTTCAAGATGGAAACCTACTGCCTTCTCCATAAAACAAGTTACAGGAAAATGGAAGCACTGTTAGCTCTGGTGCATCTGGTTCAGCCCAGCTGGTTGCTGAAGGACTGGTCTAACCAGAAGGATGCCCAGACACCCAAAGAGCAGAATAACAGCAAATGTTCACAAGGTTTGAAGACACTCTCTGGAATTTCAAGGGGAAAACAGGTAAAGAATCACTCACACAAGGGACTTAAGAGTTCGTCAGCTTTTAGGCCAGCCTAAGTTACCATGCTAGGATGAAGCCAGCAGCAGTACAGAATCACCGTGCCGCTCCACCCGGCTCCAGGAGACCCACAAAGCATGGGGCATGGGGCATGGGGCGGTTGTCCCAATTCATCCGCCCCAGGGACGACCCTGCCACTCAAAACACATTCATTCCAGCAAAACACTGCTACAGTGGCTGCTACTCGCTGTAGACTGTACCAAGATCAGGCCGGTACTGAGAGGTTCAACCAAAACCAGGAAGGGCACAGAAATCCCCGTAGGCCCCTACCCATGACCCCTACTGTGGCCAGGTGATCTTTCTCTGTCGTGCGCAATGCACCAGGCATCCTCAAGCCCTTGTCAGTTCTTTTGGAGAGTCCATGTATTACTGTTCAGGGAAACAAGAGCTTGCTCTGTGAGGCCTGCTCCAGTCAGATTTCATTGAAGGTGTGCTAAGCCATTGTCCCATATTGTGAATGTTTCTCAACACAGCTTTCAGCTGCTATATTTAATAAAAGTTAAACACAGATGTAATTATTACTTATTATTTCACCTAGTGCTACTACTAAGAAAACATATTTTATTTCATTTTGATTTTTTAACCTGACACATGTTATTAGATGATAATAATGCTGTGGAAAAGATGCAGATAATATAACTGATTATGTGGTCCTTGTAATGATAATGAAAGCAGACTTTTCCTGTTGGCCTGTCTAAATATGTTGATGCATTTCAAATGAATTGAAGAGGAAAAGGAAATTCTTGTTTTCAAGGGGTAAAATCCGGGCTCTATTGAAGTCAGTTAGAAAATTCCCATTCGTCTCCATCTGTCCAGAATTTCAGACATATGTGAAATCCTGGATAGATTGAGATGAATGAAAATTGTGTCATTATAATATAGTTTTCTTTACATTCATAATATCTGTTAATGAATTTTTATTTCTAATGTCTTTGAAGCCCATCCAGCAGAAGGGATGGTTTGTTTAATGTCCCCCACAACCCCGTTTCCCACAACTAGCCTGGGATCCCTGCTCCAGCAATTGAGAAACGAGGGTCCCACTCTTCCAAGACCTCACCTGTTTTCTACCTTTCCTGCTTATGAGCCAAATCCTTGTTGACTTTCTGTGCCTCCATGCAGCTGCAGAGGTATTTAGCTGCAGAGAGCAATTAGCAGTTCAAAGAGTTTGCCTTCTAGTCTCAAATCCCCTTCCCGAGATTCAAGGCTGCATTTGTCTATTGGGGTCAGTGTCTCCATATCTCCCCCAGGGCTCTTTCAGGGACTGCAGACATTGAAGAAGTGGTTTGCTTGGCTGGCAGGCGGTTGTACGCAGCAGAGCCAGCCACCCTCCTCCTGCAGTTACAGAGAAGCCAGTGTGATTGCACGATTCTCTATGGAGTGAGAAGAGGCAGTTTCTCTGTGGCTCCAATACTTTACGTTCCTCCTTCTCTGGACACAGTTTCTGTCGGCATTGTACCGGTAGCACTCCAGTGGGACCTCTCACAGGGTATTTTGCACTGTCACATGGTCAGTCCCAAAATTAATGATATTGTGGTCTTTGCTGAAATAAAAGAAATATTAACCTGGGCTTCTTAAACATTGCAGAAATATCTGGTCTTTAAGGCTATTTCATGACATTATAGACTGTCTAGCTTACCATTAACTGGAATGAGACGGTGCAAACCTACACATGCATTAATGCACTGTAGTTATGGCACATTAAGTTTAGTACCTGTAATAACAGATACCAGCTCAATGTACAGCAGCCAGTACTCCTGAGCTGCAGTACCAGCTCACGCCTTTTTAGTGATACTAATGCACACTAGACTAATGCTACAGCACGTTAGCATGGCTTATTGCCATGACACACTAATGTGCGGTTGAATTTGTCTACTGTGCATTTGGCATCTCGTCCTCCCAAGGTACAACTCCTCCTTCTAGTGATAGTGATGATAACAATTACTGTAATTGTTGTGTCTGCTGAAATAGAAAAATGACTAACCTGGGCCTCTTATTCATTGTGGAAGTATCTGGTTTCTATGGCTATTCCATGAGATTATAGATTACCTGCTTTCCCTTTCACTTCACTCTGACTGATGTGTAACCAGAGAGTTTCCTATTAGTAGCACATGGAGGGAGCAAGAAATTACACATCCTGAATCAGGGCTGTTTGCTCAGTGCGTTCTGAGTGCTACGCTGCCATAGCGAGGGTGCAACCAGCACCTCAGTAAATGGACAAAACGCGGCCGTGGAATCTCCACACCTGTAACACAGAGATATCA
Source organism: Alligator mississippiensis (assembly GCF_030867095.1). Classification (NCBI taxonomy): domain Eukaryota; kingdom Metazoa; phylum Chordata; order Crocodylia; family Alligatoridae; genus Alligator; species Alligator mississippiensis. The sequence goes on along the minus strand of NC_081834.1, from coordinate 49,256,514 downwards.
AAGGTAAAAACACTGCAAACCCATATATAGATAGATTTGCAGCATGATGACCGGAGGGGGAGCTCATTAAAATTACACATTACTTAAAAAACCTCTTGCATAACGCAAATTACAAGGATATAAGCCAGTTTTTCTTATCAGCCATCATGTCTGGCATTTCTTTCACAAGACGAAAAACCCAGTGACTGTCTCAGATCCCATTAGCGTTACCCAGTAGAAAGTGTGTGCATATTCCACAAAGCCTTGTTCTTCCCCGCTGCTTCAGGCCCAGCCACGTGAAGAGGAAATGGAGACACATAATACAACTTCACCACACCAATGAGCACACCTTCTTCCTCGCCCTGATTTGGCTTGCCTTGGTTACTGCCGTGTCTGGGAATACTCTCCTCCTATTGATAATCCAGGTGGATTCCTCCCTTCACACCCCCATGTACTTCTTCCTCAGTCAACTGGCCTTCATGGACATCTGTCAGGCCCTGATTGTAGTCCCCAAAATGTCAGCAGACTTTCTGACCCCAGGCAATCCCACTTCTCCAGTGGGCTGTGGGTTTCAGATTTTCCTCTCGCTGACAACGGGTGGAGCAGAGTGCCTCCTTCTGGCAGTCATGGATTATGACAGGTACGTAGCTATTTGCAATCCCTTGCAATACCCTATTCTCCTGAGCAGGAGAGTCTGCCTGGGGCTGGCAGCTGGGGTCTGGGTTGGGGCAGCAGCACATTCCTTGATGCATTCAGTTTACACCATGCACCTGCCCTACTGTGGTTCCAAAGACATTGACCAGTTCTTTTGTGAAATCCAATCCCTGCTGAAACTGTCCTGCTCTGACACCTCCCAGTACGAGACACTGGTGATTGTGATTGCCATTGTTGTGCTCCTCATGCCTGCTTCTATCATACTAGCCTCCTACACTCGCATCCTCTCTATGGTCCCAAGGATGAAGTCAACCAAAGGAAAACAGAAAGCTCTGGCCACTTGCTCCTCACACCTGACTGTGGTGGGGCTGTTCTATGGCTCAGGCATCTTCATGTACATGAGACCCAATGACTCTCACTCACCTGAACAAGACAAGATCGCCCCTGTGTTTTATATCATTGTCACCCCAGTGCTGAATCCACTGATCTACAGCCTGAGAAACAGGGATGTCTTGGGAGCCTTAAGGAAGCTGGTTGGGAAATACAGGGTCTTCCAGCAAAACTGATAGGAATCAGTACTAAATGGGGTCAGAGTAGACAAAGCTCCTGCCAGCACGGTTTTCTGAAACATTTAAGAGGTGACTGTATTTTTAAATTTACTTAGCTGCCTAATAATCCTTGTCTCACTTGAAATCAAGGGTATGCAGGCTTCCCTATCACACAATGGCTTTGGAAGTGTTTTCAAGACATTATCTTTGATAGTATAGGCCCCTTATCTAGACATAGGGATCCATAACCTTTAGTTTGTGAGGGCTGGAGCTGACAACCCAATCACAGCTATAGGCTGGAAGTCTTCACCCCTGGAGTGACCGGCTGACAGCACTGATTCTCACTGCAGATTCCCACCCCTTTGCAGTGAGGGAAGCACAGATGTGGGCGAGGAGCAGGCTCAAGAGTAGAGAGGGAGCACTGCAGAGGGCTTGTGTGGTGCAGCACAAGTCTGTGTCAGCAATAGGCCCTCTATGAGCGAGCTGGAACCTCTTTGTGGGTCAGATGTGTGCTGTGGACCTCAGGTTGCCAACCTTTTTATTGAACTTGAAAAATTGTGTAGCCATCACCGTGGCCGTCTTCAAAACCCTGAAATTCTCTTGCAAGAAACAGGTCAGCATATTTAGGCAGAGTCACTTCCAGTAGCCACTTGTCAGAGTGGGACAAGGGACTTAATTTGACAGCTATTCGGCCAGCCTAAGTTACTATGCTAGGGTAGGTTGATTTCGGGCAAGACAGTCACGTGCTATGTTTTAGGGTGTGTGTCATATCCAAATCTATGTTGTCTAGTGCAGGCTTGCAGCAACTGAATAAAAGCAGTTCAGAAGTGCTTTATGAATTGTGGGTCTGTATCTCATTGGTCAAGGGTGCCCAAATAATGGAAATTCATCCACACAAAACACATTAATTCCAGCAAAACATGACCTGGGTGCTAGTCACTGGAGACTGAAGCCAGACTGGGCCAGTACTGAGGGGTTCATCCAGAACAACTAGGAAGGCACAGAAGTACCAGTAGGCCCCTGCCCATGACACCTACTTTGCCCAGATCTTCCTCAGTAGTCTGCAGTGCACCAGGCATCCTCAAGTCCTTGTCAGGTCTTCTGGAGAGTCCGTGTATTACTGTTTAAGGAAACAATCTTGTCCTGTGAAGCCTATTCCCTTAAGATTTCCTTCACGGTATGCTAAGTCATTGTCCCAGCTGGGAGTGAATCATGGTGACAAACCATTGGCTGCTGTGCTTGCAGGAAACCAATACCACCTTCAAACCGAAAGGACAAACTGTAGTGGACTGACTGCACAAGCAGAGATAAATCCCATTTCTCCTTCATGCTCCTACATGGTGTCCACATAATCATGCTAGTGAGATTTTTGGCATTTATGCACTGTTGTATGCAGCTACATTTGCCCTGGGCTTCTCTTCCAGGCCTAGACTTGCTCATGCTCAGGGCACTATGGCTGCATAAGTTCCCAGAGATAACAGAATCAGCTGCGGATGTGCTTACCAGCACGAAACTCCAGAAAATTGAGACCTTCTTCTTTGCCTCCATTTTTCTTCAGGTATGTATGTTGGGTGCACAACCGTAGTCCAGCACAGGAGGAAATACAATCTGAATTTTGTATATGTGCCCAAAATTGCCATAATCAAACTACAAAGATGCCACCTTGGCACATCAAGGTGAAATAGGATTTAGCTCTAAGTTTCCTTGTGAGGTTGAAGCTTGCCCTGACTTTGATCCCTGCTCCCAAACCCTTTCCCTGCACCCCTGTTTTCTGAGCCTGGTTTCTGACATTTGGTTTCTTCCTGATTATGACTCAGTTCCTGACTCCTGCACTACTCCTGAGCCAGCCCTATCTCTCAGGGCCTGAGTCTAGCCCCTAATGCCAGCTTGTTTCTGAGCTACTGATTCTGGTCCCTGACTTATAGGTCCTAATTATGAATGCTGACTGGTTGGAGGCCAGCACAACACCTGTGGCAGGCAACTTTTTTAAGTCTGTGAAGCAGGGAAACTCCTCCTCTCACCTCTCAGCATTTCTCCCTTCCAGCACCAGTAGGCCCTTCTTCTTCCACACTCTCCATCAAGGGGTTGCTTGGAAGAAGGGCCGAGTGTCTACTACCCCCAGTGTCCACAGCTGATCCAGGGGCAGGGCGGGGAACAGGAATGGGGAGTGGATCCCACCTTCCAGCACCTGCTCCCAGACTGAAGGGAGACCTGCGGGGCAGGCAGGGAGGAGCAGAGCCTGGAAGCCACTGCTGACCCGGAGCAGGTCAATGGGGGATCCCCGCCTCCCAGCCTTTTCAGCCAATCAGAGGCAAGGGGTGAGGTGGCAGCCATCCTGCCGGCAGCCCCTTCCCTCTTTCCCGGCAGGCTGTGCCATGGTCCACAGTGCCATGAAGACTGCTGGCTCCTTCTGGGGAGTCAGCATTTTCTTTTTTATTAGTATTTTTTTGCAGGGAGAGAGGAGGGGGAGGGGCAGGGGGCGGGGAAGAGGTTGTTTTGGGCTTTTTGCAGCCAGCCTAACAAAATGACAGAGTCTGCTGTTTTTCACATACCCCGTCATTTTGGCAGAGCCCGCCCAAATTGGTGGTTTCCGCAAAAATTGCACCGCCATGAATTTCGTAGGTCTCTATTCATGGAGTCATCTAGTCAACCCCTCCAATGTGCTGTGTTTGCTACTGTACACATTCAGGCTGTGCACGTACCTAGCCATGCTTAGTTATTCACATGCACTGGGCTATGTATCCAGGAAGAGAATTCCCCTGGGCATGTAAGCACCCAAAATGCCATGTAGGTAACCAAAAAAATGACCACTTAGATGGCCAAAAAAGTACTGAATGCCAGAACCCAGAATTGCAAGTCCAGTACAAGAGTGCCGTGGCACCCTGAGGTAGTGCAGGATCCTCTGAAGGGTGCTGCAAGGTGGGAGGAGATAAGCATAGACTCCGGCATGTCCCTGCCTAGATTATCCCCCACCCCGACTGCCTGGCCTCTGTGCAAGGAAGTACTGTAATATATAAATTAGCTTTTTAAATTGAGTGCCACCCAATTCACAAAAGTTATCGAGGGTGCCTTGAGTCTAGTGACTATTTCCTCAACTCTAAAAAAGTTGAACAGTACTGAACTAGAGAACTAAAAATTGTGAGAAGATTTCATAGATTTTCATAGACGTTAAAGCTGGAAGGGACCCTGGAGGATCATCAAGACCAGCCCCCTGCCCCAGGGGCAGGAAGTGAGTAGGGATCATAAGATCCCAGCAAGATAAACATCCAAATGTCTCCTGAAGCTGTTCAAAGTGGGTGCTTGAACCACCTTCGATGGCAGGCTATTCCAGAACTTGGGGGCTCGGAAAGTAAAGAAGTTCTTCCCTATGTCCAGCCTGAAACGGTCATAGAGGAGTTTGTGACTGTTCGATCTTGTCATCCCTTTGGGGCGCTCTGGTGAACAGACATGCCCCCAGATCCAGGTTAACACCCCCAATAAACTTATAGGTGGCCACCAGATCACCCCGGAGCCTGCGCTTTTCCAGGCTGAAGAGTCCCATAGCTCCCAGCCTCTCATCATAATGTCTTTTTTCCTGACCCTTGATCATGTGCGTGGCTCTCCTCTGCATTCTTTCAAGCTTCTCCACATCCTTTTTGAATCGTGGAGCCCAAAACTGAATGCAGTACTCCAGCTGCGGTCTCACCAAGGCTGAGTACAAGGGGAGAATGACGTTCTGGGACTTGCTTGAGAAGCATCTATGGATGCAAGCCAGTGTTTTGCTCACTTTACTAGCTGCAGCATCACACTGAAGGCTCATGTCCATCTTATGGTCAATCATGCCCCCCAAGTCTCTTTCACCCTAGCCAGCGTAGCACTGCTCAGCCTATAAGGATGCTGCAGGTTTTTCTTCCCAAGGTGGACAACCTTGCATTTTTTTGGTGTTCAACACCATCAGGTTCTAGACCGCCCATGTCCTGAGCCTGTCAAGGTCAGCCTGGATCGCCCTCCTGTCCTCAGGTGTGGACGCTTTACCCCAGAGATTCACATTCTGCTTTGGATTGAAAACATTAAAACTTGACATTTCCCACAGGAAAGAGGAAAAAAAAAACCTCTTAAAATGTCACTGAAGTAAAACTGACAAAAGTTTTCTTTTGTCCTTTCTGAAATGCTCTTCTCTGCCCTCACTCGCCCCAGGCAGAGGATGCCAAGACATTCTCCCAAATAGAAATCTGCAGAGTCGTCAAGTAACTGAAGAGAAAGTACAACTTAATTAACAACTAGGGACAAGATTCCCCTTAGATTTTGAACTTATCCCTGTGAGTGATGTCATGGCTCCAAGTTGGACCTGGCTTTTTTGAAAGACTGCATTTCATTCAATAAGTTCTCCTTCCGCTCTACTAGGTAATTTATTTGAGTAGCTCCAGAAACACATCTAAGAGTCAGAGGTATATGCTCCTTTGTTCAATAGAAAGGTGTTTTGTTTAATACCGAGTTCAAATTTGTTTGTTTTTTTAAATCTTGTCCATGCTGTATTTTTTCAACAGATTAAAATACTGTTCATTTTTTCAGACTAAAGGCCTGAATCATTGTTATATCATTTTGCTTTTGGAAATTCAATGCAATTCATGCCTGAAAATCTATTAAAGCAGTGTCCTGTGTTAGAAAAAGACCATTACCATATACTAAAAAAATGCTGTTTTAATTTTTAATTACCTTTAAATTATTATATTAAATTAAAGCTGGCCAAAAGAGATGTATGTGGCTTGCCCATTTATTTACTACTGCAACTGCTTTTGAGCTAATAACTATTCATTTCTTATAGATGGTCATATGCCTCTGGGATAGGAAAAAGAAAGCATGCGACAAGTAGAAAACAGGAGAAGAGACCTGGAAGACGCCTGGCTTGAGAGATTCTTTTCAAAGAGAGCCCCCTATTTTTGGCTGGAAATCGAACTTCGCTCTTTTCTAGAATGGTCCAAGGATGGGATAAAACAGATCAAGGTAAGTGATTGTTTTATATAAACTATGGCATGTAAGAATAGGTGTTTCTGAATTACACATCAAACGTTTATGCTACTTTAAAATCTGCATATAATAATCATAGAGAATTGGTCACATGAATGTTTCTCGACACATACAGAGGTACCCTTCAACTACCTGAAGTGGGGTACAAAAGAGGATGGAGGTAGAAATTGCCTGATCCTTTCTCTTATACCGGCATAACCTAGGAATGGGAGGGTGGGGAAGAAATCCTAGGTGAGGCGGGTAGGGGACATAACTCATGAGGAAAGAGTGAAGGACCCGGACTTACTTAGTCTAGAGGAGGGGAGACTGAGAGAGGAGTTAATAGCAGCCTTCAACTACCTGAAGTGGGTTCAAAAGAGGATGGAGCTGGACTGTTCTCAGTGGTGGCAGATGACATGGCAAGGAGCAATGGGCTCAAGTTGCAGCAAGGGAAGTTTAGGTTGGATACTAAGAAGAACTTTCTCACGAGGAGGGCAGTAAAACACGGGAACAGGTTACCCAGAGAGGTGGAGAAGCTCCATCCCTGGAGGTGTTTAAGACCCAGGTAGACAAAGCCTTGGCTGGGATGATCTAGTTGGGGTTGGTCCTGCTTTGAGCAGGGCCTTGGACTAGATGTGACCTCCTGAGGTCCCTTCCAACCCTAATTATTTTATGATTCTATGATATTTCACCTGCTATATTTAATTAAAGTTAAACATACATATAATTACTTCTAATTATTACATCTACTAGCAGTGCTACTAGGGAGATGTATTTAATTTCATTTAGATTTTTTAACTGAAAACAAGTTACTATATGATAATTATGCTGTGGAAAAGAGGCAGATAAGATTATTAATTATTTGGTCCTTGCAATATTAATGAACACAGAAAATTCCTGCTAGGATCTCTATATACATTGATGCATTTCAGAAAAATTGAGGAGGAAGAGGAAATTCTTGCTTTTAAGGAGTAAAATCCTGGCTCTACTAACATCAGTTACAAACTTCCCATTCATTTCAATTTGTCCTGGATTTCAAACACATATGAAATCCTGGATGGATTGAGATGAATGGAAATGTTGTCATTATAATGTATCCATATTTACATTCATAATACCACTTAATGCATTCTCATTTCTAATGCCTTTCAAACCCATCCAGCAGAAGGGACGTTTTGTTTAAATTACTCCACAGCCCTGTGTCCCACAACCAGGAAAGGAGGAGCGAGGCTTTCACTTCCCCTTTTTTCTACCTTTGCAGTTTATGAGCCTCCGTTCACCTTCTGTGCCAACATGCAGCTGCACAGGTACAGAGCGGCAGAGAGTAATACTTCTATTTTCTGAATACGGATTGTGTTGGTGCTGTACCTGTAGCGCTCAAATGAGACCCCACACAGGGTATTTGGCATTGTCACATGGTCACTCACTAGACATTTTTGGAATGAATACATAAATTGAGTGGGATCCCCCTAAATTGTTCCGCACCCTAAAATCATTTATGTTAATGGAAATGCTGATGGACATATTTTGTATTAATTATGTTTCAATAGTCTTTTAGTACACACAAGATTATTTGCTTGAAAGTAGTAGCAAAATGAAAAAAACATTAAAATAATATCCAAATGTCAAGTTTTCATTAAAACAGCTTTCCATCTTTAACCTGCTTCTGTCATGTACTTTATTTGTTCTTCTCCATTTATATCCCTATATTTGATATTATCTAATCCTTATGATTTACTGAACATCTGTTTTGGTTGCCAAAGTTGCTCTGTATTGATTTTCAAAAAAAAGCTGAGTACCTGCCCCCCCAAATTCACATGTATTTAAGGGGTATCAATTGGAGCACTTGAATAGTAAAAAACTAAAGCTAAGGAAAATCTTCTATTAAAAGCATATATGGTGGCACACTTGCTTTTAATGCTTAATAGAAAGTTATAGCTTTCCATTTTACTTCCAGAGTAAAATTACTTGAAATGATTAACATATAGCCAAATATTCTGTTAAAAAAATTCAACCTCCTCCACCCATAGCTCCGGGCATTTCTGGCACTCTTGAACCTACCTCATAATTTTAGATTACAGTGCGCAGATGTTTTCACTGTATATTCCCTCAAATATAAATTGTCCCACCAGAACGGCCGAACAGATGGGATAATGCACAGAGAGGGATTTTAGCATTTATTTATTAAATGCTGAGGTGTTGGGAAAGAGAGGTTTTCTTCACACCGCCGTGGGCAGTGCTTGAGCTGCCCTCTCAAGCTACTCCTCCTCCTTCTAGTGATAGTGGTGAACACAATCGGGCACTTGTCCACGTGACGGGGGCGTTTATTCGATGCCGCCTAAACTGAAATGTTGAAGCATCGAATAACACAGTGAGGACTAAACCGTTTGTATTTTTTCTGTCATGTTATGGTGATGGGCCCTACCCTTTTTTTATTTTTGTCAAAGCTGGAGCCTGCTCACGGCAGGGGGGTGAGCTGCCAGCGGGCCAAGCAGCCCCTGAGCTGGACGGGGCCCTGATCCTTCCCTCCACAGTGGTGCCACCTTCAGGGGCCACTGGGCAGGCTGGGAGTGGGCCGGGTGCTACTCTAGCTCAGAGGCATAACCTGACCAGATGCAACTCTTCTCCGAGCCCGCCGGGGTTTCCAGCTTCCCGTGCACTGTTCCCTTCACTTCCCGCTGCCTGGGACCACCTGAGAATGGGCTGGCTTGCACATGGGGCAGCATGGGACACAGCAGGAGGGCAGTTGGGTGTGCTGGCACGTGGAGAAGGTGGCAGGGATGGTGCACGGGGCACAGGAAGCCTGAGAGGGCTTGGGGAAGCTCGGGCTCGTTGGGCTTCTAGCACCTTGTGCACCATCCCTGCTGCCTTCTGCAGTGGCCAGCACACCCTGCCGCACTCCTGCTCTCTCCCCGCACTGCCCCAGGGTCAAGCCAGCCTGTTCCCAGGTGGTCCCAGGCAGCGGGAAGGCAGCGGGAAGACTGCATGGGATGATGGATGCTCCAGCAGCAGGGTGGCCATCATAGAGGTCAGTCTAGTTGTCCTTTATCCTCTATTGATATGAAACCAGATGCCTTTATGTCCTCTGTTTCTCTCTTCAAGAGTATCAGAAAACCAGAATGCCCTCTATGATGGCCACCCCACCCTACCCTACCCTACCCTACCCCACCCTACCCCAGCTCAAATGCAGCACCTGGCTGAATTCAACTCTTCCCCAACCCTGATCTGGAGCAGCACCTGGCTCATTAGCACCCTGGCCTGGCAGCCCCAAAGGGCACTGCACTGCAGGGGGAAGGACCGGGGTCCCCAGGATCTCATGGGCTTCTTGCCCTGCTGGTAACTTGCCTCCCAGACACGGGAGAAGCAGGCAGTCTCCACCAAAAAAATAAAGGATCAGGTGCCTGCTGAAGGAAAAAGCAGCAAGGGGCCCAATCCTCTTTCTCTGAAGAGCCTGTCCGCCTTCCTGCGGTCATGGGGTAAACTGAAAGCTGCATCATTGCAATTTGTAAAGTTGCAGACTAAACTACATTTGTATGTAGTTTAGTTTCCAGCAATGCAAAGTCATTTAAAACCTCCAAAGGTCTTGCATTTGTATATTGTGACACCATTAAGCCACAGAAAGTGACATTTGTCATCATGTGCACATGTTAATGGCATCACATGTACAAGTGCCAAAGTTATCTCTGCTGAAATAAAGAAAGATTAACCTGGGCATCTTAAGGAATTATGCTCCCTGAATCAAGGCCGCACACTCAGTGTGTGCTGACTTCTGCATTGCCATGACAGGGCTGCAACCGGTACCGCAGTGAACTGGATTAAACCTGGCTCTGGTGTCTCCTGACAACACTGCAGCTCATCCCACACCTGCAACATATGTATACCAAAAATTAAATCACTGCAACTCCACCTATCAATGGGCTTCCAGCTACATAATGCAAATCCTTAGATAATTAAATTACATGTTATTTAACAATCTTTAGACTAACTAAACACAATTTCCAAGGAAATGAGCCAGTGTATTTTATCAACCTTCATGTCTGGGATTTCTTTCACAGGAGGGACAGCCCAGTGACTGCCTCAGATCCCACTAGCGTTACCCAGTAAAAAGTGTGTGCATATCCCACAAAGCCTTGTTCTTCCCCACTGCTTCAGGCCCAGCCATGTAGAAGAGGAAATGGAGACACAAAATGCAAGTTCACCAACAGAATTTGTTCTGCTGGGACTCCTGCACCACACCAAAGCTCACTCCTTTTTCCTTGCCATCATTTTGCTTGCCTTGGTTACTGCCGTGTCTGGGAATACTCTCCTGCTCATTCTAATCCAGGTGGATTCCTCCCTTCACACCCCCATGTACGTCTTCCTCAGTCAATTGGCCTTCATGGACATCTGTCAGAGCCTGATTGTAGTCCCCAAAATGTCAGCAGACTTTCTGACCCCAGGAAACCCCATTTCTCCAGCTGGCTGTGGGGTTCAGATTTTCCTCTCACTGACAACGGGAGGAGCAGAGTGCCTCCTTCTGGCAGTCATGTCTTATGACAGGTACGTAGCTATTTGCAACCCCTTGCAATACCCTCTCCTTTTGAGCAGGAGAGTCTGCCTGGGCCTGGCAGCTGGGGCCTGGGTTGGGGCAGCTGCAAATGCCTTGATCCATTCAGTTTATACCATGCATCTGCCCTACTGTGCTTCAAAAGCTATTGACCAATTCTTTTGTGAAGTCCAATCCCTGCTGAAACTGTCCTGCTCTGACACCTCTCAATATGAGACTCTGGTATTTGTGAGTGGCATTGTGCTGCTCCTCATCCCTTCTTCCATCATACTTGCCTCCTATATTCACATCCTCTCTACCGTCCTGAGGATGAAGTCAACCAAAGGACAGCAGAAAGCTCTGGCCACTTGTTCCTCGCACCTGACTGTGGTGGGCATGTTTTATGGTGCTGCCATCTTCACGTACATGAGGCCCAATGCCCCTCGCTCACCAAAACAAGACAAGATGGCCCCTGTGTTTTACACCATCGTCACCCCAGTTCTGAATCCACTCATCTACAGCCTGAGAAACAGGGATGTCTTGAGAGCCCTAAGGAAGCTGGTTATGAAATGCAGAGTTCTCCAGCAAAACTGACAGGACTTGGTACTGGATGGGGTCAAAGTTGATAACGCTGCTGCAAGGGTTTTCTGGAACATTTAGGTGGTGATTGTATTGTAAAAAATAGCTTACCTGGCTAATGGTCTACATCCCACTGGAAATCAGGGGCACAAAGACTCTCCTATCACACATTGACTTTGGAAGTAGTTTCAAGACATCGTCCCCACTACTATAGGCCATTTATCTAGGCATAGTGATTAGTAACCTTTTGCTTGTGAGCACTACAGCTTACAACCCAGGCATGGCTGTAAGATCCAAGTCTTTCCCCCTGGAGTGACCGGCTGCCAGCACTCATTTTCACTGCCGATTCCCACACCCTGTGCAGTGAGGGAAGCATGGACGTGGCAGAGGAGCAGGCTCCAGAGTAGAGGGGCTTGTGTGGTGCCACCACAGGTCTGTCACCAATAGACCCTCTATAAACCTGTTGGGACTTCTTGGGGGGACAGATCTGGCTCATGGAGCTTAAGGTGCCACCTGTTGCACTGAACTGGACAACTCTGTAGCCATCACCCTGGCACTCTCCAAACCCTGATATTCTTCTGCAAGAAATAGGTCAAGTGCTTATGCAAGGTCATTTCCAGCAGCTCCTTGTCAGTACTTTGGGCCTGGAAGTCTTCTTCCTTGCCTTGGTTTTGAACCCATTTGACCACCACCAATGAGCCTGCCCCAGCCACCCTGCTTTTGCTTGGCACCTGACTAATTTGGAGATGAAGCAGTAAAGCCACCTCAGGGCACCTCCAGCACCAGGCTGAAGCTCTCTGTCTGCAGAACTGGTGGGAAGTGGTGCAGGTGGTGCCCTAAGGACTGTTTCCTCGCCTCTGTCTCCTTTGGCACAGACAGAGCAGGGGCGGGTGGGCAGAAACATGTACTCAGGAGGTCTGGGGATGTGGTACAGATGCAGTCACAGGTAGCATTGCCCTGAATTACACCCACTGTGCTAAGGATTCCCCTTCCTCTCTGCCCTGTCACAGAAGCAGGCTATTACTGTGTGGTTCAGGCAGTGACATGCTTAGCATAATAAACATATGATGTATAGTCAGACACCTACTGCTGGAACTGATTGTATTTTTATTTTGGGAAGACAATATAATAACCTTTTCATAATGTGATACATTTTTAAAAATTATTCTCCATGTCCAGGGCCAAATGGCATCTCATCCTGGGCCACTGATACAAAATGCTGGGTAGTCATTATTAATATGATAAGGATGTATCAACATAGGAAACGTGTCTTGCCAGTCAACGGTGTCCTCAAACATGCTGGGTTAACTGGTCCTTCCTTCCCACCCACCTTCACAGGAGCACATGAAAGGAAATATTCTGGTTCTGGTGTGGGGAGTAACATACACCAAATGGCCCAGTGGACTTAACAGTAGCATTGCCTAGCCTGATAATTTTGATAATGTAGATATAGCCTCATTGGTAGTTTAAGGACCTGGTTACACAGAGCTTGCCAGACTTTACATATGGGCAGTGGTCTAAGCTGCAAGGAGCAAATAGCTCATGATAGAAACACACTGCCTTGTCCATGAAGCCAGGTACAGGACAATGGAAGCACTGCCAGCTCTGGTGAGTCTGGCTCAGTCCTGCTGGTCTGACTAGAAGACTGACCAAACACCCAAGCAGCAGAATGACAGAAAATGCTCACAAGCTTTCAGGAGACTCGCTGGGGATTCAAGGGGAAAATATTTCGAGAAGCACTCCAATAAGGGACTTAACAATTTGTCAACTATTAAACCAGCTTAAGTTACCATTCTAGGATAGTCTGCAACACAGACATGTAGCATGTGTTTGGGTTTGTGTTGTATCCAATTCTTCATGCTATAATACAATCTTGCCATGACTGAATAAAACTATTTCAGAAGTGCTTTAAGAACCGTGGGTCGTTATTGCACTGGTCAAGCGTACCTGAGGAATGGAAACACATCCATGCAAGACACATTCATTCTACAAAACTCTACATGCCTGCTACTCACTGTAGACTGTAGCCAAATTGGACCAGTACTGAGGGGTTCATCCCGAAAGCCTGGGAAGGGCAGAGAAGTACTAGCAGGCCCCAGCCCAAGACACCTACTTTGGCCTGATCACTCTCTTAAGTCTTCAGTGAACTGGGTATCCTCTGCCAGTTCTTTTGGAGAGTCCATGCATTACTGTTTAGGGAAACAAAAGCTTGTCCTACGAAGCCTGCTCCAGTAAGATTTCCTTCAAGGTGTGCTAAGCCATTGTCTTAACCATCTCTCTGGTAGCAAGCCATTGGCTGCTGTGCTTGCAGGAAACCAACACAGCTTTCAACCTAGGAGGGCAACCTGTGGTGGACTGGCTGCCCAAAATGGGATAAACCCCATTTCTCTGCTGTGCTCGTAAGTGGAATCCAGATAGAGCAATTGTAGCTGTGTGGAACAGTGCATAAGCACAAATAATTACACTTACACAACTGCGTTTTCCTTGTAGGCTCAGGGTTGCTTATGCTCAGGAGGCTGCACTGTGGCTGCATAAGTACCCAGGGTTAACAATCACTTGGGCATGTGCTTAACAGAATAATCTCCAGAAACTTGAGTCTTCCTCTTTTCCTGGTATGTATGTCAGGTGGACAATCCTAATCCAGCACAAGAGAAAATAGAATCTGAATATTGGGCATATGCCAAAAATTGCCATAAGGCAACTATGAAGATGCCACTTGGTATGTCAAGGTGCAATAAAATTGAGCTCTAAGTATCCTGGTGAGGTCATAGCTTGCCTTGACTTTGATCCCTGCTCTCAAACCCTTTTCCTATACCACTGTTGTCTGAGCCTGGTTTCTAATGTTTGGTTGCCTCCTGATTATGGCTCAGGTCCTGACTGCTGGAGTAAACCTGAGCCAGCCCTGTCTCTCAGGACCTGAGTCTAGCCCCTAATGCTGGCCTGTTTCTGAGCTACTGATTCTGGTCTCTGGCTAAATTCCTACTCAGGAAGACTGATGGCCCATGTCCTGGTCACGGACATCCAGTAGAGATGGAAGGGCACTAGTTTAATGAAGGCCTGAATTAATAATAATTATTATATATTATTAAAATTATTCTATATTAATTATATAATAATTATTATATATTATAAAATTATTCTGTGAGCCAGAAAGCATGAACACTCACCAGGGCAGAGACATGAGCAGGCAGATGTAGAAGCAAAAGAAGAAAAGTGTGTGCATTTTCCACAAAGCCTTGTTCTTCCCCAGTGCTTCAGTTCATAATAGTTTCAGTTAATCAGATAGCTTGACCAGCATGGTGGGTAGGTACCGCAATGTGGCCCATGGGAGCCTTGAAGGATGTGGGCATGGGTGAATGCAGGAATTTGGAAAGAGGGGTGCAGGAGACTACACCTGTGTCCCCGTCCCCCACCAAGGGCAGGTGCCAGCATGACAGTGGCTGTGGGTGACTTTTTGAAGTCCTTGAAGTAGGTAAACTCTTCCCTCCACATCTTAGCACCCTCTCCCTTCCAGTGCAAGTACCCCTCCTCTCCCACACTCTCCAGCAGAGGTTCCTATGTGTTGCTTCTGGGTGGAAGAAGACTGACTTGTCCACAGCCCCCGATGTCCACAGGTCATCCAGGGATGGGGGAGTGCCAGGGCTGCTCCAGGCAGGGCCAAGGAGAAATGACACCCTGAGGTGACAAGCTTTGCTGGGGATAATGAGAGCAGAGGGTGGTTCCTCCCTTCCAGGCCCTGCTCCCAGACTGCGAGGGACACCTGGGAGGTGTCAGGGAGCAGGAGTGCCTGGAAACCTGCTGCCACTGCTGCCTCCAGCTGACCAAAGGCAGGTCAATGGGCAATTCCCCCATGCCAGGCACTCCTGCACCTGTCCAGCCTTTGGGTGTTCCCATTGGTGGAAAGGGACGGGGAAGCATGACAGGCAGCCCTCTAAACCAATCAGTAGCAACGATCAGGGTGGTAGCCATCTTGCTGGCAGTCCTTCATGCTGGCAGCCCCTTCCCCAGTCTCCCCTTAGCAGGTTGCATGGCCGGTCTACAGTGTCACGAAGACTTGTGGCTCGCTCTGGGGAGTCACCATATTATTTTCAGCAAATGTTCATTTAATTTGCAGTGAGCCTGCCAAAGTTGTGGAACCTGCCATTTGTCTCAGAACTCCACCCAAACTTGCAGTTTCCACATAAATTGCACAGTTGCAAATTTGGTAGGACCCTACTCATAAGGTCATCTAATCAACCCTGCAGTGGGCTATGTTTGCGACCGTACGTGCTCAGTCTGTGCTCCTACTCGTCCTGCTTAGTTATTCATGTGCACAGGCTATGTATCCACAAAAACAACATTTTGCTGGGCATATAAGCACCCAAAATACCACATAGGTGACCAAAAATGACCACTTAGATGAGCACAAAAGTACCAAATGTCAGAACCTAGAATTCCCTTTCCATTAGAACGGTGCTGTGGCACCCTCGGGTGGTGCAAGATCCTTTGAAGGGTGCTGCGAGGCACCTCTGCAAGGAAAGAAGTACTGCTATGTATGAATTTGTTTTTTTGAAACTGAGAGTCACCCAATTCACAAAGGTTATGCAGGGTGCCTCGAGTCCCCTGAGGAGTGCCTGTAGTCGAAGAAGGTTGAACACTACCGACCTGGACAATCGAAAATTGTGAGAAGCTTTACTTTCTGCTTTGGATTGAAAAAATTAAACTTTCACATTTACATCATGGAAAAAGAAAATATAACTATTCACACATCATATAAGGACAAGTAAAAAAAACCATGTTTTTGATCATTTCTAAAATATTTTGTTCTGTTTCCTCACCCACCCCAGCCAGAGGATGTCAAGAATTTCTCCCAAAGAGAAGTTTGCAGAGTTGTCAAGGAAATGAAAAGAAAGTGCAACTTAATTAATAACTTGGGACAAGATTCCCCACAGCCTGGGAAAGTTTTTCTCTCCTTAGTGTTAAAATTATCCCTGGTGAGTGATGTAATGGCTCCAAGTTTAACCTAACTTTTTAAAAGACTTTATTTCATTAAATAAGTTCTCCTCTCTCTCCATATGCCTCTGGGATAGGAAAAGGAAAGATCCTGCAAATATTATAGATTCTGTGATGATAGACCAGGCAGATTCTTGGCTTGAGAGGACAATATTTATTGCTGGAAATCAAGGCTTTCTTCTTTCTAGAATGGTCAAAGAATGATATAAAGTAGATCAGGGTAAGTGCTTACTTTATACAAGCTTAAGGCATTGAAAAATATGTGGTTTTGAATTCCACATAAAACCTTTGTGTTACTTTCAATTCTGAATATAATAATCTCAGAGAATGAGTCACATGAATGTTTCTCAAAACATATTTCAGCTGCTTTATAAAATTAAAGTTAAACATACATTTTATTACTACTTATTATTTTACCTAGAGCTACTACTAAGAAAACATATTTTATTTGTGTTAGATTTTATAACTGAAAACATGTTATTGGATGATAATAAGGATATGGAAAAGATGCAGATAGCATAATTGTTTATGTGGTCCTTGAAATGATAATGAAAACAGAGTCTTCCTGTTGGCATGTCCACATACATTGAGGCATTTCAGATGAATTGAAGAGGAAAAGGAAATTCTTGTTTTCAAGAGGTAATATCCTGGCTCTGTTGAAATCACTTATAAACTGCCCATTCATTTCCATGTGTCCTGGATTTCAGACATACGTGAAATCCTGGATGAATTGAGATGAATAGACATTTTGTCATTATAATATATCTGTAGTTACATTCATAATATCACATACTATATTTTCATTTCTAATGCCTTGGAAACCCATCCACTAGAAGGGTTGGTTTGTTTAATGTACTCCACAGCCCCGGTGTCCCACAACCAGTTTGGAAACCTAGCTCCAACAAAGGACAAACTAGGGTTCATCTCTTCCAAGTTGTCCCCTTTTTTTTACCTTTGCAATTTCTGAGCCAAATATTTATTAACCTTCTGTGCCAACATGCAGTTGCACAGGTATGGAGCTGCAGAGAGTAATCAGTAGCTCAAACATTCTGCCTGGCAGGTGCAAATCCCCTTGGGGAGCCTCAAATATGCACTTGATCTTTATGGAGATATCTATAGTATCTACTTCAGGGTTTTTTTCAGGCACTCCAGGCATTAAAAAAGTTGGTTTGCTTGCCTGGCAGGCTGTTGTACTCAGCAGCCCCAGCCACCCTTCTCCACCAGGTATAGGGAAGCCAGTGTGACAGCGCGACTGTTCATCTAGCGAGAAGAGGTGGTTTCTCTGTGGTTCCAATACTTCTACTTTCCTCATTTTCTGGATACTGTTTTTGTTGGTGCGGTACCTGTAGCACTCAAGTCAGACCCCACACAGGGAACTTGGTACTGTCACATGGTCAGTCATTTTCTGAATGAACATATAAAATTGTGTGGGATCCCCCTAAAATTGAGTGAGATCCCCCTAAATAGTTCTGCACTCTAAACTCATTCATGTTAATTCAAATACTGATTGACATATTTTATTATTAAAATGTTTTCAAACTATTATTTTGTATTAGTTACGTTTTAATAGTGTTTTATACAAACTAGATTATTCTTCTGAAAGCTGTAGCAACTAAAGAACATGAAAATAATATCTAAATTTCACATTTTTAAAAATGAAAACGGCTTTCCATCTTCTACCAGCCTTTCTCATGTAGTTTATTCATAGATTCATAGATTCGTAGATGTTAGGGTCGGAAGGGACCTCAATAGATCATCGACTCTGACCCCCTGCATAGGCAGGAAAGAGTGCTGGGTCTAGATGACCCCAGCTAGATGCATATCCAACCTCCTCTTGAAGACCCCCAGGGTAGGGGAGAGCACCACCTCCCTTGGGAGCCCGTTCCAGACATTGGCCACTCTAACTGTGAAGAAGTTCTTCCTAATGTCCAATCTAAATCTGCTCTCTGCTAGCTTGTGGCCATTATTTCTTGTAACCCCCGGGGGCGCCTTGGTGAATAAAACCTCACCAATTCCCTTCTGTGCCCCTGTGATGAACTTATAGGCAGCCACAAAGTCGCCTCTCAACCTTCTCTTGCGGAGGCTGAAAAGGTCCAGTTTCTCTAGTCTCTCCTCGTAGGGCTTGGTCTGCAGGCCCTTAGCCATACGAGTGGCCCTTCTCTGGACCCTCTACAGGTTTTCTGCATCCCTCTTGAAGTTCGGCGCCCAGAATTGCACGCAGTACTCCAACTGCGGTCTGACCAGCGCCCGATAGAGGGGAAGTATCACCTCCTTGGATCTATTCGTCATGCATCTGCTGATGCACGATAAAGTGCCGTTGGCTTTTCTGATGGATTCGTCACACTGCCAACTCATGTTCATCTTGGAGTCCGCTAGGACTCCAGATCTCTTTCCACTTCCGTGCCACCCAGCAGGTCATTCCCTAGGCTGTAGGTGTGCTAGACATTTTTCCTCCCTAGATGCAGCACTTTGCATTTCTCCTTGTTGAACTGCATCCTGTTGTTTTCTGCCCACTTGTCCAACCTGTCCAGGTCTGCTTGCAGCTGTTCCCTGCCCTCTGGCGTGTCCACTTCTCCCCATAGGTTTGTGTCATCCACAAACTTGGACAGAGTACATTTCACTCCCTTGTCCAAGTCACTGATGAAGACATTAAAGAGTATTGGTCCCAGGACCGAGCCCTGCGGGACCCCACTGCCCACACCCTTCCAGGTCGAAACCAACCCATCCACCACAACTCTCTGGGTGCGACCCTCTAACCAATTCGCCACCCACCGGACTGTGTAGTCATCCAAGTCACAGCCTCTTAACTTGTTCACCAGTATGGGGTGGGATACCGTATCGAAGGCCTTCCTGAAGTCTAAGTATACGACATCCACCCCTCCTCCTGTGTCCAGGCGTTTCGTAACCTGGTCATAAAAAGAGACTAGATTGGTCAGGCACGATCTGCCTGCCACGAACCCGTGCTGGTTTCCCTTCAGCATAATTTGCCTTGCCGGGCTCTCGCAAATGTGAGCCTTGATAATTTTTTCAACGACTTTGCCAAGGATGGAGGTGAGACTGACTGGCCTATAGTTGCCCGGGTCTTCCTTCCTCCCCTTCTTGAAAATGACCACTTTTCCAGTCCTCCGGGACTTGGCCCGTGCGCCATAAGCGTTCAAATATTCCCGCCAGTGGCTCTGCAATGATGTCGGCCAGTGCCTTCAGCACCCTCAGATGGAGCTCATTTGGGCCTGCCGACTTAAAGGCATCCAGTTCTTCCAAGTGCCTCTGCACCATCTCAGGGTCTACGCTTGGAAGTCTGGCGCCTTGCTGCTGCCTCTCTACAACCCCAGTGAGAGACTTGTCGTGCCCCTCGCTTAGGAACACCGAGGCAAAGAACTCGTTGAGGAGTTCAGCCTTGTCCCCCCTGTCCGTCACCAATTGTTTCTGCACATTTAGCAGGGGTCCTATTCCTCCCTGGGCCTTCCTTTTACTCCCTATATATCTAAAAAACAATTTCTTGTCCTTTACTTGGGTTGCCATCCTCAGCTCCATGGTAGCTTTGGCCCGTCTAACTGCCTCCCTACAAGCACGAGCAGAGGAGGTATATTCGTCTTTGGTGATCTCTCCCTGTTTCCACTTTTTATGTGCTCCCCTTTTGGCCCTTAGGCTGCCCTGGATTTCTCTGGTCAGCCAGGGAAGCCTCCTGGCCCCTTTCCCTCTTTTACCTCACACGGGGATCGTCTCGCTTTGTGCCCGAAGGATCGTTTCCTTAAGGCACAGCCACCCTTCCTGGGCTCCCATCACTTCAAAACTCCTACTCTGCAGCGTGTCCTTGACTAATCGCCTGAGTTCTTTTAAATCAGCTTTCCTAAAGTCTAGCACTTTCACCCTACTAGTTATTCAGATTTCTTCATGTATATCCCTATATTTGATATTATTATCTATTACCTATGATTTACTGAACATCAGTTTTGGTTGTCAAAGTTGCTTTATATTGTTTTCAAAAAAAGCTGCCCTCCAAAATTCAGATGTATTTAAGGGGTACGAACTGGAGCACTTGAAAGGTAGGATACTAAAATACTAGGGCTGAGAAAAATCTTCTGTTAAAAGCATGTATGATGGCACACTGGCTTTCAATGCCTGGTGGAAAGTTAGCGTTTTCCATTTTCCTTTCAGAGTAAAATGGCTTGAAATGATTAATATAGAGCCAAATGTTGCAATAAAGAAGTTGGACCTCCTCCACTCATGACTCTGGACATTTCTGAAAATCCTGACCCTACCTCCTAATTGGGTAGATTTCACTGTGCAGGTGTTTTCATGGTAGGTTCCTTGAAATACCGATTATCCCACTAGAACTGCCGAGCAAACAGTGTAATGCAGGACCACGTATAGGGATTTTAGAAGTTATGTATCAAATGGTGAGGTTTTGGGGAAAGAGAAGGTTTGTTCACACTGCAGCTTAAGCTGCCCTCTCAAGCTGCCCCTCCTCCTAGTGATAATGGTGAAAACAATTAATGTTATTGGGCACTTGTACACGTGACACAGGTTTAATCCCCAAGGTTTTTTTCAATGCCCCCTAAATTGAAATGGTGAGGCATAGCATAAACCCCTGAGGACTAAACCATTTGAATTTTTCCATCACATTAAGGTGATGGGCCCAATTGCTTGTGGGGTGGGGGGGAGTTTGGTCAGAGCTGGAGTCTGCCTGCAGCCAAGGGGAGGGCTGCTGATGGGCCAAGTGGCTTCTCGGTTGTGGGGGGCCCCAATCCTTCCCTTCCCTGGGGCAACATGGGGAGGCAGGTGGCTGGGTGTGCTGGCACCAAGAGAAGGTGACAGGGACAGTGCATGGGGCTCAGGAAGCCTGGGTGGGATGCCAGCACCTTGGCCACTAGCCCGGGGGCCCTGGGGGGGCACTGCCACTGTGGAGGGATGGATCAGGGGCCTCTGCACCTGGAGGGCTGCTCGGCCTGCCTGCAACCTGCCCCCTGGCCACTGGCAGCCATTGCAATTTTCAAAATTGGAAACAAAACTGCATTTGGATGTAGTTTAGTTTGCAATGATGCAAAGGCATTTATAATCCTCCAAAGTCATGTACCTGTGTATTGTGGCACCATTAAGGCACACAAAGTTACATTTTTGTCACTTTAACAAGTGGCCATTATTGTCTCTGCTGAAATAAAGATGAACTTTGACCTCTTAATCACAGAGGAAATACCTGGTTTTAGGCTCCTCCATGAGATTATAGCCTGTATACTTTCCCATTAACTTCAATAAGACTGATGTATAAACTGGGACTATGGCTACTAGTAGCAGCATGGAGCAGAGCAAGTGATTACACACCCTGAATCAATGTGTGCTGAGTTCTGCACTGCCGTGGTGAAGATGCAACCAGGACCTCAGTGAACTGGATTAAATCTGGCCTGCTATCTCCTGACAACACTACAGCCAATCCCACACCTGCAACATAAATATACCAAAGATTAAACCACCTATAGATGGGCTTGCAGCTAGACAGGCAAATTATGAGTTAATTAAAATTACGTGTTATTAAAAAATGTTTAGACCAACTGCACCATTTCCAAGGAAATGAGCCAGTTTTTTTTTTTTCTTTTATCAGCTATCATGTCTGGGATTTGTTTCACAGGAGGGGCAACCCAGAGACTGCCGCAGGTCCCATTAGCATTACCCAGTAGCAAGTGTGTGCATATCTCACTGAGCCTTGCTCTACCCCACCACTTCAGGCCCAGCCACATGAAGAGGCAATGGAGACACACAATACAACTTCACCAACAGAATTTGTTCTGCTGGGACTCCTGCACCACACCAAAGCTCACACTTTCGTCCTTGCCATCATTTTGCTTGCCTTGGTTACTGCCATGTCTGGGAATACTCTCCTCCTCGTACTAATCCAGGTGGATTCCTCCCTTCACACCCCCATGTACTTCTTCTCAGTCAACTGGCCTTCATGGACATCTGTCAGACCCTGATTGAAGTCCCCAAAATGTCAGCAGACTTTCTGACCCCAGGCAACCCCATTTCTCCAGCTGGGTGTGGGGCTCAGATTTTCCTCTCACTGACGATGGGTGGAGCTGAGTGTCTCCTTCTGGCAGTCATGGATTATGACAGGTACGTAACTATTTACAAACCCTTGCAATACCCCATCCTGCTGAGCAGGAGAGTCTGCCTGGGGCTGGCAGCTGGGGCCTGGGTTGGGGCAGCTGCAGATGCCTTGATCCATTCAGTTTACACCATGCACCTGCCCTACTGTGGTTCCAAATATATCGACCAATTCACTTGTTAAATCCAATCCCTGCTGAAACTGTCTTGTTCTGACACCTCCCAGTACGAGACTCTGCTGTATGTGACTGGCATTGTGCTGCTCCTCATCCCTTCTTCCATCATACTAGCGTCCTACACTCGCATCCTCTCTACTGTCCTGAGGATGAAGTCAACCAAAGGACAGCAGAACGCTTTTGCCACTTGCTCCTCACACCTGACTGTGGTGGGCATGTTTTATGGCGCTGCCATCGTCATGTACATGAGACCCAACGCCTCTCGCTCACCTGTGTTTTGTACCATTGTCACCCCAGTGCTGAATCCACTCATCTACAGCCTGAGGAACAGGGATGTCTTGGGAGCCCTAAGGAAGCTGGTTGGGAAATACAGAGTCTTCCAGATAAATTGACAGGACTTGGTACTAGATGGTGTCAAAGTTGACAAAGCTGCCAGCTGGTTTTGGGGAATATTTCCTAGGTGACTCCATTGTAAGAAATAGCTTGCAGCAGCTGGTGTTTCCTTCAGGGTCTCTCCCCGGCAGCTCCCTCCACAGAGTTGCTTCCCTTTGGCCCGGTCTCCCTCGCTTCCTCAGCACCACCGGCTCTCCCCACTGTCTTGCTGCCAGAGTCAGTCTTGTCCGGTTTCCTGTGTCCCCTTTTGCCTGCCCCGCGTCTCCTTTTATACTGGGGTTTTGGCTGACTCCCCTCCCCTCCTGCGGCCCGCTTTGCAATACAGGAGGGGCCATTTTACTTCTCTGGGGCTCTTCTCTTTCCTCACAGTGACCCGGGCCATGGGCCTGACCGTACCTGCCCCGCTTCTAGCCCCCAATTTCTGGCCTGTTTCTGAGCGACTGGTTCTGGTCCCTGGCCACAGCCCTAAATGTGAAGGCTGCCTGCCCATGTCCCACGGGCATTACACGGGCATTAGTGTAATCAAGGCCTGAATGTGTCAGACACTTCACAAAAGCACATCAAATTACGCCGTGATCCAGAAAGCATGAGCACTCAAAAGGGTGGAGGCATGTATGGGCTGATGGACAACAACGTGGAGAACAAAAAACTAGTTAATGTTCATAATCATTTCATGTAATCATGTGGCCTGGCCCGTACAGCAGCTGTGCACCACATTATGGCCCATGTGATCCCTGAAAGGTGTGGACATGGGAGGATGCAGGAGTTTGAAAAGAGGGGTGTGGGCAATTACAGCTGTGTCCCCGTCCCCTACCAAGGGCAGACATCAGCACAACAGTGGAGGCAGGACTTCTCCAGCCCTGCCTGGCCCTCCACACAACTACTTCGCACAGCTGGAGCCCTCAGGACATCGATGGAAACATGGTGGAGTGCAAGGGAGAGAAGGGATCGACACCCTGTGCAGCCACCAGCTGGAGAGGGCAGGAGTAGTGTGTGGGTCTTGGCACAGAGAAGAGTTTTACCAAAACAGTTGAATGCCTTTAAAAGTCTTTCATTTCTGGCTCTCTAAGATTTTTTCCCCATGGAAAATTACCAAAGGATCTGGTAATTACAGACAGCTCAGAGTGACGTGGCGTCCACTTTTCTTTCTCCTTAGGAACCATAAAGAGCAGAGCATGATTCAGGAAGAAGCTTATACTTGTTTTTAAGCTAGGGAATTTGTTCTGCCATATCTTGTCCCAAAAGTGAGAATTTTTCCTGACATCCTACCTATATTTCCCTTACTGCAACGTGACACCATTGCTCCTTGTTCA
Source organism: Alligator mississippiensis (assembly GCF_030867095.1). NCBI lineage: Eukaryota > Metazoa > Chordata > Crocodylia > Alligatoridae > Alligator > Alligator mississippiensis. The sequence continues at coordinate 49,232,270 of NC_081834.1, read as the reverse complement.
ACTTTGGCTCTCAGGGTTTGTCCCTGCTACAAATTTTGGGTGGTACAGATACGTCAGTAAGTTGGGGGTGGTTAGGAGATATTTTTTGCCTGACTTAACTATGCGTTCTATGTAGATGAGGCCTTGTTTAAATGCTGCCCCAGATGCTGTGTGAAATGGTAGCATTTTCAGAGAGATTTTCCAAAGCACTGAGAGAAGCCAAGCACTCAATCCTCAGTGAAAGGCACCTACCTTTTATTTCTGCTTTTTCAAATTTCTACCCTAGATCCATGGCTCTCAAACTGTCTTAGACTTAAGGTCGCCCTGTTCAACTCAAACCAAACCTCGGAAAGTGCCAGCTCTTAGCTTTCACTTAGCTTTCACACTTTGAGATAATGGACAAAATACACAGCAATTTTTCAGTTGCAAAGGACTCAGATGAACCACAACAGGTCAGGATGATGTTTAACACTATCAGACTCCACCCATGGAATTTGTGCCTGAAAGTGTTTTTAACTAATTCACATCATTATAGAAATCATGTTGTCTCTCAGTAAAAAAATGCCAGCTTAACTAGAGCCATTTTGTTGTTTTATTATTTTAAAAATAATGGAGGTAAAAAGGTTTACATGGTTTGGTCATATTTAGTTTTCAGATGCGGAAACTGAAAGGGGACTTAATAGCAGCCTTCAACTACCTGAAAGGGGGTTGGAAAGAGTCTGCAGCTGGGCTATTCTCAGTGGTGGGAGATGACAGAACAAGGAGCAATGGTCTCACGTTGCAGTAAGGGAAATATAGGTCAGATATCAGGAAGAATTTTCTCAGGAGGAGGGTAGGAAAACACTGGAAGAGGTTACCCAGATTGGTGGTGGAAGCACCATCCTTGGAGGTTTTCATGATCTGGCTGGACAAAGCCTTGGCTGGGATGATCTTACTGGGGATGGTCCTGCTCTGAGCAGGGGGTTGCACTAGATGACCTTCTGAGGTCCCTTCCAACCCTGATTTTCCAGGCGACTATGAGCGTTTGTACACACCACAAGATTTCCTGTTTATCGCTGCCAAGTGCTGCCACAACTGTGTTTGTGTTTGCAAAAGCAGGATGCTTTAAAAGGTTTTTTTTGGCACATTAAAGTAAAACTGCTCAGACATGTTTTAGTTTGTGACGCTGCTGATTACATCACCTTATCTGTGGATTTGTGGCATGTTAAAACAAAGTGTAATGAGCCTCTTATCCACCTGATGGTGCTGTGGCTTTTTTTGCAGTTCACCCCTTTGTCTACCAGATGGTACTTCACATTGGTGAGACATGGCAGCCCCATCCCAGGGGGGTGGGGGGTGGGCATGCCACAAACCTCTCCTCTTTCCTCAGATGGGTAGAGGTAGGGCACTGGCATGTCACTGCCCTCCCTTGTGAGACAGGATTACAGTGCCCAGCGTCCCCTGGCTGTCCGAGCATGGTACAGTTTCCATGGGGACCCCGACCCACCCATGGACACTGTCTTGTCTCGGGGACTCCAGGTGCACGGTGTCCTCTCTCCATCCAGGCTGAGTTTCTTCCAAGGGGAGAGTTTCTTAACACTCGTGTATGTGCGTCTTACCAATCACTCAGGTGCAATAAAACGGCATGTTACCCTGTCTGTCTGCCTGCCTTCTTGTTTTTGTGAAGGAATGAAAATGCCTGTCTCTGGGTGGGGCAGGGTGGAGAAAACCCATTCCTCTGCCATACTTTCTCATTTTTCTGCACAGCAGGGAGAGCGTGGCCCCTCACTGGCTGCTCCAGTGCTTGCACCAGGAAGTTGTCCTCAACGCTTTCCAAAATCTTCCTAAATCACCCGGACACTGTTGTGTTGCCCTTCCGGCAGATGTCAGCATGATTGAAATCCCCCATGAGAGCCAGGGCCTGTGCTGGGGAAACTTGTGCTAGCTGTTTGGAGAAAGCCTCATCCCCCACTACCTCCTGGTCTGGTGATCTGTAGCACCACCACTATCACATCACACGTGTTGCTCACAGCCAAAGGAAGACGCATAACCATAGTCTACAGAGCCACACTTACATGAGGATCCATTTGCACTTAACCCCTGATCTGAGGTCAGGCCGTGCACAGCTCCTCGTACCTTATCTCAGATATGTTGCAAAGTCTCACAAACAGCTTCCTACTCATGTCTCTGCAGGTCCTACAGCTGCTTGTGCATGGGAGAGGCCACATTTGCCAGCCAGAGTGCGGCCCTAGGGTCATGGCTGCTGACAGCCATGGCCCTGAGGATGCACTGGCTCCACCAAAGGTGGACCCAGGACTGCATCATCGTGCAGGACTGGCTGGTGATGGCATTGGAGGACCGGCTAATGGACACAGGCCTGACAGGTGGATGATGTTGCCTGCAAGGGCGCGCAGGACTGGCATGAGGAGGTGTGGGACTGGGCAGACCGGGCAGTCTGGGTGCAGCTCCTGGCCCTGGAGTGCTAGTGGGGGGAAGCCCTGCAGGAGCACACTGCAGGCCTGCACAGGGCAGTGCAGGCCGTAGACAACCACTGGGTGCTGAATACTGTCCAGACCCTAGTGGTGGCCTTCATGCTACCGAGTGTCCGGACCCTGACCCTAGCCCCACCTGTCCCCTGGCTTCTGCTCCCAGAAGCAGGTTCCCCCATGCACCTAGGTGGACGCCCTGCACTGCCTCCAGAAACCAGGATCCCCTGGCCTGGCCCGTATCTTGGGTCCTGTGCCACCTGGCCCCCTCCAACCTGAGCCCAGGCCCACTGTTCAGCCCCAGACATATGCAGAGCTGTCTGCAGTGGCGCCAAGACTAGACACTAGCCCTACTGACCTTGGGTACCAGCTGCTAGAGGGGAAGCCACTGGATGCTGTGCAGGATACCACCACCCCTGGGTAAGCCCAGCGTGCACTGGACTCACCGCACTGTACGCACTTGCCGGGGAACAGCCAAAGACCAGGGTGCTGGCTGACTGTGCCCGGGCTCTGCCCCATAGGTGCCTGCACCCCATAATCCCCAACCCCAGGACAGCACATAAACATCTTCAAAAGACAACTGGATGCACACCTTGCTGGGGTTGTCTCAGTACAGCAGTCTTTCCCACCTAACAGCAGGTGGGCTGGACCTGTTGATCTCATGAGATCCCTTTCAGCTTCTAACTTCTAGGTATCTCTCAAGCTGGGAAAGGGTTTAAGTACATTGTTGCTCAGACCCAAGGAGAAATGTGTTGGAGGGAGAGAATTATTTTTCCTTTTTTGGGATGGGAGGTAGGGAAGAAGGCAGGAGGCAGGGCAGGAAACCAAGAAAAATCCCACCCCACCTTCTTTTTAAATTTACATACGAAGAATTTCAGATGCTTGTGAACTATGTGAAGCAAAAAAGGAAAGCCATGGCAGTCTGGTTGAAAATCCCCGGTACAGGGCCTGACACAGGCTGGTTAGTGCCCCATGCCCTGTTGTGCCATCACATCGCTATGGAGAGTGGTGGGAGAGAAAAAGGCACTGTCAAATATTTTTTTCCTCATACCTCAGTTGGTATCGACTCAGAGGGTGAAAAGTAATAAGGTTTCCTAGAGTTCCCAGTTTTATTATTGTATTATTAGTGGTAAGGATTTATATTGTTAGTAGTAGCTTAATGTTAGCTGGTTAATGCCAGGAGTTGCTTAATTTGTAGTCAGTACTTTGGGATTGATAGGAATTAGCATTTCAGAAATTCTTAGTGTCCCCCACTGATAGAGTATCCCCTAGTTGATACAGGTAGTGTTAGGAATAGAGCAAGAATGGAGCGATGACAAGGATCCCGCCAAGTGCATGGAAGTGGCTTGCTCGGCCTTCTCCTTCCTTTCTGCTGCTCTTGGTCGCAAAGGCTTTCAGACGAGCTCTCTTTCACCTGGAGCAGATTTCTGATTGTCTGGGTTTGTGCATGTTTGAGAGGACATGGGTTTCTTGCAACCTCTTGGTGTTTCATATGTGAGTCTCTTTGGACTATCGTGTTGTCTGTTTCTTTTTCCTGCTGCTTCTCAAGCTGTTTAGTGTAGACCTCTGACCTCCCAGTCCGTAGCTTGCCCTTTTGGAGTGGATTCACTGTCTGATCTCATTTTTGGGCACCTGCAAACCTGAAATAATTCCTGACCTCTCACTCTCTGGCCCTGCTTTAGTTATGTTATTGCTGATTCATTCCTATCAGGTCACACCAAATACATTTACAAGGCTCCCCCTATTTCTGCAATACCAGATGGCATTACTGAATGATACAGGCCCAGGTAACTATATAAATGTGAACTCTCCTTGTGTTCATTCTCTCCCTCTCGCTTCAGGTCCTGCTGCTGAAGATGTCAGTAGCTTCACACCTCTATAGTCTGTATCCAGGGGCGCGGAGAGAGACAGGGCTGTGGAGAGCCCAGCGACAATCCGAGTCCATGTGAAACCAAAGCCTCGGGGGGACGCTGTGTGAATACCATCTGCAAGGCTTGGGGCATGGTAAGGGGGCAGTTTGGAGCCACACATCTATCCCATAAGGCTGAGCGTGTCCCAAGACATCCATTTTTTAAGATGCCCTGAAAAGGTGGAGATGGGAAACAGTGGTGCTACCTTTGGCCCTCTCTCCTCACCAAGCACAATCCCAAGGGGAGCCAGTCCAACAGAGATTTATATCCAAGAGGGGAGCCCACCCTGGCCAAGCTTGCTTCCGGCCCTTGCTTTTCCTCCCCAGAATGGGACTCCTTCCTTGTCTCTCCCCGCTATGAGAGCAGAAGCACTTTGCACCAGGATTTGGCCCCTTCTCATTCCCACTCCTATTTCCCTTGCTAGAGCACGACTTGGACACCGGTTCCCAGCTGTATTCACCGCGCCCACCCCACCCCCCCCACCCCCGGCAACCACACACCAGGAATGGCCCAGGCATGTTTGATTTTAAACCTTTGACTTTCCCCATGATGTTGCCCTCTTGATTTAAACTCTGGAGTCACGCATGTAATGAGAGAACTGCTGAGCTTGTGTTACATTGCAGAGAAGTTCTTTTCCTGGGGGCGGCTGCCTGGTGAGCCCTGGGGCAGTGATCTGGGCATATCACTTAGACCCCTGCTTAGTAATGGCAAGTAGTGACCTGCAACATCATCTGTGCCTGCTGCTCCAAGATCAGCAACTGTATGAGAAACCTCCAGGCCGCAGAGCACAGAGATGAATGACCTACTCCTGGAGGCTCCTTGAGGGTAATGAGGGAGCAATTGATCCTATTCATCCCTCCAGCTGTAGGCAGACAGGAGCTTGAGGAGGGAGGGTTGGGCACCAAGCCCCTCTGCTCTGCCGCAGCCAGGTAGGGCCAGGACACAGAGCATGGCATTTCCTATGCTCCCATGCCCTCCACACCCAGCTTCCAGTTGGCGCTGCACAGTCGTGGCACTGCCCAACCCTGCTTTATCATAGTCACATCATCCTTTCCACTCCCTAGCTAAAAAAAGGAGTGACATGAACCCAGAGCTTCACTCTGAGGATTATGGCCTTTTTCCTCTTGCTTTCAACCCCTCCTATGCAACCTGCTGCAATCCAGGACAGCTCTGGGCAGTGCAGGCCTGCTGGGGAGGGGGAGGAACGGCCCCAGCCTCCCTCCACGGTTGAGCTGTTAACTCCTGACACTTGACATGGTCCTTCTCTTCCTGCACCCAGCAAAGGTAATTGTGGTTTTGTCCCAGGTGGGGATCTTGGCTCCAGCCTTGCCATTAACACAATGAGGAGGAGAAGGCAGACAAGGTTCCTTGAGTGAATTTGATATCTTTTATTAGACCAACCCAAATGGTTGGAGAATAGTTATTAAGCAAGCTTTCGGGTTCAAAAACCCTTCGTCAGGCTAAGGAAGCTGCAGCAGTTGGTGTGTGCTCTTCCTGGATGGGATGAAAAGTAAAGAAGCCAGGGGCTGGGCTGGGCTGGGGAGTCAGTTGCCAGGCAGATTGTAATGTATCAAAAATCCAATGTCTGTGTTTAGTCCCTGATCTCTAGTATCCAGCAGGTTGATGAAATGGAGCTCATAGGCTCGTCTCTGGGATGTGTTGTGTAAATTTCCCTTGAGGATCAGGACTGAGAGATTGGAGAGAGAGTGGCCCTCCTGTGAGAAATGGCCCCCCACCGGTAATTGGGTGTTTCTGTCTTTGATGGATTCCCGGTGTGTGTTCATCCTGGTGCGCAGTTGTTGTCTGGTCTCTCCTACATATCTTCCATCAGGGCATTTGGTGTATTGGATGAGGTATACTACATTTCTGGAGGTGCAGCTGTAAGATCCTGGGATGCTGATGGCTTTGTTGTGGGGTGTAGTAATAGTGGAGGTGGTGGAGATGAGGAGGAGAAGGAACACGATTCAAGTTCCTGATTCCTAGTCCACTTCCATTGTCTGCTGGGAGTCCACAGCCCCAACTGGGTGCTCCTGTGTTGGGACCATATTGTTTCTGTCCCTGAACACAAACAGGTCTGTCCCAACCTTTTCTCAAGGGTGTGCTGAGATCTCATGAGGCTGCAGCATATTCTCCTTAGTCCACCCACTCCTGATAGCCGATGTACCCTTTTCCAGCCCCATGTCCTCCTTTGCATGTTGTACCAACCAAGGTCACCAAGGACATCCTGAGTCCAACTAATTTTTAAATTCTTTATTAATATTGGGGGTTAAACTAAATTGGAGGTAACTTTCTTTTGGGGAAGAGTGAAGGCCTGGCCTGGGACTGCAGATCCCTCCAACATTTGTCCCTACAAAAAGAAGGAAGAACGGGAAATGTTAGGAAAACACTGAAACTCCCTGGAGTCTGGGCACAAATATCTAATTTATGGTCTCTGTGGTGCCCATGCTGGCTGCTCGCTGAGGTGGTCTGGGCTGAGCAGGATGCTGCCTGTCTTCAGTCATCACTTTCTGCCAGTGCGGGGGATGCTCCCCTGTCCCACAGCTGTTCTGGCACTTTCCAGCTGTTTAGGATGGCTGTGGTCTCCCAGCACAGTACCATGAAGCCTCCTCCCTGTCCTGCACGGCTTTGTCACCCTCACCCTGACAGACCCAAACAGCTCATCCTCTTGGGCACCAAGCGGAGCCTCAGTCCCAGACAAGCCCCTCCCTGGGGAAGCTGCTTGGGGTGGAGGGTACTGCGGTGCTCCAGAGGATCTGTAAGAGGGATGAATGGGAGGAAGGAAGATGTGTCAGAGGCCATAGAGGAGGTGTGTGTGAGAGGGTCCCTGGCAGGGAGAGGACTCAAGGCACAAAGCTGCTTATCTCCCTGCTGTCAGAGCCAGCCCCAATGACACCTTCCCTGGCTGCATGTGGGCAGGCATTGATGTCCAGAGAACTTCCACATGGGTCTATAAACAAGCCCTTCACCTTCCTCCTCCTCTTACCCAAGCCTTGGCCTCTGCTGAAGGAACCGCTCCTGCTCCTCCTCCCACTCCTGCTCCCGGTCCCGAAAATACTTCTCCTCCTGCTGCTCCTTCTCGATCCAGAACTGGAGGTTCAATGGGAAGCAGAAGGGAACAAAGGAGGAGTCAGTGCAGGCAGCAGTAAGTGACCCCACAGGACACATCCCCACCGACACACCAGGCACCCTGCCTCACCCCACTGCAGGGACACGTGAGAAACATTTACATTATACTTGATCAATGAATGTAACTGGGAGTGCACAATCATGCACACAGAAACCCTTCTCCATTGCACAGGGACATACATGTATTTGCCACAACACCCTCGCATGTGAACACAGACTCCCAAGTGTAGGCCCCTTTCTCTGCATGTGTGTGTTTGTGTTTGTACGCATCCATCATCCACAGCCCAATAAACCCATGAGTGACCTCTCAGCAGGCACACAGACTCATCTACCCCTTGAGAGAACAAAGCCATGTCCCAGGACTCCACCTTTCGACTCAGTACCCCCAGCTTCTCTATGCCGTGCAGCCAGACAAGGGCTTTTTCCAGCTCCTCCAGCTGCCGGTTTCGTTGGTCCCATTTATGGACAGGGAGGAAAGCCCGGCAGCTCTGAATTATCAAGCAGTCATGGAGACTGGTGACATCCTGCCAGGAAACAGAGAGAGTCCTTTAAGCACCTTAACATGGCCATGGGCTGGGGATCCTTCTGTACACTCTTAGATTCATAGATTCATAGACGTTAGGGTCGGAAGGGACCTCAATAGATCATCGAGTCTGACCCCCTGCATAGGCAGGAAAGAGTGCTGGGTCTAGATGACCCCAGCTAGAAGCATATCCAACCTCCTCTTGAAGACCCCCAGGGTAGGGGAGAGCACCACCTCCCTTGGGAGCCCGTTCCAGACCTTGGCCACTCTAACTGTGAAGAAGCCCAGTATGCCGTTAGCGTTCTTGGCAACAAGGGCACACTGTTTGTTCACATGCAGTTTATTGTCCACTGTAACCCCCAGGCAATTTTCTGCAGAGCTGCTGCCCAGCCAGAAGGCCCCAGCCTGTAGTAGTGCATGGGACTGTTCCATCCTACGTGCAGGACGTGGCACTTGGTGCTGTTGAACCAGACGAGATTTCTTTTGGCTCAGTCCTCCAATTTGTCTAGGTTATTGTGAATTCTAGACCTACCCTCCAGCATATCTATTATTCCCCACAGCTTGATGTCACCTATGAACTTGCTGAGGGTGTACTCTGTGCCACCTTCCAGGTCGCTGATGAACATATTGAACAAAACCAGCCCCAGGATCGACCGCTGGCATACTCCACTTAATACTGGCTGCCAACTAGACATCAAGCCATTATTACTACCCTCTGAGCCTGATGCTCCAGCCAGTTTTCTATCCACCTTACAGTCTATAGTACCTGGGCAGGCTGGATAGAGTGGCACTGTAGGCTAGATCCAGCCTAAGAGCTGTATGCTTGACATCCCTGATCTAAAGTGTCATCCACTAAAAAGCTAATACCTCCCTATACAAGGCTTTTACAGATACATCATGAAGTTGGAGAAGGCATATGAAAAATTAACAAAGACCAATGCACTGAATATGTAATGCAACCAACACTGGAATTATATATGTAGGAAATAATTACCTGTGATGTCTCTTTTTTATATTGTGTAAAAAGAAGGAGTTAGTCTACTAGTGTTTCTACTGCAGCATCCTTAGGGTAGCATATGTGCCCTTTCTGAGAAAACACAACTTGAAATATACATTTCTTGGTTCACTAACCAGTTGAGATTTTCTTGTATTTTCCTTTACTTTGAACTCTCTTGATTGCAAATGTCATCCATGCACAAGCACCAATAATGAAGTTCAAACTATGCCCCAAACTTGTGCAACATTACTTAAAGTAGTTCATTTTGAGATTACAAAACAGTTTTTATTTTCATTTCAAGTTTTGCATTTGCATTTTTCCCCATCATTACCACTACCTTTAATTCCAAAAAGGAGGAAATGTAAAAGGTGAAATTTTTTTTCACCTGGCAATTATGAAATTATGTTTCCTGTTTTAATAGCCCAAGGATATGCATAACAATCATCTGGAATAACTCTGCAGTAAATAAAGATATCACCCTCCAAAACCCTTGCCTTTCACGTAATTCCTAGACCATCATGGTTGCAACATCACAAATACCTGGCTGCAACATCACAAGTGGCTGCAACATACAAATACCAAATATTTGTGCTATTTTTAGCAAAAGTTTCAGAAACCAACTAGAATAAACTGAACCAATATATTAATGGACATTTCTCTTTTCATGAAGTTCAGCTTCATTAATGTGTTTCCCTCTTCAAGAGCACAAAGAAAGACTAGGTACCATGCTGCTCCTGTTCTGAGAAGTTATGTCTGAACAAATACAAAACCAATAAACACAGAAAGTTGCATCACTTTGGTTACACGTTTAGTAACTGCGGTCTAACTTCGTACATGGGCACCATTGCATTAATTTTAACATGCCTTGTGTCCATGCAGCAGTTTCCTCCTATTATAAAACAAGGTAAGTTCTGGGTGGGCAGAACCCTGTCAGTGGACTATATATCTTGTTAGGTTCTTAGCAGAAGGGTGAATTTCAGCCTTGGGGGAACAAAGAAGGACATATATTGCTTCCAACACCAACTCAGGCTCTCCAGAGTTTGCTTTCAGTATAAAGCCTTGGCCCCAGTAGCTGTACCTGCCCAGTTATATTATGCCATAATGGGTGCATCTACACCTGACCCTTGGCACTACCAGGGGCGCTCTCCTAGATAATGTCATCTCACCAAGTCTCATGCGATAAACCCAGAAATGAAGCAGTGAAGCCATTGTGAGACCACCCACCTTAGCAGCCTGCAAGCATATCAAAGAGAGACATTTTGAGAGTGGCTGGTGTTGGTTTGTGAGGACAGAGCATATACTGACAGAAGAGGCTTTATCACCAGACTGGCTACACAACGTCTTTGAACAACTTAAGTCAAAGCTGGGAAAAGCCCTCTTTTGGAAGCATTTCTGGGTGTGTCTACACATTCATTAATGCTCAGCAGTTACTGCACATTTAATTTAGTACTTGCTTAATGAAGTACTAGCTAAACATGCAGAAACTAGAGGAACTGGGCAGGAGTGCCAGCGAATGCCTTTTTAGTGACACTACTGCACAGTAGCCTAATAATACTGCACAGGAGCGTATTAGCACTGTCCATGCTGTGATGCACTACTACGCAGTGTTAGTAGGCTGCTGTGCACTAAGTGTCTTGTGTAGATGCACCCCCTGTGTCCTAAAGAGGGATTTCGCTTATGATTATTTAGCATCCCCAGCCAACATGGCTACACTGGCAAAAAGGTGATCTTACCTAAGTCTAAAAGAGATGACTGCAGTAGTGATTTTCATATGTCCTGAGAGTTTCTCTGAAAATGTTCTACCACTTGAATAATGATTCAGATCATTTAACCTGAGTGGATCAAGCCTGAGGATCAGTGTGGTTCACAGGCATAACCAGTCAGGACTCCTGGGTTTTGAAGGTAGACTTTTATCTTTCTGAAAGTTTTATTATCAGTCTGGCCCAGATCTAGGTGATCTGATTTGCAGTCCCCGTGACTCTAGCCTGTAAGATACAATTTCTCTCTCATTTTGAAGAAGACAATCCAACAGTACTGACTCCCATCCCCACCCTGCCCTCATTCATGAGACCTTTCTACTTTCCAGGAACGGAGAAATAGCCAGACGTCCTGACTTCTTTCTCCACTGGCTATAAGTCACTAAACCCCACTCCCCTCCCAGACTAGGATCCAGAACCGAGGAGCTGGGAGCCACAGGACCATTCCTCCTCCACCGTAACTCAGTGGTCCGTCTTGCCCATCATTTGGAGTACGGCTGCTTTGACCTCCTTGTTCCTCAGGCTGTAGATAAGAGGATTCAGGAGGGCAGACACAACATTGTACAAGAGGGAAAACATTTTGTCCCGCTCGGGTGAGTAGCTGGAGGCTGGGTGCATGTACATGAACATAGAAGAGAGTCACAACAGTGATGTGTGAGGTACAGGTGGAGAAGGCTTTGAACCTCCCCTCAGCTGAGCTGATCCTCAGGATGGCTTCCAGGATGAATACATAGGAGATTAGGATCAAAGACAATGGGGTCAGGAGTAGTATAACTGCCATCAAAAGGGTCACCTGCTCAGTGAGGCGTGTGTCTGCACAGGCCAGCTTCAAGATGGCTGGCACCTCCAAAAGAAGTGATTGATTTCATTTAAGCAGTACAGCAACCTCATGGTGAAGCCTGTATTCATTATGGAAAGAAGGAAGCCAGATACCCAGAAGCTGATGGCCATCTTGACGCAGACTGACCTGTTCATGATGATGGTATAGCGCAAAGGGTGGCATATGGCCACGTACCGGTCATAGGCCATTACAGCATAGAGTATACACTCAATTATTGCCAGAGAGAGGAAGATGAACATCTGAGCAACACAGGCAGCATAGGAAATGCTTTTCTTTGTGGAGAGGAGGTGCACCAGCATCTGGGGAACGGTGGTGGTGGTGTAGCAGATATCTAGGAAGGAGAGGTTGGCCAAAAAGAAGTACATGGGTGTGTGGAGACAGAAGTCAGTCTTGACAAGGCCAATGAGGAGGCTGTTCCCAAAGAGGGTCGCCAGGTAGATAGTTAGGAAGAGCACAAACAGCAGCAGCTGCGTCTTGGGCTGGCTGCAGAACCCCAGCAGGATGAACTCTGACACTGAGGTGCTGTTCCCCCAGTAATATTCCTCATGATTTCCCACCTAAGATGAAAAGGGAGTGGTGAGAGAAGCAATCACGCAGAAGGATAAAACCCAAAAGGGCTAAATTCTGTTTTGCTTTGCATCCCACAGTGGCATTTACACAGCCATGTAACTGCAGATTTTGGCACTTACATAGTTTAAAATTCACCTTGGGACTTGCAAGTGTGCACATGTGTGTTGAGCATCCTAACTACACACATGCACAGTATCCTATGCTTATGCAGGTATGCACATAGCCTGGAAAGCCCAAAATAGTAGTCTGGGAAAAATGTATCATTAATCAGTAACAAATGATAACAAAGGGCTCTCCCATGGCCAAGGTTCAAATGAAACTTTGACTCTTGGGGCAGGGGGACTTTGATTTCATTGATTAACAAGTCCACCTAAATGAAGGAGCAATCTTATCAGAGAACCCCCCAGGTTATGATTTTCAAATCTTACAGGGGGCTCTTGTCTCTTATCTCTTGTCTCTAATTTGGACATTGTGCATTGCTAAACTGAACAATTGGAGCACTAAGTCCATGCTAAGACTGCCCTGAACCTGGGGATTGGAATCTGCATTTTCTACTGGTATTAGCTCATAACCTGTTGCTGCTCCAGGCACCAAGCTACCACATAGTACAATACAGACACTTCCTCAACCTCCCCAATTCTTCTGGCCCACTAAGCAGCCAAGAGACATGGGGAACTAGAAGAAAGCCAGCTAGCTAGAAAATGCAGTGGTCAGTGAGGTGGCTGCTTTCCTGGATGGGAAGAAAGCAGCCTGTGAAGAAACTTTCCCAGTGCTATTTATCCACTCAAGAGTAGATGGAAAATACTCTAGGCAATGCTGAAGGTCAGAAGATGGGAGGGAGGTTTAAACTTGGGTCTCCTGCTCCTTGGGCTTGTACCCTAATAACTAGGTTTGGGAGTAAACCATGGGAGGGACTTCCTTCAGGACAGTACACATGGAGGGCAATTCCATCCCCTAATTCAGTAGGAAACAGAATTGCAAACTCTGCACAAGTTCCCAAAGCTGCAGTTATGCAGCTGCATACATGACATTTCACCATGCAAAACAAAGGAGGAATTAGCTCAAGGAAACTACAGCCTCTACCTAAGTTACTAACTCCCACTTAGCAAGGAGTCCCAGCTTCCCAGCAGCCCATTTCGATTCTGAGATACTGCACAGATTAAGTGACAGTCTTGCCATGGTCAAAGCTATTGTTTTTAACCAACAAAGATCAAGACGTCACCACAGCAGATCCTGGACCTAGATGGGCAACTCCTGTTCCAAAGAGCTTGCTGTCTCAAATGATAGAAGTCAAAGAATGAGAGGAGAAAGAAACACACCAGATCACTAGTACAGCTGCAACCAGCAACCTAGTCTCCGATGTCCCATTCCAGTGCCTCTTGTCTAAGTCATTCTCCTGCTGAAAATTTGGGTAGTGGGGGCAGATGCCAATCTGATGTTTTCCACTATTCTTGGGTTTATTCACATCTAGAGTTTGGTTGAAGCCTCATGAAGCACTCAGATACCATGATGATGGGTGCCTGGACAAATGGACACACAAACTGATAGAAAGGCAGAATGTCAGACATAAATCTCTATCAGGTCATTTAGGGCTCTCTTTTCAGAAAAATGTACAAATACACTAAATAGATATGCTAGAATTAATACAACCTTGTTGGTAGTCAACCTGAAAATGTTCTCCTTCCTAGAATCAAGGGCTTATCCAGTTACATCTTTTATTGGACCAACTGTATACCTGGAAGAAATGTTAGAGAAGCTTGATTTTGTGCCCAAAGGCTTGTCTAACAGCTCTTTCAGCTATACAGTTGGTCAAATAAAAGATGTTAACAAAAAAAGCCTTGTTTTTCACATATATTCTGGACTTTCACAGCTACAATAGCACTCCAGGTCTTCCTAGAGGTATTTGAGAAAGTATATATTCCTTGAAGAAACAATTGTGGCTATTCCTTAATTAAAATGATTCATTATTTTTTCACAAGTTCCTCAGAAAATCAAGATAGTTACTGGAAAAAAAACCAACTAACTGGTATTGGAAAATTTCTGACCTGCTATAGTCCTGCAGTCTTTCCATGCTCTTAAGCAGATCATTCCCTAAGGGAATCTCCACTTTGACCATCTTAACTCTATTGCTTGAATGGTCAACAGCAAAACAAAGTGGAGCCACTTCCCTGTTCTGCTTGGGGGTCCAGGTCTGCATTTCTCCACTGACCCAAAGCAACTGCAAACCTGTCTCAGAAACAGCCAGGTCATGGCTCCCTTGGCCCAGCAAAGTGCATCAATGTACTCATCACTTCTCACTGACTCTGACCTATGATGTAGGATTTCAATTGGGCAGAAACACACCTAAGTACAAGAAACTGTTAACAGGATGCTGAGTAGAGCAGAGAGGCATTTCAATGGTCACAAGGAGCATCAACATAAATCAGACTAGCTGGCCACTCAATGAAAGACCCTCTAATGAAGGACATGCACTCTACGGTATTCAGTACTGAAACTCACTCCAATGCACCTACACTCAAGCACTATCCATCTCCCCTAGTCCTTTCCTTCTGGATTAGACCAATGATCCAGCCATTCCAACTCCTTACTGATTATTCATAGGAGCACAGGAATTCCCAAACTGGACCAAGCTACTGGTCTATTTGTCTGACTGCCTGCCTCCAGCTGTAGCCAGTGCCAGCGCATGAGAGGAAGAGGCAAGAGGACAATTATGGAGCAAGAGGGCCACGGAAAAGGCATATATTATATGCCCATACTTGAAGATATGCTTGTATTCTGTTCCTCACCTTCACTAATACCAATTCTTTGTTTTTCCTCTAACCTTAGTGCTCAGTATCTACATCCCTCAGTCTAGTATTTTCATCCCAGCACAGTTCACAGGAAATGCCACTTACCTTCATTCTCCTTTTCCACCTGAGAGAGCAGGACATTTCCTTCAGCTACCAAAATCCATGATCCAGATGTACCAGGCAATAGATCACCATAAATGAATTCCTCAGACCAAGGACAAAATAGTTGCTAAATCTTTCTTTACTTGTGGAAAACTTTGCCTGGATGGCAATCATATATGGCAGATACAGAAAAAATAATAATAATTCCAAAAGATAAATTAAGCAGCTTACTAGTAGATCTACCAGTAAAATAAAATTGAATGGCAAACTCATTACTAACTTCATAGCTACATTTTGTTTCAAGAGAACACAAAGTTAAAATTATAACTTTAAAAAATTTTAGTTTGATCCAATTAGAAGCATATTGGGGAGCTAGCAATTTTAGTCCTCTGTATGTGAATCTATGGGGTTATTATCCTTCCTTTTTTTTCATCAGCAAAAAATATAGGTTTAGAGAGATTCATTCTCTTCCCAATTTCACTGCTCTCTGCATAAACTGGAAAGCTTATAAGTTACCTCAAGAACGTTTTCAATTATTTCAAAGCTAGCTTTGAATCCCTAAGTCATTTATTTAAAAAAGTCAGTCATCAATGGCAAAAGCAACTTGTAACTTTCTAGTCCTCTCCTGGGTTTTATTATCCAATCATTCAATTAAAACAAAATTACTAGATTAAGACGAATGCAATGGCAAAAAAAAAAAAAAAAAAAAAAAAAAGGAATCAGGCCTCATGGTAGAGGTGATATCTTTATTAGACCAACTAGATGCTTGAAAATAATGGTAGGTGCTGCAAAACCAGAAAACTATGGAACAAATGGGAGCAAAGGACTGGAATCATGGCTGGCCACCATGTCTGAACCTATTTTACTGAAAAGACTGACCTCTGCTCCCTTCCTTCCAAAGCACATAGGCACCGACCTGCAGCAGCGGGTTCTGGGCTGTAAATGCCAGGAGGATGAAGGGGCTCTCTCTGTATCGAGAGTCATAGAGTGGACTCCACAACAGCGAGCACCCAGGCCTGGGACCTGAAGAGAGCAACCCAGCAGGGCAGACTCAGTGCTTTTCTGCCTCCAGCAGCTCTCTGGTCAGTGCTGCCTGTTGTAAACTCCATTTGCTGTCTCCTACCCCTCACTGTGTTTTAAACAGAAATCTCTATTCCTGACCCAGGATGTAGAATATACTATTGATGCCAGCTAACCAAAAGACCCCTGCCAGATGTTTAGGTCAAGGCACAATGGCACCTGATGTACAAGCCACACAATCACGCTTCTTCCCATGACACACATGCATGGCAGAAAGTGTGATGGTGGGATTGAACATCAGACCCCATCATGCAAAATTAGCAATGGAGGGGGACATCAAGTTATTACACATTTTTTGCGGAATAACGTTGTGCCTTATTCCTTGATTTACGATGCTATTAAATACAGCCAAGTTACAACTTAAGATGTGATTTACTAGTGAATCATGTTTTAAGTATACCATGTGGCAGAGGCCTAAGTCAGGCACTTTACAGCTCATCATCATGACACATAAGTCCCTTTCTGGACTTGAGCTTTCATTTTCCTACTCCTCACCATGTTTTACACAAGGAACCTCCATTCCTAACCCCCAGTGTGAAATCCACATTCAATTAATGGCATGATAGGAACCAGCCATAACATTATTACACATTTTTGTGGCATTCTATTGTGGTTCATTCCTTGTTTTATGACGCCTTTAATTTCTTTAACATGCAACCGGGTTACAAGTTAAGATGTGATAAACTAGTGAATCATGTCTTAAGTGTAACATGTGGCAGAGACCAAAGTCAGGCACTTTACAGCTCAACATCATGACATGTAAGTCCCTTTCTGGACTTCGGCTTTCTTTCTAAATTTCCCTTTTAAGTAAGTAACTGAGATCTCTGGGCCCTAGAGATGCCGGGCTGCCTCCATGAACTTCATCCATTCTCATCTCCTGCATGTCTTCATCCCCTAGTCACCCAAGTTTAATTTCTGTATTTCCCATACTGGTTTGTCACTGCAGAGCAAAAACTGCTTAGCAAAAGCACTGGTCTGAGCTTGTCGTGTCTTTTTTATGTCTTCTAATGAATAGGCCCTAAGCTACCATTGCTTACCATCACCCCTCCCACCATGGGCCAGTTGTTAGAGCATTTTCTCAGGAAGTGAGAGGCCTGAGCTCTAGGCACATTTCAAAATAAGCTGGGAGTCAGACTTGTGAGGTATGTGATCTCAAACATATTGATGCCAGCAATAATTACCATATAATTTTCACTCAGTAATCCTCCTTGTTTTATGACACTGCTTCACATGTAATACACTAAGAATGGAATGAAATGAGCAGCCTGGAGGCAGGTATTCACACCAGGGCATTTTTGAATATTCTCCAGCACTAGAATACTTTTTAGGAATTCAGTTCCCTGCTTGATAACACCTAGCAGAATTTGATTTGAAGAGCTTTAATTCAACCACAGACAATCAAAGGAACTCAGCATCAGGTCCTACCTCTAGGCATGAAAAAAACTTAAAGGTGAGTCATCTTTTACCAGCAAAAATCAAGACCTCACCATAGCAGATGTTGGACATAGATGCGAAGCTCCTATTCTAAAGAGCTCATTGACATGATAAGTCAAAGGATGAGCTAGGAAAGAAACACACCCTATCTCACCACATCTCATATAGGGTGATATATGTGAGATCTGTCAGCTCCACATATCAGTGGAGTTTGTCACTGATGGTGCAGTTGTTCCCCAAAGCCTTCATGTGAAGGCAGTGCCATAGACCTTGTTTCCCACATAGGCAATCCTGATGGCAGGGACATAAGAAAGCATCAATCGAAAATGACCACCATGGTTTCATTCTATCTTTGCTCCTGGAAAAGAAATTAATTCTCAGGTGAGTGAACATACTCATCTGGTGAAGGAAAAACATCTTCAGGGGGGAGAAAAAACAAGGAATCTTTCTGATTGACATCCAGCTCATATTATTTCTGCATTGATAAACCTACATCCTCCTTCCTCCTGGATTCCTGGACTTCATGCACGCTGGTATCAAATGACCAGAAAACTTCGCTGCAAGTGAATCTCCTCCTCAGGATTGTGTCTGAGGTGAGGGTCATTCCATGAGAAGACAATAAAAACAGTTTATGGTTAGGGAGGAAACAGAAAACATAGGGATCGTGTAAGAGTGGTACATTATACAGATATTTTAAGATAACTTTCCTTGTGTCATCCTATCACATGAACCTCAACAAAGTTCCAGCATAACTTATTGTCCAATGCTTGCTAGTGCTCAGGGGACAATTGAAAATTAGATGGCATAAACTCATTTCAGATACAAGAGAAATCATATTGGCAAGGTGGGGGAAGCACTCTCAAAGTCAACCTTTTCTCTGTACCCAAGGTGAATAAGGTTGTCATCATTTGAAACAGAGTTTAGGGGCTTGATTAGATCCAATGTTGCCTTATATCTGCTGTTCCTGGGATGGTTCCCCGTCTAGTAGCTGAGGGTGCGACTGCATGTAAAATCATGTATGTCTCCATGGAATTCAGTCTTACGTCAAACATCACAAGCCCTAAAGGGTTTGTGACCTGTTTTAGCACCTCTTTGTATGTAACGCGTCTGTTTTCATATCCAACAAGATCCTACACTCCTATTCAGTCAATGAAAGGGGGAATAACAAGATGACATGCCAAAAAGCAACAAGTGAATCTGGAGGGATTAAGAGGAAAAGCAGGAGCTGCAACTTAACAGTTCTGCCTTAGATGGTTTTCGGCTGGCTCCCTCATGTCAATTTTAAATGATTGTACAAATGGCAACGGGACCCAAACATTAATTCTGCTCCCAAGGTTATATGCTCACCAA
Organism: Alligator mississippiensis; assembly: GCF_030867095.1. Lineage (NCBI taxonomy): Eukaryota > Metazoa > Chordata > Crocodylia > Alligatoridae > Alligator > Alligator mississippiensis. Next base: position 49,213,347 of record NC_081834.1, on the reverse strand, counting down.
ATGCAGAAAAGGATGCAGAAAAGGCATCCATTAGGCATCCAGTTGTCCCCTGAGCACCAGCAAGCATCAGATAATAAGTTACACTGGAACTGTGTCGAGGTCCATGCAGAAAAGGCTGAACTGCTCAATGCCTTTTTCACCTCAGTCTTCACAGGCAAGATCAGCTCCCAGACTACTGCACCTGGCAGCACAGTTTGCAGAGGAGGTGAGCAGCCAACTGTGGTGAAAGAACAGGTTAGGGACTATTTAGAAAACCTGAGCATATACAAGTCAGTGGGGCCAGATGGGACTCATCCGTGGTTGCTGAGGGAGTTGGCTGATGGGACTGCAGAGCCACTGACCATCAGCTTTGAAAACTCATGGCTATCAAAAAAGGTCCCACGTGACTGGAAAAGGGCAAACATAGTGCCCATGTTAAAGAATAGGGAAAAACAGGAGACTCCAGGGGCCTACAGACCACTCAGCCTCACCTCAGTCCCTGGAAATATCATGGAGCAGATCCTCAAGGAATCCATTTCTAAGCACTTGGAGGAGAAGAAGGTGATTAGGAACAGTCAGCATGGATTCACCAAGGGCAATTTATGCCTGACCAACCTGATGGCCTTCTCTGATGAGATGACTGGCTCTGTGGATGCAGGAAGACCAATGGATGTGGTGTACCTTGATTTTAGCATGGCTTTTGATACAGTCTCCCATAACATTCTTGCAGGCAAACTAAGGAAGTACAGGTGAAATGAATGAACTGTAAGGTGAATAGAAAACTGGCTGGAGAGTAGTACTCAATGGCTCAATGTCTAGTTTACAGCTGGTATCAAGTGGAGTGGCCCAGGGATCGGTCCTGGGGCTGGTTTTGTTCAATGCCTTCATCAACAACCTGGAAGGTGCCATAGAGTGCCCCCTCAGCAAGCTTGCAGATGACACAAAGCTGTGGGTAGTAGTAGATGTCCTGCAGGGTAGTAGTGCTAGGATTCAGAGTGACTTAGGGTGCGTGTAGATGAAACGAGGCATGTGTGCACAACACTTTAAGGTGAGTTAAATGCTTTTGTACCACTTTAATGGCGTTGGTGTTTGCATGTGTTGGCAGCGTATTGCACATTAATTCCAGCCGCTGTAGCACATTCAGAGGCATAATGTGCATTAAATTATTTTGGGGCACAGCAAACTAAAACACATCTGAAGAGTTTTAGTTTGCTGCCCTACAGCTGTGGAGAGAAGCACCGGGCTCTGTGCGGCTCAGGAACTGTGCAGGCAGCCCATGCAGGCAGCCTCGCAGCAGTCTGGAAAGGCAGGCTCCATCAAAGAAAAAAAAAAGTGGTGAGCCTGATCTTCTTTGTTTTTTCCCACTGGAGCTTGCCTGCCTGCATGAGCTGTGCAGGCACTTGATCCCTCCCTCTGCGGCTGTGGTGCGCCCCAGGACCGCCCAAGCTGGGGTGCCCACAAGCAGGTGCTGCCTGGGCGGGTGGGGGCTGCCACTGCCACAGAGGGAAGCACTAGCCCTGCCCCTCGCCCCCCCCTGAACCCAGGGACCTCTCCACCCACCAGCAGCTCGCCTTCCACTACCCACCGCCAGAGAGGCAGGTAAGACATGGGTGTACACGACACAGGGGTTTACTTTGCCCTACATTGAAGCGGTGTTTCTAAAAACCCACCACTTAAATTTAGGATGAAGTAAACCCCCGTTTCATCTACACGTTCCCTAGACAAATTGGAGAATAGGTCTGAATGGACTCTCATGAGGTTCAACAAGGACAAATGCAAGGTCCTGCACTTAGCATGGAAGAATCCCATGCACCGGTACAGGCTGGGGGCTGACTGGCTGGGCAGCAGCTCTGCAGAAAAGGCCCAGGAGGTTTCAATGGATAATAAAATGAATATGAGCCAACAGCATGTCCTTATTGCCAAGCAGGCTAACAGTATACTGGGCTGCATTGGCAGGTGTGTTGTCAGCAGGTCACGGGAAGTGATTATTACCCTCTGTTCAGCACTGGTGAGGCCACATCTGGAGTACTGTGTTCAGTTTTGGGCCCCCCACTACAGCAAGGAAGTGGACAAATTGGAGAGAGTCAAGTGGAGGGCAACACAAATGGTGAGGGGGCCGAGGGACATGACTTATGAGGAGAGGCTGAGGGAACTGGACTTATGTAGTCCAGAAAATAGAAGACTGAGAAGGGATTTAATAGCAGCCTTCAGCTGAAAGGAGGTCTGAAAGAGGATGGAGCTGGACTGTTTTCAGTGGTGACAGATGACAGAACAGGAAGCAACTGTTTCAAGTTGCAGCAAGGGAAGTTTAGGTTAGATATTAGGAAGGATTTTCTCACTAGAAGGGTAGTAAAACGCTGGAACAGGTTACCCAGGGAGGTGGTGGAAGCTCCATCCTTTGTCCCGGCTAGACAAAGCCTTAGCTGGGATGATCTAGTTGGGGAGGGTCCTGCTTTGAGCAGGTTGGACTACATGACCTCCTAAGGTCCCTTCCAATCCTAATTTTCTATGAAAAATCTCTGAAAATCTCTGAATCTCCAAATCAGCCAGGCCAGGTCCACCCCCTGCCCCTCTCCCAGCCTGGCAATGGCCACCCTGCCCGCCCCAGCTCCCAGCACTTGGGGGGAAAAAAGCCCCAGCTCAGCTGGTGCTGCCAGGTGGGGGCTGATGCCTGCTGCCCCACGCTGCATGGGGGGCTCTGCATGAGACCCCCACCCCCCCAGCCCCCTCACAGGTGTCCCACAGAGGCCAGCTCCGGCCCTTTAAGAACAAAAAAAAACCTGAAGAAACCCGGGGACTCACTGCTTCTGCTGGCAGGGGGCAATCCCCGCTGCCCCCCGCCATGTGGGGGGTCTGCAGCAGCCCCCAAAGTCCCAAGGCTGCACCAGGAGTGATAAGTCCCAGGGCTTTTCTCGGCTTTTTTTTGCTTAAGAAGCCAAAGCCCCGGCCGGTGGGGCAGCCATGGGGGACCGGAGGAGCAGGGGTGGGGGATTTGAGGGGCCTCATGCAGAGCCCCCATGCAGCGTGGGGCAGTGAGGATCGCCCCCTGCCCAGGAGCATCAAATTGGGCACCGGGGATTTTTTTTAAAGTACCGAGCTGGGGCAGGCAGGGGCAGCCATGGGGGCACTGGGAGAGTGGACAGGGGTCAGGGGGGCTGGCAGGGGTCCCCCCATGGTCCCCTCCCCTCTCCCCCAGCCCCCACCTCTCCTGCCCCTAGTACTTACCAACTCGGAGTGGCTGCGGCTTCCTGCTGCTGTCACCGGAGACTGTCCACATCATCAAAGCTCTCTGAATCTTTGCCGAAGATTCGGAGAGCATTGGATCAATTCATACCTTTAAATTGGTCCCCTGGTTCGATTCGGATTTGGAGATTTGGCCACCGAATCGGGCCGAATCTCCTCCGAATCGAGTCACCACCCGAAGCTTCACACAGCCCTACTTACTACCTTCCAGGAATAGAAAGATAGGCACACATTATGACTTTTATTCTCCACTGGAAATGAATTACTAAAATCCCCTCCCCTCCACTCTCATCCAGTAGAGCCACCGGACCATTCCTCCTCCACCGTAACTCAGTGGTCCGTCTTGCCCATCATTTTGAGTACTGCTGCTTTGACCTCCTTGTTCCTCAGGCTGTAGATAAGAGGATTCAGGAGGGCAGACACCACATTGTAAAAGAGGGAAAACATTTTATCCCGCTCGGGTGAGTAGCTGGAGGCTGGGCGCATGTACATGAACATGGCAGCACCGTAGAAGAGAGTCACGACGGTGATGTGTGAGGTGCAGGTGGAGAAGGCTTTAATCTTCCCCTCAGCTGAGCTGATCCTCAGGATGGCTTCCAGGATGAATACATAGGAGATTAGGATCAAAGACAGTGGGGTGAGGAGCAGTATAACTGCCATCACAAAAATCACCAGCTCAGTGAGGTGTGTGTCTGCACAGGCCAGCTTCAGGATGGCTGGCACCTCGCAAAAGAAGTGATTGATTTCATTTAAGCTGCAGTAGGGCAACCTCATGGTGAAGCCTGTGTGAATCATTGCAGAGAGGAAGCCAGACACCCAGGAGCTGATGGCCATCTTGACACAAACTGACCTGTTCATGATGACCGTGTATCGCAGAGGGTGACAAATGGCCACATACCGGTCATAGGCCATTACAGCATAGTGTATACATTCAATTATCCCCAGACAAAGGAAGATGTACATCTGCGCAACACAGGCAGTATAGGAAATACTTTTCTTTGTGGAGAAGAGGTGGACCAGCATCTGCGGTACAGTGGTGGTGGTGTAGCCAATGTCTACAAAGGAAAGGTTGGCCAGAAAAAAGTACATGGGTGTGTGAAGACGGGAGTCATTAATGACAAGGGCAATGAGGAGGCTGTTCCCAAAGAGGGTCGCCAGGTAGATAGTTAGGAAGAGCACAAACAGCAGCAGCTGCATCTTGGGGTGGCTGGAGAACCCCAGCAGGATGAACTCCGACACCGAGGTGCTGTTCCCCCAGCGAGATTCCTCATCATGTCCGACCTAAGAACAAAAGGGAGCAATAAGAAAAGCAATTACTCAGAAGGATACAGTAGAAAAAGGCTAGATTCTGTTGTTCTTTGCACCCCTGATAGCAGACAGCTGCATGACTACGGATTTTGGCACTTATGCACAGTTTGAAATTCACCTCTGGGCTTGCAATTATGCAAATGTCCATTAAGCATACTGACTACTCACAAAGGGCTCTTTCATGGTTTAACTGCACAGCTGAAGCACTCACTCAGTGATCAGGAGTCTTTGGTGCTCAGCCTGCCCTTAAGCTGGGGATTGGAATCTGCATTTCCCACTGGTACTAGCCCATAGCCTGATGTGGCTCTAGCCACCAAGCTACCAGATAGTACAATGCAGACACGTGTCCAGCCTCTCCAATCCTGCTGGCCCACTAAGCAGCCAAGAGACATAGGAAACCAGAAGAAAGCCAGCTAGCTAAAAAATGCAATGGTCAGTGAGGTGGCTGCTTTCCTGGATGGGAAGAAAGCAACCGGTGAAGAAATTTTCCCAGTGCTATTTATCAGCTCAAGGGTAGATGGAAAATACTCTAGACAATGCTGAGAGGCACTGGGAAGGAAGTTTAAACTGGGGTCTCCTGCTTCTTGGGTTAATAGCCTAATAACTAGGTTTGGGGGTTAAAAAAGGAAGGAACTTCATTCAGGACAGTACACATGGAGGGCAATTCCAACCCCCATTTCTGTAGGAAACAGAATTGCAAACTCTGCACAAGTTCCCAAAGCTGCAGTTACACAGCTGCATACATGCCATTTAGCCATGCAAAGCAAAGCAGGAATAAGCCCAAGGAGACTACAGCCTCTATCTAAGTAACTAACTCCCACTTAGCAATAGTCCCAGCTTCCCAGCAGCCCATTTCAGTTCTGAGGTACTGAGGTATCAGGTGGATGAAGTGCCAGACATGCCATAGTTAAGGCAATTTTTCCTTTGCCAACAAAGTTCAAACCTTTGCCACAGCAGATGCTGGACATAGATAGGCAGCTCCTATTCCAAAGAGCTCACTCTCTCAACTGACAGAAGTCAAAGGATGAGAGAGGAAAGAAACACACAAAGTCACTAGTACAGCTACAAGCAGCATCCTAGTCTCCAATGTCCCATTCCAGTGCCACTCCTCTCAGTCATTTCCCTGAGGCAAATTTAGCTGGTGGGGACAGATGCTGCATTAATGTTTTCTACTATTCTGGGATTTTTTTTTCAGATCTGGACCTTGGCTGAAGCCTCATGAGGCACTCAGATACCATGATGATGGTGCCTGGGCAAATGGGCACACAATCTGATAGAAAGGCAGAATGTCAGACACAAAAGTCTATCAGGTCATTTAGAGCTGTCTTTTCAGAAAAATGTACACATACATTGAATAGCTACAAAAGAATGAATACAACCTTGTCCCGCATCATCCTGAAAAAGTTCTTCTTCCTAGATTCAAGAGCTTGTCCGGTGATCTCTTTTATTGGACCAACGGCATATCTGGAAGAAATATCAGAGAAACTTGATTTTGTGCCCAAAGGCTTGTCTAACAGCTCTTTCAACTATACAGTAGTTGGTCCAGTAAAAGATATTACCAAAAAAGACTTTGTTTTTCACATATCCTGGACTACTGTAGCCACAACAGCACGCCAGGTCTTCCTAGAGCTATTTGAGAAAGCATATATGCCTTGAAAAAATTGTGGCTATTGCTTAATTTAAATGATTCATTAATTTGTTCATGAATTCCTCAAAAAATCATGGTATTTACTGCTGAAGGAAAAAAAAAACAGACTACCTGGGAGTGACTACATGAGACACTACATCATTGTTGTGACGAGTTATGGCAATGCAGCATTGGCAGGCACAAACCGTGATGCCAATGCTACATCGCCATAGTGGTCAGCTACACCACCGTAGCTCATTGCTACAGCAACATAGCATCTAAAAGTAACCGTGCACTGCCAGAACTGTGCAGTACCAAATGCGCAGTCCCAGGAACATGCAGATGCGCCAACTGCTACTGGAGTATTTCTGACCTGCTATAGTCTTGCAGTCTTTCCATGCTTTTAAGCAGATCATTCCCTAAAGACATCTCCACTTTGACAGTCTTAACTCCATTGCTGGGATGGTCAACAGCAAACCAAAGTGGAGCCAGTTCCCTGTTCTCCTCAGGGGTCCCTACATTTCTCCACTGACCCAAAGCAGCTGCAAACCTGTCTCAGAAACAGCTAGGTAATGGTTCCCTTGGCACAGTGATGTGAATCAATGTACTCATCACTTCTCACTGACTCTGACCCACGATGTAGGATTGCAGTTGGGCAGAAACACACCTAAGTACACAAAACTGTTAACAGGATGCTGAGTAGAGCAGAGAGGCACCGCAGTGGTCACAAGGAACATCAACATAAATCAGACCAGCTGGCCGCTCAATGGAAGACCCACTAATGAAGGACATACACTCCATTGGATTCAGTACTGAAACTCACTCCAGTGCTTATTCACTCCAGCACTATCTCCCCTTGCCCTATCCATCTCCCCTTGCCCTTTCTTTCTGGATTAGACCAGTCATCCGCCCATTCCAGCTCCTCACTACTTATTTGCAGGACCACAGGAATTCCCAAATTGTACCAAGCTACTGATCTACCTTATCTGATTGCCCGCCTCCAACTGTAGCCAGTACCAGCTGCATGAGAGGAAGGAGGACAATTATGGATGTGGACGAGGGGACAGTTATGGAGCAAGAGGGTCACAAAGAAAACCTATACTAAATACCAATACTTGGAGATAGGCTTGTATTCTGTCCCTCATCTTCACTAATGCCAACGATCTGTTTCTTCTTTAACCTTACTGTTCAATGTCTACACCCCTCAATCTGGTATTTTCGTCCCAACAGAGCTCATAGGAAATGCCACTTACCTTCATTCTCCTTTTCCACCTAAGAGAGCAGGATCATTCCTTCAGCTACCAAAATTCATGATCCAGATGTACCAGACAATGGATCTTCATAAATTAATCCTTCAGGCTAAGGAGAAAAAGGTCCTCACACATTGCTAAAGCTTTCTTTACTTGTGAAAAGCTTTGCCTGGATGCCAATCACATTCCGCAGTTAAAGAAAAAATTATAATAATTAAAAATGATAAATTAAGCAGGATGCTACTAGACACACCAGTAAATTAAAATTGAATAGCAAGACATAACCAACTCCATTTCTACATTCTGTTTGAAAAGAATATGAACATAAAGTAACATTTTTAACTTTTAGTTTGATCAGATTAAAAGCACATGGGAAGCTGGTTTATCGTCGTTTAAGTCACCGTATGTCAATCTCTGCAATTACGATACTTCACTTGTTTTTCTTCGGCAAAGAACCCAGGTTTAAAGAGATTCATTCTCTTCTCTGTTTCACTGATCTTTGCATAAACTGTGAAGCTTATGATTTCACTGAAAAATTATTTCAAAACTGGCTTTGAATCCCTATAGCATTTCATTGAAAAAAAAGTTAATAGTCAAAGGCAAAAGCAGCTTGCAACTTGCTAGTCCTCTCCTGGGTTTTATTATACCATCATTCAATTAAAACAAACTCACTAAATGAAGAGGAATGCAATGGGGAAAAAAAAGTTTTTTGTTCCCTGAGTTTATTTTATTTGGGGAAAAAAAACAGGACTTCAAAATATTTAGTTTGGTTTATTTCAATGAACAGGCAGACAAGGGAATTTAACCATGGTCTCCCACACCCCGGGTAGGTGCTGCAAGACCAGGAAACTATTGGACAAAAGGGGCAAAGGCTGGAACCATGTCTGGCCACCACGTCTGGCCCTCTTTTACTCAGAAGACTGACCTCTGCTCCCTTCCTTCCAAAGCACATAGACACCAACCTGCAGCAATGGGCTCTGGCCTGTAAAAGCCAACCAGAGTGAGGGGCTCTCTCTATATTGAGAGACATGGAGTGGACTCCACAATGGCCAGCACAATGACCTGGGAGCTGATGGGAGCTATCAGGAGGGCAGACTCAATGCTTCGCTGTCCCTCAACAGCTCTCTGGTCAGTGCTGCCTGTTGTAGATTGTATTCAATATCTCCTACCCCTCATTGGGTTTTGTACAAGGAGCCTCTGTTCCTAACCCAGGATGTGGAACCCACTGCTGCTGCCAACTGACCAAAAGACCCCTGCCAGATGTTCAGTAAAGGCACAAGGACATCTGTTGCACAAGCCACACAACTGTGCTTCTAGCCATGCCACATGCATAGCAGAAGGTATAATTGTGGGATCAAGCATCAGATCCCATCATGCCAAAGTGCTGATGCAGAGGAAGCCTGGTGTGTTCAGTAGCAAGCTCCCACAGCTGAGAGCCCTGTCAGGTGATCTAGTGCTGATCCACACCATGGTGATCTGCAGCACGGTGTTCCCCCAACGCTGAGAGCCCAGATTACCTGACAGGGCTCCAAGATTCAGGGATGCCTGGCCACACATTCAATTAATGGCATGATACGCCAGCTCTCAGCTTTCAATCACTGTTGGACTAGAGCAAAGCAACGGAGCAATTCTTGAGTTGCAAAGAACTCAGGAAGACTCCAAACAGTCAAATGTTTTGAACACTGTGGACTCCTAGTGAAAATCTCTGGGTTTATCTGGACTCACGTAGGTGTTTGCAAATCTAGCAGCACTCATGTCGTGCATCCCTGCAGAAGGAGCTCCCAGCGCCCTGGGGCAGTGGCTTTTCTCAGTTTACCCACATGGAGAAATCTGTGCACCCAAATAATCCCATTTCAATGCAGGGGGCTGTAAATTGGCAGCCTGCCATGGCCGAACCACATTTGGCCCGGGCAAGTCTCTGGTCAGAGATGTCCAGAAGAGTTCCCCAGTGGCACAGAGATGTGCCATGAGGTTGCCCAAAACAGGATATCTAGCTATGATCCCAGCCCAAAATCCAGGTCCTTTTTCAGGTCCATATACTTAGCACAGTGGCTAGCCTGCTGTCAATTGGCAGCCTGGGACGGCCAAACCACGCTTTGAGCCAGGCAAGTCTCTGGTCACAGATGTCAAGGGCAGTCCCTCAGTGGAGTCAACAGGAAGTCTGAGGTGTCCCAAAATGTATTTTGCCCCATAATCCCATTTAAACCTACCCATCATTTAGGGCTCTGTACTTGATGCAGAATATTTTTATCAATATTAATTAGTAAACGTGCATAGCTAATGACATTCTCTCTGTTTCAGATGTTTAATTCATTAATAACAAGCTTTTATTAGGTCTAGATTAGCTTTGAAAAAGGAACTGGGCACTGGGAGTAAGAAATAGGGAACTGGGAATAAGGAACTGGGAATAAGCAATCGATTTTTGATTGCTCTAGGTAGCTGGTTCCAGTGTTTGACCACCCCGTAAGTCTCATACTGCAGATCTCATACAGTGTTGCAAAATGATGTTGGATGCCTAGTTTCAGCCAAATGTTGGCTATGTTTGCTACACCCAACCCCTGGGGCTCAGCTCCTCTGTAGAAATCCTCTTTGCAGAGACTCAATTCAGGAACCAGTGCAGCCAGTGCCACGCAGCACAGGGTGAGGCCAAGCCCAGCAGCGCAGCTGGCCCCATGGCACGTGGAGCAGCAGGGCAAGCACTTCTGCAGCTGCTAGTTTGAGTTTCCCTGGGGGATCTCCCCCACCCCACAGCCCCTCGCCCTGACAAGCTGCTTGCCATGGGCTGTTGGCATCCAGGCAGGGCCCTCCCTAGGGCAGGGCTGGGCCACGTAGCCGCAGCCCCATGTGCATCACGTGCCAAGCTTTTGTCAGGGCCCTTCTTGTTTGCTCCTCTGAGGAAAAGAGTCTCAGGCTCCAGTCTCCCCTTCCACATCCCCTCAGCACAGCTTTTTCTGAGAGGTTCAGATGCCGGTGCCACACTGGGACACACGGCCATTCAGTGCAGTGCCAGGGAGTGCCCCTGTGCTGGGAGACACGGGATTGAGACCCCAAGACACACGTCATGTCCAGCGAGTCCAGCTTCTGTTAGCCGGGCTGAGAGCCGCTATCAGTCCCAGCTGAACTGGGCTGGTTGGACATCACTTGTGGCCCCGAGGTGTCAGGTTGGGCACTAGCACATCCCTGGGGCAGGCAGAGCCCCTCCATGGGGCTGGGGTGAATGTGCACCCAGGGATATAATTCCCGTGTCAGGACATTGCAGCACCTCAGCGACGTCCTCCTCCTCCCCCACCAACACTGATCACACCCACCGTGCTGGAAGCCCAGGGCAAGGCTGCTGCGCCTGAGGAGATGAGAAAGTGTTTGCAGTCTCCGGTGCGGGAGGCCATGCACAGTGTGCCATGCATTTGCTGAGCTGCCTCAGACACAGAGGACTGTTCCCTGTGCTCATTCACCATCTGTCTGGACCAGTGCAAATGTGCTGGGAAAACATAGCAGCATACCGGAGATTTTGCATGGGCCTGGATACCAACTGCAAGCTTTTCCGTTCCCTTCTTTTGGGTGTCCTGGGTCTTGAAGGGGGCTGGGTGGGCATTGAACCCCTGCTCCTCACATGTCACATGAGAGCAGTGACTGTGAACACGTGCTTGAGGTCAGGGGGGCAAACAACCAGCCAGGAGCTCCCAGTGCAACGCTGGGAGGAAACATCCCGGGGACGTTGGACAATGTAAAAGCAGCAGTGTTGGGCAGGGGTGCTGTCTTTTGTACAGTGTCGGTGTGAGTAGTACTGGGAGCCATAACCAGGTCTGGGGGTCGCATGCGGGACAAGGGGGAAGAGGAGAGAGGCGTCAATAAGAACCAAAGCAGTGACTCAAAGCTTGGTGAGAACAGCTCCCAGCAGGGTGTCAAAAATACGGCCGGTGAGCTGGATCCAGTCCCCAGAGCCATGTCCTGTGGTCTGCAGGGCTCCTGGAGGGGCCAGGGATTTGGGGTGGGACAAGATGAGGAACCGCCACTGAATTGCAGGGTGCGGAGCCGCCATGGACGTGTGCTGCAGCGCTGGGGGGTGACTGACGGCTGAGTGAATCCCTGAGGCTCCCTGAGCTGACACCGATCTGCTCCGACCATGGGTGCCACTGCTCCCAAAACTGCAGGCGGGGGTCTGGATCCAGACTGTGCAGATCCCTGCAAGCCAGACCTAGCCCTGAGTGCCGGGGGGGGGGGGGGGGGGCTAAGTGGGTTTATTCCCAAGGGCCTTGTTTATTCCAGTGGAAAAGACTGGGAAGATCCCTGTGCTGCAGCATGGATACAGAGCTGGGTCTTCCCAACCCACACCAAACAAACACAGCTCAAAACCCCAGAAACCCCACAGCCCCCATGACTGAGAGCTCTTGACTCCAGTGACTTTGTACAAATATTAGCCTGGAATGGGCTCCATGGATCGCGCAGGGGGAGTGGGGCAGGCAGGGGTTTGTCCCCTGCTATTCAGATAAGCCTGTTACAAGGGCCCATTTGTACACATTGTACTTTCACCAGAAAAATATACTGTGTAGCAAAGGGCCCTGCTTATTCCAATGAAAAGACTCTGGAGAAATCTGGGTTCCAGCTGGGATTCACAGCTGGGTCCTTCCCTTCCCATTGAGTGCCTTCAGCACCACAAAGCCATTGCTCCTGAAACATACTCCCCATCCCCATCTCTCTTCTATTTCTCCCTCTGGTCTTGACAAAGACCAACCTAGAGAACAGTTATTGGTTGTGGCAGTGGGTGTTTGTGCCCAAAAGCTTACAAAGAACATTTTTTCCAAATATATCTCCTAAGAGATATCACATCTACCCAAAGCACCTCGGCAACCTGGAGCAGAGAGAACTTTTCCCGTTGCAACTTTCTTGAAACACCTCCCTGACCTCCCAGCGTTGACTTGTTGAGGAATAAAGGTGGTTTCCCATTGAACAGTATTAGCAGTTTCTCAGGCAGCTCGACCTTGACTTTCTGAGCTAAACATGCCAGGTTTCTCCTGTGTGTTGTAGACCCTGTTCTCTACAGCAGTGGATCACCTTGTCTTCTTTCTTACCTTGCATGTCATGAGCTTGTATTTCACACAGGAATTTGAGATGAACACCAACACTTATAAGAAAAGAAAACTAAAGCTTAACTTTATTATCCTACATCTACTCTTAGTTTCTATAACATCTATGTTCAACATTACACATTACACTAAATCTATGTTCAACAGTGCACATGGTTTATGCCTTTGCTCTCTTCACTCCCTGAATGGCTCTTGATGGATTCAAGGACAGGCTACTAACACAACAGACGCCGGGATGGTCTGACTATGTCCCGATGCCTCAGAGGAAGGCGAAAAACCCCCAGAAGTTGGTTCCATAAATGAAGGGGGAAAAAATTCCTTCCTGGCCCCAAATGGCGACCGGCCAAAGCCCTGAGGCAGGGGTCACAAAATGCCATCCACACAACAAAAGCATCGTCCACTTGGCAACCTGGGCACTACGAACTCGTGGTGCCTGGTCTTTCCCCAGCCCTTTGCAGAGCTGGGCTGGAAGATATTCAAGTTCTTCACCACGAGGGTTTCTCAGGCTGCTCCTCTTGCAGAGGCTGACTTGGCTGTGGAGGATGGCTCAGACTGGATGATGACTTGTCAGTCGGTGACGTGTGTGGTGGCTTCAGCGCTGTTGCAGCTTTTCTCTGTAGCCATCGGGCTCCCGGTGAGGTTGGGGAGGTCATCTTCTCTCATGGAGGTGCTGTCAGGGTTGAGGTGGTCTGCAGGTGTTGCTACGCAGCGTAAGAAAAAGCAGCAGAAGATTAGATCCATGCATTGGGACCATGATACAAGGCTGCGATGTGAGGAAGTGGGGACTGGGAGCTTTCCCAGGACACAAAGGCCTGAACATTTGAATGAGGGGAAAAAAAATAGATGGTGCTTAGCCTCCTGCCTGGAAGAAGCTGAACATCTTTAGGCATCACTGCCCAGCCACGTTCAAGATGAGGTAGATGCTCTGAATGGACAACCCCAGCCCCAAAAAGACCATGGCTGAGAGAGCTACAAGCAAGGGAAAGCAGGTCTCCGACTGTGGGAGTGACAGCAGCCTTTAACAAGAGGCAGAGGGTCCTGTCTGTCCTGGGGTGGCTCAGCCACTTGGGAGAGGTCCCGGGGCTCCTTCATGAAAGATGGCAACACCCTGCAGGCCCACCCATGCCGCCCGGGGCAGAGGGCAGGTTTACCCGGGGGCAGCAGGGCACGAGGAAAGGCTCCTGCCATTGAGAGGAAAAAAAGGAAAGACCTGCGGAGGACGGATACTAGGACAGGACTCTGTAGGGCAGAGGGGAGAATTGCCCACATGCGGCAGGGAGCAGGTTTGTGTTAGTGCCAAGAGCCTCCCCGTCCCTTCCCACTGCTCCCTGCTCCCCAGGGGCAGAGGGGACAGGACAGTACCTGCAGGAGCAAGTGTGGGCGGCTGGAGAGAGGCGATGGCGCTGGAGGAGGTGACCAGCAGGCTGTGCCCTTGCAGATCTTTAGGCAGCTCCTTCAGGCAGGTGAAAATGAAGAGCTTATTCAGGACCCTGATGGGGATTTCTTTCTCCTGCAGAGGTACAAGAGCCGGTCATAGCCTATCCTACACCCAGCAAGGACAGGGGATGTGGGGAGGGGTCATGGGGCAGGGATTGGACTGAAACCAAGGGGTCTTGGCAACAGCTCAGGGAAATGGGGGGCAGGTTCCTTGAGCAACATTTTTCTGAGAATCGTGGTAAAGACAGAGGGTGGCAGCTCTGGGCTCTGGGCAATGGGGCAGATCAGCAGCGCCAAGTGCCTGAATCCTCCATTCTCCCTAGAGCAAGCACAGGATCGTGGGCAGGAGAAGAAATGTAGCCATGCGGGGACCTGTGCACCTCCTAAAGACTCTTGACTGCAGACTGGGAATGGGAAGCTTGTCCTGAGGGAACACGCTGTGTATCTTTGGGCCTAGCAAGAGACCTTGGCCCTCAGGGGCATGACATGTGCAAAGGACAGGCTGGTGCCATCCTGCCTAGGCAGATTAATTCATTCCTTTCTCCAAGGCACTTGGCAGGCCTCCCGTTCTCCTCAAGGCCAGTTTGCTCAGAAGGCAAGGGAGATTTGCACCTTACAGACAGGGGCAGGTCACTAATTGAGTTAGTCTGTGAAGTACAAATGGACCCCACTGTGAGCTAGAGCTCAGACTCCGGTGTGTAGTGACCTCTCTCTGCTCCATGTTGTCCCCACACAACAGGTCGTGATGGGATGACAGCAACTTTACGTGGAACAGAGACGAGGGGCCGTGAGCTCACTCTCCTCCCTCCCCGCACTCCCCAACGTAGCTGCTGACCTTGTGCCCCATCAAGCGGCCGGCTTCCCCCAAGATTGCATACAGGAAAACCAGCCCAGCTTGGCTGATGTGCATCGGTCCATTGTGAACTGCATGAAGGGCCCTCTGCAGGAAAGCTCTCCTTTGCTCCTCCAGCAAGATCTTTCTCAGCCCCTGAAACAGGAGAACACAAGGCTGGGTACAACCCACACACACGCTCCATCTCTGGGGCTGGCACCACATTGCCCTGGACACTTGCAAGGCTGTAACCCACCGCAGGAAGACCCCTGCCAGCTGGAGACAAGCACCAAGCCTTTCTCCGAACCCCTTCATCACACCATCCTCACCTCTCCCACTCTCGCCAGGTCCCTGTACTTCTGGACCTGGCTCTGATCGTTCTGGCGCTTGCACCGCAGCTCCTCTACCCCTCACATGTCTTGACCTAGGACAAGTGGAGACACATGGCTCTGAGCTGCCATCCTAGCTTTGGTGCTCAATGTCCACCCAGTGGGGCTCTGGCTGCCCTTCTGGCACCATGAAGGGCAGGGCCCCAGCAGGGAGGTCATTGTTCTGCAGGAGTCAATGGACACCACGTGTCCTGGGACCAGTCTGGGCTGGGGGCCTGGGGATGGGCTCCCTGGTTCCCGCATGAGACACCCAGGATGGGTGCATTAGCACAGGCTGCAGTACCACAGCTCGGCGCTGAGGTGAGGAGGCCCAAATCATTAACGCCGACACCCTAAGCTGTTCCCAGGTTGGGAACGGACAGATGGAGACAAAGCGTCTGGCCCCGCACCTGGGACCAGGGTTTTGGAGGGAAACTGCTGGCATCAGAGCCTTGTACTCCAGCTGGGTCTCCTTACCCCTCTGATGAAGGAGGATTTGAGCGAGCAAATACATGCACGCCCTGGCCTTGCAGCTGATGGTCTCCTCCGGGTCGTTGATGGACAGACCCAGGCGGGCTGCCATGTCCCCCACCTCCAGTATGTCAGAGGAGCCCTAAGCAGGGGGAGAGGATCAGGCAGTTCATGCATGCCCCACCTTCCTTCCCCAATACGTCCCCAGGCACAGTTCCCTCTCTCCACCTCTCCGCACTACCCAGCAGGAGGGCAGGGAGGCAGAGACCACAGTGCCAGAGCATGACACCCCTCTCTTCCCATGGGAACCTGCAGCCCAGGGACTTGCTCAGGGCCCCAGGATCACTCCCGGTGCCTCATGCTCCAGGGCTAGTAGGCCCCATGTCCAGGGCTGACCATGCCCAGAGCAGGCCATGGAAAAGAGACCCGTAAAGAGTCAGGGGCACCACTGAGGCAGAAGCAAAGCCCTGGAGTGAAGCTCCTTGTCCAGCTTTGACCCCACTCTCCCAGGAGGGCCCTGGCAAAGGCAGGGGACCAGGACACTGGGGAAGGGGCTCACTGACCTCAAATTGTGGGAGGAGCTGCACAGCCAAGGCAATGGTGCCGGTCATGATCTTCATGCCCAGTGCACGGTGCTGGGCATCCGGCGCCTCAGTCCACGATGTAAAGTGCTGTGGGAGGAAGATGTTAAGATGAGGGCACATGCCCTGCTGAACCCAGCAGCCTTGGGGTCCTCCTCCTCAGGACCCAGGTTTCAAGCTTGGGCTTGACCATCTTCCTTATGCTTTGAGAGAGGCTTGCTGCAGTGCACAGGGCAGGAGCTGTCCCGGCCCGAGCCCAGCCCCTCTGCATGGTGCTCACCTCCCAGATGGAGTAGAGCTTGCCCAGGCTGGGGGCGCTGGACAAGACGCAGCACAGCAGGCCCTCCAGGTACTCCTCGTACAGTCGCTGCATGACCTGAAAGGGGAGGCAGACCGAGGGTCAGTGCCACGGAGCCTGGGGCCACTCCTGCCAGGGGGTAGCTTGTGGGACCTGGCAGTGGCAGGGGGACCTACCTGGTTTCAATGGGTTTCACGCCCTATGTCCAGGAAGCTCTTCTCCACGGCGGCCCGCAGGAGGCGTGACTCCAGCGCTGGCTCCAGGCTGAGCTTCGGGTCGCTGTGAGGAGAGAGGAGCCTGCGTCAGATTGAGCTATGCGGGGCGGCGGTGGCACTGGGGTGGGCAGGAAACAGCCTGGAAAGCTGGGCCTGAGCAGTGGGGATCCCCCTGGCCCACAGCAAAGTAGGGAGAGTCAGTCAGAGGTCCCTGTACCTGAGGCAGCGGATGGCGTCTATGCTGTACGCCAGGATGTGTTTTCGGTCGCCCTCCACTGAGATGGTCTCCATCAGGTCCTGTGAGCCCCAAAGGGGACGGGGAGGTAAGGATCAGCCACATCCCCCACGGGAGACCACCCAGTGCCGCAGGCGCAGGCAGCAGGATCCCAACCAGCCCCCTCCCACCCACCCAGCTGGGCTGGCCCTCTCCCTCCCACGGCCTTGCAAGCATGGCACTCAAACCTCTCCTGATCCCACCCTCACCTGCCCTCCAGATGCAGGATTGCCCAACGCTCAACATCCAGGTCAGGAATCGACCACTATCTCCCTCATCTATTACCCCCATGTAATGCCCAGGAAAAGGTGCGCCTGCCATTCTCCCTCTTATCCCGCTCCACCTCTCCCCTCCTTCCTGGTCTCATGAGACAACATTTCCTCTCCTTCCTTCTCCCCACACCATCCCGTGCTACTCACCACGATCCTCTCCAGCACGGCCACTTTCAGGTCCTCCAGCTCCACAGCCACCTCTCTGCTCTGGTCCGCAGCGATGGTCAGGCTGATGATGGCCAGCAGGAAGCGCTACCTGTCCTTCCCGTCCAGCATCTACCAGGAACGAGACCAGGGCTAAAGCAGGCTCTTAGCCAGGAGCCTCCTGCTCTTCCCCAAGCCCCCTGTGGGACTCAGGCCTCCTCTGCCCCCACGGTGCTGAGATGCATCTCCTCGGGGCAGGTGTTGTAAAGAGCAGGGCAGTGTCCGTGGAGGGAGGGACCCAGCTGGGGCTTCACAAACACCCACCTCGAGCAGCGCCCCTGGGCTGAGTGTGTCCCCTTGCGGGCTCTGGGTCCCAGGGGGTGACCCCCTGCCATGGGCCGCATGGGGGAATGGAGGACTGGTTGGGTGCCGGCTCCGCTGGGGCAGTTTCATACCTCCCCTGGGTCCTGCAGGTGTTTCTTCACAAGGAGGAGGGCAGCTTCTTCCGGGGACCTTCCATCTTCCTCCTCCTCCTCTTCCTCCTCCTCTTCCTCCAGCTTCTCGCCGGCCGGGCTGGGAATCGCTGCACAGGGAGGAAAGGGGAGAGGTCACTTGTGTGCCCCTGAGTGGAAGGGAAGTGGGTGTTGGGGGAAGACATGGTGTCGTGCTCCCCTCATCAGCACTAGGGTCCCCTGCCTGCCCCAGGACGTGCCAGGGAGGTGTGCGGCTCAGCCCCCTCACCTTGGCCAGGATCCCCCTGCCTGGCCCCATGGAGGGTCCAAGTGGCCTCGCTTAGTGAAAGGTGCTGAGACCTCCAGCCCCAGCGGCTCCCCTCACCTGTGCGGGTGGCACCGGGGGCCGGGCTGGTCCCAGACTCCAGGGAACTACTGGAGTCCTCCGAGGAAGAGCTGCTGGTCGAACTGGTGGTGTTGGACTCCTCCGAGCTATCGCTGTCCTCCGAGGAGGAGCTGCTGCTCGTGCTGGTGCTTTGGGCCTCTGGGGAGTTTTCAGGGTCCGAGGAGGAGGAGGAGCTGCTGCTCGTGCTGGTGCTCCCGGACTCCTGGGATGTGTGCCAATCATCCCAGGAGGAGCTGCGGCTCAGGCAGGGGCTGCTGTGGGCCTGGCTCAGCTCCTGCCCCAGGGCGGCTGGGCTGTCGTCCCCGGCTTGGCACGTGGCTGCCTCCTGCTGCGGGGCTGCAGGGCCGGGCTCCAGGCTGCCCGATGACCCAGGAGGGGAGCTGCATGGCTCTTCGGGTGCCAGGAGTTGTGATGGCGCTGGCTCCCGCCTGCCCAGGCGTACCCACGGCCACCTCCATCTGGACTTGGAGGTGGCTGATTTCTTTCCCTCCTTTCCCCTGCCACTGGGAGCTGCCAGTTTACTTCGGCAGCAGATGGGGCACAGCCACCTCCTTGCCCTGATGGGCCCCTCCTCATCATGGAAGGTGGGGCCCCGATCCTCCTGCCCAGGCTCCCTGCTGCTCTCTTCTCCCATGGAGAGCACCTTGGCCGACCTCCTCCTGAGCACCTGCCGCAGCCTGTCCATCCTGGCACCGAACAGGGGCAATTATTACTGGGGTTCAAAGCATCCCCTTCACACGTATCCACCCCCTCCTTTGCTCATCCAAGACACAGGCAGGTGAACCCTGGGTTACAGCCATATCCACAGCCTCCCTGGCACTAGGGTTGGCAGATGGGGAGAGCCCTGGGCTCAGGGTGCAAGACCTGCAGCTGGTTTGGACACACAGCTCCCTGCTCCTCTACTCCCCTCTCACCCCACATGACTGGCCATGGGATGAGTACCCATGCATTTGGGAATGCCAAGGAGAGGAGGACAGGGGCCTTTTGCCTGGGACCTGCAGGAGCCCAGCAGCGCCACGGCTTTGGGCTCCCTGCACGCTCAGTCTGGGCAGCACTGGCTGGGCTGGGAGGGGTGGGGAGCTTCAGCACCTGGGGATGTCTCCAACCCGCTGGAAGTGGTGTGAGGGAGCACCAGGGGCTGCGGGCCCACATTGCAGGGGGTGGATTTTCTGCCCATTTCTACATTTCCTGCACAGAGGTGGGAAGCCCCCGTGGTGCTGCAGGCCCCTCACCTGCCCTGGGGGATGGAGCGCTGCTGGGCGGGTGCTCACAGGCCCTGGTGACGCTGCACTCCTCCTTTCGGCTCTGGACTAAGGTCTCCTGCCTCTCTTCCAATGGATGTCCCTCGCCGCCTCAAGCTGCAGTCACTGCCGTCGATGGGGGGACGCCTACCCCTGAAAGGGACTATGCCATCCTGTTGGAAGCCATCCTCGTGCACAGCCTCTTCCCCCAAAACAAAACTACACCTCTCCTCCCCCCCGCCTATTCCCCTCTCTGTTTGCCAATGCCAGGACCCCTTTTCTTCCCTGATCTTCTCTTCCTGGCCCTATCCTGCCACCCAACAGAAACTCCTGCCACCCTGCGCTGGCCTTGTTCCACCTCACAGGCGCTACTGGCTTGTGCCTGCAGCTTTACTCCATGCGTGTTGGTGCCCAGGAAAGATCAAGTGTCCTGCTCTGCGCCATCAAGACAGGAGGCTTTAAGTGGATTGTAACCGGGGTCCAGTCCACACTGGCTGTGCACCGCGCTCCAGCCATCCTGGCGGGGAGGGGAGCCCTGTCCCGGGTAGCTTTGGGAAGAGGTACGACACCGGTGTGAGAAATGATGTTCTGGATTGGAGATAAAACATGCAGAGTTAAAGGAGAAACATTTCTCATCATGGCCTCAGCAGGGGGTGGCATCCAGAGCATGCCCAGCTCCTGCACCCTACACACATGACTGCAGGGAGCGTTACTCAGCCCCTCATGCCAAGGGCAGGGTCCTGTCGGCTCCATCTTGATGCTTCACATTTTCCATGGACACGGGCCACAGGCCTGAAAGCACAAGAGCCCCTCGCTCCCCTCCCAGCTCGACCCCTGCCGGCGTCTCCGGCAGCGTTGCCCAAAGACCGATCCTGACCTGCTCACTCTGGGCTGAGAGATCGCAGAGCGAAATCTTCCCTTAAACTGGTTCTGCTGTCGCTCTCCAAACGGCGCCTGATGATTACTAACAGAAACAAGACGGAACATTAAAATCACATGAACACGGAGGAAATACTTACTCTTCCCCCTGGACTGTTATTTCAAGGAATAAATTAATTGATATGGGTTTGTTCTTCAATTCTCCCCTTCATTAAAAAGGAGGAGAAACCCCATCTCCAGGTGTCTGCGGTGGGGCAGCTCGGCCGCGCTCGGCTCCGTTTCCTCCCTCCGGGCTTTACACAGGCACAAACCACCCCCGAGGGAAAGGCGCAGACCTGGTGCCCACTCTTGGCTGAACACAACCTGCAAGATCGGGTCCCACTGCCCTTCCCGGTCCCATCGCTGGTGGGGCTGGTGCAAATCCCACCCCGTCGGGCCGCGTCCCACTAGGACACCTCGTCCAGGAGCAGGAGGGCGCCGGCCGCGCGGCTCTTTCACGTCTGACTCTGACAACCCCTGGGGCAAGAGGCCTCCTCTCGACACCCGCGTTGCCTCAGGCGGGGGCACAAGAGGGGCAGCGCTCTCTGCAGCCGGCTTACCCATCTGTGCAGACCCCGGGCGCCCGGCAGCACCGCTCCAGCCTCCGCCGGCAACTGCCTGAAATCCCGCGGCGCCGCGATGATACGAACGCTGCCGCGGCAACGCCCAGGGACCAGCTCCATCGCCGCCCGCACCCAGCGCCGCAGCCCCCCGCGGCACCGCAATGTCCCCTGGGGCCTCTGTCCACGTACCTGGGGATGGGTGTCGCTCAGGACAGACCAGATGCTCCCCCAAATTGAGGGCGGGGGAGGAAATGCCCAGTTTCCCACTTTACCATAACTACTTTGTTTTTCACCGGTGCCAACACGAGAAACAGGCATGGCGGGCACTGCATGGAGCAGTGTGCACAGCACCGGGGCCCTTCTCACAGCTATACCCCTGCTGGGCTCCCTGGGCTTGCTCTGTGCTCCCTTCTTTGAACAGACACCGGGGACCAGGCACAGGGCCATGCACCAACCCTGCCCCCAAAGCCTTGCTCAGGCTGCTTCAGCAACCCCAGGAAGCAGAGCCTGAGACACCTCATGACAGGACCTGTCCTGGGAAACCCACAGGTGGCATGGGAGACACCAGTCGATGCATCTCCAGTTGCCAAAATAGCCCTGCAGCAAAAGGACCCTGCCACTCAAAATGCCAACCCCAATGCTGGCAGCTCTCCCAGTCCATGCCCCACTGGGGTGCTCTAGGGTCCAGCTTGTGCATGTGGGCTGCCCTCTCCCACCGTGCCCTAAATACATCTCTGGGAGACCAACCAACTCCAAGCAGGAAGACACCTCTATCCCTTTCCTGCTCCTAACCCTGGTCCCAAACCTGACCCTAACCCGCGCTCAGCTCCTCCTGCAGGAGACCCCGCACAGCCTGGCTCCAGTGACTGGCCTAGAAGTCCCAAAACCCCGTCACTGGTCCTGCTGCAAATTTCCTTGCTGCCAAAACACGTCCCGGATCCAACTCCAGGTGGGGCCCTCAGGCTCCATCCAGCTTCTTAGCAGCGTGGAGGAGGTGATGCACTGCAATACAGCACTAACAGGGAGTCCTACTCATCCCGAACAGACAGACAGCTCCACATTTGCCTGTTCTCAGTCCCTAGCCAAAACCCAGCCCCTGTCCCAGCCCCTGCCCCTGCCCCTGCCCCTGCCCCAGTTCAGGCTGCTCCAGCAGCCTCCGGCAGGAGCCCCTGAGCAAGCTGACTACAGCCGAGCCCTAGCATGGGAAACCTGAGCTTGACCCTGGGGTAAGTCAGCCTGGGCCTGGAGAGGGAAGAAGGTATGGGCAAGGGAGCTAATACAAAGCACCTCTTTAGGATGGTCAGAACTCCTGGGTAAGGATTGTTATGAGACTGCTACGTTTCCCTCTCCAGCAGCATCTCCACAGCCTGCCTCGCCATGCCTCAGCCTCGCTGGTGGCCTCTGTGGTCCAGCAAGTGCACGGCACATCTCTGCAAGCCTGGCCATTGCTGCACCCTCCTGACCAGTTCAGCACAGCAGTTTGAATGATATGCCGTCCAGGCCTGCCAGTCATCTGCACCCACCGCTCTCCTCTTCCTGGTCTTTCTTATTGGCTGCAGCCTGGCCCCTTGCTCAGCTCCCATCTCATGCAACGCACCAGCAGCAGTAGGAACCTTGCCCCTGACAGCTCTTGACCCTAGAAAGCAAATAAAGAAACAAGGCATCTGCTAAACTTGTCCAACTTGATGGTAAGCTCTGAACTCGCCGTCTCCTTTTACATTCGGTCTCAGAATCCTCTTTGCATTTGGTTCAGGCTCCCAAATCTGTCCTGAGGCTCTGGCCCTGGGATCCCTTTCTCTTTATGGCTGCCAAGCTCCCCTTAGTGGTACCAATGAGAATAAATCCTGGCCAGATCCTGGCTCCACCCATGACAGGGGCACAGTCCCTTGTTCATGTGAAGGCAGAGGGGACGGGAACAGACTTCTTCTATTTGGGGTCAGACCCAGGAGACCACGATCACATTCCCAGCTCTTCAGAGGCCACTGCCCATGCACCTGGGGATGGGTGTCCCTCAGGGAAGCCTGGACACTCCCCAAATCAAGGGCAAGGGGAGGAAATGCCCAGTGCAGTCGCCCACTTTGCCACAACCATTTTTTTCCACTGGTGCCAACACGAGAAACAGGCACAGTGTGCGCTGTGTGGAGCTGTGCACATGGCACTGGGGCTCTTCTCACAGCTGCACCCCTGCCGGGCTCACTGGGCTTGCTCTGCGCTCCCTTGTGTGAACAGATGCAGGGGACCAGGCACAGGGCTGTGCACCAACCCTGCCCCCAAAGCCTCACTCGGGCTGCTCCAGCAACCCCAGAAGGCAAAGCCCACGGCAAAAGGTCCATGCCACTCAAAATGCCAACACCAATGCTGTCAGCTCTCCCAGCCCATGCCCAGCTGGGTGCCCTGGGGTCCAGCTTGCTTCCTGCTTCCAGTGCTGGCCTCTCTCTGTGGGGGAGGGGGCTCTGGCTGCCGCTGAAGGAGATGAGGTTGCTTTTGCCTTGCCTCTGCTCAGGAGACTGGAGTTGAGCCTCCTTCGGCTGCTGCTGCGGCTGCTTCCTTAACTGTGTTTGATGTGTTGTGGGTTCTGCAACAACACTGTGGACCCTGCTGTGTTGAACTAGGAGTCATTTATTATTATAACTCTCTGAAATCATATCCAGGGTGGATCTTAACATTTGCATCCGTATATGTATGCAGATCTTAGACCTGCTCTGCCTCAACTCAGTCCAGTCCTGTGGAGGGAGAGGAAACAAGAAATGCCTCTGGCTCCTCATGGCAGAGAACAGGGAGTCCCAGTGCTGCAAAAGTGCCACAAGCAACTGAGCCCTGCAGTGCTGAGCATGAGGCTTTAGCCTTCAAGGGACAGCGCAAGGAAAACACAACAAGACACAACTGTGTTGGCAGTCTGGTTTTGAACCTTTGACCCCCACTCTGGTGCCTGGTTTCATTATAATTTGTCCCAAGTAATTAGTAACATGTCACTCTGCCACCAGTAGTAATAGGGCCTTATAGTTTCCTCCATGGGCCTGGGCTTATGAAATCCCCTGGTGTTCACAGTTCAGGGTTGTGCTCTGGCAGGTGCTGCTGGGGCTGTGCTGGGAGACGCCTGCACTGCAGCCCCTGACGCCCAGCCCTGGGGGCACTTTCTGCAGTGCTGGGACCAGCGCCCTGGGCAGCCCGGCACCAGCTCCTGAGCCAGAGACTCCAAGTCATGGGGAGAGACCTGGGGGCAGGCAGCCCAGGGGCTCTGCACACGCGGCCCCTCCGCACCCATCGCTGGTCCCTGCACGGCTGCGCATCCCAGAGCTGCTGCCCTCACTGATATATAGGGCACGGGCAGATCCAAGGCAGCGCACTTGCTCTGCTTTGGTTCCTGTTCCACCCAAACTTTAAAACCAGCTGCCTGGGAGAGGCAGCATCATTTCTACTTGGAGGGTGCATCTATACAAGGTGCTTATTGTGCATTCGCCTATTAAAACTGCACAGTAGCACGATGGTTAGTCTCTTCATGTTTCTACTGCAGCAGCCTTATGGGAGCATACGTGCCCTTTCTGAGAAAATACAACTTGAAATGTACATTTCCTGGTTTACTAAACATTTGATATTTTCTTGTGTTTTCCCTTACTTTGAGCTCTCTAGATTTCAAATGTCATCCATGCACAAGCACCAGTGATGAAGTTCAGAGTACGTTCCAAATTTGTTCAATGTTACTTAAAAGAGTCCATTTTGCGATTAGGAAACTTTTTTTTATTTTCATGTAAGGTTTTGGATTTATTTTCTTAGTATTGCTACTTTTAAACTTGTGCAAAATGAAGGAAATGTAAGAAATGAATGAAAGCAGATACAAAATATTATATTTCACAATAGCTAGTACATTCTGAAAAAAAGGTTCACCTGGCAAGCATAGATTCATGAAATTATGCTTCGTGTTTTCAATAGCCCAAGGATATGCATAATGCTCATTTGACTTAACTCTGCAGTGAATAAAAATATTACCCTCCAAAATCCTTGCCTTTGACATAATTCCTGGGTACTCATAGCTGCAACATCACTGTAAAACTATTAAGTACTAACAGCATTTTTAGCAAATGTCTCAGAAACCAACCAGAATAAACTGAACTGAAATATATTAATGGGCATTTCTCTTTTCATGATGTTCACCTCCATGAATGAAATTCAGTCTTCAAGAATATAAAAAAGTCTACACAACACGCTGTTCCTGTTCTGAGAACTCATGCCTGAACAAATACATAACCAAGACATGCAGAAAGTTGCACCACTCTGGTTACACATTCACTGAAAGTGGTTAAGTTTGTACATGGGCACCACTGCATTAATTTTAACCTGCCTCGTGTCCATGGAGCAATTCACTCCTATTAAAAGACAAGGTTAGTTCTGGGTGGACAGAACCCTGTCATTGGATTATGCATCTCATTGAGCTCTTGGCAGAGAAGCGAACTTCAGAAGCCTTTGGAGAATAAAGAAGGTCCTCTGCTACCTCCAGCAAAAACTCAAACTTTCTCAGCTTTTTCCTGCAGCACATTAGCTGTACATGCACAGCTATATCATGCCATAATGATTACCCTTACAATGCCAGGGGCACTCACCTTGATAATGTCATCCCACCCATCAACTCCCAGTCCCATGCAACAAACCCAACAATGAAGCAGTGAAGCTACTGTGAGAGCACCCTACTGGTTTCTCCACAAGCAAATCAGAGAGAGACATCTTCAGAGTGGTGGAGGTGGGCTTGGGAAGACAGAGCATGTACTGACAGAAGTAGCTTTATTAGAGTGCCTACACAACATCCATGAAGAACTTAAATAACAGCTGGTAAAAGCCCTCTTCTGGAAGCATCCCTGTGTCCTCACCAGGGATTTTTCCTATGGTCTTTTAGCATCCCCAGCCAACATGGCTACACTGGCAAAAATGTGACCTGACCTCAGTCTGAAAAAGATGAGTGGAGCAGTAATTTTCACACGTCCTGAGAGTTTTCTTTAAAATCTTCTACTACTTGAATAACAGATCAGGTCATTTCAATTAAGTTGGTCACGATTGAGGATCAGTGTGATTCAGCAGCATAAGATGTCAAGACTCCTGGATTTTGAATCTAGCCTTTTCTCTGTCTGAAGGTCTTACGTTCAATGAAGCACAGTTAGTCTAGCTCAGATTCAGGAGCTCTGATTCCCAGTCCCTGTGACTCTAGTCTGTAAGACACCATTTCTGTCCCGTTTGAAAGAAAACAATCCAGACATACAGACTCCCAGCCCCAGCCTGCCCTCATTCACGAGACCTTTCCATGTTCTAGGAATGGGAAAAGAGTCAGACGTCCTGACTTTTTTCTCCACTGTCTATAAGTCACTAAACCCCACTCCCCTCCCAGACGAGGATCCAGAACCAAGGAACTGTGAGCCACCGAACCATTCCTCCTCCACCGTAACTCAGTGGTCCGTCTTGCCCATCATTTTGAGTACGGCTGCTTTGACCTCCTTGTTCCTCAGGCTGTAGATAAGAGGAGTCAGGAGGGCAGACACAACATTGTACAAGAGGGAAAACATTTTATCCCGCTCGGGTGAGTAGCTGGAGGCTGGGCGCATGTACATGAATATACCTGCTCCATAGAAGAGAGTCACGACAGTGATGTGTGAGGTGCAGGTGGAGAAGGTTTTGAACCTCCCCTCACCTGAGCTGATCCTCAAGATGGCTTCCAGGATGAATACATAGGAGATTAGGATCAAAGACAGCGGGGTCAGGAGGATTATAACTGCCATCACAAAGACAACCAGCTCAGTGAGGTGTGTGTCTGCACAGGCCAGCTTCAAGATGGCTGGCACCTCGCAGAAGAAGTGATTGATTTCATTTAAGTTGCAGTAGGGCAACCTCATGGTGAAGCCTGTATTCAGTGTGGCAAAGAAGAAGCCAGATACCCAGAAGCTAATGGCCATCTTGATGCAGACTGACCTGTTCATGATGATGGTGTAGCGTAAAGGGTGACAAATGGCCACGTACCGGTCATAGGCCATTACAGCATAGAGAATGCACTCAGTTATCGCCAGAGAAAGGAAGATGTACATCTGCACAACGCAGGAGGTAAAGGAAATGCTTTTCTTTGTGGAAAGGAGGTGAAACAGCATCTGGGGTACAGTGGTCGTCGTGTAGCTGATGTCTACAAAGGAAAGGTTGGCCAGGAAGAAGTACATGGGTGTGTGAAGATGGGAGTCAGTCTTGACAAGGGCAATGAGGAGGCTGTTCCCAAAAAGAGTCACCAGGTAGATAATAAGGAAGAGTACAAAGAGCAGCAGCTGTGTCTCGGGCCGGCTGGAGAACCCCAGCAGGATGAACTCCGACACTGAGGTCCTATTCTCCCAGTGAGATTCGTCATGATTTCCCACCTAAGATCAAAAGGGAGCAGTAAGAGAAGCAATCACTCAAAAGGATAAACCACAAAAGGGATAAATCTGTTTTGCCTTGTACCCCTCAATGGCAGTTACACAGCTGCATGACTGCAGATTTTGTCTCTTATGCACAGTTTGAACTTCACCTCTGGGCTTGCAAGTGTACACATGTCGATTGAGCATACTGACAATGCACATGTACAGCAACACATAGTTACCCAGGAATGCACATAGTCTGGTAAGTCCAAAAATAGAAGGCAAGCAAAAAAACCATAATTAGTGAATAATAAATAATGACAAGTTCCTGAAAAAATCAAGCTATTTACTGCTTGAGGGGAAAAAAAAGCAAGCCAACTGCTACTGGAAAATTTCTGATCTGGTATAGTCTTGCAGTATTGCCATGTTCTTAAGCAGTTAATTCCCATAGGATATCTCCACTTAACACCACTTAATGATAGTCTTAACGCCATTGTTCGCATGGTCAACAACAAACCAAAGAAGAGCTGAATTCCTTGTGCTGCTTGCGGGTCCAGGTCTTCATTACTCCACTGACACAAAGCAATGGCAAACCTGCCTCAGACGCATGGCTCCCTTGGCACAGCAAAGCGCATCAACTCATCACTTCTCTGTGATTCTGACTCCTCATATATAATTTAAATTGGGCAGAAACAGGCCAAAGCACAAGAAACTGTTAACAGGATGCCAAGTAGAGCAGAGAGGCACTGCAATAGTCACAAGGAACCTCAACATAAAACAGATTAGCTGGGTGTTGAATGATAGGCCCTCTGATGAAGAACATCCACTCCACAGGATGCAGAATGGAAACTCACTCAGTGCCCCTTCACTCCTGCACTATCCATCTCCCCTAGCCCTTTCCTGCTGGACTACACCAGTGATCCATCTATTCCAGCTCCTCACTGCTTATTTGCAAGGGCACAGGAATTTCCAAACTGTGCCAAGCTACTGGTCTAGCATGCACGACTGCCTGCCTCCAGCTGTGGCCGGTATCAGCTGCATTAGAGGAAGGTACAAGGGGACACTTCTGGAGCAACAGCTCCACAGAGAAAGCTAATACTGAACACCAATAGTTGCAAATAGGCTTGTATTTTGTCTCTCACCTGCACTAATACCAATTCTTTGTTTCTCCTTCAACCTTAATGTTCAGTGTCTATACCCCTCATTTTGGTATTTTCATCCCAGCAAAGCTCACAGGAAATTGCACTTACCTTCATTCTCCTCTTCCACCTGAGAGAGCAAGATACTTCCTTTAGCTGCCAAAATCTACGACCCAGATGTACCAAGCAATGGATCACCATAGAATAATCCCTCAGCCCAAGAACAAGATGGTCCTCACATGCCAATGATGTAAGGCAGGTAAAGAAAAAATAGGTAAATTAATCAGCTTGCAAGTAGACCCCCCAGGAAATTATTCTTCAATGGCAAGGGATTGCTAAGTACATTGCTCCTTTCTGTTACAAGAGTATATGAAGTTAATTTGTAACTTTGTTAAAGATTTTAGTTTGATCAGATCAGAAGAACAATCTGAGGAGTTTGTTATTCAATCACAGATTTAGTCCTTTTAATATGAATCTCTAGGATTACTATCCTTCACTTGTTTTTCCTGGGAAATTGGTAAATTTCTGGTTTTTTAATATAATTTCTCTTTTCACAGTACCATGTGTCTGATTCAATATAGGACTAAAAAGTAAAGGGACTGTTCACAGGCAACTGCTAAAATGCCCAAAATGTTCATATAATAAAATATTATAAGAAAAGTGTGAGACTACTCAAAGAGTGCAAGTGTGGAGAGATTCATTCTCTTCTCCGTTGCACTGCTCTTCACATGAACTGAAAAGCATATGAGTTAATGCAAGAGCATTTTCAATTATTTCAAACCGGGTTTTGAATCCTTAAGTCATTTCTTTCAAAAAAGTCAGTCACCAAAGGCAAAACCTATTTGTGACTTTCCAAATAAAACTCTCCAGGGTTTTATTCTCAAATCGTTCAATTAAAACAAAGTCAAAAGCAATTTGTAACTATCTCATCTTCTCCAGGGTTTTCTTCTCCAATTGTTCAATTAAAACAAACTCACTGGGTGAGGATATATGCAACAGAACAAAACGCTTTGTTGTTTGCTGAGTTTATTTTCCTTCAGGGAAAATACAGTGTGGGAAAAGAGTGGGGAAGAAATGGCCAAAATAATGAGACCCCCAAATATTTTGTTTGGTTTATTTTATGAAAGGCAGATTTGGGAATTTAAACATGGTTTCCCACACTCTTGGTTGGTTCTGCAAGACCAGCAAACTATTGGACAAAAGTGGGCAAGCCTGGAACCATTTCTGGCCCTATTTCACATAAAAGACTGAGCTCCACTCCCTTCCTTTCAAAGCAGATAGCCACCGACCTGCAGCAGTGGGCTCTGGGCTGTAAAAGCCAAGAGGAGCGAGGGGCTCTCTCCACATTGAGAGACATTGAGTGGACTCCACAACGGCCAGCACAATGACCTGGGAGCTGTTGGGAGCGACCAGCACGGCAGACTCAATACTTTTCTGCCTTTTAACAGCTCTGGTCAGGGCTGTCTGTTGCTGATTGCATTCAATGTCTCCTACCCCTCTCCATGTTTTATACAAGGAACCTCCGTTCCTAACCCACGGTGTGGAATCCACATTCAATTAATGGCATGATAGGAACCAGTCCACTCCACTTCCCTCCCTCCCCGCTCTTCAGGTTCAACCCCACTCCACCCCTCTCCCCCCAGTAGGAGTCCAACCATGCCCCGGCTCCGCCACCCACTTCAGATCCAACCCTCACCACCCCCCTACCCCCATTCAGGTCTGACTCTGCTCCCCTCCACAGTTCGGGTCCAACCCAGCACCCCTTTCCCCCCAGATCAGGTCTGATCCCACCCCTCCTCCCCCCGATTTGGATCTAACCCCACTCCCCCTCTCCCCCTCTTCAGGTCTGACCCTGCCTCCCTCCACCCAATTCAGGTCTGACCACACCTTCGCCCTCCCCCTCCCGCCGTTTCGGGTCTGAGCCCACCCCCTCACTTCGGGTCCGAAACTGCCACCCCTTCTGCTCAATTCAGGTCTGACCCTGATCTACCCCCTCCCCCTCAATTCAGGTCTGACCCTGATCTACCCCCTCCCCCCCAATTCAGGTCTGACCCTGATCTACCCCCTCCCCCCCAATTCAGGTCTGACCCTGATCTACCCCCTCCTCCCCAATTCAGGTCTGACCCTGATCTACCCCCTCCCCCCCAATTCAGGTCTGACCCTGATCTACCCCCTCCTCCCCAATTCAGGTCTGACCCTGATCTACCCCCTCCCCCCCAATTCAGGTCCAACCCCACTTCCTCCCCGCTCCTCTGCTTCAGGTCTAACCCCAGCTCACCTCACCTCCCCTCCCCCCCAATTTGGGTCCAACCCTGCTCC
This sequence comes from Alligator mississippiensis, assembly GCF_030867095.1. Classification (NCBI taxonomy): domain Eukaryota; kingdom Metazoa; phylum Chordata; order Crocodylia; family Alligatoridae; genus Alligator; species Alligator mississippiensis. The sequence goes on along the minus strand of NC_081834.1, from coordinate 49,182,564 downwards.
CCCCACCCCTTCAGTTCCGGTCTGACCCCACTCCCCCCCTTCCTCTTCCTCTGACCCCGAGCCACCCTCCCCCCATTGGGGTACAACCTCGCTCCCCCTCCGCCCTGCTTTGGGTCCCACCTCATCCCCCCTTCTCCTCCATTTGAGTCTGACCCTGCTTGTGCCCCCTCCCCCTGCTTCAAGCCCAACCCCTCCCCATTTTGGGTCCAACCTCTCCCCCCTGGCTTTGGGTCCAACCCTGCCTCACCCCACCACTGGGTGCAAGTCTGTCCCTGCTCCTCACCCCTCCCTGCCAGTTTGGGTCTGACCCTGCTCCCACTTCCCCCTGTTTCAGGCCTGACTCCAGGCTACCACCCTGCCCACCATTTCAGGTCCAACCCCACTCCCCCCCCTCTCCCGCTCCCCCCATGCAGGTCCAATCCTGGCCCACGCCTCTCCCCCCCCAGTTCTGGTCCAACCGAGGCCCAGCCCTTTCCCCACAGTTTGGGTTGGACCCTGCCCCACCCCCCTCCCCTCCCCTCCCCACCAGTATGGCTGCATCCCCCATCCCCCCACTTCAGGTCTAACCCCGCTACAATGGAGCAGCTCCTGCTTTTCCTCAGCTGGCCCGCCTGCTTGTAAAGTGCTCTACCCAATTTTTATTTTTTTTGCCTCTGTAGAGGTGGGAAGGAGGGAGCCGCCGCACCAGAGGCTGCAGGAGGAGGTGTCACTGGTGGAAGGGCTCAGCTGGTTCCACCCCCGGCTCCCTAGCCTGTGAAGCCAAAGAGCGCATGTGCAGTTGGGCAAAAGCATTATGGACAGAATGACACACACAGACACACTGACAGACTAAGCCTTTTATTATATTAGAATGCTTCCTGTTTTGAATAGCCCAAAGATATGCATAATGCTCGTCTGAATTAACTTCATAGTGAACAAAGATACCACTCTCCAAAATCCTTGCCTTTCACATACTTCCTGGATACTCATAGCTGAAACATCACTGTACAACTACGAAATATTTGTGGCATTTTAACAAAATCATATAAACCAGCTAGAATAAAGTGAAGCAATATATTGATGGACAGTTCTCTTCTCATGAAGTTCAGCTCCATTAATGAAATTCCATCTTCAAGAGCAAAAAAAAAAGACTATAGATTCATAGATTCATAGATGTTAGGGTCAGAAGGGACCTCAATAGATCATTGAGTCCAACCCCCTGCATAGGCAGGAAAGAGTGCTGGGTCTAGATGACCCCAGCTAGATGCATATCTAACCTCCTCTTGCAGACCCCCAGGATAGGGGAGAGCACCACCTCCCTTGGGAGCCCGTTCCAGACCCTGGCCACTCTAACTGTGACGAAGTTCTTCCTAATGTCCAATCTAAATCTGCTCTCTGCTAGCTTGTGGCCATTATTTCTTGTAACCCCCGGGGGCGCCTTGGTGAATAAATACTCACCAATTCCCTTCTGTGCCCCCGTGATGAACTTATAGGCAGCCACAAGATCGCCTCTCAACCTTCTCTTGTGGAGGCTGAAAAGGTCCAGTTTCTCTAGCCTCTCCTCGTAGGGCTTGGTCTGCAGGCCCTTAACCATACGAGTGGCCCTTCTCTGGACCCTCTCCAGGTTATCCGCATCCCTCTTGAAGTGCAGCGCCCAGAACTGCACGCAGTACTCCAACTGCGGTCTGACCAGCGCCCGATAGAGGGGAAGTATCACCTCCTTGGACCTATTCGTCATGCATCTGCTGATGCACGATAAAGTGCCATTAGCTTTTCTGATGGCTTCGTCACACTGCCGACTCATGTTCATCTTGGAGTCCACTAGGACTCCAAGATCCCTTTCCACCTCCGTGCCACCCAGCAGGTCATTCCCTAGGCTGTAGGTGTGCTGGACATTTTTCCTCCCTAGGTGCAGCACTTTGCATTTCTCCTTGTTGAACTGTATTCTGTTGTTTTCTGCCCACTTGTCCAACCTGTCCAGGTCTGCTTGCAGCTTTTCCCTGCCCTCCGGCATGTCCACTTCTCCCCACAGCTTTGTGTCATCTGCAGTCAACACAAAGTGGACAGAGTACACTTCACTCCCTCATCCAAGTCGCTAATGAAGACATTAAAGAGTATCGGTCCAAGGACCGAGCCCTGCAGGACCCCACTGCCCACACCCTTCCAGGTCGAAACCGAGCCATCCACCACGACTCTCTGGGTGCGACCCTCTAGCCAATTGGCCACCCACCGGACTGTGTAATCATCCAAGTCACAGCCTCTTAACTTGTTCACCAGTATGGGGTGGGATACTGTATCGAAGTCCTTCCTGAAGTCTAAGTACTTGACATCCACCCTTCCTCCTGTGTCCAGGCATTTTGTGACCTGGCCATAAAAAGAGACTAGATTAGTCAGGCATGATCTGCCTGATACGAACCTGTGCTGGTTTCCCCTCAGCATAATTTGTCCTGCTGGGCTCTCGCAAATGTGAGCCTTGATAATTTTTTCAAAGACTTTGCCAAGGATGGAGGTGAGACTGACAAGCCTATAGTTGCCCGGGTCCTCCTTCCTCCCCTTCTTGAAAATTCGGACCGCATTGGCCCTTTTCCAGTCCTCCAGGACTCACCTGGTTGGTGCTGCCGGGTGCCAGACATCTGTCCATTGCCCTTGTCTGGCCTTGCAGCAGGGAGCTGGTCTTGGACCTGGCAGGAGGGGTCCTCATGCTTTCAGGAGAGGTTAGCCGGATTAGCTTTTTTTGCTGGCTGCCCGGGACCTGGAGATCCGGGAGCTGGAGGAAGGGAAGAGAGGATTGGCAGAAGGCACTCTGGGGCCCAGTCTCCCCGGGTGGGGATGACCTACTCTTTTTCAGTTTATGGGAAAGCAGTAGGGGCACTTTCCCTATTTAGTGGGGAACACCATGGTCTTGAAGTCCTAGGTCCTGCCAAAGACTAGTATAGTCCCTGCTCCCTATGGGAAAGTTCTGCTTTTCCTGTGGCCAGGTCCTTTGAGAGGTAATATTGTAGGTCCTGAAGCTACTGAAATCTTTAGCAGCAGGAACTGAAGGGAAAAGGTGAGGGTGAGGATGAGGACCTGGGAGGCAACATTTATATAATTATTTGAGTCCGTATTGTTCAGAAATTGCACACGGTTCTGCAGAAGACCGGGTGAAGGAGCCTTGCAAAGCTGTTTGGCCAGATCTGATAGGAATGAACCACCATTAGCATGTCAAGAGGACGGTCAGATGGCACCAACCTTGGGCAAGTGTTGCACTCTCCAGCCCTCAACAACACCTTGCTCAGGGCACTACATTTCTCATCACGCCTCTGCAAGACAGGCAGTCACTCCTGCAGGTTGGCAGAAGCCCAAACATGAGATTTAAATGTGATTCCATTTCAAGAGCCCAAACTACAGACCAGGAACATAGGGGACCACACTAAACACATGGAGAAGCAGCAGGAAAAAGGAAGACAGCAACACTCCAGAAGACAGTCAGAAGAGGCTCACAAATTGTATAGTAAGAGGTTGCAAGGAACCCCAAGCACATGAGAAAGGAAAAACCAGACAATGTCCTGCATTGGAAAGTTGCAGGTGAGAGACAGATCCAGCGTGCAAGATTTCCCAACTGAGAGCAAGAGAAATGAAGGAGAAGCCCTAGCAAGCCACTTACACGCACTGGGAGGGATCCTGGTCTTCTCTCCATTCTTGTTTTTTTCTTCAAACTGTCCTTATAAACTATGGGGTATCTTATCACTAGGGGATATTAATAATTTCTCAAAAACTAATTCCTACTAATTCTAAGATAACTCTACTTACTATACAATATTAAGCTACAAACTGTATAAACTAACTAATATTAACCTAAGAACGAAGCTGCTAACAATATAAATCCTAATCACTAATCCTAGAAATAGAGTGACAACAATAAACAACACCTGGGAAGCCTAGTCAAACTAACCACTCGCTCTCGGGGGATACCAGCAGAGGTATGGGAAGAAATACTCGAGGCTGCCTTTTTCCCTCTCACATCACAAGTCTCCCTGGTGACAAGATGGCCCGTGTCATAAAGGAGCATGTGACGTAACGCAACCTGTGTCAGGCCCTGTACCTGGGGTTTCCAACCAGGCTGCCTCGGATATCCATTTTTCTTTCAAGTGTACACATGCATCTTTATTTCTTTCTGCGTAAATAAACAAAGGACAGTGGGAGGGATATTCCTCCATTTCCTGTGCCTCTTCTTCCCATCTTCCCCATGCCCGTCCCCACAAAAAGAGAAAAAATATTTTCCTGAAAGACACTGTGCCTTGCCATCTGATCAATAGTTTATTTAAATCCTTCCCAATAACTTGAGAAAAGTGATGCTTTTTCATGAAGTCCCATTTCCTAAGCTCCTGCGCAGGATCAGGAATCAAAACATGTCTGATTTTCCCTGTGTACCCCTAGAGAACAAGGTGTCTTAGATTTTCCTTTGAATGTCTAGGTTTTCTGTGGCTGAATTCCCTCTTTTTGCCTTTATGTTTGATTTCATGGCCGTAACAAAACAAAACAAAAGTTAGTGGTCAACAAGGTCCTTGTAAAGATCCCTTGCTCTAAAACACTAATGTTAAACTCATCTGGCCAGCTAATTTTCCCAGGTCCAGTCCATGGCTTGCTAGGGGCTCTCCTTCATTTCTGTTGATGTTGGTTGGGAAGTCTTGCACACTGCTCCTCTCTCCCCTGGAGCGGTTTTCCACAGCAGGACAGTGTGTGTGTCTGTGCATTTACTCCCATCTTGGTGTTCCTTGCTATCTCTTGCTGCTGAGTCTCTTCTGGCTGTTTTTTAGCCTTACGTACAAGCTGATCCCCTTATGTGTTTCAAACTCAGCACGTCCCAATCTTTGGCCTCTTGATGAGCAAACCCCACAATAATTTAGGCTTCACAGGGATCTTTAGCATAGGTAAAAGAAGCGTTGCTGCAGAGCACAGGAGGAAAAAGAAGCAGAGAAGGAAAAATATACCCAATTACTTCCAGTTTGCCTATAAAAGTTATTTATTGCTAAGCATATGAAATATATAATAGTACTAGTAGTAATAGACATGCAAAAGAAAAACAAACACAAACAATGACAATACTACCCTGGTTTCACTAAGTATTTGGGGAAACTTAGCTCAAGCTTAACTGATACAGGTCAGGTTCAGAAGTTTATGCCTAGAAAAAAGAGAGAACGCTGGGAATCTCACCGAGTCCACGGTACCCAGGCTGCAAAGCTGACAGGCACAGTCCGTAGCACAATCCTTGAAGAGAGAGAAGATCTGTTCTTCCAGCGTCCCAAGAACGAAAGGAGATGGTGTCAGCACAGGAGTTTTCTTCTTCTTCTTTCTTTCTCCCTTTTCTTTCTCCTGCTTCTTCTTTTTCTTTCTCTTTCTTCTTTTTTTAAGCACACACACTTACAGATTTTTATACCCTCAGTTCAGCTGCTTTGAAGCACCCTCAGTAGTGTAAATCATTGTCTTTTCTATTGACAAGGGGTTATCTGGTTTGGACCATCTCAGGAAACTGATTGATAATCAGGAAACACTTAAGATTAGGGTGTAACCCAAATACTTGGGAGCCAGCTTGAGATTCCTATGGATGGCAGATATACTGATGGGATATCTCATGGTTTCTTCAGGAACAATAGATAGCTTGCAGTATCAGGATTTTGGATATTTACTTGTTGTGCACAAGCCTCAGCTTAGCATGACTTTTCCAGATTTTACTATAGTCTTTTAACAGACTTAAAGCAATTATTGGGGTGCTCATAACCTTTTGTGGAGAGGACTCCCACCAGTCGTCTCGGGAAAGATACGACAACACCTGGGATTAGGGCTCCAGCAGGCTGGATGCTGTGATGAACCCTTAACCATTGTTCAAATGTTGCCCGTACCCCCTCAGACTCGGTCTCTTACCTCAGCATTCCCTAACCCGGCAACCGAGTTTTAGTCAATCAAGTTTAAATAGGCCTCCCATAGTGGGACCGGGGAATGTACGGCCCGAGATGCCTATTAAACTTAGAGCTGTGTGTGTGTGTCTGGGGGGAGAAAAGTCCTTAGCAAATCCAGATTAGAACTGGTCTGATAAATGCTGAGCTGGGTGTGTGTGAACATGGGTTAATTAACATTGGAAGCACAGATTCCCCATCATGCAGCGCTCTCCTGCTTCTCTGGTCCCAGAATTCACTGCAGTCTGTGCTTCAGGCTTTCTGTTTTCCATCTCTCATGTAAATGAATGGTCATCTGGTTCCATCTCAGATGCAGATGAGACCGAGGGCAGTTGTTCACTCTTATCACCCTTATCTGGAGAGTTTTAGGTGCGTCTCTCACTGCATCTTAATCAGTTTCGTTTATGTGGGGGGGGGGGGAGTCCTTTGTGAGTCAGACAGACTGCATCCTGTGCCAGGGTTGCCCAAGAATACAGAGCTGAGGCGTAACACCATGCACGTGGGCAGGGCACAGGCCATGCTGCAGCTCCCCCGGCCACGGAGCAGGTGCCGCGGGCCAGATAAAAATGGCTTGGTGGCTGCATGGCAGCCCACGGGCCGTATGTTGGACAAGGCTGTTATAAACTGTGGGGTATCTTATCACTAGGGGATATTAATAATTTCTCAAAAAATAATTCCTACTACTTCTAAGATAAATCTACTGACTATATAATTGTAACAGACTGCCAGCGCGGGCTCGCCAGATCGGCTCGAGATACTTACCCTGGGCTAGAAACAGTGCTGGTGAAGTCCGAGCGACCCCAGGGGTTGAACAAGGGAGCCTGGCCCTGTGGAGAAGGGGAAGCCAGTCGAAAGAAGGGGTTTTCAATCGCCTCATTCTCAGGGAAGGGGGATGGCCAGGGTTGGGGGCCCGCCACCCTGAGCCCTGTTTGGCCGGCTTGCAAGCCAGGGAGGGACTGCCGGAGGGGATAAAAGCAGCAGCCGAACTGGCGTGGGGGCTGCTGACAGTGACTCCAGGGAACAATGCAGGAGGCCCAAGAAGAGCTGGGTGAGCTGACCCAGCGGAGGGAGCAGAGAGACCCCTCTGAAGAGGCTCGACGGCCCTGGGAGAAGAAGGCAGCAGCAGTCAGCCGTGCCTGCAGCCCTGCAGCAGAGAGGGAGCCGCGGCCAGGGCTTGGGCCAGAGAGCTGGTGCTCCAAGGCCCCATCACAGTGTGCTGGACGTGCCGGGTGTCCTGGAGGCGGGGGGCAGCAGTCGGCCCCCTACTCCACCGCGGAGAAGAGGCAGCAGCCTGGAGTGCAGGCGGCATCCTTATCCGGAGCAGGGAGCTGGGCCGGTGAGTTGAGGAAACCCCTCACCTTTCCTGGGGAAGCGGGACAGGAGCAGGCAAGACACTGGGATCCTGAGTAGCAGCAGAGCACCTGGACGAGGGTCCCTGGCAGCTCGGGGCGCAGGCCGCCGCTCGGAGGGGGATTGGTGAGCCGCGAGGCGTGTGGGGTGCCCGGCCAGCCATCTGGAGCAGGGGTTTAGAGCAACGACCCTGGGGAGCTGCCTGTGCTGCTGACCCTCTGCCACTGACTGCCCCAGAGGGGACTCAGTCCTGTCCCTTATTCTGTTGTTGATTGTCATGGGATGGAGTCCCTGAGCTTTGTTCTTGGGTCATGCTGATTGCTGCAGGAGCCTACTCTGCTGCTTGTTGCTTGCCTTTTCGGTTGCCACCTAGGGTTGCCCTTCAGCCTCTTTGCAGGGTTCGGGTTTGATACAATTTGATTGCTGCAGACCAGAAGAGCTTAACCTGTTGCAGTCTGTCACTTACTGGGAAGTCTGTGGGAGGGGCTGGGAGTGAGCACCTTGCTTCCTTGTGGTAGCGTCTCAGCAGTGGCTGCCAGCTGCAAGTTACCCGACCTGTGGGTCTTGAGTCAAGGGTTGACTAATGCATTTTGGTTTGTTTTGTGGTTCTGGTTGTGCCATTTAAGTTCACTTGTAAATAACCTTTCCTGTTATTCTTGTTTTGTAAATAAAGTGTAAATAGTTCAATCAGTTAAGTGTTAGACCTTCTTGGGACCACGGGCTGCTCTGTGGGGAGCAGGGGCCGGCTGGAAAGTAAATTGGTGCCGGCTGGAAGTCCTGCCCCACTCTCACCACACCATCCCCGATATTGGGCAGGGGTGGCAACTACTGGGCTGCCACCTGGGGTTACAATCTATTAAGCTACAAACTATATCAACTAATATTAACCTACTAACTAAGCTACTAACAATATAAATCCTAATCACTAATACTAGAAATAAAGACTACAACAAGTATAAAGCAACACCTGGGAAACCTAGTCAGACTAAACACTCTTTCTCGGGGGATACCAGCAGAGGTATGAGAAGAAATACTTGACACTGCCTTTTTCCCCTCTCACATCACAAGTCTCTATGGTGACGTGATGGCACATGTCATAAAGGAGCATTTGTCATAAAGCAACCTGTGTCAGGCCCTGTACCTGGGGTTTCCAACCAGGCTGCCTCGGATATGCATTTTTCTTTCAAGTGTACACATGCATTTGAATTTCTGTGTAAATAAAAAAAGGACAGCGGGGCAAGGGGAAGGGATAGTCCTCCGTTTCCTGTGCCTCCTCTTCCCATTTTCCCCATGCCTGTCCCACCAAAAGGAGAAAAAAATATTTTCCTGAAAGACATTTTGGCTTGCCATCTGATCAATAGTTTATTTAAATCCTTCCCAATGACTTGAGAAAAGTGATGCTTTTTCATGAAATCCCATTTTCCTAAGCTCCTGCGTAGGATCAGGTAGCAAAACATGTCTGATTTTCCCTGCGCAGCCCTTGAGAACAGGGTGTCGGAGATTTTCCTTTGAATGTCTAGGTTTTCTGTGGCTGGATTCCCTCTTTTTGCCTTTACATTTAATTACATGGCTATAACAAAACAAAAACTTAGCTGACAAATAGGTCCTTGTAAGGATCCCGTGCTCTAAAACAGTGGTGTTAAATTCATCTGGCAGTTTTCCCGGGTCCAGTCCATGACTTGCTAGGGGTTCTCCTTCATTTCTGTAGATCTTGGTTGAAGTCTTGCAACCTGGTTCTCTCTCCCCTGGAGCAACGTGTTCTCCCATCTCATGCTTCGTGTTCCTTGCAAACTCTTGCTGCTGTGAATCTCTTCTGGCTTTCTTCTAGGCTTGTGTTTTCTGTTTCTTTTCCCTCCTGCTTCTCCATCTGTTTAGTGTAGACCTCAATTCTTCTGGTCGGTAGCTTGGGCTCTTGGAAGGGAATCACTGTCTGGTCTCATCTTTGGGCAACTGCCAACCTGAAATAAGGACCAGCCTTATAACCCCAAAGTACACCCCACCTCCCAGTGACAACCATCACCTCCCTGGCTCTGTTCAGGGAAAGAGAAGGTGAAATCCTCAAGGACCAAAGTCAATGCCATGGGAATGCAGCACAGCTTCGTCCCCCACAATACACGCCTGCCCCAGCTGCAGGGGAGCCAGCAGTCCCTTGCTCCCTGTCGTGCTCCAAAGGTACTTTGCGGTGGTCCCTCTAAGACAGGACTTCAGAGCTGCTTCTCTTATTCAAAGCTACTGCTGTAACATTAAGTTGTTTGAAAGATTTGTAATGGCTTCTCATGCCATAGATGGGTTTCATCAACAGACTGAGAGACAGAGAGAGAGAAAGGACAGAAGTTTGCACTCTAGGGAATCTGGTTCCCTATATAATAAGATCACTGCAGCCGAACACATCTTGGATGTGACAGGCTTCTGCTGAAGTCTCATCCTCACCAAAAGGGATGAAATACAATGGAATAACCTGTCACTCACCTCCTGAGTCCAAGAAATACTTTGCAGCGGGTCCTGGAGCTTCTCTGGTCTCAGATTTGAAATGAATCCAAAAAGAGATTTCAAATGAATCCAAAAAGTGCCAGGATAGGCAATTCTTTGCAGAGTTTATTCAAAGACACACATTGTCTCCTCAGCCAATGTCTGCCTAGCCTCACATTTTTAAGGCCAGTGAGTTTTAACCGATTGCTCTGCCCCACTGTTTATATGGTTGACTGAGGCAATGTGAGAACAAAGGAATGATCATACGGGGTCAGCAATAGCAGGTGGGAAGTATCATTCCTATTTATAGGAACGCCCGGGGGCAAAGCTCTACCCAGGAGATCTCTTACAATCTTTTCTCCAGTGCCTGATGCTGAAAGTTTGCAATTGAAAAAATTATTTTTTGTGCCAAAAACTTTTAGGTCTAATAAAAGATATCATCTCTACATCGAGCCCTGATTGCTTCCAATGTGGAGATACTCTTTCGTTCACTGCCCCAGCCAGAAACTTCAACCAAGGAAAGCTTACTGAAAATGGTGTTTGCTAACTGGCTTCTCCTGTCACTTATTCTCCCACGGTGTATGATGAGCTCTAGCTGCCATGTTTCAAGACACCAACTTTCTTACGTGACAGCAAGGCACATGGACACAATCTAGCATCTTACCGGGGAAGTCAGATTCTCACCTCTATCTGGAGTCCACCAGACATGATGAGATCTCATATAAGAGACACACTTTGCCTCCAGTTTTCATGAGTTTTGCCCCAGAACAGGCAGGGGATGGACTACAGCTGGACGTACAAAATGTGGGACTAATTTTAGAAAATCTTCAGCCTAAATAAACACTGTTCCCAGGGAAGTGAGGTTATTGTTTCATCAACCATACTGTCTGTCATTTGTTCCACAGGAGAAGAAACCCTGCTGGGTGCCTCAGCTGCTATTGGTATTCTCCAGTAGGAAGTGAGGAATGATGTTCTTGTCCAGGACTTCAGGCACAGCCACAGGAAGAGGAAATGAAGTTTGGGAATGAAATTTCTTCAGCAGACTTCATTGTGCTGGGACTCCTGAGCCAGATCAATGTGTACATGTTCTCCCTGGCCATGATTTTATTAGCCACATACTTTTTCCTCAACCAGTTGGCCTTCATGGACATCTGTCAGATGCTAATTGTGGTCCCCGAGATGTTAGCAGACTTCCTGACCCAGGCACCCCCATTTCTCCAGTTGGATGTGGGACGTAGATTTTTCTCACACTGACAATAGGTGTATCAGAGTGCCTCCGTCTGGCAGTCATGGATTATGACAGATACCTAGCTGTTGGCATCCCCCTGCCATACCCCTCATGAGCAGGAATATCAGCTTTTTTTAGCTGCTGGGGTATAGATGGGAGCATCTGTAAATGCCTTGATTTAATCAGTGTTTACCCTGAGACTCCCTTATTGTGGCTCAGAAGAGACTGACCACTTCTTCTGTGAGGTCCCAGCTCTGCTAAAATTGTCCTGCTCTGACACCTCTCAGTATGAGACTGGTGTTTGTGTGGCATTGTCCTGCTCCTCAACCCTTCTTCCATTACACTAGCCTCTTGTGCCTTTATCTTCTTTAGGGGCCTGAGGATGAACTCAACCAGAGGACAGCACAAAGCTCTGGCCACCTGCTCCTTCCACCTGGCTGTGGTTTGCATGTTTTATGGGGCAGCCATCTTCATGGACATGAGACCCAGCTCCTACTGTTGGGCCCCAGCTCAAGTTTGGGTTCGTGCCCGGTATGCAAAGGCCAATAAAGATACCAGGGGTGAAAGTATAAGAATGATTTATTGCTAGCAATAAAAGGTGCAAGCGGAATCATCTCCCAAGACAAGCACAAGCACATTCAATACTGAGCCCCTTATATACCAGAGGTTGAATCTTCATAAGCATCCTTGTTTGCTAATTGGTTATAAAGGAGTGACGCAAGGAGTTCTTTACTGAGCATGTCTCTATACCTGTGTTTTAGCTATGTATCTCATTAACGTACATATATGTTCCATTAGCATATATCTTCCCCGCCTCGGGGTGTGATTTTTAGTATTTTAATGAGCTCTTTGCTCCAGTACCTCTGATTCTGTTTTTTGTTTTCCAGCTTCCTCTATCTAAGACTGTCTGCCCCTTATCATTGCAGATGGGCATTTGACACACAACATTCACTTTTGCTTAGGCTTTGCATAGTAGTTTCTAGGTCAAACCTTACACTACCACTCACCAGCACAAGACAAGATTGTGGCTCTCTTTTACACCATTGTCCCCCCAGTACTGAATCCACTCCTCTACTGCCTGAGAAACAGAGATGTCCTACGAGCCCTAAGAAATCTGATTTGGAAATGCAGAGACTTCCAGGAAAATTGACAGAAACTATAGATTATTATGAGCTGTGACTCACTAAAGAGAGAAAACTGGAACATTTAGAAGGAAGTTAAATTATTTTAATCACTTAACAGTTCATTTACTTCTGAGAATCATGGGTGTTTGGACTCCTAAATACTTGGAAAAAAGGTTTCATGAAGTCCACCCCACTCTCCCAGCTCTCTAGTGTTCTCCTGTTACAGGAAATTTAACCAAATTATTGCATACATGAAGACTTTATGGGGGATTGATACTTTGTGGTTCCCTTATACTGACCCTCTGCAGAAGGCCCAAACTCTCCTGCAGGAAATACATCTAGTGGCATGGCAACAAAAATGATCCGGGGCCTTGGAACCAATACTTCCATGGAAAGGTTTAAATTACTGGGGATATTTAGCCTGAAGAAGAAAAGACTGCCAGAAGGTTTTGATAACAGTCTTCGGATACCTGAAGGGTTATCTAGAAATGATAGAAATGGGCTTTTCTCTGTGTCTGTTGGGGACCAGACTAGGAAAAATGGCCTCAAGCTGCAGCAAGGGTACTTTAGGTTGGAGATTAGGGGGAACTAGCTGCTTTTGGGACTGGCTGGGCATGGAACAGATGACCTAAAAAAGCTGAGGAGTCTCCATGCTTGGAAATGTTCAAGAGCAGGTGAGATGGACACTTGACTGGGGACACTTGTTTAGGGATGATCCTGCTTTGAGCAGGGATCTGTACTAGATATAACCTTGTGAGGTCCCTTCCAAGCCTACTTGCCTATGATCCTATGAGTGTAAGTGCTTAGATGCAGGTCTTTGCAACAACTACTTTTAAGAGCGAAGCGCTGTACTTCAGGATTGATTCTTGTCTCAGCTGTTTGTTCACCACTTTCACTCCATTGAGGCCAAAGGTGCAACACGTGGTTTTTACAGGAGAAAAGAAAAGCTATGTTTTAATCTAACCTTTTCTCTTTAGCAACCTTACTAATGAAAAAAAGCTGTTACCCAAGTATGTCTCTAAGGCTTTTGTAAAATAAACTGATCAGATTTATGCAAGACATAACAGAAAAGGGCAATCATAACATATATGTGTATTATCATATAATATATTTTCATTTAACGCTTTTGAAACCCACACTGTAAGAAGGATTGTTTCTGAGAGGCGCTTCACAGCCCTGTATCTCACAGTTACTTTGGGGTTTTTGCTTTCTCAAAGAAGAAACTACAGTGCCACTCTTTCAGCACTTTCTCTTTTCCAAGTTATCTTTCTGTGCCTAAATGGTATGTACAGAGTTTGGTAGCTGTAGGGCTCTAGGGTTTCTAGTTGACTCTGCCAGAAGGAAAACAGGCACCGAGGCAGGGGACTGCAGAGCCCCAGGGAGATTCTGGAGATCAAAGATTGTTTGAGAAGCCAGCTCCAGGAAAACCACACATTACAAAAAACAGTCAAAGAAATCTTATTAGCACGTCTAATATTGGAATACAAACCAGAGGCACTTGCTAAGACAGTGCAGATAAAGGACAGGGAGCTGCCGATTTAAAAGAAATACCTGCTGTAGTCAATTATGTGTCTATAGCACAGCCACAAAATGAGTTAAACCACTGCAACTCAACATGTAGGTGGGGCCTGAAGCTGGACGTAGAAATGCAAGCCTAATCATAGAAAATATTTAGCCTAAATAAACACTGTTCCCAGGGAAGCGAGGTTATTGTTTCATCAACCATAATGTCCATCATTTCTTCCACAGGAGAAGAAAACCTGCTGGGTGCCTCCGTTGCTAATAGTATTATCCAGTAGGAAGTCTGTACACATTCGCTAAGGAGTGTCGTTCTTGTCCAGGACTTCAGGCACAGCCACATATAGAGGAAATGAAGAGTGGAAATGAAACTTCTTCAACAGACTTCATTCTGCTGGGACTCCTGAGCCAGACCAATGTACACATGTTCTCCATGGCCATGATCTTATTAGCCTTCATCGCTGCTGTGTCTGGAAATGGTCTCCTCATACTTCTAATCAAAGTGGATTCCTCCCTTCACACCCCCATGTACTTTTTCCTAAGTCAATTGGCCTTCATGGACATCTGTCAGACTCTGATTGTTGTCCCCAAAATGGCAGCAGACTTCCTGACCCCAGGCAACCCCATTTCTGCAGCTGGCTGTGGGGTTCAGATTTTCCTCTCCTTGACAATGGGTGGGGCAGAGTGCCTCCTTTTGGCAGTCATGGCTTATGACAGGTACTTAGCGATCTGCAACCCCTTGCAATACCCTCTCCTCCTGAGCAAGAGAGTCTGCCTGGGTCTGACAGGTGGGGTCTGGATCGGGACATGTGTAGATGCCTTGATTCTTACAGCTTCTACAATGCACTTGCCCTACTGCGGCTCTAAACAAATTAACCACTTTTTCTGTGAGGTCCCAGCCCTGCTCAAATTGTCTAGCTCTGACACGTCCCACTATGAGACTCTGCTGTGTGTGTGTAGCATCGTTATGTCCCTTATCCCTTCTTCCACCATCCTAGCCTCTTATGCTCGCATTCTTGCTTTAGTCCTAAGGATGAATTCAACCAGACAGCAGAAAGCTCTGGCCACCTGCTCCTCCCATCTGACTGTGGTGGGCATGTTCTATGGGACAGCCATCTTCATGTACATGAGACCCAGCCCCTACCACTCCCCAGAAAAAGACAAGATTTTGTCTCTGTTTTACACCATTGTTCCCCCAGTACTGAATCCATTCATCTACAGCCTGAGAAACAGGGATGTCTTAGGAGCCCTAAGAAAGCTGGTTGGGAAATGCAGAGTCTTCCAGCAAAATTGACAAATGCTGTCGTTTACTGTGAGCTAAATCTCATTCAACTGATATGGACACCAGCAAGGTTTTCTGGAACATTTAGGAGATTAAATTTTCTCAGTCATTTAACAGCCAGTGACCTACTGTGAATCATGGGCTATATCAGTTAAATGTTTAGAAAAAGGTTTGAGGAAGTCTACTCCCTTTTCCATGTTCACTCGAGTTCTCCTGTTGGAGGAAATTTAACTAAATTATTGCATACGTGAAGATTTAATGGGTGTTTGAGACTTTGTATTTCCCTTATGCTGGAGGCCCAAACCCAGATGAAAAGTCAAGCTAATAGGTAAAGTGGCAGGGCAACAGATATGATTTGGGGCCCAAGAAGACAAGACTTATGAGGAAAAGTTGAAAGAACAAGGGGCATTTAGTAGTGCTATGCCAAGCTTTGGTTCCTGATTCCATTCAGTGGAGATTCGGCCCGATTTGGTGGCCGAATCTCGTAATCTGAATCGAATCAGAGGACACTTTAATCTTTCTGAATCAAATCAGAGCCCTTGGAATTGATTTGGAGACATTAGGAAAGATTCAGCGATTCAGCGATAGAGGCAGCTTTAAATGTTTTTTCTACGTATCTCATGAGTGCTTCAATTCTGGGGCACATGAAGCGTCCCACAGGAGCAGACCCAGAAGTGGACCAGAAGCAGCCCCGTGTCTGTGGGGGAGTGTGGGGGGAGGGCTCCCATGCTCCCCTGGCTTGGCAACTGGTGCCTCCTGGTCCTGGGGGGGCAGCCAGAGTCCCCCTGCAGCCAATCACTGATCTGGGGGAGTATGGGGTGGAGTCCCTGGTGCGCTCCCCAGGGGACCTAGAAGTGGACCGGAAGTACTTCTGGGTTTGCCACTGAGCATGTGGAGGGCCCCCCAAACTCCTGTGGGATGCTCCATGTGTCCCAGCATTTCAGCGTTCACAAGCCATGCTGGTACCTTGAGGTATGTAAAAAAAAATTAAAACTGTCTCTATATCCGAATCGTTGATTCTCCAAATCAGCATTGAATCTTCAGATTTGGATTCAGTCAAATTGAATCAGGGACAGTGATCCGAATCAACATATCAAATCACTGTCCCTGATTTGGGCCAAATCTGAATCGAATAGGGCCCATTTTGCACACCCCTATAATTTAGCCTGGAGAAGAAAATACTGAGGGGGGATTTGAGAATAGTCTTCAAAAAGCTGAATGATATTATAGAGAGAATGGAGATGAGCTTTTCTCTGTGGCTATCAGGTACAGGGCTAGGAGCAACTGCCTCAAGCCACAGCTGGGAAATTGAAGATGGAGATTAGGGGGAACTAGCTGACTTTGGAGCGGTCAGGCATTGGATCAGGCGACCTACAGACACAGATAAATGGTTGCAGTGGATTAACTAGTGGAGTCCTTTGCAGTGAAAATTTCCTACGATAATGTGTGCTTATATCAGGGGTGGGCAAAATGGCAGATCCAGCCAGTGGCCAGACTCCATTTCCCAGTAGCCCCTGCCCACATAGTTGGGGCCAGTTTCCATGGAGACCCCATTAGCAGCATCAGGGCATGCAGGCTACAGATCCAAGCTCTACCCTGGCTCTGGACCATGCTATCACCACCGCGTGATCCCAACCTGGTGCCAGGGCAGCCCCTTCCCTGCCAGTAGGGGCAATGCTGGGTGGTTTCAGGGGCTATAGCCACCCCAAAATTCCCTGTAACCCCCTGTAGCCACCGTTTCCAGTGGCACCACCACTACTGCCACTGCCTGCCCCACACAGGTGGTGGTAGCTGAGTCCACCCCACTCCTGGCTCCAGCACAGCCCCCTCTCTGCTCCCCCTCAGCCTCCCCAGCAGGAGGAAGCTGGCACCACTGCTGCCTGCCAGCACGGCTGGGGCCAGTCTCCACAGGAACCCCGTCCCCACACTATCACAACGGGGGTGCTGCTGGGGTTTCCATGGAAACCAGCCCCAGCCACACAGGAAGGGGCTGCTGGGAAATGGAGTCCTCTGCTGGCCAGATCCGGCCTGTGGGTCACACTTCACTCGCCAGTGACTTAGATAAAGATCTTCCAAACAACTTTTTACGAGCAAGGCAGTGTACTTTAGGTGTGATTCCTGTCTCCCTTACATTGTTTTTCTATCCAGTTTCACTCTACTGAGGCCAATGGTGGGACACATGGTGTGTCTATGCACGTGCTTCATTGTGGGAGGGGGGCATTTTAATTAGCATAGCTCCCACATAGACGCTCTACTTAAAAGACCACAATGCCACATACATTAATCCCCCGTGCATTTAAAAAGGGCCACAGGATGCCTTATTTAAAGCTTGTTCTATGAAGTTTAGGTAAAGCACCCCATGGCCATTTTAAATTGTGCAGAGGCTTAATACACATGACACTGCAGCAACACTGAAGCACTCTAATAAGAGGCGATTAATAGGATCTGCTCCAGCGCGTTCTAATGAGAACTCCAAAGAGCTCCCGTCTAGGCAGCCATAGTTTTTACAGAAGACAAGAAAAGCTCTATTTTAGGTTAACCTGTTCTATTTAGCATCCTTATTTATGAAAAAAGGCTGTTGCCCAAGAATCAATCTAAGCCTTGTATAAAATAAATTGATCTGATTTAACCAAGATATCATGGAAAAGGGCAACAGGGGGAAACAGGAAGCTTGCTAGGTTGACATCCATGGCAAGAATGCAGAGCAGTAAACGAAAACAGAATGATGTTCGATGTTCCTGTCTTTGTGACTGGACAAAATGGAGCCGATCAGTAGACAGGACCAAATGAATGCAGGGCATTAATCAAATAATGGCATTTTTCATTAAAAATAAATAAAACGTTGAAAAATGAATTGGTTAATAGGTATAATATTTCTTTCACCTATCACATCTGCCAGGTTTCCCATCAGACTGGTATTATGGTGCTAGTTCTCAAAGAAGTAATTGAATAATTCTGTGAAGCAACAAAAAGGATCCGGGGCCTGGGAGACAAGACTTATGAAAGAAGGTTGAAAAAGCTACAGTTATTTACCTTGGAGAAGAGAAGACTGCAAATAGCATTTGATAACTGTCTTGAAATATCTGCAGGGTGATTATAGAAAGGATAGAAATGTGTGATTATCTGTGTCTATTGGGAACAGGACTAGGAGCAATGGTCTCACACTGCAGCAGGGGAAATTTAGGTTGGAGATTAGGGCAAACTAGCTAACTCTGGGAGCCGTTGGGCATTGGATCAGGCTGCCTAGGGAAGCTGAGGAGTCTCCATGCTTGAAAACACTCAAGAGCAGGTGAGACAGGCACTTGCCTGGGGATACTTAGACAGGCATGATCCTGCTTTGAGCAGGAGCTGAACAAGATGTGACCTTGTGAAATCCTTTCCAGCCCCACATTCCAACAAACATAGGATCCTATGATCCTAAGTGCTGAGATGCACATGTTCCCAACAACTATTTTAAAGAGCAAGGGACTTTAGACCGGATTCTTATCTCACCTATATTGTTTTTACAGCATTTTCACTCCGCTGAGGCCAATGGTGGAACACGTTTTTTTACAAAAGAGAAGAAAAACTCCATTGTAGTATAATCTTTTCTCTTTAGTGGAAAAGATTATTGTTGTTGTTGTTGTTATTATTCTTATTATTGTATTCATAAAAAAATGTTACCAAATATCTGTCTAAACCTTATGGAAGAGAAATTGATTTGATTTATGTAAGATACCTCAGCAAAGGGCAACAGGGAGAAAGAAGAAGCTTCCTAGCTTTACATCCATGGTGAAACGGCATAGGAGAAAATGAAAGCAAAATGGCATACAGCGGGGGCACTTATAGTAATAAGAGGAATAAGAAGCCATGGTGTCTGTGGTGCTCAGGCACACTGATGGATGAGCTTGTTGATAGTGGAGCTGGCTCTGAGACTAGCCAAGACATGGTTCCCAGAACAGGAAAGTAGTTGAACTCAAATGTGGCTTGAGGGAAACTGCGACCCCAAACTGAATAGCAAGACAGAAATGGGAGAAAGGATACTTCCTGTAATAATCTAGGCCAGGTTGGCCAAAGTAGGCCACTGAGGACCATACAGCCCTGGGCCAACCCCTGTGCTTCAGACACTGGGAGTTAAGTGTGTGAAAAAGGTTTCAGAGGAGAAGACATCCAGAGCTTTGCACAGTGCTGGAGCCCCTGAGTCACCCGTCTGCCTCCTGTACACATGTACAGCATGGTGGCCATAGGCCTGGAGTGAGTGGCTTGGGCCAATGCAAGGGACTGTGCATGAGAAGATTTTGGATAATGCACTTACAACCTATTGGGAGTATGCAGGCTTCATGTATGGACCCTTTTGTTTTCATGGAGCTGAAGTGGGATGCAGGGGAGGGATCCAAATGTTTTGGTTTGCATGGCTAGAAAATGATGGCAATGTCCCCTTGGAAAAGTAGGTCTGTTTGCCTGGGATCACACGCAGGACTTTCCTTATGGCTCAGTTCAATGGTGAGTCACAGAACAGAAAGGAATAAAGTAGACATGACCTCTTATTAGGGATCTGGCAATTCTGAACTTTCAGGAATCCTATCTGCTTTTGCTTGTATCCTGTCTCTGGTCATGAGTAGGGACCTACCAAATTCATGCTGGAAGCTGCCTAGGAAGAAGCTCCTTTAATCTTGGAGGTTCCCCTCTGCAACCTCCCACAAATCCTCACCCCCACTCCCACCCCCAGTTGCTGACAGGCTGAGGGGCCCTGGTAGCCCTGCTGTGTGTGGCTGACCAGCCTGAAGGCAAAAACAGCACCATATTTAAAACCACGGCTTTTCCCTGTCTGCCAATCGGACACGTTCCAGGGAACCTGCAAGATGAAGGGAATTGCTGCACAGCCCATGTCCACTGTGAATTCGGTAGATCCCTAGTCGTGAGGACAATGTCAGACAAACAGAGGGCACTTGCCACATGTGACAGTGCTAGGGCTGTTCTGCTGGGGCAGTGTCAGGGGCCCTAAGAGGCAGCCCAGCCTAAACAAAACAGGCTCTAACCTGTGGCCCATCTTTGTTATTGAACAACTGGCCAATGTTAGGGCCTTCTGCCTGGCTGCTGGTAATAGCAGTCTCTGCAATAAAGTCCAGCTGTGGCTGCAGGACAGCCAACACTTCTGTCTGAAGATCTGCTGTGGTTAAGCTCTGTGGATCCTGCACTCACTGCTTTTCCAGTTTCTCAACCTGCTCACCTGTGTGTCTGGGCTTTGGCTCTTGGAATCTCCTCTTTGCTTTTCTTATTGACTTCCTCATCCCTGAACCTTGACCGGGACACTGTCTCAGCTTTGTCTCAGCAAAGACCTCATGCCTAAGTCTTTGATTCCTGATCCATAACTCGCACCGCGATATGAAGTCCACCCATAGCTTCCACACTCTCCCAGAAGCCTACCCATTAGGCCAGAACACCTGTGCCATAGTCCTTATAGGCAACCATCTTCATGTGCATGAAACTCAACAATTGCCATTGGACAGGTGTAATAAAATAAGATTGGGTCTCCATATTCACAATTGTCAGCAAAATCCTGATTCCTCTGTGATACTGTCTGAGAAACTGCGCAATTTTAGGAGTCCTAAGAAACTCACTTGGCTATTCCATCTCTAGTTTATGGTCCGACCTAATTTAACGATTTTTTGCTCTGAACTCTTTGGTACTGGATTGTCCTGACACTGTTGTTTGGTCCATGGGATACCGAACCAAGAGACACCAACAAGAACAGCCCAGCCAAGACAGGCGGTGAGCACAAGAAGTATCCATGTAAGAGACAGGGGTCCGGATGGTCCTGGGATTAGTGGGGCAGTGTATACACCCTTAGGAGGCCTTAAATGACTCTACATTAATGCTCGTAGTATGGGGAACAAGCAGAAGGAATTTGCCTTCCTGCTACCTAACACAAACCCAGACATAGTGGGGTCACTGAAACTTGGTGGGATCCACTGCATGACTCAGTGGTAAACTTCAAGGGCTACAGACTGCTCAGGAGGGATAGAATGGGAAGGAAAGGCAGGGGTTTGGCGCTTTATGCCAAAGAGCAATACACGTCCTCAACAGACAGCACTGGGTCAGAGGAGGGGAAGACTGAAGTGCTCTGGGTCAGAATACAAGGGATTCAGGGAGGAAAGGGACTTAACGGTGGGGGTCTACTACAGACCACCCAACCAGGGGGATGAGCTGGACCAGGAATTCTCAGGTAAGCTCACAGAGACAGTTAAGTCAAAGGATGTGGTTATCATGAGTGACCTAAACTACCCAGACATCTGCTGGGAAGAGCAGTCAGCCAGGTCTGACTTCTCACATAGGTTCCTAGCTGAGTTACAGGACCTCCATCTAACCCAGGAGGTGCACAGTCCCACCAGGGGGAATGCCTTACTGGAACTGGGCCTGGCCACAGGTGATGACCTGGTGAGGGGACTGCAGGTTCTCGACCACCTGGGTGATAGCGATCATCGCCTACTGGAATTCAGCATCCAGCACAGGGTGTCAAGGGCCTGCAGCAAGGCAGCAGCCCTGGACTTCAAGAGGGTGGATTTCAATGAGGTAAGGAGACTCGTCGGGGAGGCACTGAGGTCCCACAGGGGAGGGGAGTCGGAAGTCCAATAAGAGTGGTTGTTCCTTAAGGAGACGATCCTGCAAGCCCAAAGGGTGACAGTCCCAATGAGGATCAAAGGGGACAAGAGTGCTCAAAAGGCCCCATGGCTCACCAAAGGCATTCAGGAACATCTCAAAGCTAAAAAGGAGTCATATACCCAACGGAAGGGAGGGGCCATTGCCAAAGAGGATTATATCTCCATTGCCCAAGATTGTAGTCGGGCTGTTAGGAAGGCTAAGGCAGAGATGTATCTGGGACTAGTGACCCAGGTCAAAGATAACAAGAAGTCCTTTTTTTAAATACATAGGGAGTAAAAAGAAGGTACCGGATAATGTGGGGCCTCTGCAGGACACACTTGGAAATCTGGTGGTCGCACAAGATGACAAAGCTAACCTCTTTAACAAATTCTTTGCCTCCATTTTTCTGAGCAGGGATGGGACATCCCTTCCACTGGGGTCCTGGACGGACCCAGAGGAGGTGCAGCCAGGCACAGGGTCAGTGAGGACCTCGTCAGGGAACTTGTGGTGGGACTGGACATGTTCAAATTAGCAGGTCCTGACAATATCCACCCCAGAGTGCTGAGGGAATTGGCAGAGGTCACTGTGGGACCCCTGGCACAGCTTTACGAGCACTCATGGTGCTCTGGTGAGGTGCCACAGGATTGGTAAAGGGTCATTGTGGTCCCCGTTTTCAAAAATGAGAGGGAGGAAGGAGGACCGAGGAAACTATAGGCCTGTTAGCCTTAACTTGGTCCTGGGAAAGCTTTTTGAGAAAATTATCCAGGAGCATATCTGCAAGGGAACAGAAGGGGAGATTATGCTTAGAGGCAATCACCATGGGTTCATTAGAGGCAGGTCCTGCCAGACTAACCTGTTTGCCTTCTATGACCAGGTCACAAAATCCTTGTACGTAGGTGTCGTGGAGGACGTAGTCTTCCTGGACTTTAGGAAGGCCTTCGACACTGTCTCTCACCCCACTCTCATTAAAAAATTAGGCGACTGTGGTGTCGATGCCTATACAGTCACATGGGTCACAAATTGGCTGAAGGGCTTCACCCAGAGAGTGGTGGTGGATGGGTCATTTTTGACCTGGAGGGATGTGGGCAGTGGGGTTCCCCAGGGCTCAGTCCTTGGGCCTGCACTGTTCAACATCTTCATCAGTGACTTGGATAAGGGGGTGAAAAGCATCTTATTCAAATTCTTCGATGACATTAAGATGTGGGTAGAAGTGGGTGTGCTAGAAGAGAGGGACAGGCTACAACTAGATCTGGACAGATTACAGGGGTGGGAGGATGAGAATAGGAGGGGTTTCAATACTGACAAGTGCATGGTACTGCACCTGGGGAGAAAGAACCAGCACAATAACTACAGTCTGGGGAGTCACTATTGATTCCAAGATAAACATGGGCTGCCAATGTGGAAATGCAATCAGTAAGGCTAACCACACCTTGTCATGCATCCACAGACGCATCATGAGCAGGTCCAAGGAGGTGATCCTCCCTCTCTGTGTGACATTGGTCAGGCCGCAGTTGAAGTACTGCATCCAGTCCTGGGCGCCGCACTTCAGGAGGGATGTGGCCAGCATGGAGAGGGTCCAGAGGAGGGCCACCCGCATGATCGGGGGTAGCAGGGCAGGCACTACAAGGAGAGGCTACAGTACCTGAACCTGTTCAGCATCCACAAGAGAAGGCTGAGAAGGGATGTGGTGGTTGTCTTGTAGCAAAACCCCCAGTTTTTTCTTTTTTTCTTTGTATTTATTTTAAAATACATTCCCTCCCCTTCCCCAACCATTCTGACTTTTTCTCTCCCTCTCTATTCCCTATAGATAAGTATAAGTGAGCTCAGATTTAGGATAAGCTTTAATCATTTTTATTTTGGTAGCAAGTTTTTGGTTTTGGATATCTACTGTTTTATATTGTATTTTATTAGGTTTGTATTGATTTTTACTGTTGTATATTGTATTATTATCATTTATTGAACAGGGGAGAGGGTGACACAGGATATTGTATGGTTTAGGCCTGTGTTTGTTAGTGAACCAAAGTCATGTCAAGTTTCCATTTTATATGTCAAGTCTCTATCTTGTGTCCTCTGCCTGGGCAACCCATGTTGCAACTGTATGAGTCATGTACCCCTCCCATATAAATTGTTTCCCTGATGAATGAGAACGATTGGGAATGATTGAAATACAATGGTAGCAGGCCTCTACTGAATGGCCTGTAATAACTGGGCCATCGCCTCACATTGATTCACCCAGCAACCACAGACCTCACCCAGGAACAGAGACAAGACCAGCATTTGAAAGACAAAAGACCCTGAAAAACCAGCAACTCTCACCATTACAGACACCAGAAACTGCACATCCCTGCATGGAGCATACATGCTCAGTACACCAGGGGCTGACCCTTGCCTGGGCATGCCTCCTGTCACTAGCATCACACAAGGTCTGTCCCTATAAAAAGGGGCAGTAAAGACAGACCCAGTGGGATGCCCTCTCCATCTGGACCATGCCACACCACCTATCCACCCATAGGGCCTGCCGGCGAACCCCCTGTGGACAACACCTACTGGACAAGGACCCCTCCCAGCCTGGATAGGTAGATATTACCTGCACACCTCCTCCTAAAATTTGGAGTCTCTCTCTCTCCTCCTGGACTTCAGTGGACTTCAGCCCCTGCACCAAGCCTCTCTAACCCCTGCTGCCATTGTGTGGGTAGGTGGGTGGGTGGGTGGGTGCAAGGGAACCAATTTGGCATTGTGTCACCATCTGCCCTGTTCAATAAAACCACTGTCATTTGCAACCCCGGGTTGGGTCATGTTTTACTGAACAGTCCCTTCCCTATCCTAAATTCTAGCCTCATTCTCTCTCTTTCTCTCTCTCTCTGAACTCCAGTCCCCACCCTCTCTGCTAATTTCCCGATCTCCTCCCAATTCCTTCTCCCCTTTTCTGCCACCTCTCAGCCTCCCCTGCTGCTACTGCCTTTTCCCTGTGATTTTGTGCTGCGTTTCTCTGCTTTCCTGCTGCCCTGCTGCTTTTCCTGTGATTTTCTGCTGTCCATCTCTCTGTTTTCAGGCTTCCCTTGCACCTTCTGTAATCACCCTGCCCCCCCAGCTGCAGCTTCCCAGCTCCTATTAGGTGTCCTGTAGTTCTCTGCAGCAACTGGAGCCTTGCTTCAGGTTCCAGCACCTACTGCCGCTCCCTGCAACTTCTCTAGCTGCCCCGGAGCCATCTTCTGGCTCCCCATACCCAGAGCCCCACTTTTAACAGACACACTTTCCCTTGGTCCCATTTTTCCCTCTCCCTACCTACATTTTCAGCTCCCCCATAGTTCTGGCTCCAGTCCCAGGCTCTGTGCCAGCATGCTTCCCTGTTCTGCAGGTTTTGGACATTGTCTTTTAACCAGTTAAGATCAATTAACCTAAAGTTACCCCCAAGCCTCATTTCTTCAGCACAGACCCCTGTAGTCTACCGGTTCTAAGCCCAGTCCTGGTAACTTTAACTGCCTACACTTCTACTTTCTTACCTTAACCTTTCCCCAGGCATCCCAAGTACACCAAGCACATACACATCACAACACCCAACTTAGGAACTCACCCTGTGTATAAGTGTAGGTGGGTGGTATGTGTGTGAATTAGTGAATACACATATATATCCATATGTAGATATCATTGTGTGTGTGTGGTATATGAATTAGTAATCCACGTATGTGTATTGGATGTGCAGGTGTTGGTAACTGGTAACTAATTCTGTCTAAATTTGGTGTGTGTAGTGTATATGGGCTTAAACTGATGATAGGTGTACATGAACCTAGACTGGTTATTTTGAACACGTGTGTATCTGAGTTGCTAGTGTGAGTGTGTGTGTTATATGGCATTGTGTGCATGATATATGGATTAGTGATCTGTGCCTAACTTTTGGGGTGTATAGTGTATGTGCTTGAATTGTTGATAAGTATGCATGTGCCTAGGCTGGTTTGGATGTGTATGTGCCTGAGCTGGTAGTATGTGTATGTATGCACCTAATTGATTTGTGTGTGTTTGTATATGTGCAATTGTGTCATACCCTCCTGTCAAACAGTGCAATACTAAGATCCTGAGAGTTGGCCTGACCCCTCAGGGTAACAGTCTAGACATCAGGAGGCATTACTTCATACTCAGGGTGGCTAGGATCTGGAACCAACTTGCAAGGGAAGTGATGCTCACTCCTACCCTGGGGGTCTTCAAAAGGAAGCTAGATAGACACCTTGCTGGGGTTGTTTGACCCCAGCATTCTTTCCTGCCCATGGCAGGGGGTCAGATTCAATGATCTGCCCAGGTTCCTTCCAACCCTACCAACTATGAAACTATGCTGCAAACAGAATGGATTGCATAAAAGGTTAGATGTATGTCTTGGGGAAAAATTCTACTCTCTGTACAGAAGCAGCAGAAGGATTATGTTGTATGCAGGTACTGAAAGCTGCCAGTTTGTTACTCTAAATGTACCACTTTGGAACCTGATGGTGAAATAGGAATCAGCCCTAAATGTCTTAGTAAGCCTGGTGATAACCCTCATCTCAAAATCTAACTGGAACTTTTTTTCTGTTCTTATTCCCTGTTCCTAACTTCTGGGGTGAACACACTACTCTTCCCTGGATGTCAATGAGGCTGTGTTTTGGTTGTCTACATGTCGTTTTTGGCACTGACATGCAGGAAGGATTTCCATTCCTGAATCCACAAGCCTGCCCACATAGCTGGGGCAGTAAGAGCCAGGGAACATACCTGCAGACCTTGTATATGTGTAGCAGGGTTAGATGACTGAAAAAAGTTCCAGTGATAGCCCAAACTTGCCAAGAGTTGCACCCAGGAAGGCGAAGGGAGAAAGATTTCTCATCTTTGCTTCTGAAGGACCAGGGCATCCAAGGAAGAAGCTGGAAACATTCATTCCTCACCACATGATTTGAGCCTGGATCAACTGGGCTTCCCAGGAATGCCTACTAACCACCAGGCCCCAGATCAGGCATTACTCAGGGCTGCCTTTGGATCTTGTTTGTAAACACCAATTCTGGGCAGCTCTTAAAAGGAACGTATGTGGGAGACATGTGGAACCAGGAGGATGGGAGCAAGTCAGATGATCTGAGGAAGCTGCTCCCCTAGCAGAGAGAGCCCTGGATAGCCTGGGCCTTTGCTCCTAGCAGGGCAGACACCTCCCCTCTGGCACAATCCTCCATCCATTTGCTCAGTGACTATACTAGTGGCATATCTTCTAAAGGATCATTGGAAAAGGGCCTGGATAATGACTGGCCTCAGTTGTTAGCTAGCTATGCTAGAAATTAGAAAAAGTCATCTTTAGATACCTGCATTTAAAAATTCAGGTGAATAGGTACTGTAACCCCTGTCCTTCTCCTCCTAGGTGGGTGCCATGGTCACCTGGTTATTGAGTTAAAAGGTAAGAAGCTTGTCTTTCTTTCAACCTCTCATTCTGTTGCCAATGCCTGTGCCTGGTCTCTGTATGTACATAGTTGCCTACAGGTACAAAAATAGATTTCCTTCTGGCACACAAGTGTCCAGAATGAGATGTAGACAAATAACTGTAGTCACAGAGAAAATCAGGAAAGAATAAACACCTCTGGTGTCTGTGTCCTCCCTGAGCTGCTTCTGGGAAGTCATAGTTGACTCCAAGATGAACATGAGCAGGCAGTGTAACGAGGCCATCAACAAGACCAATCACCCCTTGTCATGCACTAGCAGATGCATGACCAACAGATCGAGGGAGGTGATGCTCCCCCTCTATGCAGCATTGGTTAGGCCGCAATTGGAGTACTGTGTCCAGTTTTGGGCACCGCACTTCAACAGGGACATGGAGAATATGGAGAGGGTTCAGAGTTGGGCCACTAGCATGATTAGTGGCCTTTGTGAAAGATCCTACGTGGGGAGGTTGAGAGATCTGGATCTCTTCAGCCTTCACTAGAGACGGCTGAGGGGAGACCATGTAACCACCCAAAGTTTGTCAAGGGAGGACAACAGGGAATTGGAGATGCACTATTTACCAGAGCGCCCCTAGGAGTAACTGGGAATAATGGGTGGAAACTAGTGGAGAGTAGATTCAGGTTAGACATTAGGAAGAAATTTTTTACAGCAAGGGTGGCCAGAATCTGGAATGGGCTTCCAAGAGAGGTAGTGATATCACCTAACTTGGAAGTCTTCAAGAGGAGGCTTGATAGTCACCTGCCTGGGGTCATCTGACCTCGGTCCTCTTTGCTGCCAGGGGCAGGGGGTCGGACACGATGATCCTTTGCGGTCCCTTCCGACTCTACAATCTATGAATCTATGAATTGTTTTCTGTAGGTGAGGGTCTATTAAAACTACCAGCCTAGACTCTGTGTTGACTGGCAGATTTTAAAGAGATTTTTTAAAGAACTAAGGAAAGCGAAAGATAAATGTCATACATATTAGACGAATGTACAGGCAGTCTCCGATAAAGCACCTGATTCTGTGGTTTATAATCAAGGAATAGATTCCACTCATTTGTACGCAATCTGTTCAAATCTGAGGCCTCTGGACCTGTTCTTCTACTACTATTTGCATCCAACAAATTAGGAGATGCCTATCTGACCAGACTGTGCTCCTTTGCTTATTCTCTGTTCCAAACAGTGCATACGAGAGGGATGTCTTGCACACAAATATTTCAGGAACTAATGCTCTTGGTGGAGAAACATCATGTAGATTGAGTCAGAATCTGGAAGTCTTATTTCACTAGAAAATCACACAGTAAGAGATTTGGCATTTTGTGTTAGAACAAAAACATTCAAATATGACGTTTTCTCCTTAAAGAAACCCAAAAACACTACTTCTAGAATTTCGTTTAACAAACACTGAAGTATACTGTCTCTTGTCCTTCCTGACATGCTTTGTTCTCTCCCACCTGAAGACACAGGTTACTAAGACATTTCTCTGAGCAGAAGTTTGCAGAGTTTTCAAACACCTGACTGGAGAACGGTCTGCCGGAGCACCCGTTGGGGCTGAAAGTAGAGCTTAATTAAAGTCTTGGGACAAGAGTCCCCAACGTGTGGGAAGGTTTGTGTATTTTTCTCCCTTTAGATTTCAAAATTGTTGCTGAGGAGTGACATCATGCCCACAATCTTGTATTGGCTTTTTAAAACTGTATTTTTATGATATGTCTGTTCCCCTCTCTCTGCTACCTGATTTACACAGTGAGTTGCAGACACAGGACTCAAAGAGTTACAATGCCGGTTTTTTTTTAATGTGGGGGGTCTTTGTTTCAGATTGATTTTAGTTTGTTTTTATATATGGCCCACGTTCCATTTTCTCAACCCATAAAATATTTTTTTCACCCTCTGTGCATCAGCTACTAGAATATTATTTAATTTTGAAACTTAAATGGAGTTCATGCACGAGAAACTTTAAACTAATTTACTTCCTTAGAAAACTACTGCTGGCCCATACTAAAGGAATGCCATGCCTAGAACAGCCACTTCTTTCATTTTAAAGTAACGATAGCAAAAGAAGAGATTTACATGGGTTGCTTGTGTATTTGCTTTTGAGCTTATCACTCTTTATTTCTTGGAAATGTGCATGTACCATTAGGATGGAAAAAGAAAACATTCAAGGACTGTAGTAGAAAAGATTAAGCTTCTTACTGAAGTCATCACAGAACGAGACAAAGCAGATCCAGGTAAGTGGCTACTGTTTTCTTCCAGTCCTATTTTATACAGGTGAAGATTCTTAAAAACCTATTTCTTCATTACAAACAGCCATTACCATTTTTGTCCTTCAAGATCCTAATGCAGTATGGACAAAAGAAGTGGCATGTAAATGTTTCTCAAAATATATCTCATGTATTACATTTGAATAAAGTCACAGACATTTTACTTTTTATTATTACTTCTCTTACTAATATTAATAATGTGTGTTTGGTTTTATTTTCTTGTAATAACTCCAAATGTGCTGCAATGTGCTTCTTTTTTGATGTGGAAAAGAAGCAGATGGTATAATTAAGAACTGGAAGATGGAAATAATGAATAAAAACAGATTATTCCTGTCAGGGTAGCTATGTATGTTGATGAACTTCAGAGGAACCCGAGGAGGGGGAAATGTTTGCAAAGAAGGGGTAAAATCTGGCTCCTCTGGAGTCAATTCCAAATTCCCGTTTCACCTTAACAGGTCCAGGATTTCAGACAGGTCTCATTTAGGGCTCCTAAAAATGTCAGCTAAAGAGAGATTTAGCTTAAAATAGCATATCATATATGATCTGTGCTGTACATCATAACAGAGATACATAATATCATATCATATATTTCTATTTTTAATATCACTTATCCTTCACACTGTAAGAAGGATGGTTTGTTTTGGGTGCTTCACAACCCTGTACCTCACAGTTAGGTTGGGGTCTGTGCTCTCTCACAGAGGAAACTACAGGTTCTCTCTTTCAAGACTTTTCTGTGCCCCCACCTTTGCATGTAAGGGGGTTAATTCCTAATTATCTTTCTGTGCCTGCATGGTATGTACAGTGTTTGGAAGCCATAGGGCTCTTGGGTTTCTAGTTCACTCTGCCAGAAGGAAGACAGGCACCGAGGCAGAGGACTGCAGAGCCCCAGGGAGAGTTTGCAGATCAAGGATGGTTTGAGAAGCCAGGACCAGTAAAACCACCCATTCCAAAAAACAGTGTCACAGACATCTTAATAGCACGTCTAATATTGGAATACAAACCATAGGCAATTATGAAGACAATACAGATAAGGGATAGTGAGCTGCTGATTTAAAAGAAATATCCATTAATCTAAGAGAGTTGCAGAATCGTTAGTACACAAAAAATCTTCAAGTCACCCATTCTTATGGGTCTCCGATAGGAGGACAGCCTTCCAGGCAAAATAACTTCTTCCCAAGGTTTCAGAAACAAGGTTTCAAAGAGGCGCTGATTTTGGGTCACCTGCAGAGGGACAACACAGCAAGGATCAGGGTTCCTGCCTGAAAGAAAAGTTTCTCAGGCCAACCAGGGCTCTTGATCACCAGTTTTAGCTGAGCTTAAATAACTTACTAGATAAAATTACAACAATTGAGGCTGTAAGATGAAAAAAAAGAAGTCTTATCATGCCGATTTTAAAATAATATACAATTAATCCATCTAATATGGTTATCAGGTGTACCTTACCAGTTTCCCAGGGCATAGACTTATTGTAGTGGACAGTAGAAAGCTAGCTGCCAAAAGCAGATCTGACCACTTTAAAGTGACAAGGTCAGCTGGCCGGATGCTGGGTAGTCACGTATAGCCAGAGATCACCTGTGATGGAGTGCATTGGCCTGTGAAGTCAGAGGAAGGGCAGAGCAAGGTCACCATATCTCCCTCCCACTTGAACTCCATGTGCGTTATCTCTCTAGTTAATCCAGTAGATCCATCACCGCCCTGCAGAAACAGAGAAGCCAGTGAGATTGTGGCCTTTTATCAAATAAGCAGAGGCAACTTCTCTCTGGCTCAGGGAGTTTCTGTTCCTAATTTCATGGAAGCTATGCTTCAGGTCTTGCACCTGGACCGCTTCTAGTCAGGCCCTTCACAGCATATTTTGCACTCTATGTCATTCAGCCGGTTGCTAGAAATGTTCTGAATTAATATTTAAATTTTGAAGGAAAATGTCACTTAAAAGAATGAAATTACTTTTTTTCCAATAAAAAATATCCACACACAGTAATTGAATTACTGATTGACAGTTTTTATCAAAAGCACTCCAGAGCTGATATTTCTTTTAATTATATTTCATTAATGGTTTGATAGAAATTGAATGATATGGCACAGAGCTCCACCAACATGCGAATAACTTCATTTGACTTATTCTCATGACAATTATTTTTTCATAGATTCATAAGTTTATAGAAGTTGTGTCAGAAGGGACCTTGTAGATCATCAAGTGCGACCCCCTGCCCTGGGCAAGAGAGAAAAACGAGGCTCAAATGACCCCAGCCAGGTAGACGTCAAGCCTCCTCTTAAAGACCCCCAGGGCAGGAGCCAGCACCGCTTCCCTTGGAAGTTGGTTCCAGATCCTAGCCACCCTGACAGTGAAGCAGTGCCTTTGGATGTCTAATCTAAACCAACTCTCCAACAACTTGTGGCCATTATTCCTTGTTACCCCGGGGGGCGCTTGGGGGAACAGGGTCCCTCCCAAACCCTGCTTGTCCCGCCTAGTGAGTTTATAGATGGCCACCACGTCTCCCCTCAGCCTTCTCTTGTGGAGGCTGAACAGGTTCAGGTCCCGTAGCCTCTCCTTGTAGGGCCTGC
The DNA here is from genome assembly GCF_030867095.1 of Alligator mississippiensis. Taxonomy (NCBI): domain Eukaryota; kingdom Metazoa; phylum Chordata; order Crocodylia; family Alligatoridae; genus Alligator; species Alligator mississippiensis. The sequence goes on along the minus strand of NC_081834.1, from coordinate 49,150,811 downwards.
TCTGCTGTCCCCAGATCATGCGGGTGGCCCTCCTCTGGACCCTCTCAATGCTGGCCACATCTCTCCTAAAGTGCGGTGCCCAGAACTGGACACAGTACTCCAGCTGCGGCCTGACCAGTGTTGCATACAGGGGGAGGATCACCTCCTTGGCCCTGCTTGAGATGCATCTGTGGATGCAGGACAAGGTACGGTTAGCCCTAATGACCATGACCTCACATTGTCGGTCCATGTTCATCTTGGAGTCAACAATGACTCCAAGATCCCTTTCTGCCACCGTGCTCTTGAGAAGGGAGTTTCCTAGCTTATAAGTGTGCTGCTGGTTCCCACTGCCCAAGTGCAGCACCCTGCACTTGTCAGTATTGAAACCCATCCTATTTTAATTAGCTCACCCCTGTAACCTGTCCAGGTCCTGCTGTAATCTGTTTTTCCCTACTAGCGTGCCCACCTCACCCCAAATCTTGGTATCATTAGCAAATTTAAACAGGCTGCTTTTTACCTCATTGTCCAAAACACTAATAAAGAAATTGAACAGTGCGGTCCCGAGGACCGAGCCCTGTGGGATCCCACTGCCCACTTCCCTCCAGGTCGAAAAAGACCCATCCACCACTACTCTCTGAGTACAACCCTTCAGCCAATTTTCAATCCATCTGACTGTGTAGGCATCAATGACACAGTCACCTAGTTTTTTAATGACAATGGGGTGGGAGACAGTGTCAAAGGCCTTGCTGAAGTCCAGAAAGACTACATCCACTGCGACACCTGAGTCCAATGCTTTTGTGACCTGATTGTAGAAGGCAATCAGGTTGGTCTGACATGACCTGCCCCTAATGAAATGGTGATGGTTGCCTTTGAGCATCATCCCTGCTGCTGGCCCATCACAGATGTGCTCCTTGATGATCTTCTCAAAGAGTTTTTTGTTTTTAAGCGGCTTATGTTGTGTTTATTCTACTATTTCTTTCTTTTTGTTTTCTGAACAACCTACAACTGAACTCATTAGTAGGTAGCTTTCATTTAGTCTATTTTAGTTTGGTTGCCCGAGTTACTGTATTCTGACATTCAGAAAGAAAATCTCTCCTCTGAAATTCAGATGTTATAAAGGAGAATCAGTCTGAGCTCTTGAAACAATGGACACTAAAAATGAAGAGCAGATAGAAACATTTATTTTAAAACCATTCTTTTTGAACAGTACATTGGCCTTGAAACTTTTCGGTACTGGGCTTTTTTTTTTAGTTTTGCTTGCTAAATAGTGAGCTGTTTGGAACAGACAATGCCTTCCCCTACCCCGACATCCAGTTCCTGCCTGGTCAAGTGCTCCTCCTCCTATTACTATGAATAGCATTTATAGTGATAAATGTCTTTCTTGGTGGTAATGAAAAGTGAGAACGGCCAGAACAACTGAGCCACACTCATCATTGTGGAATATTTCACTGAGGTGATTCTGTGAGATTATTTCCCATTGATCTCATTCAGACTCACAGATAACAAGGTAGTATTAGGAGTGCAGCTCCTATTTGGGTAATATTACCAGCATGGAGCGTAGGAACTCCTTATTTGCCCTGTATCTGGGTAGGGAAAGTACTATGCATTGACTTCCTCACTGCTGTGGCAAGCTTGCAACTAGGACACCAGTTAACTCTTGTAAATGGGGCTATGATGTCTCCATAGAGCATAGTAGTTGAAGAGTAGGCAACCGTTTCCAGCTGCAAACTGGAATAACCTACTAGAGGCTGGAGGCGGACACCCTAGCACCCTGCCACCACTGCCACTAATCTCCATTTGTGGCACAAGTAGAAAGCCCACAGATGGTACTTGTCTTCGGGACAGCCTGGGGACAGCCCCTGTAGAAGGTGCCCCCACCTCCAAATGCCACCAATGCCCCAAAATGGTCAGGGCAGATTCAAAACTTCTGCAGGCCATGGGTAATTCAGGGGTTGGCAACCGTTTTCAGATGCAAACTGGAATAGCCTAACCCAGGTTGGAGGTGGTGGGTTCTAGGACCTGGAAGTAGTCTCCACCCATGGCACAACTAGGATGCCCACAGCTGGCATTACTTGCCATAGCATCCTGGGGAGAGCACCTGCACAAAGTGCCCCTCACCACCAAATGCCACCAAAACCCCCGGGACTGATTCAGTGGTTATGCAGGCCATCGGTTAAAAATTTCTGCTGTGCTCAATTCCACAGCGTAGGTATAACACAAGGTACACCACTGCGATTCCACATGCAGGTGGGGCCTGCAGCTGAACATAGAAATGCTGGGCAAAGTGTAGAAAATCTTTAGCCTAAGTAAACTCTGTTCCCCTGGAAGTGAGGTTATTGTCTCATCAACCATAATGTCTGGCATTTCTTCCACAGGAAAAGAAAACCTGCCAGGTGACTCAGGTGCTGTTAGTATTATCCAGTAGGAAGTGTGGACACATTGTCCAAGGCATCTTGTTCTTGTCAAGGACTTCAGACACAGCCACACAAAGAGGAAATGAAGAGTGGGAACAAAACTTCTTCAGCAGACTTCATTTTGCTGGGACTTTTGAGCCGGACCAATGTACACATGTTCCCCATGGCCACGATCTTATTAGTCTTCATCGCTGCCTTGTCTGGGAATGCTCTACTCATACTTGTAATCCAAGTAGATTCCTCCCTTCACACCCCAATGTATTTTTTCCTCTGCCAACTGGCCTTCATGGACATCTGTCAGACACTGATAATTGTCCCCAAAATGTTAGCAGACTTCCTGACCCCAGGCAACCCCATTTCTCCAGCTGGCTGTGGGGCTCAGATTTTCCTCATGCTGACCATGGGTGTATCAGAGTGCATCCTCCTCGCGGTCATGTCTTATGACAGGTACATAGCGATCTGCAACCCCTTGCAGTACCCCATCCTCATGACCAGGAACATCTGCTTTCTTTTATCAGCTGGAGTCTGGATGGGAGCATCAGTAAATGCTTTGATTCACACAGTGTTTACACTGGCTCTCCCCTACTGTGGCTCAAAAGAGATTGACCACTTCTTCTGTGAGGTCCCAGCCCTGCTCAAATTGTCCTGCTCTGACACCTCTCAATATGAGGCTCTTGTGTTCGTGAGTAGCGTTGTCCTAGTCCTCATCCCTTCTTCCATTATACTAGCCTCTTACGCTTGTATCCTCTCCAGGGTCCTGAGGATGAAGTCAACCAGACAGCAGAAAGCTCTGGCCACCTGCTCCTCCCATCTGACTGTGGTGGTTATGTTTTACGGGGCAGGCATCTTCATGTACATGAGACCCAGCTCCTACCACTCCCCAGAGCAAGACAAGATTGTGGCTCTCTTTTACACCATTGTCACCCCAGTACTCAATCCACTCATCTACAGCCTGAGAAACAGGGATGTCTTACGAGCCCTAAAAAAGCTGATTGGGAAATGCAGAGACTTCCAGCAAAATTGACAGAAGCTGTACTTTACCATGGGCTAAGTCGGCAGGGTTTTCTAGATCCTTTAGAAGGAAGCTAACATTTGTCAGTCACGTAACAGCCTGTGCCCTAGTGAGAGTCATGGGATTTTGGACTTTATCACTTAAACACTTAGAGAAAGGTTTGAGGAAATCCTACCCATCTCCTTGTTCATTACTGTTTCCCTGCTTCAGGAAATTTAACCAAATTATTGCAAACACTGAAGACTTCATGGGGGATTGAAACTTTGTATTTCCCTGATGCTGCCACTGCACAAGGCCCAAGCCCCCTTGCAGGAAATATGACAAATGGAAGGGCAACCAAAATGCACCTTGGGACAAAAGTTTATGAGGAAGGTATGAAAGAACGAGGGTTATTTAGGATGGATAAGAATACACTTGGGGGGCAGGGGTGTATGATAGTTTCTGAAATACAAGAAGAGTGATTATAGAGAGAATGGAGATGGGCTTTTCTTTGTGGCTCTAAGGGACAGGACTAGGAGCAAGGGCCGCAAGCCAGAGCAGGGGAAATTGAAGGTGGAGATTAGTGGGAACAAGCTGCCATTGGGAGTGGTTGCAAAGGGATGAGGCTACTGAGAGAAGCAGTGGATTCTCCATGCTTGGAAATGTCCAAAAGAAGGTAAGACAGACACTTGGCTGTGGTGGTTTAGTCAGGGACGAACGTGGCTGGAGCAGGGACATGGGCCACAGGACCTGGTGAGGTTTCTTTCAGCCTATGATCCTAAGTGCTTAGAAGCAGATCTTCCCAAGCACTATTTTTAAGTGCAAGACACTGTACATTATGTCTGATTCCTCTCTTACTTCATGTTGTTTTTCCACCAGATTTACTCCACTGAGGTCAAAGGTGGAACACATGGTGTGAGTGGGTGTTTTAGTTAGAGTGACATCTGGACAGTCACTTTATTAAAAACCTCGTAGCATTGCATATAATGATTTATCATGTATTTAAAAATGACCGCAGGATGCTTTATCTAGAGTTTGTTCGACAAGTTTTAGGTAAAGCACCCCAATGGCCATTTTAAACCATTCCAGGGTTTAATACACATGACACTGCAGCAATCCAGGGCAGCCGCGATTAATAGGATTTGCTCCAACGTGTTGTAGTGAGAACTGCAAAGAGCACCTGTCTAGGTAGCCATAGTTTTTACAGAAGAGAAAAAAACCTCTATTTGAGATTAACCTGTTCTATTTAGCAGCCTTATTTTTGTAAAAAAAAAAAAAAAGACTGTTACCTAAGAATCTCTCTAAGCCTTGTGTAAAATAAAAATATTTGATTTATTCAAGATATCATGGACAAGGGCAGCAGGGAGAAACAGGAAGCTTTCTAGGTTTCCATCCATGGCAAGAATGCCGAGCATTAAATGAGAACAAAGCCGTGTTGAACGTCCCTTTCTTTGTGCCTGGCACAGATGGAGCTGATCAGCAGACAGAACAAAATGAATGAAGGACATTAATCAAATAAAGGAATTTTTCATCAAAAATAAATAAGACCTTGACCTTGAGATGGGCTTTTCTCTGTGCCTACTGGGGACATGACTCTTTTTCCTACTGGTTTCACTCCATTGAGGCTGGGCTAAATGTGACCTTCTGAGGTCTTGTGAGGTCCTCATGAGCCCTACTTTCCTATGATCATAGGATCCTATGTTCATAAATGCTTAGATGCAGATCTTCCGAATATTTTTTTTTGAAGAGTGGGGGACTGTACTTGAGCTCTGATTCCTGTCTCACTTACACTGTTTTTCCACCAGCTTCGCTTCACTAAGGCCAATGGTGGAACACATGGTTCCTGATCAGGACAGTTCACAGGGCAGGGGCTGGAGAACCTGTTCCCTGCTCAGCATCATGATCACGGAGCTGGGTGGGGACAGACTGGAGAGCTTGTTCCCCACCCAGCTCCTAGATCGCAGAGGTGGGCGAGGAACAGGCTCTCCAGTCCCCACCCCACAATCACTGGGAGCTGTCCTGGTCAGGGGCATGCCCCAGGCCCGTGCCCTGATCGGGTGATTAAGGTATGTGGCTTGGAAAGAGCTGCAGGGGTGGGGCAGGACCCATCCCCCTGTCCAGGCCACCAATGGGGCAGCTGGTAGCGAGGCCGTGGCCCTGAACCTTATCTCTCAGCAACAATTCCGTGACAGTGGGACCAGTCCCTATGCAAGCTCTGTAACCGTGGAGCTGGCACTGGGAGATAAGGATCACCCAACCCCCTCCTCCCGAATTGTGATGGTGAAACAGGGGGTGGGAGATAAGGATCTCTTAGCCTCTGCTCCACAATCATGACCTTGGAGCAGGGGTCTTGGAGCTCCCTGCTGGTTGGGGAGGGGGACATAGTCCCCACCTGGGCTCCAGTGGAAGAGCCCTCCCCGGCAGCAGCCAGCTCCATGGGGCAGGGAGCAATCTCCCACCCCTTGGGGGATGACTGACCAGGAGCAGATTTGCTCCCAGTCAGGTGTCTAGACAAGTGCTACTGCACAGTTAGGAACTACAAGTAAATTTTCTACTTGCATTTGCAGGTAGCAAGCTTAGTATTAGGAAGGGTTACTGTGCAGTAACCATGCGCATGTGTAGACGTATATGTTAACTGCACAGCAAAATACACTGCTTCACAGTAAAGCATCTCATGTAGATGCACCCACCTTGGAACAAATTTCTAGTATTAGGAAGTGAAAACTCCCTCTGACCTGAAGAAGAATGCACTACATTTGGAAGCTTGTCAAAGCGCATCCCAAACATGTAGTCAGTCCAAAAAATTTATTACCCATAAAAATACTCTCCTCTCACGTATTTCTTGGACTGTCCCACCTAGTCACTCCAGCACTATTAAAGTTCCTCGATTATGACCCAATTTATAATTCATTTTTAAGTGGTCCTAAGAATAGAGAAGATACCACTCAGAATCATTACAAGCTGTCTGTAATATCTGGCTTCTCAGGTGGGATTTCCTGGGAAAAAAAATATTGTACAGCCCTAGAAGTTAAGAAATGAAAAATAAGATTTCTGGAGAGACTTTGAAAGACAGTGAGTGACTGGGCTCAGTTGCACATGCAAATAATCCAGGAGCACTTTACTCTAGAGTGAGGTATGCTAAAGTAAACTCTCACAGGCATACATCTACACGTGCAGCGATGAAGGAGAAGATTTGCTGCCCCTAATAGCAGACTGCTCCTGCTTCCAGTGGCCCTTCCCTGGGCTCTTGCAGCAGCCGGGGGTAGCTCAAAGCTCCCTTTTGGTACTAGCCCAGGAGCTGGCAGGGAGCACGGGGCCAGGAGACGGCTATCTTCTGGTGCAGCTGGGACATTGCTTGCTGTCCCTGCGAGCTGCCTGCTGCTGGGGCAGGGGCTGCCACCAGAGGCCACGCAGGGACATTGTCCCCCTGCCCCGGCAGCAGGGAGCTCCCAGGCCCCAGTCCATGACTGTGAGGCCAGGGGTGGGAGACTCTTATGCATATCTGAGCAGACTATGCTCCTTTGCTCTTCCTCTGTTTCAAACTCTCCAGATGAGAGGATTGTCTTGTGATTGAATGTTTGGAGAACTGATGCTCTTGATGGAGAAACATCATGTCGAGTGAGTCACAACCCAGAGGTCTCATCCCACTAGAAAATCAAGCAGTGAGAGATTTAGGATTTTGTATTAGAATGAAAACATTCAAATATGACATTTCCCACTTTAAAAAACAAACAAACCCTCCGCCTATAATTTATTTTAAGAAAGACTGAAATGTATCGTCCTTCCTGAAATGCTTTGTTCTCTCCCACCTCCAGACAGAGGTTGCCAAGAAACTTGCCTGAGCATAATTTTGCAAAGTTTTCAAATACCTGAATGGAGGGAAGTCTGCCAGAGCACCCATTGGAGCTGAAAGTACAACTTAATTAGAGACTTGGGAGAAGACCCCCAGAGTGTGGGAAAGTTTGTGTATTTTGGTCCCATTAGATTTCAAAGCTATTGTTGATGGCCACAAACTTGGCCACATAATGGTCACAAGCTTGACTTGCCTTTTGTGAAACCTGTGTTTTTATGACTGACGTGCTCCCCTCTCTCCACTACCTGATTTACTTAGATAGCGGCAGAAGCAGGACTGAAAGAGGTCTGCTGTCTCTCTACTCAGTGTAGAGTGTCTTTAAGACTAATTTTAGATCCTTTTTATCTATTGCCCATGTTGCATTTTTTCAACTTATAAAGATATGTTTTCAGGCTCTGGGCAAGAATTGGTATTATATAATTTTTATGTTGAAACTGAAATGGAGTTCATAGCTGAGGAAGTTTTAGGTAATTTGCTTCCTTAGAAAGCTAATGCTGCCCCATACGAAAGGAATGCCATGCAAGAAAGGAGATGTATGTGGATTTCTTGTGTACTTGCTTTTGAGCTTGTAACTCTATTTCTTGTATATGTACATGTAGCAATAGGCTGGAAAAAGAAAACATTGCAGGAATACAGTAGAAAAGATTAAGTTTGTTACTGAAGTCATCAGAGAAAAAGATAAAGGAGACCAAGGTAAGTGATTACTGTTTCCTTCTAGTCCTATTTTATACAGCTGAAGAGTCTTAAAACCCGATTTATCTTTATTACAAACAGCACCATTTCTCTTCTTAAAGATCCCCATGTGATAATGACAGAAGAAATGGCATATAAATGTTTCTGAAAATATATCTCAGGTATTACATTTCTATAAAGTCATGTATATTTTACTACTTATTGTTTCTACTAATAGTCCTACTAATAAAATATATTTTACTTAATTTCATAACTACAAATATGCTGTAATGTGCTTCTTTCCATGTGATAAAGACTGAAATGATACAATTAAGAATTGGGAGATGGAAATTATTAATTATTAATGAAAACAGATTATTTCTGTCAGGGCCTCTATGTATGACGATGAACTTCAAAGGAGGAGGAAATGTTTGCAAAGAAGGGGTAAAAGTCCGTCTCTCCTGGTGTCAATTCCAAATTCCTCTTTCACCTTCGCAGGTCCAGGATTTAACCCAGGCCACTCTTACGGCTATTAAAAATGTCAGGTAAAGAGAGATTTAGTCTAAGATAGCATGTCATAAACTATTTGTGTAGTATTTAATAATATCAGTCAGGTCTCATGGACTGATGCGATGTCTTTGATTAGACTAACAAGATTTTTGCAAAAAAACCCCTTTCATTGCAAGCTTTTGGGCACAAACACCATTGTCCCCCCAGTACTCAATCCACTCATCTACAGCCTGAGAAACAGGGATGTCTTAGGAGCCCTCAGAAAGTGGATTGCGAAATGCAGAGATTTACAGCAAGATTGACAGAAGTTGTAGCAGAGCCGGGGGAGGGGGAGAGGGAGACTTGCATGCGGCTCAGCCCATTGCAGAGCCTGGCAGCCCTAACTGTAAAGTAATGTCTCTGAAGTCCAGCCTGAACCTTCTCTCTAACATTTTGTGGCTGTTATTTCTAGTCACCTCAGGTGGTGCCTGGGGGAACAGAGCCTCCCCCAATTCTCGCTGGTCCCCGCTGGTAAGTTTGTAAATGGCCACCAGATCCCCTCTCAGCCTTCTCTTGTGGAGACTGAACAGGTTCAGGCCCTTTAGTGTCTCCTCATTGGGCCTGCCCTGCTGCCCCTTGACCATGTGAGTGGCTCTCCTTTGGACCCTCTCCATGCTGGCCACATCCCTCCTAAAGTGTGGTGCCCAGAACTGGATGCAGGACTCCAACTGCAGCCTGACCAGTGTTGCATAGAGGGGAACGATCACCTCCCTGGACCTGCTTGTGATGCGTCTTTAGATGCACGACAATGTGTGATTAGCCTTGCTGACCTCTTCCTCACACTGGGGACTCATGTTCATCCTGCAGTCAACAATGACTCCAAGATCCCTTTCTGCCACCATGTTGACAAGAAGGGAGTTCCCAGCCTATAGGTGTGTTGCTGGTTCCTTCTCCCTAGATGCAGCACCTTGCCCTTGTCTGTGTTGAAATGCATCCTACCCTTGTGCACCCACCTCTGTAACCTGTCTAGATCTACCTGGATTCTGTCCCTCCCCTCCAGCGTGACCACCTTGCCCCACAACTTGGTGTCGTCAGTGAATTTGGACAGCATGTTTTTTCGTTTGCCGCAATCACCAGATTGCTAAGCCTATCCTGTATGTTCCTCACGTTACTCAGTGCCGCCTTCTTACTTCCTATGTATTTGGAAAAGGACATTTTATTATCTTTAAATGATCACTAGCCCTAGCTCCATCTCTGCCTTGGCCTTCCTAACAGCCTCCCTGATTAACCTGTTCTATTTAGCAGAAATTTTAGATTAACTTGTTCTAGTTAGTAGCTTTATTCATGAAAAAAGACGGTTACCCAAGAATCTAAGTAAGCCTTTTGTAAAATACATTGATTTGATATATTCCAGATATCATGGAAAAGGGCAACAGGGAGAAACAGGAAGCTTTCAAGGTTTACAGTGGTGGCAAGAATGCAGAGCAGTAAATAAAAACAAAACCGTGTCCAATGGAGAAACATCATGTCGAGTGAGTCACAACCCAGATGTCTCATTCCACTAGAAAATCAACCAGTGAGAGATTTGGGATTTTGTATTAGAATGAAAAAAATCAAATATAACATTTCCCACTTAAAAAAAAGACAAACCCTACCCCTAGAATTTATTTTAAGAAAGACTGAAACATAGTGTCTTCTTTCCATCCTGACATGCTTTGTTCTCTTCCACCTCAACACAGAGGGTGCCAAGGAATCGCCCTGAGCAGAAGTTTGCACAGTTTTCAAACACCTGAATGGAGGAAGAGCTGCCCGAGCACCAGCTTGAGCAGAGTGCAACTTCAATTAAAGACTTGGGACAAAAGTCCCTAAAGTGTTGCAAAGTTTGTGTATTTTTCTCCCCTTCAATTTATGAGCAATTGCTGATGAGTAATGTAATGGCCACAAACTGGATTTGGCTTTTTTAAAGACCGGACTTTTATTGCATGCCTCCTCCCCTCTCTCTGCTACCTAATTTACTCTGTGAGCTGCAGACACAGGATCGAAAGAGTTACAAGGCCCCTTTATTCAATGTGTGGGTCTTTGTTTCAGATTGATTTCAGACTGGTTTTATATATTGGCCATGTTGCATTTTTTCAACCCATTGAATATTTTTTCAGGCTCTGGGCATAAATTATTATTAATATATTTTTAAAATTTTGAAACTTAAATGGAGTTCATGCCTAAGAGATTATAAGATAATTTACTTCCTTAGAAAGCTATTGCTGCCCCATACTAAAGGAGTGCCATGCCTTGCAGAACAGTCACTTCTTTCATTTTAAAGTAAAGACAGCAAAAGAAGAGATTTACATGGGTTGCTTGCATACTTGCATTTGAGTTAATAACTCTTTATTTCTTGTTAATGAACAGGTACCACAGGATGGGAAAAAGAACATATTCTAGGAATATAATAGAATATGGGAGACTAGATCTTTAAAGATTTGCTGGGAGGGGAGCTTCATTTTATATAAAGGACAGCATTTTTGGAAGAAATTAAACGTTTTACTGAAGTGGTCACACAAAGAGATACAGCAGTTCAAGGCAAGTGATTACTGTTTTCTTATGGTCCTACTTTATACAAGTACAGACTCTGAAAAACAGACATATCTTTATTGCAAAAGCACCATTTTTCTCCTGAGAGATCCCCCCAGATGATAATGACAGAGGTAGTGGCATGCAAATGTTTCTCACAGTGTGTATTATCCAGCATTACTTTTAAATGAAATCATATACATTTTACTTTTAATTATTACTTCTACTAGTTTATTTCATTTCATTTTTTAACTCCAAATGGGCCTCAATGTGCTTCATTTTTTATGTGGAAAAAAATCAGAGGATACAATTAAGAATTAGGAACCTGAGGAGGAGGAAATGCTTGCAAAGAAGGGGTAAAATTCTGGCTCTCTTGGAGTCAGTTCCAGATATCGTACCCCTTTCACCATAGCAGGTGTAGGATTTTACCCAGTCCACATTTAGGGCTATTAAAACATAATATACAGAGAGATTTAGTTTAACATAGCATATCACATATGCTTTATGTTGTATATTATAACATATATGTCTAATATCATATATTTCCAGTTTTAAAGCCTTTGAAACCCACACTGTAAGAAGGATAGTTTTGAGAGGTGCTTCACAGCCCTGTATCTATCTCACAGTTACTTTGGGGTCTGCGGTCTCTCAAAGAGGTAACCAGGGTTCGCTCTTTCAAGACTTTCCCTTGTCCCTAGCTTTGCATGTGAGGGGCGAAATCCTAGCTATCTTTCTGTACCTACATGGTATGTACAACGTTTGGTGGTTATCGAGCTCTAGGGTTTCTAGTTCACTCTGCCAGAAGGAAAACAGGCGCCGAGGCCGAGGACTGCAGAGCCCCAGGGAGATTCTGGAGATCAAGCATGGTTTGAGAAGCCGGCCCCAGGAAAATCACTAACTCCAACAAGAGAGTCAAAGAAATCTTAACAGCACTTCCAATATTAGAATACAAAACATAAGCAATTGGTAAGACAGTACAGATAAAGCATAGCAAGCTGCTGATTTCAAAGAAATATCCATTAAAAGAAGAGAGTTACAGAATTATTAGTATAGAAAGAAATCTTTAAGTTACCAGGCGTTATATAGCTCTCCAACAGACGGCCAGTTAACCAGGCAAAAAACATTTTACTGATTTTCCAGAGACTCGGTCTCAAAGAGGCGCTGATCTTGGTTCAGCTTCAGAGGGGTAACACAGTATGGATCAGGGTCCCTGCCTGAAAAGAGAGTTTGTGAGGCAGAGCTGGGATCTTTATCACCAGTTTCAGAGAGCTTAAAAAGCTTACGAGATAAAAATACCACATATTAGTCTATCAGATGTAAAAAAAATGCTTATCGTGCCAATTCATCAATAATGTACAACTAATCCATGGGTAATCAGGTTTATCGTATCAGTTTCCCAGGGCATCGGCTTCTTGTAGTTGACAGTATAAAGCTGGCTGTCTGACAAAACCACATCCCCCCAGTTTAAAGTGGCAAGGCTGGCTGGCTCAATGCATGTATACCTAGAGATTATCTGTGATGGAGTACATTGGCCTGTGAACTCGGAGCATAGCAAGGCCACCATATCTTCCGCAAGTTGAACACCAGTTGGTCCAGGAGAGCAACCACCACCTCTGCAGAAATGAAGAAGCCAGTGAGATTGTGGCCTTTTATCTAGTACAAAGAGGCAGCTGCTCTTTGGTTCAGAGAGATTCTGTTCCTAACGTTATCGAAACTAGTCTTCAGGCGTTGTACCTGTACCACTCCTAGTCAGGCCCTTCACTGTGTATTTTGAAGCGTGTGTCCGCAGGCAGATACTACAAGCGTTCTGAATTAATATTTGAATATGGGTGGGACGCCCCTGAAAAAAGTGAAATATCCTTTACCACTAAATAAAATCCATTCACATTCACTGAAATACTGATGGACGTTTTTTTATCAAAAGCATTATAGAACTCATATTTTTTTTAATTATATTTTATTAATGGTTTGGTAGAATTGAACTGATATGGCACAGAGATCTAGCAAAATAAGAATAAATTTGTTTCACTTATCTTCATGAAAAGTATTGTTGTTATATTTAAGCAGCTTTTGCTATATACTTTTCTTCTTTTACTTTCTTTTTCTTAACAGCCTACAGCCGGTTGCACTAGGTGTTATTGTTCATCTAGTCTATATCAATTTTGGCTCCCAAGTTACCATATTTCAATATCCAGAAACAACTGAGTATCTATCCTCTGAAATTCAGATGCTTTAAGGGGTATGAAAACTGGACAACAGAAATCCAGTTGACTCGAATTTTTTTTTATTTAAATCATTCTTGTTAAGTGGCAAATTGGCTTTCAGGTTTCCTATAGAGACCTTCTTGGGAGTAGGTATTGGCTATTTTCAGAATGTATTTGTTAAATGCTGAAGTGTTGGGGACAGAGAATTCTTCCACATACCCCTATGTGCATCCTTGCCTTGCCAAGTGCTCCTTCTCATCCTATAGATAACATTCACAATAGGGATGCACCGATAGAGATTTTAGGGCTGATACGATAGCCGATTTTTAAGGAGGCATATCAGCTTAAACTGAGCCGATTTCCAATGTAGTATGGAGAGCTGCATGCAGCTGGTATGTCTGGTGTGGTGGAAGGGGAGTGGTGAGAGAAGGGGCATGGGGAGGACAGATCAAGGCCCCCCTGTGGAGAGGGAGGGAGTGGGGCAGAAGGGCAGGGGCAGACACTGCCCAACCAAGACAGGAGGGGTGCAGGACAGAGCTGCAGCTCATCTGGAAGGGCGCAGAGCGGGGAGTGTGCCCTCCGAATCTGCACAGGCTTGGGCAGGTAGGCTGCAGCTGCAGGCTGGAGCTGGGGCTGTGCCGGGCTCTTCTTGGTGAGGGTTGGGCTGGGCTGGGCTTGGGGCAGGCAGTGGTGGTGCTGGGAGGGGGCTACCCGAGTGGGGACTGCAGCCACCCCAAATTTTGGTGTAACCCCCCCAAGCTCCCCCTCCCAGCACTTCCACTGCCAGCCCAGTGTAGCCCCAGCTCTTCCCATCACTTAGGTGGAGGCAGGGGTTGTGCCAGAGCTGTGCTGGGTAGCGGTGGTGGCACTGGGAGGGGAGGCTATGGTGGGGGCCATGGTGAAATTTGGGGTGGCTGCAGCCCCCCCACCCATAGCACCCTCCCAGTGCTGCTGCCACCTGCCCAGAGCCCAGCCCCGACCAAGAAGAGCCTGGTGCAGCCCCAGACCCAGCCTGCAGCTGCAGCCCGCACCACCCTTCTCCCCCTACCCCTCACAGATCCAGGGTGACATACCCCCAACCCGTGATAAAGAAAATTGGTTGTATCTGAGATCGACCTGATGCAGCCAATAATTTGGTCAACAAACGCCCACGCATTCGCACCACCGCAGTGCAGCATGTAGGCAGTGAAGAGCACAGCCTGGGGCCTTGGAGAGATGCAGATGGCAAGTCAGGTGTGGTGGAAGAGGAGGGGGAAGGGAAGGGGGGTTGCAGATCAACAGTCATCAGAGTGAGGGAGGGAGTGGGACATGGGGGCAGGGGCAAATGACACCAAGCCGGGGGGTGTGGCCGCAGGATGGAGCCACGACTTATCCAGGGTGTGCAGGTGGGGTTGGCTCCCCGGGCCAGATTTTAAGGTTCTGCAGGCTGAAGGTTGCCGATCCCTGCTGTGGCATGGACATAACATGTGTTAAAGCATCGTAACTCTACATGTAGGTGGGTCCTGCCGCCAGACATTAAAATGCTAACTTTAGAAAATCTTTAGCCTAAATAAACACAGTTCCCAGGGAAGTGCAGTTATTGTCTCATCAAGCATAATGTCTGGCATTTCTTCACAGGAGATGAAAACCTGCTGGCTGCCTCAGTTGCCATTAGTGTTACCCACTAGGAAGTATATACACATTTCTCCAGACATTTGTTTTTGTCCAGGGCTTCAGGCACAGCTGTATGAAGAGGAAATGAAGAGTGGGAATGAAACTTCTTCAGCAGACTTCATTGTGCTGGGACTCCTGCGCTGGACCAATGTACACAAGATCTCCCTGGCCACGATCTTATTTGTCTTCATCACTGTCTTGTCTGGGAATGCTCTTCTCATACCTCTAATCCAAGAGGATTTTTCCCTTCACACCCCCATGTACTTTTTCCTCAAGTCAACTGGCCTTCATGGATATGCGTCAAAGGATGATTCTTGTCCCCAAAATGGCAGCAGACTTCCTGACCCCAGGAAACCCCATTTCTCCAGCTGGCTGTGGGGCTCAGGTTTTCGTTGTGCTGACAATGGGTGGAGCAGAGTATCTCCTCCTGGAAGTCATGGCTTATGACAGGTTCGTAGCTATTTGCAATCCCTTGCAATACCCTATTCTTCTGAGCAGGAGAGTCTGCCTGGACCTGACAAGTGCGGTCTGGTTCAGGGCATCTGCAGATGCCTTGATTCTTACAACTTGCACAATGCACCTCCCCTACTGTGGCTCTAAAGAGATTAACCACTTCTTTTATGGGGTCCCAGTCCTGCTCAAATTGTCCTGCTCTGAAACATCCCAATATGAGTCTCTGCTGTTTCTATGTGGCACTGTCCTGCTACTTATCCCCTCTTCCACCATCCTAGACTTCTACGCTCACATCCTTGCTGCAGTCCTAAGGATGAAGTCAACCAAAGGGCAGCAGAAAGCTCTGGCCACCTGCTCCTCCCAGCTGACTGTGGTGGGCATGTTCTACGGGGCAGCCATCTTCATGTGCATGAGACCCAGCTCCTACCACTCCCTAGAGCAAGACAAAATTGTGTCTCTGTTTTACACTGTTGTCACCCCAGTGCTGAATCCACTCATCTACAGCCTGAGAAACAAGGATGTCTTAGCAGCCCTAAGAAAACTGTTTGGGAAAGGCAGAGTTGTCCAGCAGAATTGACAAAAGCTGTAGTTTAATGTTATTTATACTAAGTCTGATCAAAGCCAAAGCCTAGGCTTACTGGAAAATTTAGAAAGAAAGAAGCCATATTATTTTAACAGTATCTGACTGCCTTAGCTGCCAGTTTCCCCTAAGGATCACAATCATTTGCATTCCTCTCTCATGTAATTCCTTAGGAAATAGTTGGAGGTCGTCAGCCCCACACCTCTATCATAGGAGCTTTCTCCAGTCTGTTGCATGGACCAAAGGCCTCCAAGGACCTTGAAGATCTTCAAGGCCCTTGTCCTGCCCTTTGTAAATGCCTGAAATTGTCCTGCAGGAAATAGGCCAAGTGTTTACCTGCAGACGTTTCAAGCAGCCACTTGTCATAGTAGGGCATTACGTTTGGGCATGATTCTCCTGTCATTTGCATTGATTTTAAATCAAGTAAACATCACTGAGTTCATCAGTGGAGCCCTTGTGTTTCCTAGCACAAGGAATGAGCTCAGTTTGTGCTTTTCTCCTCTTTATAGCAGCCAGAATCATGTAGAATGGGAAATGGTCGATAACCAAGTATGTCTCTAAACCACATGTAACCTAAATTAATTTGACTTATGCATGCCATCATGGAAACGGGCAACAGGGCAAAACTTGTCAGCTCTCCATCTACAATGAGACTTTGCAGAGGAAAAAGAGACCAGGAGATGGTACTTATTGTTGCCTTTCTTTCTCGATAGGAGAAATGGAGTGTGGTAGGAGACAGGAGTTACTAAACATAGATTCTGAAAGAAATAAAAGAATTGTTCCTTAAGGATAAATAAAAAATCTTAAAGGTGAATTGATATGTTGATATAATTCTTCTATTCACTTATCACAGCTGTGCTTAATCTCCAGCCTGCAGATCAGATCCATTTTTACGCATCATACGTGTCATCGGGCTCCCCATAGTTCCAGAAATTTGGTGGCTTGAAAGTGGTGGCAATTACAATGCTACTGCTTCCTCACTGTCAAATTGCCAATCCCAGCACCTCTGGATTAGGCTCTGGGCACTACCAACCTGTCACATTTGTAATTTGCCTATCAGTCTAATATTTTGACCCAGTTTCTAAGTGAGTAAATATAAAAGCTTTGTGAAGCGTTGGGTTGCTCTTCATCTTCCCAATAGCATCTCAATATAATGCAGTCAATTCAGTAAATTCATAAAAAGTGTAGGCAGTACCATACTGCATCAGACCATGGCCCTAACCTAGTATCTTGTCTCTGACAGTGGCACTAGTTCTGCCTGAAGGTCTCCTAACACTGCTTGGCTTTGTCACTGGAGTCTGGCCTTTGGAAACTTGGCTCAACTTTGGTGACTTGTTCTTTATCTCCAAAGACCTGATACTACCTGTGCCCTGGTCTCTGCCTCTGGATTTTCCCCTCAGATTTGACAATTTGGCCCATAGCTCCTGCCTCACCATGTGGCTCTTGGTCCCCAGGTCCTGTCTGTAGCCCTACCTGCAGTCCGGACCACCTAAAACCTGGTCCTTACAATACATGCCTGAATGTCCTGTTTCACTTCTGTTAATGAAGCGTTCCTCCATGAAATCTTTTTATCCCCTTTTCAACTTGGCTATCCTAGTTTCTTCTATAGCCTCTTATGGTAACAAGTAACACAAGTTAACTATGTGCTGCAGAATTATTTTGAATTCCTTTATCTGTGGACTTTGGCCCTTGGTAAAGGACCTAATCATAAGGATGACTAGAAATCACCATCAACAACAACATAATCCAGGCAAGAATCCATTTTAGGTGTTCTTAATATAAGAAACTCATTCCACCATTTTATCCTGCGAATGAGAATATGAATTGAAATGACCAGTCACATATTTGTACATTAGACCTCCAGGCTGGTGTTTTTAATGGGTGACATGAACGCCTACATCCTGGCCAGCACTGCATCACAATATCGCCCACTGGCGCCCATAAGGGTGAGTGTCGTCATCTCGGCTATTCCATTGGCCACGGCACAGAGATGAGCTTCACCAACACAGCATCTCACAGCCTTTAAAAGTCTTTCCTGACAACTTTTTTCATCCTGTTAGGTTAGAGGAACATGATTTGTAGTTTGCAGACCTAGTTATACAAATGATGCCTGACTATCTGGGTGTGCAATGGCCTAGGCAACCAGAAGAGAGCTCAAGATGGAAAGCGGCCAGCTTTTGGGTCAATGGTCAGCTCTGGTGCATCTGTCTCAAATCCTTCTGACCCGTGCAGGACTGATTAAACCATGAGAATGGACAAACACCAGGGGAATGGCCAAGAAAAAATGCCAAGTTTAAGAGACACTCACTTTGGGTTTAAAGGGAAAAACTTGGCAAGAGACACCCAGAGAGCAAACCAGGAAAGCCAAGGCTGGGACAGAACTCCAGGTAGCTGTAAATATTAAGGACAACAAAAAGTCCTTTTTTAGGTATGTGGGGAGCCGGAGGAAAAGCAAGGGCAACATTGGTCCCCTGCTAAACCAGATGGGACAACTGACAACTGATGCCCAGGAAACAGCGAACTTGCTGAATGGGTACTTTGGGTCAGTTTTTCACCACCCCATGGGATGCCCCTGCCCACTGCGGGGCAGGGAGGCCCGGGTGAGGGAGATTCCTCTCCCTCCATCAAAACTGACCTCGTGAAGGAACACCTTGACAGGCTGGACACCTTCAAGTCAGTGAGCCCTGATGGTTTACACCCCAGGGGACTCAAGGAGCTGGCAAGCATCATAGCCCAGCCCCTGGCATGGATCTTCGAGAACTCCTCGTGCTCTGGTGAGGTGCCCAAATATTGGAGGAGGGCCAATGTGATCCTATGATCCCTGCTGACCAGGGCGCTGGACTTGATGATCCTCCGGGGTCCCTTCCAGCCCAAATGTCTATGAAATCTATGGAAGCAATTGGGAGTCTGCCAAAAATTGGATATGCCTATGGTATCAGGTGCTGCAGACATCTAGCAAGTGTAGTCTTCCCATTGTAGAAAGAAACCTTTTAAAAAGTGATAGTGATTTAAAATCTCTCCAGATCATTGTGTCAGGGGTGGCTTCTTTCTTCTTCACACTGTGAAGTTTCCATTTCAAGTAGCAAAATGCAATATCTTCCATGTTTCAGGGATCTTGGCTGTAGCCATATTGATCTAAGCACAACGATAGGGAAACCATTTTGCCATTTGAAATGTTGCTGTTTGAAATGGAAACTACATTTCGGATGACAGACAGGCTGTGGGAGGTCAAATACAGCAGCCCAGGCTACTAATGAACACAAGGTTTCAGGCCTCCCACAGCCTGTCTGCCATCCGAGAAGTCCAGGTAACCAGCCTGCTTTTTATCCCTGCAACTCGTACCCATTTGCATTCTCACAGAACAGTTCTCCAAAGACAGCTTTTTCCTACCTGAGAGATTTCTGACCATCTTGAATTTCTCTCACCATTTTCATTTCTTTTTCTCTGCAGAAGGACATGTGTGTCAGAAAGCATGCAAAGAACAACTTTTTTGCAACTCTTCAGTTAATCTAATAAAAGATATTGCCTCCACCCAAAGCGATATTATGTCTTTGTGCTTAGACCAATACGGCTACAGCCAAGATCCCTTGCTCCCTAGTCATGCTTAGTTATTCCTGTGCACAAGGCTATGTATCCAGGATGAGAATTCCCCTGGGCATTGAACTACCCCAAAATGCCATGTAGTTGAACCAAAAACTGACCACTTAAATGACCAGAAAAGTACTAAATGTCTGAACCCAGAAATCCCCGTCCACCAGAATGCTGTTGTGCCACCCTGGAGTGATGGCAGATCCTTTGAAGGGTTCTGCGAAGTAGGACGAGATAAGTGACGTGTGAAGAGAAAAGCACATAAGTGCAGGCTTAGCCATGGCCTCACAACCCCACTGCCTGGCCTCTCTGCAAGTAACTCAGGACTGTAAGGTATTTTTATTTTAGTTAATTGACTGCCACTCAATTCACAACAGTTACGGAGGGGGCCTTGAGTCCAGTGACGGCTGGCTTGAGTCTACAAAGGTTGAGCCCTACTGCACAAGACCATCAAACATTGTGAGAAGCTTCACGTTCTGTTTCGGATTGAAAATATTAAAATTTGGCATTTCCAACACAGAAAATGAAAATAAAAGTTTAAAACTTCAATTAAGGAAAACTAAAATGTGTTTTCTTTGGTCATTTCTGAAATGTTTTGTTTCTGTGCCCTCACCTGCCTGAGGCAGAGGATGCCAAGAAATTCCCCCAAAGAGAAGATTGCAGAGTTGTCAAGTAACTGAAGAGAAATTGCAACTTAATTAAGGACTTGGGACAAGATTCCCCAAAGCCTGGGGAAGTGTTTCTGTCCTGAGATTTTACATTTATTCCTGTAGAGTGATGTAATGGCTCTAATTTTGACCTGGCTTTTTTAAAGACTGCATTTCTTTAAATAAGTTCTCCTCCCTCTCTACTAGGCAATTTATTCAAGTAGCTCCAGAACCAAGTGTGACAGTCAGAGCTATATTGTCCCTTGGTCAACAGAAAAGTTTTTGTTAAATACAGATTTCAGATGTTTTGTACTAAAATCTTATCGAGGCCATTTTTTTTTCGATGACCGAATACCATTAGTTTTTTTCAAACTAAAGTCATGAATCATCATTATATCCTTTTACTTTTGGAAGTTCAATGGAATTAATGCCTGAATGACTTTTAAAACAGTGTCCTGTGTTACAAAAATACCATGCCCTCTCACTAAAAAAATGTCATTTTAAAATTTTTAATTCCTTTATAAAGTATTATTTTTTAAGTAATGTTGGCCAAAAAGGATGTTATATGGGGTGCTCATTCATATACTATTGCAACTTCTTTTGAGCTGATAACTATTTATTTCCTGTAGATGCCCGTAAGTCAGTGGGATGGGAAAAACAAAGCATTTAACAAAGATAACAGAATACAGGAGAGTATACCTGCAAGGTTTTTGTTTTGAGAGGTTCTTTATAAATAGAGGAGAATATTTTTTTGCTGGACATCAAACATCTCTCATTTTTAGAATGACTGAAGAATGAGATACAGCAAATAAAGGTAAGTAATTATTTTACACACATTAAGGCATTGAAATATAGGTGTTTCTGAATTACACATGAAACCTTTCTGGTACTTTAAGTTCTGCATATAATAATCAGAGAGGATGAGTCACATAAATGTTTCTCAACATACATTTCAGCTACTATATTTAATTACAGCTAAACATAAATTTAATTACTACTTATAATTTCACCTGCAAGTAGTACTAAGAAAAGGTATGTTATTTCACTTTGATTTTTTTAATCTAACACATGTTACTATATGATAATAATGATGTGGAAAAGAGGCAGATAATATAACTGATTATGGTGTCCTTGCAATGATAATGAGGGCAGATTCTTCCTGTTAGCATGTCTACATACATTGATGCATTTCAGATGAATTGAAGAGGAAATTCTTATTTTCAAAGGGTAAAATCCTGGCTCTAGTAAGTCAGTTACAAAATCCCTGTTCATCTCTGTGTCTCCAGGAATTCAGACGTATATGACATCCTGGACAGATTGAGATGAATGCAACTTTTGTCATTATAATTTTTCTATATTTCCATTCATACTATCACTGAATGCATTTTCATTCCTAATGTCTTTGAAGCCTATCCAGAAGAAGGGGTGGTTTGTTTAACGTCCCCCACAACACCGTGTCCCACAACCAGCCTGGGATCCCTGCTCCAACAATGGAGAAATGAGGGTCCCACTCTTCCAAGACCTCACCTCTTTTCTACCTTTCCTGCTTATGAGCCAAATCTTTGTTGACTTTCTGTGCCTCCATGCAGCTGCAGAGGTATTTAGCTTCAGAGAGTAAATAGCAGTTCAAACATTTTGCCTGCCAGTCTTAATTCCCTTTCCCAAGCCTCATTTCTGCATTTGGCTATTGAGGTCAATGTCTCCATATCTCCCCCAGGGCTCTTTCAGGGACAGCAGACACTGAAGAGGTGGTTTGCTTGGCTGGCAGGCGGTTGTACGCAGCAGAGCCAGCCACCCTCCTCCTGCGGTTACAGAGAAGCCAGTGTGATTGCACGATTCTTTATGGAGTGAGAAGAGGCAGTTTCTCTGTGTTTCCAATACTTTACGTTCCTCCTTCTCTGGACACAGTTTCTGTTGGCATTGTGCTGGTAGCACTCCAATGAGACCTTTCACAGGGTATTTTGCACTGTCACGTGGTCAGTTACTAGAAACTTTCTGCATATTAAATTGTGAAGAAACTGGCAATGAAATATGTTTCCCCCCCATGAAAAGTCATTCCCGTTACTTGAAATTTTAATTAACATTTAAAAAAAAATGTTATGGAACTATTATTTTGTAATAATAATGATTCAATAGCATTTTAATACAATAAAGATATTTTTCAGAAAGATGTAGCAAAATGAAAAAACACAAAAAACATATCCAAATTTTACATTTTATTTCATGAAAATACCTTAGCATCTTTAACCTGCTTCAGTCACATATTTTATTTTTCTTTCTCGGTCTATAGCCTTATATTTGATATTATTCTCTGTTTCCTATGATTTTATGTATATTCATTTTAAAAGTAAAGTGACTATAAATTATTTAAATGATTAAAATAGAACCAAATGTTCTTTAAAAAAAATTCAATTCAATTCTCCACTCATGGCTCTGGACACTGGTAGACTTCAGTGTGCAGATGTTTTCACTGTATGTTCCTGAAAATGCCAGTTGTCCCACTGGAAGTGCTGAGCAGCAGAAAGGATGTGGGAGCACAATTGGGATCTTACAACTTATTTAACAAATGGTGAGGTGCTGGGGAAATAGAAGTTTCTTCACATCCCCACATGCAGTGCTAGAGCTGTCCTCTTAAGCTACACCTCCTCCTTCTAGTGATAGTGGTGATAATAATTAATGCTATCGTTGCCTCTGCTAAGATAGAAGAATGATTCACCTGGGCCTCTTAATCATTGTGGATATATTGGGTCTTTAAGGGCATTTCATGAAATCATAGCCTGCCTAGTTTTCCATTAGCTTGAAGCAGACTGGGAGCATTCACACGTGCATTGATGCGCCATAGTTATGACACATTAATGTTAGTGCCTGCAATAACAGATACTAGAACTGTGCATAATTTCACTGGCTGTTTCATTTGAACAGTTTCAACTCATTTCGAGCTTGAAACAGTGAAATCAAAATGAAATGAAACAAAGGGTTTCAAAACAGTCGCAAAACAAAACAAGGCTAGTTGAAATGTTTTGAAAGTTTTGAAACGTTTCTAGTTTCAAAGCAGCCAGCAGCCAGGTGGTGGAAGACAGGGGAGAACCGGGGCTGCACTCCCAGCAGCTATGCAGCCCCGTGTGGCTCAGCCAGGCTATGATGGGGCTGGGGAATGCACCTCAGCCCAGCTGAGCTGAGTTTCCCTCCCCGGCACTATGAAGAGTGTCACTGTTTCAACGAAATGAAACGGAACAGCGCTTCAAATACAAATGAAATTTAAACAAAACGCTGTTTTGTCAAAATCCGACACGCAAGTTGAAACAGAATGGTGCTGTTTTGCACAGCCCTAACAGATCACAGCATCCAGCATTACTGTACTGTTATACCAATACACACCTTTTTAGTGATGCTAATGCACAGTAGACTAATACTACAGTGCTTTAAAATGACTAAGTGCTGTGATGCACTAACGTGCAGTAGAACTTATCTACGGTGCGTTTGGCATCTCATGTCCTGTCAAATTACACCTCCTAATTTTAGTGACAGTTATGATAACAACTAATGCCATTATTGTCTTTTCTGAAATAGGAAAATTATTAAACTGGGCCTCTTAATCATTCTAGAAGTATCTTGCCTTTAAGACTATTCCTTGGGTTTATAGATTGTGTCCTTTCCCATTCACTTTAATCAGACTGATGTGTAAACAGGGAGTTTGGCTACTCGTAGCAGCTGAAGCAGAGCAAGCAATTATACATCCTGAATCATGGCTAGTTGAAATGTTTTGAGTTTCAAGGCAGCCAACAGCCAGCTGGTGGAAGACAGGGAAGAACCGGGGCTGCGCTCCCAACAGCTATGCAGCCCCGTGTGGCTCAGCCAGGCTATGATGGGGCTGGGGAAAACAACTCAGGCCAGCTGAGCTGAGTTCCCCTCTCCAGCCCTATGAACAGTGTCACTGTTTCGACGAAATGAAACAGAACAGCACTTCAAATAGAAATTAAATTTAAACAAAACACTGTTTTGTCAAAATCTCGACATGAAAATTGAAACAGAATGGTGCCGTTTTGCACAGCCCTAACAGATCACAGCATCCAGCATTACTGTACTGTTATACCAATACACACCTTTTTAGTGATGCTAATGCACAGTAGACTAATACTACAGTGCTTTAAAATGACTAATTGCTGTGATGCACTAATGTGCAGTAGAACTTATCTACGGTGCATTTGGCATCTCATGTCCTGTCAACTTACACCTCCTACTTTTAGTGACAGTTATGATAACAATTAATGCCATTATTGTCTTTTCTGAAACAGGAACATTATTAACCTGGGCCTCTTAATCATTCTGGAAGTATCTGGCCTTTAAGGCTATTCCTTGGGTTTATAGATTGTTTATTTTCCCATTCAATTTAATCAGACTGATGTCTGATTAACTCCAAACAGGGAGTTTGGCTACTAGTAGCAGCTGAAGCAGAGCAAGCAATTATACATCCTGAATCATGGCCATTTACACAGCATGTTCTGTGTCCAACGCTGTCGTAGTAAGGCTGCAACTAGTACCTCTGTAAAATGAATAAAACCTGGCTATAGTATCTCCACACAACTCTGAAGCTGATCCAACACCTGTAACACAGACATACCAATGATTAAACCACTGCAAATCCACCTATAGAAAGGCTTGCAGCTTGATAGGCAAAAGGGTGGGATCATTAAAATTACATGTTACTTACAAAATCTCTTGAATAAATAAACACAATTGACAAGCCTAAGGCAGTTTTTATTATCAATCATCGTTTCTGGCATTTCTTTCACAAGACAAAAAACCCAATGACTGCCTCCCATTACAGTTACCTGGTAGAAAGTATGTGTATATTCCACAAAGCCTTGTTCTTCCCCAGCGCTTCAGGCCCAGCCACGTGAAGAGGAAATGGAGACACAAAATTCAACCTCACCAGTGCAATTTATTCTGCTGGGACTTCTGCACCACAGCAATATACACACCTTATTCCTCGCCCTGATTTGGCTTGACTTGGTTACCGCCGTGTCTGGGAATACTCTCCTCCTCGTTCTAATCCAGGTAGACTCCTCCCCTCTTTCCAAGGAAATGAGCCAGTTTATTTTATCAGCCATCATGTCTGGGATTTCTTTCACGGGAGGGGCAACCCAGAGACTGCCGCAGGTCCCATTAGCGTTACCCAGTAGAAAGTGTGTGAATATCCAAAAAAGCCTTGTTCTTCCCCACTGCTTCAGGCCCAGCCACATAGAAGAGGCAATGGAGACACACAATACAAGTTCACCAACAGAATTTGTTCTTCTGGGACTCCTGCACCACACCAAAGCTCACACTTTCGTCCTTGCCATCATTTTGCTTGCCTTGGTTTCTGCCGTGCCTGGGAATACTCTCCTCCTAGTACTAATCCAGGTGGATTCCTCCCTTCACACCCCCATGTACTTCTTCCTCAGTCAACTGGCCTTCATGGACATCTGTCAGACCCTGATTGAAGTCCCCAAAATGTCAGCAGGCTTCCTGACCCCAGGAAACCCCATTTCTCCAGCTGGCTGTGGGGCTCAGATTTTCCTCTCACTGATGATGGGTGGAGCAGCAGCTCTCCTTCTGGCAGTCATGGCTTATGATAGGTATGTAGCTATTTGCAAACCCTTGCAATACCCCGTCCTGCTGAGCAGGAGAGTCTGCCTGGGGCTGGCAGCTGGGGTCTGGATTGGGGCAGCTGCAGATGCCTTGAACCATTCAGTTCACACCGTGCACCTGCCCTACTGTGGTTCCAAATATATCGACCAATTCGCTTGTAAAATCCAATCCCTGCTGAAACTGTCCTGCTCTGACACCTCCCAGTACGAGACTCTGCTGTATGTGACTAGCAGTGTGCTGCTCCTCATCCCTTCTTCCATCATACTAGCGTCCTACACTCACATCCTCTCTACCGTACTGAGGATGAAGTCAACCAAAGGACAGCAGAAAGCTCTGGCCACTTGCTCCTCGCACCTGACTGTGGTGGGCATGTCTAATGGGGCTGCCATCGTCATGTACATGAGACCCAACGCCTCTCGCTCACCTGAACAAGACAAGATGTCCTCTGTATTTTGTACCATTGTCACCCCAGTGCTGAATCCACTCATCTACAGCCTGAGGAACAGGGATGTCTTGGGAGCCCTAAGACAGCTGGTTGGGAAATGAAGAGTCCTCCAGAAAAATTGACAGGACTTGGTAGTAGATGGTGTCAAAGTTGACAAAAGTGCTGGCTGGTTTTGGGGAACATTTCCTAGGTGACTCCATTGTAAGAAACAGCTTGCGGCAGTCGGTGTTCCCTTCCAGGTCTCTCCCCCGGCAGCTCCCTCCACAGAGTTGCTTCCCTTCGGTCCAGTCTCCCTCACTTCCTCAGCACTGCCGGCTCTCACCGGGCATCTGGGGCTGCAGGGAAATAGAGCTGCTGGCACATGAACGTCACTGTGGAAGGGGAGGCAGAAATGCTCCTCTGCACCACACTGGCCCTGCCCCTGGGTACGAGGGGTCTCTCCTTGGGTAGTGCGTGGGTCTTGGCACAGAGAAAAGTTTTACCAACACAGTTGAATGCCTTTAAAAGTCTTTCATTTCTGGGTCTCTAAGATTTTTTTCCCTGCAGAAAATTACCAAAGGATCTGGTAATTACAGACAGCTCAGAGTGACGTGGTGTCCACTTTTCTTTCTTCTTAGGAACCATAAAGAACAGAGCAAGATTCAGGAAGAAGCTTTTACTTGTTTTTAATCTAGGGAATTTGTTCTGCCATATCTTGTCCTGAAAGTGAGAATTTTTCTACTTTGGCTCTCAGGCTTTGTCCCTGCTACAAATTTACGTGAGTAACTTGGGGGAGGTTAGGAGATTTTTTTTGCCTGACTTAACTATTCCTTCTGTGTAGATGAGGCCTTGTTTAAATGCTGCCCCAGGTGCTGTGTGAAATGGTAGCATTTACAGAGAGATTTTTCAAAGCACTAAGAGGAACCAAGCACTCAATCCTCAGTGAAAGGCACCTACTTTTTATTTCTGCTTTTTCAAACTTCTACCCTAGATCCATGGCTCTCAAACTGTCTTAGACTCAAGGTCCCCCTCGTTAGACTCAAGGCACACCTCGGAAAGTGCCAGCTCTTAGCTTTCACTTAGCTTTTACATTTTGGGATAATGTACAAAATACACAGCAATTTTTCAGTTGCAACGAACTCAGATGAACCGCAACAGGTCAGGATGATGTTTACCACTATCAGACTCCACCCAGGGAATTCGTGCCTGAAAGTTTTGTTTTTTTTTTTAAACTGATTTACGTTATTATAGAAATCGTGTTGTCTTACAGTAAAAGAATGCCAACTTAACTGGAGCCATTTTGTTGTTTTATTATTTTAAAAATAATGGAGGCAAAAAGGTTTACATGGTTTGGTCATATTTAGTTTTCAGATACGGAGACTGAAAGGGACTTAATAGCAGCCTTCAACTACCTGAAAGGGGGTTGGAAAGAGTCTGTAGCTGGGCTGTTCTCAGTGGTGGGAGATGACAGAACAAGGAGCAATGGTCTCACGTTGCAGTAAGGGAAATACAGGTCAGGTATCAGGAAGAATTTTCTCAGGAGGAGGGTAGGAAAACACTGGAAGAGGTTACTCAGATTGGTGGTGGAAGTGCCATCCTTGGAGGTTTTCATGATGGGTAGAGGCACCGGCATGCTGATGCCCTCCTCTGTGTGACAGGACTGCAGTTCCCATCATCTCCCAGCTGTCCGAGCATAGTACAGTTTCCATGGGGACCCCCGACCCACCCACGGACACTGTCTTGTCTCGGGGACTCCAGGTGCACGGTGTCCTCTCTCCATCCAGGCTGAGTTTCTACCAAAGGGAGAGTTTCTTAACACTCGTGTGTGTGCGTCTTACCAATCACTCAGGTGCAATAAAACGGCATGTTACCCTGTCTGCCTGCCTGCCTTCTTGTTTTTGTGAAGGAGTGAAAATGCCTGTCTCTGGGTGGGGGCGGGGTGGAGAAAAACCCATTCCTTTGCCATACTTCCTCATTTTTCTGTACAGCAGGGAGAGCATGGCCTCTTGCTGGCTGCTCCAGCATTTGCACCAGGAAGTTGTCCTCAATGCTTTCCAAAATCTTCCTGGATCTCCCGGGCACGGCTGTGTTGCCCTCCCAACAGATGTCAGCATGACTGAAGTCCCCCATGAGAGCCAGGGCCTGTGTTGGGGAAACTTCTGCTAGGTGTTTGGAAAAAGCCTCATCCCCACTTCCTCCTGGTCTGGTGGTCTGTAGCACCCCTCTATCACATCACACGTGTTGCTTTCCCCTCTGAAGCTAACCCAGAGACTCTCAATCGGCTTCTCTCAGCTTCATCCTGGAGCGCTGAGCAATCATATGGCTCTTTTACATAAAGTGCAACTCCCCCTCCTCCTTCCCCTGCCTGCCCTTCCTCAAGAGTTTCATAGATTCATAGAAGTTGGGTCGGAAGGGACCTTGTACATTTTCAAGTCCGACCCCCTGCCTGGGCAGGAAGAAAACTGGGTTCAAATGACCCCAGCCAGGTAGGCATCAACCCTCTTCTTAAAGACCCCCAGGGTAGGAGCCAGCACCACTTCCCTTGGAAGTTGGTTCCAGATCCTGGCCGCCCTGACTGTGAAGTAGTTCTTACGGATGTCTAAACTAAACCTTCTCTCCAACAACTTGTGGCCATTATTCCTTGTTATCCTGGGGGGGCGCTAGGGGAAAAAAAGGTCTCCCTCAAACCCTTCTAGCCCCCCCTAGTGAGTTTATAGACAGTCACCAGGCTCCCTCAGCCTTCTCTTGAGGCTTTGTAGCCATCGGTAATACTACTCTAGTCATGCACGCTATCCAGCCAAGACTCTCTTATTCTAAAATGTTAAATGCATCCAGGATTTGGACCCAGGACCTCTCACACCCAAAGCATGAATCATACCCAAAATGAGTGCTTCCCAAGCCCAGGTCATCACCCAAATGAAGGTTGCAGGGGCAATGCTGGTGGTGCTGTCCACAAAACAGGAGCTGTGCCACATGCCACAAGCCTCCCCGCCCCTGTCTGTGCCCCTGAGCTGTCATGACCACCACTGCCACGCTCTGCTCTCAGCAGCAGGGTGCAGAAAAAAAAGGGTTGGGAATCACTGCCATAGACCAATGAGCCATACAAAGCTTGGGCTGGTTTTGGATTTGAAACTGTAACTTCTCACAAGATAAGGAAAACTCATAACCACAGTCTACAGAGCCACATTTACATGAGGATCCATGTGCACTTAACCCCTGATCTGAGGTCAGGTCGTGCACAGCTCCTCGTACCTTATCTCAGCTATGTTGCAAAGTCTCACAAACAGCTTCCTACTCATGTCTCTGCAGGACCTGCAGCTGCTTGTGCATGGGAGAGGCCACATTTGCCAGCCAGAGTGTGGCCTCAGGGTCACAGATGTTGAGAGCCATGGCCCTGAGGATGCACTGGCTCCACCAAAGGTAGACCCAGGACTGTATCATCCTTCAGGACTGGCTGGTGATGGCATTGGAGAACCGGCTTATAGACGCACAGAACTGGCAGGTGGAGGATGTTGCCTCCAAGGGTGCACAGGACTGGCGTGAGGACATGTGGGATTGGGCAGACTGGGCAGTCTGGGTGCAGCTCCTGGCTCTGGAGTACTAGTGACGGGAAGCCTTACAGGAGCAAACTGTGGGCCTGCCCAGGGCAGTGCAGGCCACAGACAACCACTGGGTGCCAAATACTGTCCAGACCCTAGTGGTGGCCCTCATGCTACCCAGTGTCCAGACCCTGACCCTAGCCCCACTTGCCCCCTGGCAACTGCCTGCTCCTAGAAGCAGGTGCCCCCATGCACCTAGGTGGATGTCCTGTGCTGCCTCCAGGAATCAGGAGCCCTTGGTCTGGCCCGTATCTTGGGTCCTGCGCCACCTGACCCTCTCCAAACTGGTCCCAGGCCCACTGCTCAGCCCCAGACAGATCCAGAGCTGTCAGCAGTGGTGCCAAGACCAGACACTAGCCCTACTGACCCAGGGCACCAGCTGCTGGAGGGGAAGCCACTGGATGCTGTTCGGGAGAGCACTGGATACCATAGCCCCTGGGTAAACCCAGCGCGCACTGGACTCACCGCAGCGTACGCACCTGCAGGGGAACAGCCAAAGACCAGGGTGCTGGCTGACTGTGCCCGGGCTCTGCCCCATAGGTGCCTGCACCCCATAATCCCCAACCCCAGGACAGCACATAAACATCTTCAAAAGACAACTGGATGCACACCTTGCTGGGGTTGTCTCAGTCCAGCAGTCTTTCCCACCTAACAGCAGGTGGATGGACCTGTTTGATCTCATGAGATCCCTTTCAGCTTCTAACTTCTAGGTAGCTCTCAAGCTGGGAAAGGGTTTAAGTACATTGTTGCTCAGACCCAAGGAGAAATGTTTTGCAGGGAGATAATTATTTTTCCTTTTTTGGGATGGGAGGTAGGGAAGAAGGCAGGAGGCAGGGCAGGAAACCAAGAAAAATCCCACCCCACCCTCTTTTTAAATCTACATAGGAAGAATTTCAGATGCATGTGAACTGTGTGAAGAAAGAAAGGAAAGCCATGGCAGTCTGGTTGAAAGTCCCCGGTACAGGGCCTGACACAGGCTGGTTAGTGCCCCATGCCCTGTTGTGCCATCACATCGCTGTGGAGACTGGTGGGAGAGAAAAAGGCATTGTCAAGTATTTTTTCCTGATACCTCAGTTGGTATCGACTCAGAGAGTGAAAAGTGATAAGGTTTCCTAGAGTTCCCAGTTTGATTTTATTACTGTAGTATTAGTGGTAAGGATTTATATTGTTAATGTTAGTTAGGACTTTAGGATTGATAGGAATTAGTTTTTCAGAAAATTCTTAGTGTCCCCCAGTGATAGAGTATCCTCTAGTTGATACGGGTAGTGTTAGGAATAGAGCAAGAATGGAGTGATGACAAGGATCCCAGCAAGTGCATGGAAGTGGCTTGCTCGGCCTTCTCCTTCCTTTCTGCTGCTCTTGGTCGCAAAGGCTTTCAGACGAGCTCTCTTTCACCTGGAGCAGATTTCTGATTGTCTGGGTTTGTGCATGTTTGAGAGAACATGGCGTTTCTTGCAACCTCTTGGTGTTTAATATGTGAGTCTCTTTGGACTATCGTGTTGTCTGTTTCTTTTTCCTGCTGCTTCTCAAGCTGTTTAGTGTAGACCTCTGACCTCCCAGTCCGTAGCTTGCCCTTTCGGAGTGGATTCACTGTCTGATCTCATTTTTTGGGCACTTGCAACCCTGAAATAATTCCTGACCTCTCACCCTCTGGCCCTGCTGTAGCTATGCTATTGCTGATTCATTCCTATCAGGTCACACCAAATACATTTACGAGGCTCCCCCTATTTCTGCAATACCAGATGGCATTGCTGAATGATACAGGCCCAAGTAACTATATACATGTGAACTCTCCTTGTGTTCACCCTTTCCCTCTCACTTCAGGTCCTGCTGCTGATTTCAGGTGTCAGTAGCTTCACACCTCTATAGTCCGTCTCCACGTACCCAGCCATAGCATGAGCAGAGGTTTGCCTTGAGGAGCAGGGACTATGCCAGTTCCTGACAGGATCCACGGGTGCTGGACCTTGGGGCTCGCAGCTACATAGGGAAAGCTCCCCTGCTGGTTGTGTCGCAGGGCACTAAGGAGTCTGCTTCTTTACGGGCTGAAACTGCTAGGGAGAGAGCCCTCGCACCCAGGCAGCAACCCGCCCCCCGCTGCAAGTTGCCATGGCAGCAGGAACGAGGGAGTTAGCCCCCACCCACTGGCGGTCAGCTGACCAGAAGAGGCGGGGCCTGGGACATATATAAACCCCAGGGCTGGGAGCAGGGAGGCAGTTGTCTACCAGCAGCCAAGGGGGAAGGAGCTCTCCTAGAGGGAGCTAAGAGAAGGGGCCTGACTGCCCGTTCCGCTTCTGGGGACATTAAGGGACTTTAGGAGCTCCCCACGTACCCCGGCTTCCAAGGCCTGTAGTGCTGGGGAAGAGGGCGCTTTTGAAGGGACAGAGCAATCCCTGTGCTGCTCGAGTTATGTTGTAGCCTAGGGGCTTGCCTTTTTTATTTCTGTTCGTAATGCCGGTGGATTGGGCTGAGGCTATTGGGGAAGGAGGAGGCCTCGCTGGGGGCCCACGACAGTGTGGGGATTGCAGTGCCAGTGTGGGCGCAGTGAGAAAAGAGGGCTGCGGACAGCCCAGCGCCGAGGGGCGCAGGGAGAGACAGGGCTGAGGAGAGCCCAGCGCCGAGGAGCACAGAGAGAGACAGGGCTGTGGAGAGCCCAGCGCCGAGGGGCGCAGGGAGAGACAGGGCTGCGGAGAGCCCAGCGCTAAGGGGCGCAGAGAGAGACAGGGCTGCGGAGAGCCCAGCGCCGATGGGCGCAGGGGGAGACAGGGCTGCGGAGAGCCCAGCGCCGATGGGCGCAGGGGGAGACAGGGCTGCGGAGAGCCCAGCGCCGAGGGGCGCAGTGAGAAAAGAGGGCTGCGGAGAGCCCAGCGCCGAGGGGCGCAGTGAGAAAAGAGGGCTGCGGAGAGCCCAGCGCCGAGGGGCGCAGAGAGAGACAGGGCTGCGGAGAGCCCAGCGCCGAGGGGCGCAGAGAGAGACAGGGCTGCGGAGAGCCCAGTGACAATCCGAGGCCAAGTGAAACCAAGGCCTCGGAGGGACGCTGTAGGAATACGATCTGCGAGGCTTGGGGCATGGTAAAGTGATGGTTTGGAGCCATGCATCTAGCCCATAAGGCTGAGGGTGTCCCGAGACATCCATGTTGAAACGGGACCCAAAACGGGTATGCGAACCCCAGGATTCAGAGGGGTCCATCAGGACCATGTCCAAACAAACTTTGGGGCAGCTTCCCTATTCAAAATTAGTACCAACAAGACGTGGCGGATGAGAAAGGGGTGCCCATCGAGCTGAACTGGCACAGTTGGGGGGCCTTAGGTTCATCACGGCCATCCTTGGGGACCCCATCCTCTGACAGGTTCCCCATAGACTGCAAAGAAGTAAGTCATCTCTGCCTGGGGAGCCTGGGCCCCAGAGCGCCTTCTCTCAGTCATCTCTTCTCTTCCTCCCATTCCCGCAGCTCCAGGCACGTGGCCACAGGAAGAGCAGCCAATAGCACTAACACCACCTGGAAGCCATCAAACTGCTCCCGCTGGGTCCAGGTCTCTCAATAGACCCTTAAGGAAAGGTTGCGTCAGACCTGTTTGTGTTCAGTGATAGAAACAATGTGGTCACAATAGAAAAGCAGTCCCGTTTTTGCGGGGTGATCTACCTAGAGGACACATAAAAAGCTTCATTTTGGCAAGGATGGCCTACGCCAGAGTTTAGTAATCCTTGGATGCATGCCAGGGCATGGCATGAAAGTCATTTTACTCGGCACAGGACGGAGGGGGCAGTGGTGCATTGCCAACCCTCTGGCTTTACTTGATACGTGGAATGAGCTGTCTGCACTCATCAGAGGATCAGCGCAGACTCTTGCCGGAGTCACTGCTTTTGCGCTGCTCCAGAGCCCAGAGAGACAATGTAGCCACCATCCATCACTCTATTTTCCCTTTGCAAGATGTGTGATGCAGGAGGAAGTGGGAGGTGGGAAATGGTGGTGCTACCTTTGGCCCTCTCTCCTCACCAAGCACAATCCCAAGGGGAGCCAGTCCAACAGAGATTTAAATCCAAGAGGGGAGCCCACCCTGGCCAAGCTTGCTTCCAGCCCTTGCTTTCCCTCCCCAGAATGGGACTTCTTCCTTGTCTCTCCCCGGTATGAGATTGGAAGCACTTTGCACCAGGATTTGGCCCCTTCTCATTCCCACTCCTATTTCCCTTGTTAAAGCAGGGCTTGGACACCAGTTCCCAGCTGCATCCCCCCCCCCGGCAACCACGCACCCGGCATGGCCCAGGCATGTTTGATTTTAAACCTTTGACCTTCCCCATGATGTAACCATTTTCTTTTAAACTCTGGAATTACCCACGACAAGAGAAATGCTGAGCTGGTTGTACACTCAAGGGAAGATGTATCCCTGAGGGCTGTCTGTCTAGTGGACTCTGGGGCTGTGATCTGGGCATTTCACTTCCAAGTCCGGCTTACCGTTTGGGTAAAGCCAGCAGTGACCAGAAATGTCTTGCACATGGGGCATGCCTGGAGGCCAGCGTGGAATGGAGATGGGGACATGGGGTCTCAGCATCGGCCCTGGTGAACATATGCCTGCTACTTCAAGATCAGCAACCACATGGGGAAAGTCCTGGCCTCTGAGCACAGAGAAGACTGGTGTGCAGACTCTGGGGACATGGTTTTCATTGAAATCCTGTCCAGAATCAGAGATAAACCTGACTGTGCTGGGCCAACGTGACAGGTCCCAGGGAGCAAACACCTGGGACAATCTTCCCTGTGACGAGGGTAGAGTCCTTAGAAGGGTCATTTAGGAGGGTGGCCTAATTTAGCTGTGTGACTTCACTTCTCTCCTTTTCTGGCTCTGGAGCAGAACTGCCAGACCGGCCCCACAGCTGTTAGGCATCCACAGCTGCAGCTGGAGGCACTGGAGCTGCAGATGTCCAGATACACTGAGGAGAAACTGCGCTTGGCTAATGCTGATGTTCCCAAACTGCAGCCCACAGGCCATTTGTGAGGCACTAACTGTGTCTATACACCGCCCCAACTGTCTCACACTCTTCTGCCACACCTTGATGTCTTACTTGTTAAAAAAATATATTGTGGGGAGTCTGCCTCATACCTGTGGCCTCGGGTTGAGGCCTAAGTACATGGTTCCAGCATCCCATGTCTGTCTCCAGCCTCTGATCTTAGTAGACCTCCCCCCCCCCCCACCCGATCTTAATAGCACCTGGTGGGTCAATGGATCTTGCAGTTAGGGCTGGTGAGGATCTAGATTGCCCTGGGGACCTAGATTTCCACTCAGAGACAATTATGAGTCTCCGCAGCTTTTTCTCTGCCTTTATTAAGCTGTCAATGGAGGTAGTGAATTAAAGTCAACAGTTATCATCACTCACCGTAACACTGAAGCAAAGAAGTCATACACCAAGGGGCCGGTGTTTTCTTCTTTTCCCAGTTCAACATCAGAAGCATTTTGTACCAGGATGTGGCTCCTTCTTGTTCTCACTCCTATTCCAGTTGCTGGGGAAGGACTCAGACAGAGTGCCAGCTGCATCCCGTAGGGCAACCGAGCACCCTGCATGCCCCAGGGTTGTTTGATTTCAAACCTTTGACTTAGTTCCCCCTGATGTCGCCCTTTTCATTGAAACTCTGGAGCTACGCATGTAATGAGAGAAATGTTCAGCTTGTGTTACGTTGCAGAGAAGTTCTCTCCCTGGGGGAGGCTGCCTGGTGAGCTCTGGGGCAGTGATCTGGGCATATCACTTAGGCCCCTGCTTAGTTTGGTGAAGGCAAGAAGTGACCTGCAACATCCTCCACACGAGGCATGCCTGGAAGTGGACACAGAATGACCTGGGGAGGGGAGATGGGGTCTCAGTCTATTCCCTGGTGAGCATACGCCTGCTGCTCGCAGATCAGCAACTGTATGAGAAACGTCCAGGCCTCAGAGCACAGAGATGAATGACCTGCTCCTGGAGGCTCTTGTCGGGTAATGGGGCAACAATTGATGCTATTCATCCCTCCAGCTGTAGACAGACAGGAGCTTGAGGAGGGAGGGATGGGCACCAAGCCCATCTGCTCTGTCGCAGTCAGGGAAGGGCCAGGACACAGAGCATGGCATTTCCTATGCTCCCATGCTCTCCACACCGAGCTTCCCGTTGGCGTTGCATAGTCGTGGCACTGCCCAACCATGCTTTATCATACTGCCACATTATCCTTTCCCCTCCCTAGCCAAAGAAAGGAGTGACATGAACCCAGAGCTTCACTTTGAGGATTATGGCCTTTTTCCTCTTGCTTTCAACCCCTCCTATGCAACTTGCTGCAATCCAGGACAGCTCTGGGCAGTGCAGGGCTGCTGGGGAGAGGGAGGAACAGCCCCAGCTTCCCTCTACAGTTGAGCTGTTAACTCCTGACACTTGACACAGTCCTTCTCTTCCGGCACCCAGCAAAGGTAACTCTGGTTTTGTCCCAGGTGGGGATCTTGGCTCCAGCCTTGCCATTAACACAATGAGGAGGAGAAGGAACGTGATTCAAGTTCCTGATGCATCGTCCACTTCCAGTCTCCTCTGGGAGTCCACCGCCCCAACTGGGTGCTCCTGTGTTGGGACCATATTGTTTCTGTCCCTGAACACAAACAGATCTGTCCCAACCTTTTCTCAAGGGTGTGTTGGGATCTCATGAGGCTGCAGCATGTCCTCCTTCGCCCGACCCCTCCTGATATCCGTTGTACCCGTTTGCACCCCTGTGTCCTCCTTTCCATGTTGTACCAACCAAGGTCACCAAGGACATCCTGAGTCCAACTAATTTTTAAATTCTTTATTAAAATTTGGGGTCCAACTATATGGGAGGTAATTTCGGCCTGGGGAATAGTGAAGGCCTGGCATGGGACTGTGGGTCCCTCCAACTCTTGTCCCTGCAAAAAAAGGGAAGAACAGGGAAAATGTTAGGAAAACGCTGAGGCTGCCTGGGGTCTGGGCACAAATATCTCATTTGTGGTCTCTGTGGTGCCCATGCTGGCTGCTACCTGAGGTGGTCTGGGCTGAGCAGGACGCTGCCTGACTTCAGCTGTCCGTCCCTGCCAGTGCTGGGGATGCTCCCACATCCCACAGCTGTTTCAGGCATTTTTAAGCTGTGCAGAAAGGCTGTGGTCTCCCAGCACAATAGCACAGAGCCACCTCCCTGTCCTGCACAGCTTTGTCACCCGCACCCTGACGGACCCAAACAGCTCATCCTGTCGGGTCCAAGCGGAGCCTCAGTCCCAGACAAGACCGTCCCTGGGGAAGCTGCTTGGGGTGGAGGGTACTGGGGGGCTCCAGGGGATCTGTAAGAGGGATGACTGGTTTGAAGGAAGATGTGTCAGAGGCCATAGAGGAGGTGTGTGTGAGAGAGTACCTGGCAGGGAGAGGACTCAAGGCACAAAGCTGTTCAGCTCCCTGCTGTCAGAGCCAGCCCCAATGACGCCCTTCCTGGCTCCATGTAGGCAGGCATTAATGTCCAAGGAACTTCCACATGGGATTATGAACAAGCCCTTCACCTTCCTCCTCCTCTTACCCAACCCTCGGCCCCAACAGTAGGGGCCGCTCCTCCTCCTCCTCCTCCCACTCCTGCTCCCAGTCCAGAAAATACTGCTCCGCCTGCTGCTCCTTCTCAAACCAGAACTGGAGGCTCAATGGGAAGCAGGAGGGAACAAAGGAGGAGTCAATGCAGACAGCAGTAAGCGACCCCACAGGACACATCCCCACAGACAGGCCAGCCAGGGCTCTCAGGCACCATCCATGGCTCTGCCAAAGACTCTCATGCAGCCTGTGCCTTGGTTTCCCTATCTCCACAAGCAGACCATGGGCACATGGCTGGAAATGCTCAGGTCATGCCACACTCACCTGGTTGGTGCTGCCGGGTGCCAAACGTCTGTCCATTGCCCTTGCCCGGCATTGCAGGGGGGAGCTGGTCTTGGACCTGGCAGGAGGGGTCCTCAGGCTTTCAGGAGGGGTTAGTGGGATTAACTTCTTTTGCTGGCTGCCCACGACCTGGAGCTCTGGGAGCTGGAGGTAGGGAAGAGAGGATTGGCAGAAGGCACTCTGGGGCCCAGTATCCCCGGGTGGGGATGACCCACTCTTTTGCAGTTTATGGGAAAGATGTAGGAGCACTTTTCCTATTTAGTGGGGAACACCATGGTCCTGAAGTCCTAGGTCCTGCCAAAGACTATTATCATCCCTGCTCCCCACGGGAAAGCTCTGCTCGTTCTGTGGCCAGGTGCTTTGAGAGGTAATATTGTAGGCCCTGAAGCTACTGAAATCTTCAGCAGCAGGAACTGAAGGGAAAAGGTGAGGGTGAGGATGAGGACACGGGAGGCAACGTTTATATAATTATTTGCGTCCCTATTGTTCAGAAATCCCACATGGTTTTGCAGAAGACCGGGTGAAGGAGCCGTGCAAAACTGTTTGGTCAGATCTGATAGGAATGAACCAGCATTAGCATGTCTAGAGGACGGCCAGATGGCACCAACCTTGGGCACGTGTTGCACTCTCCAGCCCTCAACAACACCTTGCTCAGGGCACTACATTTCTCATCACGCCTCTGCAAGACAGGCAGTCACTCCTGCAGGTTGGCAGAAGCCCAAACATGAGATTTAAATGTGATTCCATTTCAAAAGCCCAAACTACAGACCAGGACCATAGGGGTCTATACTAAACACATGGAGAAGCAGCAGGAAAAAGGAAGACAGCAACACTCCAGAAGACAGTCAGAAGGGACTCACAAATTGCATAGTAAGAGGTTGCAAGGAACCCCGAGCACATGAGAAGGGAGAAACCAGACAATGTCCTGCATTGGAAAGCCGCAGGTGAGAGACAGATCCAGCGTGCAAGACTTCCCAACCGAGAGCAAGAGAAACGAAGGAGAAGCCCTAGCAAGCCACTTACACACATTGGGCGGGATCCTGGTCTTCTCTCCATTCTTGGTTTTTTTTCTCGAAATCAGTCCTTATAAACTAGGGGGTATCTTATCACTAGGGGATATTAATAACTTCTCAAAAACTAATTCCTACGAATTCTAAGATAACTCTACTTACTATATAATATTAAGCTACAAACTATATAAACTAACTAATATTAACCTACCAACTAAGCTGCTAACAATATAAATCCTAATCACTAATCCTAGAAATAGAGGGACAACAATAAACAACACCTGGGAAACCTAGTCAAACTAACCACTCGCTCTCGGGGGATACCAGCAGAGGTATGGGAAGAAATACTCAAGGCTGCCCTTTTCCCTCTCACATCACAAGTCTCCCTGGTGACAAGATGGCACGTAACATAAAGGAGCATGTGACGTAAAGCAACCTGTGTCAGGCCCTGTACCTGGGGTTTCCAACCAGGCTGCCTCGGATATCCATTTTTCTTTTCAAGTGTACACATGCATCTTTATTTCTTTCTGCGTAAAAAAAAAAAGACAGCAGGGCAGGGGGAAGGGATATTCCTCCGTTTCCTGTGCCTCCTCTTCCCATCTTTCCCATGCCTGTCCCCGCAAAAGGAGAAAAAATATTTTCCTGAAAGACACTGTGCCTTGCCATCTGATCAATAGTTTATTTAAATCCTTCCCCATGACTTCGGAAAAGTGATGCTTTGTCCTGAAAACCCATTTCCTGAGCTCCTGCGCAGGATCAGGAATCAAAACACGTCTGATTTTCCCTGTACACCGCTTGAGAACAGGGTGTTGGAGATTTTCCTTTGAATGTCTAGGTTTTCTGTGGCTGGATTCCCTCTTTTTGCCTTTACATTTGATTTTATGGCTGGAACAAAACAAAAGAAAGTTTTTCGTCAACAAAGTCCTTGCAAGGATCCTGTGCTCTAAAACAGTGATGTTAAACTCATCTGGCCAGCTAGTTTTCCCAGGTCCAGTCCATGGGTTGCTAGGGGCTCTCCTTCATTTCTGTTGATGCTGGTTGGAAAGTCTTGCACACTGGTTCTCTCTCCCCTGGAGCAGTTTTCCACCGCAGGACAGTGTGTGCATCTGTGCATGCTCTCCCATCTCATGCTTGGTGTTCCTTGCTATCTCTTGCTGCTGTGAGTCTCTCCTGGCTGTTTTTTAGCCTTGTGTTTTCTATCTCTTTTTTCTGCTGCTTCTCCATCTGTTTAGTGTAGGCCTGAATTCTTCTGGTCGGTAGCTTGGGCTCTTGGAAGGGAATCACTGTCTGGTCTCATCTTTGGGCAACTGCCAATCTGAAATAGGGACCAGCCTTATAACCCCAAAGTGCACCCCACCTCCCAGTCACAACCATCACCTCCCTGGCTCTGTTCAGGGAAAAAGAAGGTGAAATCCTCAGGGACCAAAGTCAATGCCAAGGGAATGCAGCACAGCTTCATCCCCCACAATACACGCCTGCCCCAGCTGCAGGGGAGCCAGCAGTCCCTTGCTCCCTGTCGTGCTCCAAAGGTACTTTGCGGTGGTCCCTCTAAGACAGGACTTCAGAGCTGCTTCTCTTATTTAGAGCTACGGCTGTAACATTAAGTTGTTCGAAAGATTTTGCAACAGCTTCACATGCCATAGATGGGTTTCATCAACAGACTGAGAGAGAGAGAGAGAGAGAGAAAGAAAGGACAGGAGTTTGCACTGGAGGGAATCTGGTTCCCTATATAATAAGATCACTGCAGCTGGACACCTCTTGGATGTAATAGGCTTCTGCCGAAGTCTCAGCCTCACCAAAAGGACTCAAATACAATGCAATAACCCATCACCCACCTCCTGAGTCCAAGAAACACTTTGCAGCGGGTCCTGGAGCTTCTCTGGTCTCAGAGTTGAAATGAATCCAAAAAGAGAGTTCAAATTAATCCAAAAAGTGCCAGGGTACGCAATTCTTTGCAGATTTTATTCAAAGACACACATTGTCTCCTCAGCCAATGTCTGCCTATCCTCACATATTTAAGGCCAGTGAGTTTTAACCAATTGCTCTGCCCTACTGTCTATGTGGGTGACTGAGGCAATGTGAGAGCAAAGGGAATGATCAGACGGGGTCAGCAACAGCAAGTGGGAAGTATCATTCCTATTTATAGGAACGCCTGGGGGCAAAGCTTTACCCAGGAGATCTTTTACAATCTTTTCTCCAGTGCCTGATGCTGAAAGCTTGCAAATGAAAAAATTATTTTTGTGCCAAAATCTTTTAGGTCTAATAAAAGATATCATCTCTACTTCGAGCCCTGATTGCTTCCAATGAGGAGATACTCTTTGGTTCACTGCCCCAGCCAGAAACTTCAACCAAGGAAAACTTACTGAAAATGGTGTTTGCTAGCTGGATTCTCCTGTCACTCATTCTCCCACGGCATATGATGAGCTCCAGTGGCCATGTTTCAAGACACCAAATTTCTTACGTGACAGGAAGGCACATAGGCACAATCTAGCATCTTACCGGGGAAGTCAGAGGCGCACCTCTAGTTGGAGTCAACCAGACATGCTGAGATCTCATATAAGAGACACACTATGGCTCCAGCTTTCACCAGTTTTGCCCCAGAACAGGCAGGGGATGGACTACAGCTGGACATGCAAAATGTGGGACTAATTTTAGAAAATCTTCAGCCTAAATAAACATTGTTCTCAGGGAAGCGAGGTTATTGTTTCATCAACCATACTGTCTGTCATTTGTTCCACAGGAGAAGAAACCCTGCTGGGTGCCTCAGCTGCTATTGGTAGTCTCCAGTAGGAAGTGAGGAATGATGTTCTTGTCCAGGACTTCAGGCACAGCCACAGGACAAGGAAATGAAGAGTAGGAATGAAATTTCTTCAGCAGACTTTATTGTGCTGGGACTCCTGGGCCAAATCAATGTACACATGTTCTCCCTGGCCATGATCTTATTAGCCACATACTTTTTCCTCAACCAATTGGCCTTCATAAACATCTGTCAGATGCTAATTTTGGTCCCCAAAATGTTAGCAGACTTCCTGACCCAGGCACCCCCATTTCTCCAGTTGGATGTAGGATGCAGATTTTTCTCACACTGACAATGGGTGTATCAGAGTGCCTCCGTCTGGCAGTCATGGATTATGACAGATACCTAGCTGTTACTAATTCCTCACTGTACCCATCATGAGCAGGAAAATCTGCTTTTTTTAGCAGCTTGGATATAGATGGGAGCATCTGTAAATGCCTTGATTTAATCAGCGTTTACCCTGACTCTCCCTTATTGTGGCTCAGACGAGATTGACCACTTCTTCTGTGAGGTCCCAGCTCTGCTAAAATTGTCCTGCTCTGACACCTCTCAGTATGAGACTGGTGTTTGTGTGGCATTGTCCTGCTCCTCATCCCTTCATCCATTATCCTAGCATCTTGTGCCTTTATCTTCTTTAAGGTCCTGAGGATGAACTCAACCAGAGGACAGCACAAAGCTCTGGCCACCTGCTCCTCCCACCTGGCTGTGGTTTGCATGTTTTACGGGGCAGCCATCTTCATGTACATGAGACCCAGCTCCTACCACTCCCCAGTGCAAGCAAGATTGTGTCTCTCTTTTACACCATTGCCACCCCAGTACTGAATCTACTCCTCTACTGCCTGAGAAACAGAGATGTCCTATGAGCCCCAAGAAATCTGATTTGGAAATGCAGAGCCTTCCAGGAAAATTGACAGGAACTATAGTTTATTATGAGCTGTGACTCACTAAAGTGAGAAAACTGGAACATTTAGAAGGAAGTTAAATTATTTTAATCACTTAGTTAATCTCCTTCTGAGAATCATGGGTGTTTGGACTCCTAAATGCTTGGAAAAAAGGTTTGATGAAGTCCACCCCACTGTCCCAGCTCTCTAGTGTTCTCCTGTTACAGGAAATTTAACTAAGTTATTGCATACATGAAGACTAGTTGGGGGACTGATACTTTGTGGTTCCTTTATGCTGACCCTCTGCAGAAAGCCTCCTGCAGGAAATACATCTAGTGGCACGGCAACAAAAATTATCCGGAGCCTGAGAGCAAAGACTTATATGGAAAGGTTTAAATTACTGGGGATATTTAGCCTGAAGAAGAAAAGACTGCCAGGAGGTTTTGATAACAGTCTTCAAGTACCTGAAGAGAGATCTAGAAATGATAGAAATGGGCTTTTCTCTGTGCCTATTGGGGACCAGACTAGCAAAAATAGTCTCAAACTGCAGCAGGGGTACTTTAGACTGGAGATTATGGGGAACTAGCTGATTTTGGGCCTGGCTGGGGATTGAATCAGATTACCTAAAAAGGCTGAGGAGTCTCCATGCTTGGAAATGTTCGAGAGCAGGTGAGATGGACGCTTGACTGGAGAGAATTAGTTAGGGATGATCTTGCTTTGAGCAGGGAGCTGGACTAGATATACCCTTGTGAGGTCCCTTCCATGCCTACTTCCCTATGATCCTATGAGTGTAAGTGCTTAGATACAGGTCTTCGCAACAACTACTTTTAAGAGCGAAGCGCTGTATTTCAGGGTTGATTCTTGACTCAGCTGTTTGTTCACCACTTTCACTCCATTGAGGCCAATGGTGCAACACGTGGTTTTTACAGGAGAAAAGAAAAGCTATGTTTTAATCTAACCTTTTCTCTTTAGCAACCTTACTAATGAAAAACAGCTGTTCCCCAAGTATCTCTCTAAGGCTTGTGTAAAATAAATTGATCAGATTTATGCAAGATAGAACAGAAAAGGGCAATGGGGAGAAACAAGAAACTCCCTAGCTTTATAGCCATGGTAAGCCAGTGCAGGAGTAAATGAAAACAATACGGTATCAAATGTTTCTTTCTTTGTGACTGGAAGAAATGGAAGTGACCAGCAGACAGGGTATAAGGAATGCAGGCCAGTTATCAGATAAGTAATTTTTCATTAAACATAACTAAGATGTGGAAAAATGAATGAGCCAATAGCAGTATTTCCTTCACCTCTCACACATTTTCCAGTTTTCTTATCAGCATTATGATGATAGATCTCAAAGAAGAAATGGAACAATTTTGTGAAGACTTGACTGTCCCTAAAGTTAGCCCCAAGTCAGTCCACAGACACAGGGTTACTCTGCAGTCAGGTGTAGACTCCCTGATTAATTTTTCCAGGATTTTCCCTGGGAAAGAAGTTGGGCTAATTGAGCTGGGAATCTACTCACCACCTGAATAAGAGAGAAGAGGTTGACATTGTATACCTAGAAATTCAGGTTCAAATATCTGAATGAACAAATTCAGGTGAACAAGTTCTACAAGCCCTGGCCTTCTCCTCCCAAGTGGGTGCCTAGTCGCCTGGTTATTAAGGCAGAACACAACCTCTCTTCCTGTTTTCTGTACCTGTGCCTGGTCTCTGTGAGCACAGAGTTGTCTAGAGCCACAAGAATAACACTCCTTCTGGTGCATTAGTGTCAAGAATGAGATGTTGCCAAATAAAAAGGTAGTCACAGAGACAACCTGGTATCTGTGTCCTCTCTGAGCTCTTTCTGGGAAGGGTTGCAAATAACAAATGAAATGTCAGTTCTTGACTTCTATCTTTGTCTTGCTGATCACTCTTAGGTCCTCTGGACTACTCTTAACCCAGCCATGTTTCTTGGCCCTTTACCTGTCCTCTTCTCTGGCTAGTGATACCAACCCCTGAGGGAGGACCTAATCATGAGGATGGATGGACTGAGTTCTTGCCGATGGCATCTGGTAGTGACTGAAGCCACTAGACTGATTCAGATCTGAATGTGGCAGGTACTTGACAAAACTTACATAAAGATGAGTGTGCTCCACAGCGTATAAACCATCCAAAAGGCCGAGGCATAAGCTATTCACCACAACCGCATGGCAGGGATAGGCTTTGACCAGCTTTGGCATGCAGTGCATTCTTCGTCAGGTCAGAGGGAGTCTTTTGTTCCTAATACAAGAAATTTGCTCCACACAGTCTTAACCTAAGTGTGACTATTTTTCTGA
Organism: Alligator mississippiensis; assembly: GCF_030867095.1. NCBI lineage: Eukaryota > Metazoa > Chordata > Crocodylia > Alligatoridae > Alligator > Alligator mississippiensis. The sequence continues at coordinate 49,106,203 of NC_081834.1, read as the reverse complement.
GTAGGCTCTCAGGCCTTCTCTCTCTACACTTTCATTGGCACAGCTATGACAGTTATAGGGGAGTATTTCTACCCTCCCCCACAGCACAGTTATGCATTTGGTGTAGGTGGGGCTCTGTTAAAACCACCAGCCTAGACTCTGTGTTGAGTGGCAGAATTTAAGCAGATTTTTCTAAGCACTAATGAGACCTACAGATGCATTTGCATATGTATTCGACTAATGTACAGGCAGCCTTAGATAAAGCACCTGATTCTGTGGCCTACAATCAAGGAATAGATGCCACTCATTTGAGTGAATCAAATCTGAGGCCTCTGGGCCTGCTCTTCTACCATAATTTGTATCCAAAAAATGAAGAGATGCATATTGTCCCAGGGACACCGGGGCTAGAGGGAAACCCTGGCCCAAGACCAACAAAAAAGGAAACACGTACTTACGCCTTGCAGGAGCCGAGGACAGCAGAGGAGCACACACCGGGAAACCACACGTGCGTTTTGTTAGCCGCACTCACATCCAGCTGAGAGCGGGTGATGTCAGCGAGAGACGCCACCCGGCGGGAATAAAGTGCAGCCCCGGGAGCAGCGCTGGGAGGCTGCGGGAGACGATGGAGCCTGTGGGGAAGCCCGAGGTCACAAGCGGGCACGCACGGGGTTTCTCTGCCTCGGGCAGAGAAAGCTGCAGCAGCGCCAGGAGCGGCAAAAGCAGAGAGAGCCGCAGCTACGAGAACACCAGCTGCGGAGCCGACGAGAGAGCCGGTAGGAGAGCGGGGGAGGGAACCGGTCACGGAGCTGGTGGAAAAGCCGGCAGGGACGCCGGTGAAGGAACCAGTCGCGGAGCCGGTGGAAAAGCCGGCGGTGACACCGGTAAAGAAACCGGCTGCTGAGCTGGTGGAAGAGCCGGCTGGGACACCAGGGCAAGAGCTGGTGGAAAAGCCGGCAGGGACGTCGGTGAAGGAACCGGCTGCGGAGCTGGTGGAAGAACCGGTGGAAGAGCCGGCTGGGATGCCGGTGAAGGGATCGGCTGTGGAGCCAGTGGAAGAGCCGGCTGGGACGCCGGTGAAGGAACCGGTGGGAGAGCCAGCAGGGAGGCCGGGGAGGAAGCCCGCAGGGGCAACAGGACCTTGGGTCTCGCAGTCCTCGGACCGGAGTCCAGCTTAAGACATCGAGTCAAGCTGGTCAGGGACGAGGGAAGAGACAAGACGGGGTCGGCTAGAAGAGACTGAGAGACCCACGATCAAAGGTGGCGTTGGCCGGGGTGTAGGGGAGGTTGGAGCCCCATGAGTGCCTGCCGAAGACATGATGGCACTGGAGGCCGCGGCGAGGGGGAACCCCACCACTGAGGGTCCAGATAAGGCCGTGGCTGGCGAGTTTCGGGGGTCTGCCACTGTCGCCCAGGGCACCCTCTGGGGGCCGCCCGCAGGACCGGGGCAGAGCCGGTCAGCCACTCGAGCCAAAGCAGCCCGAGAACGCCTTTTGGAACAGCGGCGAGCGCACATATCTAACTTGACTGTGTTCCTTTGGTCTTTCTTTGTTCCAAACTGTCCGTGTGAGAGGGATGTGTTGTGTTCGAATGTTTGAGGAATTGATGTTCTTGATGGAGAAACATCACGTAGAGCGAGTCACAACCCAGACGTCTCATTCCACTAGAAAATCCAGCAGTGAGAGATTTGGTATTCTGTGTTAGAACGAACCATTCACACATGACATGTCCCAATTTAAAAAAAAAAGGCAAAAACCATATCCCTAGCATTTCTTTTAAGAAAGACTGAAACATATTGTCTTTTGGCCTTCCTGAAATGCTTTGTTCTCTTCCACTTTAAGACAGAGGTTTCCAGGAAATTTCCCTGAGAAGAATTTTGCAGTTTTCTTTTCAGAGAATGGAGGAAGCTGTGCGAGAGCACCCACTGGGGTTGAAAGTGCAACTTAATTCAAGACTTGGGACAAGAGTCCCTGAAGTGTAAAAAAGTTTGTGTATTTTGTCCCCTTACATTTCAAAGCTATTGCTGAAGAGGTGATGTAATGGCCTCAACTTTGACTTGGTCTTTTAAAAGTCTGTCTTTATGACATGTGTGCTGCCCTCTCTCCACTATATTTTTCAACTCGTACAAATATTTTTTCAGGCTCTGGCCAAGAATTTGTATTATATTTTAATTTTGAAACTTAAAGGGAGTTCATGCCTGAGGGATTTTAAAGTAATGTATTTCCTTAGAAAACTACTGGTGCCCCATACTAAAGAAACGCCACGCCTAGAACAGTCATTTCTTTAAGTTTAAATGTAAAGATAGTAAGAAAAGAAGTTCACATGGATTACTAATGTGCTTACTTTAGAGTCAAAGCCACATTATTTCTTGTAAATGCACATATAGCAATGGGGTGGGAAAAGGAAAGGCTTCTGTGAATTAATGGAATACAGGAGACTAGATCTGTAAAGATTTGGGGTACGGGAGCTTCTTTTTTAGTAAATGACAGTGTTTTCTGCAAGAGATCAAAAGTCGTACTGAAGTGGTTACAGGAAGAGAGTAAACAGATCAAGGTAAGTGTCTTGCCTATCAAATATGACATTTCCCGCTTAAAAAAAAAACAAAAACAAACAAACAAAAAACCCTATCCTTAGACTTTATTTTAAAAAACACTGAAATGTATTGTGATTTGTCCTTCCCTAAATGCTTTGCTATCTCCCACCTCAACACAGAGGTTGCCAAGAAATTTCCCTTTACAGAAGTTTACAGAGTTTTCAAACAGCTAAATGGAGGAAGGCCTGGCAGAGCACCCGCTGGAGCTGGAAGTGCAACTTAATTAAAGACTTGGGGTAGGATTTTTTTTTAAAGTGGGAAATGTCATATTTGACTCTTTTCATGCTAACACAGCATACCAGATCTCTCACTGCTGGATTTTCTAGTGGAACGAGGCGTCTGGGATCTGACTCACTCTACATGCTGCTTCTCCATCATGATTTGTAGGATTCAAATAATAGTAAAAGAACAGGCCCAGAGGCTTCAGATTTTGATAGATTCGACTCAGATGAGTGGAATCAATCCCTTGATTGCAGACCACAGAATCAGGTGCTTTATCTGAGACTGTTTGTATATTAGTCTAATATGTATGAGAAGGCATCTGTAGCTCTCCATAGTTCTTTGAAAAATCTCTGCCAGTCAACACAGAGTCTAGGCTGGTAGTTTTAATGCAGCCTCACCTATACCAAATGCAGAACTATGCTGGGGGTTGGGAGGGAAGTAACCTTTCTCCCGTTTGGGGAAGTTTGTGTATTTTCCTCCCCTTAGATTTCAAAGCTATTTTTGATGAGTAACGTAATGGTCACAAACTTGACTTGGCTTTTGTAAAGACTGTGTTTTTTTATGACCTGCCTTTTCTCCTCTCTCCACTACCGAATTTACTCAATAAGCTGGAGATGCATGATAAAAAAGTGTGCCTTTCTTCAATGTAGAATATATTTTTAAGGCTGATTTCAAATTGTTTTTATATATTGCCTATGTTGCATTTTTTCAACACTTTAAAATATTTTTTCAACCTGTGGGCAAGAATTGTTCTTATATTATTATAATCTTGAAAATGAAATGGAGCTCATGCCTTAGAGATTTTAAAGCAATTTACTTCCTTAGAAAATGACTGCTGCCCCTTACTAAAGCAATGCCATGCCTAGAACGGTCACTTGTTTAATTTTAGAGGGGTTTTTCTAAGAGATTTGTGTGGATAGCTCATGTGCTTGCTTTTTCGCCAATAACTCTTTATTTTTTTATAAATGCTCATATGGGATGGGAAAAAATACTTTGGGAATAGAATAGGATACAGGAGAGTAGGTTTGTAAAAATTTGGGGTGTGGGAACGTCTTTTTAAATAAACGACAACATTTTTTGGAAGAGATGAAACTTCTTTCTGAAGTGGTCACAGAAAGAGATAAAGCAGATCAAGGTAAGTGATTCCTGTTTTCTTTTAGTCCTACTTTACACAGCTGAAGATTCTAAAAAACAGATTTACCTTTATTAGAAACAGCACCATGTTTCTTCTTAAATGTCTGTATGTGATAATGGCAGAAGAAGTGTCATATAAATATTTCTTAAAATGTATCTCAGATATTACATTTCAAGAAAATCACATACATTTTACTTTTAACTATTATTAGTTCTACTAGCAATATTATTAATAAAATGTCTTGTTTTATTTTATTTTACCTACAAAAGTGCATGAAATGGCTTTTTTGATGTGATAAAGGAGATGATACCATTAAGAATTGGAAGGTGGAAATTATTAATGAAAGCAGATTATTTCTGTCATGGTAGCTATGTATTCAAAGGAACCTGAAGAGGAGGAAATGTTTGTAAGGACGGGGCTAAAACGTTGCTCTCCTGGAGTCAATTCCAATATCCCCATTCACATTAGCAGGTCCAGGATTTCACCCAGGTCACTTTTAGAACTATTGAAAGTGTTAGACAAAGAGAGATTTAATTTAACATAGCATATCATAAACGTCTGTGCTGTATATCATAACATACTTGTATAATATCATATCATATATTTCCACTTCAATGACTTTTAATCGCCCCCCCCCCAAAGGATTATTTGTGTTACATGCTTCACAACTCTATCACACAGGAACTTGGGGCCTGTGTTCTCTGAAAGAGTTTTCTCTTTTTGAGGACATAGACCCCAAATTACTGTGTGGTACCGGTGTATGAAACACATAACACAAACAATCCACCCTTTCAACACTTTCTCTTGTCCCTAGCTTTGCATGTAAGGGGCTAAATCCTAGTTAACTTTCTGTGCCTACTTGGTATGTACAAAGTTCAGTAGCTATAGAGATCTAGGGTTTCTAGTTGACTCTGCCAGAAGGAAGACAGGCACCGAGGCAGAGGACTGCAGAGCCCCAGGGAGATTCTGGGGACCAAGGATGGTTTGAGCAGCCGGCCCCAGAAAAACCATACATTACAAAAAGCAGTATCAAAGAAATCTTAACAGCACTTTCAATATTAGAATACAAACCACAGGAAATTCCTAAGACAGGACAGATAAGGCATAGTGAGCTGCTGATTTAAAAGAGACAACCTAAGAGAGTCGCAGAATTGTTAGTAGAGAAAAAAAAAAAATCTTCAAGTCATCTGTTCTTATGGGTCTCCAACACGACAGCCTTCCAAGCAAAATAACTTCTTCCCAAGGTTTGAGAAACAAGGTTTCAAAGAGGCGCTGATTTGGGGTCACCTGCAGAGGGACAACACAGCAAGGATCAGGGTTCCTGCCTGAAAGGAAAGTTTCTGAGGCCAACCGGGGCTCTTAATCACCAGTTTTAGCTTAGCTTAAATAACTTACTAGATAAAATTACCAAAAATGAGGCTGTCAGATGAAAAAAAAAAGTCTTATCATGTTGATTTTTAAATAATATCCAATTCATCCATCTGATATGATAAGCAGGTGTACCTTACCAGTTTCCAGGGGCATAGACTTATTGTAGTGAACAATAGAAAGCTAGCTGGTAAAATCAGATCTGACCACTTTAAAGTGCCAAGGCTGGCTGGCCGGATGCTGGCTAGTCACGTATAGCCAGAGATCACCTGTGATGGAGTACGTTGGCCTGTGAAGTCAGAGGAAGGGCAGAGCAAGGTCACCATGTCTTCCTCTCACATGAACACCAAGGGCGTTATCTCTCTAGTTAATCCAGTAGATCCATCACCGCCCTGCAGAAACAGAGAAGCCAGTGAGATTGTGGCCTTTTATCAAATAGGCAGAGGCAACTTCTGTCTGTCTCAGATAGTTCTAATTCCCAATTTCATGGAAATGAAATTCCTAATTTCATAGAAGCTATTCTTCAGGTCTTGCACCTGTACCACTCCTAGTCAGGCCCGTCACACCATATTTTGAACTCTATGTCATTCAGCTGGTTACTAAAAATCTTCTGAATTAATATTTACATTTTGAAGGAAAATGTCACTTAAAAGAATGAAATTTCTCTTTTTCCAATAAAAAATATCCACACACATTAATTGAATTACTGATTGACAGTTTTTATCAAAAGCAAGCCAGAGCTGATATTTCTTTTAATTATATTTTATTAATGGTTTGGTAGAAATGAAATGAGATGGCACAGAGCTCCACCAACATGAGAATAACTTCATTTGACTTATTTTCATGACAATAATTTTTTGTTTTTAAGCGGCTTATGTTGTGTTTATTCTACTATTTCTTTCTTTTTCTTTTCTGAACAACCTACAACTGAACTCATTAGGTGGTACCTTTCATTTAGTCTATTTTAGTTTGTTTGCCCAAGTTACTGTATTTGACATTCAGAAAGAGCTGAAAATCTCTTCTCTGAAATTCAGATGTTATAAAGGAGAATCAGTCTGAGCTCTTGAAACACTGGACACTAAAAATGAAGAGCAGATAGAAACATTTATTTTAAAGCCATTCTTTTTAAATAGTATGTTGGCCTTGGAAACTTTTCGGTGTTGGGCTTTTTATTTCAGTTTTGCTTGCTAAATAGTGAGGTGTTTGGAACAGACAATGTCTTCCCATACCCCGACATCCAGTTCCTGCCTGGTCAAGTGCTTTACCTCCTGTTACTATGAATAGCATTTATAGCAATAAATGTCTTTGTTGGTGGTAATGAAAAGTGAGAACGGCCAGAACAACCGAGCCACACTCATTGTTGAATATTTCACTGAGGTGATTTTGTGAGATTATTTCCCATTTATTTTAATCAGACTCACACGTAACAAGGTAGTATTAGGAGTGCAGCTCCTATTTGGGTAATATTACCAGCATAGAGCATAGGAACTCCTTATTTGCCCTGCATCTGGGTAGGGAAAGTACTATGCACTGAGGTGCTCACTGCTGTGGCTACTTTGCAACCAGGACTCCAGTGTTTGTGAGTGGCATTGTCGTGCTCCTCATCCCTTCTTCCATTATACTAGCCTCTTACACTTGTATCCTCTCCAGGGTCCTGAGGATGAAGTGAACCAAAGGACAGCACAAAGCTCTGGCCACCTGCTCCTCCCACCTGACTGTGGTGGGCATGTTTTACGGGGCTGCCATCGTCCTGTACATGAGACCCAGCTCCTACCACTCCCCAGAGCAAGACAAGATCGTGGCTCTGTTTTACACCATTGTCCCCCCAGTACTCAATCCACTCATCTACAGCCTGAAAAACAAGGATGTCTTACGAGCCCAAAGAAAGTTGATTGGGATATTTAGAGTCTTCCAGAAAAATTGACAGAAGCCTTATGTTACCATGAGCTAAGTCTCATTAAACTGAGAAGGCCGCCGGCAGGGTTTTCTGGATCATTTAGAAGGAAGCTAACATTTCTCAGTCACGTGACAGCCTGTGCCCTACTGAGAGTCACGGGCTTTTGGGCTCTGTCACTTAAATGTTTAGAAAGAGGTTTGAGGAAATCCACTCCACTCTCCCTGTTCATTAGTGTTTTCCTGCTTCAGGAAATTTAACCAAATTATTGCAAACAGTAAAGACTTCATGGGGGATTGAAACTTTGTATTTCCCTGATGCTGCCCCTGCACAAGGCCCAAGCCCCCCTGCAGGAAATACGTCAAATGGAAGGGCAACCAAAATGGGCCCTGTTATGAAAGTTTATGAGGAAAGTATGAAAGAATGAGGGTTATTTAGGATGGATAGGAATAGACTGAGGAGCAGGGTATAATAGTTTCTCAAATACATGTAGAGTGATTATAGAGAGAATGGAGATGGGCTTTTCTTTGTGGCTCTAAGGGACAGCACTAGGACTAAGGGCCGCAAGCCAGAGCAGGGCTTTCTCTTTCTGTGACCACTTCAGTAAGAAGTTTCATCTCTTCCAAAAAATGCTGTCCTTTATTTAAAAAGAAGTTCCCACACCCCCAAATTTTACAAACCTACTCTCATGTATTCTATTCTAATCCCAAAATACTTTTTTTTTTCCCATCCCATATGAAGTTTATAAAAAATAAAGAGTTATTGGCTAAAAAGCAAGCACATGAGCTATCCACATCAATCTCTTTGAAAAACCCCTCTAAAATTAAAGAAGTGACTGTTCTAGGCATGGCATTGCTTTAGTAAGGGGCAGCAGTCGTTTTCTAAGGAAGTAAATTACTTTAAAATCTCTCAGGCATGAGCTCCATTTCAATTTCAAGATTAAAATAATATAAGAACAATTCTCGCCCACAGGTTGAAAAAATATTTTAAAGTGTTGAAAAATGCAACATGGGCAATCTATAAAAACAATTTGAAATCAGTCTTAAAAAAAATCTATTCTACATTGAATAAAGGCACACTTTTTCAACATCCATCTCCAGGTAATTGAGTAAATTCGGTAGTGGAGAGAGGGGAGCAGGCAGGTCATAAAAAACACTGTCTTTACAAAAGCCAAGTCAAGTTTGTGACCATTACGTTACTCATCAGCAATAGTTTTGAAATCTAAGGGGAGGAAAATACACAAACTTCCTCACACTTCGGGGACTCTTGTCAAGTCTTTAATTAAGTTGCACTTTCAGCTCCAGCGGGTGCTCTGCCAGACCTTCCTCCATTTAGCTGTTTGAAAACTCTGTAAACTTTTGCTCAAGGAAATTTCTTGGCAACCTCTGTGTTGAGGTGGGAGATAGCAAAGCATTTCAGGAAGGACAAATCACAATACATTTCAGTCTTTTTTAAAATAAAGTCTAAGGGTAGGATTTATTTTAAATGTAGGAAATGTCATATTTGACTGCTTTCAGTCTAATACAGCATACCCGATCTCTCACTGCTGGAGTTTCTAGTGGAACGAGGCGTCTGGGTTCTGACTCACTCTACATGATGCTTCTGCATCATGATTTGTAGGATGCAAATAATAGTAGAAGAACAGGCCCAGAGGCCTCAGATTTGAATAGATTCGACTCAGATGAGTGGAATCTATCCCTTGACTGCAGACCACAGAATCAGGTGCTTTATCTGAGACTGCCTGTACATTTGTCTAATATGTAAGAGAAGGTATCTGTTGCTGTCCATAGCGTTTTGAAAAATCTCTGCCAGTCAACACAGAGTCTAGGCTGGTAGTTTTAATGCAGCCTCACTTATACCAAATGCAGAACTATGCTGGGGGTTGGGGGGGAAGTAACCTTACCCCCGTAACTGGCATACCTGTGTCGATGAAAGTTTAAAGAGAGAAGGCCTGAGAAAAGGCCTGAAAGTGTGACAAGCCTATCCACACTGCCTATCCATGCAGCTGGTCCAAGAAATTTTATCACCTACAAATTACTTGGCCACTCACATATTTTTTGTACCATCCCAGCTGCACGGTCACTCCAGCCATATTAAAATGCCCTCTATTGCGAGCAGGATTATATTTTGTTGATAACTGCTCCCAAGAAGAGAGAGCATTGCATTCAGCATCATTATAACTTGTCTGTAGTACCTGGTTCCTCAGGTAAGTTGTCCAGGGGAAAATGATTGCCATAAAGACCTAGAAGTGAAGTAATGAAGGGGAGAAAAGATTTCTGGAGAGACTTTTGGGAGCCTATGTTGATCAATTCAGCTCTGAGCCAAGGCCAGTTGGATACCTAGGATGAGACCACCAGATTTCACTTACAAGAACACAGGCAGTCATCCCACATGATTAAGTCCTTCACTAGAGGCCAGAGACAGTAGCTAAGAAAGAGGCCAGGGCAGGGTCCAAAATCAGGAACCAAGAGAGAGATTTGGGCCAAGAATAGTCCAGATGACCTGAGAACAATAAGCAGGAGAAAGCTGACAGTATAAAACCTGACATGTTTGAGTGAGTGAGTGAGTGAGTGAGTGAGTGAGTGAGTGAGTGAGTGAGTGAGTGAGTGAGTGAGTGAGTGATATCCACCCTTCAAGAAGAAGCTCAGTGAGGACATAGTCTATTCATTCTTGGTTGTCTCTGTGACCAGTTCATGGATTTGTCTATATGTCATTCTTGACACTTATGCACAGGAAGGAATCTATTCTTGCATCTGTGGAAAATGATGCATACACAGAGACAGGCATGGGCACTGGCAGCGGGCTGAGAGGGTGGAAGAGACATACTTCTTATCTTCTGCATCAGTAACCAAGTAACTAGGTCACGCGCTGGCAGAAGTGAAGGACAGGGGTTGAAGAACCTGTTTACCCCAAGGGTATTTGAATGTGAATCTTTCTAACTTTTAGCATAGCACGCTAACCACTACAATCTCTGGGCAGTCACTACCCAGGGCTCTCTCTGTGCTAGAAGAGCAGCTGCCTCTTACTATCTGCTTGGCTCCCATCCTCTTGGTTGCACACATCTTCCACACACCTCCTTCTCCTGGTTGCCCAGGGGTGGAGATTCAAAATGAGCTCCAAAGACAGATCTGTGGTGTGGTGGTTAACATGCATTTCTAGGAAGCCCAAATGTTTCAGGCTCAAATCATGTGTGGGAAATGAAGGTTTTCAGCTTCTCATATGAGCGTACCCTGATTCCTCAGGGGCAAAGATGAGAGTCTCTCTCCATCTGCCTTCCTACGTCCTGCTAAGTTTGGGCAATTGTTGAGGGTGTTTTAAGGCTTCATGCCCACTGCACATCCACAAGTGTTGCAGGTAGGTGCCCTGGCTCCTACTGCTCACTCTGTGGGGAGGCTTATGGATTGAGGACTGGAAATGTACCTGCGTGTCAGTGACAAAAACAACATGTAGAAAACCAAAGCCCAGCCCTGGTGGCAACCAGGGTGTCATACAAGAAAGTCGGAACAAGGAATAAGAACAGGGACCAAGTTGAAGTGAGATGTGCTTTTAAAAGTTGTTGGGAGAGTCTGTATCAAAGTGCTTAGACTCATAGGATCATAGGAAAGTAAGACTGGAAGGAACCTCACAAGGTCACATCTAGTCCAGCCCCCTGCTCAAAGCAGGATCACCCCTAATTAAGCCTCCCCAGTTAAGTATCTATTTCACCTCCTCTTGAACGTTTCCAATCCTGGAGACTCCTCAGCTTCGCTAGGTAGCCTGTGCCAACGCCTGACCAGTCCCAAAGTCAGCTAGTTCCCCCTATTCTCCAGCCCAAATTTGCCCTGCTGCACCTTGAGGCCATTGTCCCTAGTCCTGTCCCCACTAAGCTCAGATAAAAGCCTATTTCTATCATTTCTATACTCACCCTTCAGCTATTTGGAGACCTCCTAGCAGTCTTTTCTTCTCCAGGCTACATATCCCCAGTACTTTCAACCTTTCCTCACAAATCTTGACTCCCAGGTCCCGGATCATTTTTGTTGGCCTGCCACTTGACCTATATCCTGCAAGAGGTTTTGGGCCATCTGCAGAGGGTCAGAATAAGGGAAATGCAAACTTTCAATCCCCCATCAAGTCTTCCTGTATGCAATAATTTGGATAAATATCCTGCAACAGGAAAAAACTAGTGACTGGGAGAGTGGGCTGGACTTTTAAATGTTCTAAACTTCTCATTTTAATGTGACACAGCTCTAAAGAAATTACAGCTTCTGTCAACTTTGCTGGAAGACTCTGCATCTCCCAATCAGCTTTCTTAGGGCTCCCAAAATATCCCTGTTTCTCAGGCTGTAGATGAGTGGATTCAGTATGGGGGGGAAATGGTGCAAACTTGTCTTGCTCTGGGGAGTGGTAGGAGCTGGGTCTCATGTACATGAAGATGACTGTCCCATAAAACATGACCACCACAGTCAGGTGGGAGGTGCAGGTGGCCAGAGCTTTCAGCTGTCTGGTTGACTTCATCCTCAGGACGCTGTAGAGGATACAAGCATAAGAGGCTAGTATAATGGAAAAAGGGATGAGGACCAGGATAACTTTAGCAGGGCTGGGACCTCACAGAACAAGTGGTCAATCTCTTTTGAGTCACAGTAGGGGAGAGCCAGTGTAAACACTGTGTGAAATACGGCATTTACCAATGCTCCCATCCAGACCCCAGGACAGTCCATTTATACTCTACTGATACGAAACCAGACACCTTTATGTCCTCTATTTTTCACTTGAAGATAAAAAGAGGATATAAAGCCGTCTGGTTTCATAACAATAGAGGACAGAGGACAACCTGACTGTCCTCTATGATGGCCACCCTATTGTAGACTAGTGGCAGTGTTGGCAGAGTCCTAGTACCTGCCCACCTCCAACATGGGGTAGGTTATTCCAGTTTGCTTGTTGAAAAACTTTGTCTACCTCTGTTTGCCACAAGGCTGTGCAAAGGCATCATCGCCAAGATTAAACTAGTTAACTGGAGTCCTGGTTGCAATCTAGCAAAGGCAGTGAGGAAGTCAATACATGCTACTTTCCCTGCCCAGATGCAGGGAAAACAATGAGTTCCTATGGCCCATGCTGGTAATAGTATGCAAACAGTAGCCGCACTGCTAGTACTACCTTGTTACTTGTGAGTCTCACTGAAGTCAGTGGCAAATAATCTCACAGAATCACCTGATGGCAAAACATTTCACAATGACTGCGTGTGGCTCCATCTATCTAGCCATTCTCCTTTCCTATCACCACCCACAATGGCATTTATGATTGTTAACATTATTAGTAGTAAGAGGAGGAGGAACACCTGACAAGGCAAAAACTGTACGTAGGGATATGAGGAAACAGTCTCTGTCCCAAACACCTCACCATTTAACAAAAAAGTTCTGAAAAAAACCCCAATATCTGCTCCCAGGAAAGTTTCTATAGAAAATCTGAAGGCAAAAGTACCGTTTAAGAAGAATGCTTTTAGCCGAAATGTTTCCATCAGCTCTACATTTTTACTGTTTGTTTTTTCAAGTGCTCAAATTAATATCCCTTAAAAACATGTGACTTTCAGATGACGGGCTCTCTGCCATTTCTGAATATCACAGTACTGCAACTGAAGCAGCAGAAACAGACTCAATGAAAGGCACCACCTAGTGAGTTCAGCTGTGGGCTAAGACAAGACAAAGAAAAAGAAAGGAATACAACCAGAGCTGCTTAAAAATAACAAATAATTTTCATGAAAAAAGCGAACAAATGTATTCTCATTTTGATTGAGCTCTGCGCCATATGATTTCAATTCTACCAAATCATTTATAAAATATAATTAAGAAGAAATATCAGTTCTATAAAGCTTTTGATAAAAACTCAATCAGTATTTCAATTAAGATGCATGGATATTTTTTAGTGGAAAAGGACATTTCACTATTTTAAGGGACATTTTCCCTCAAATTAAAATAATTCAGAAAATGTTTAGTAACTGGCTGAATAACGCACAGTGCAGAATACTCCATGAGGAGGCCTGACTAGGAGTGGTACAGGTACAACAGCTAAAGAATAGTTTCCATAACCTTTGGAACAAAAACTCCCTGAACCAGAGAGTATTTGCCTCTTCCTATTAGATAAAGTCCACAATCTCACTGACTTTTCTACTTCTGCAGGGAGGGTGGTGACTCTGTTTGATTAACGGATGAGATAACCCCATAGTGTTAAACTGGGAGGAAGATATGGTGACTTTGCTATGCCCTTCCCCAGACTTCACAAACCAATGTACTCCATCAAAGGAGATCTCTACACATCCTCGACTAGCTAACATTCAGCCAGCCAACCTTTCTGTTTTGTACTAGGGAGATCTGGTTTTGCCGGAGAGCTAGCTTTATCCTGACAACTCAAATATGCCCAAGCCCTGAGAAACCAGTAATGCATACCAGAGTACTACAATTAGATGGAATAATTATATATTCATGGTGAATTGACATGAGCTATTTTTTACATATGATGACCTTATATTAGGTCTGTGCGAAGCTTCAGTCCCTGATTCAATTCGGCAGAGATTCAGCCCAATTCAGTGGCTGGATCTCCAAATCTGAATCAAATCAGAGGACCCTTTGATCTTTCTGAACCAATTTGGAGAAATTCAGATAGATTCAGCAATTTGGATGCAGATACAGCTTTACATGATTTTTCTACATACCTATAGGTAGCAGGAGCTGTGAACACTGCGGTGCTGGGGGAGATGCAGCATCTCACAGAAGTGTGGGGGGCTCCCCAGCACGTTCAGCAGCAGACCCGGAAGAGGACTGGAAGCGCTGCTGGTCCATGCCAGGTCGGCTGCAGAGCACGTGCGGGGTCCCCTACATGCCCCCTGCTCAGCAGCTGGTGCCTCCTGGGTCTGGGGGGGCACCCAGGGTCTCCCCACAACCGATCATCAGGCCGGGGGGGAGCGTATGGGGAGCCCCCCAGTGTGCTCCCAGGCAGATCCAGAAGTACATCCAGTCCACTTCCAGTTTCACTGCCGAGCATGCTGGAGAGCACCCTCCCCCGCCCCCCCGTGCTCCTGTGAGATGCTCCATGTGCCCCAGCACCACTGTTGCCCTTGGGGTCAAGCCAACTCTCAGGATCTCAATATTGCACTGTTAGACAGGAGGGTGTGACACAATTGCACATATACAAACACTCAAATCAATTATTCTAGATCTTAGAATATTTATACTTATCTATAGAGAATAGAGAGGGAGAGAAAAAGTCAGAAATGGTTGGGGAAGGGGTGGGAATTCATTTTAAAATAAATTTAAAAAAGAAACATTGGGGGTTTTGCTACACCACGGCGATCATGAGCCATGCCTGCTACCTCAAGGTATGTAGAAAAAAATTTTTAAAGTTGTGCCTGTGTCCAGATTGCTGATTCACCAAATCAGCATCAAATCCTCAGAATTGGATTCGGCCGAATCAAATCAGGGACAGTGATCCGAATCAACGAATCAAATCACTGTTCCCCAATTTGTGCCAAATACAAATCCAAATCAAATAAGGCCCATTTCTCATAGCCTTACCTTATATGTGATATACTTTTATCTAGTAAGATGTTTAAGCTCAGCTAAAAACTGGTGATAAAGATCTCAGCTCTGCAAGAGCCCTGCTCCTTGCTGTATTGCCCATCTGCAGGTGAACCAAGATCAGCACTTCTTTGAAACGTAGTCTCTGGAGCCTCGGTAAGAAGTTACTTTGCCTGAAAGGCTGCCTACAAATTTAAGATCATTAAGACCAGAAATCTAAAAGATTTCATTCGTTCTGTACTAATGATTCTGTGAATGTCTTCAGTTAATGGATATTTCTTTTAAATCAGCAGCTCCCTATCCTTTATCTGCACTGTCTTAGCAAGTGCCTGTGGTTTGTATTCCAATATTATATGTCCTATTAAGATTTCTTTGACTGTTTTTTGTAATGTGTGGTTTTCCTGGAGCCAGCTTCGCAAACCATCCTTGATCTCCAGAGTCTCCCTGGGGCTCTGCAGTCCTCTGCCTCGGTGCCTGTTTTCCTTCTGGCAGACTCAGCTAGAAACCCTAGAGCCCTACAGCTACCAAACTCTGTACATACCATGCAGGCACAGAAAGATAACTTGGATTTAGCCCCTCACATGCAAAGCTAGGGAAAAGAGAAGTGTTGAAAGAGTGGCACTGTTTCCTAGACAGTAGATGAGTGGATTGAGTACTGGTGGGACAATGGTGTAAAACAGAGACACAGTCTTGTCTTGCTCTGGTGAGTGGTAGGAGCTGGGTCTCATGTACATGAAGCTGGCTGCCCCGTAAAACATGCAAACCACAGTCATGGGGGAGGAGCAGGTGGCCTGAGCTTTCTCCTGTCCTTTGGTTGAGTTCATCCTCAGTGTAGCGGGGCACGAGGGTGCCTGCTGCCAGAAGTGCGGGGATTACCCTTCAGGTGCCGGTTGCTGAGGCAACAAAGGGAGCTAATGGCTTACACCTGCCTAGCCCGCTGAAGGAAGGGGCAGGGCCTGGCCCCTATATAAAGCACAGGCAGGAGGCCAGAGGCAGTTCCCCGACCAGCAGCTAAGGAGGAACGAGCTCCCTGCCAGAAGTGAGGAAAACCTGAAGGCCAGAGCAGCATTGGTCACCGCAGTAGGAGAGGAAACCCAGTAGGCCTGAGCATAGTTATAGGCAGGCAGCTTATGTTTACGTTATAGCCAAGAGGCTTGTGTTTAGGTTGTTGTTTGTATTGGCTATTGATTACACCGGTGGTTTGGGTGAGGCTGTAAGGGGATGGAGGAGGCCTCATAGGGGACTCACGGCAGAGTGAGGACCCCAGCCCCAGTGGGGGCGCGGAGTTCGGGGGTACAGACCCCAGCTCCAGAGGAGAGCCCGGTGAGGGGGCAGCATTGCAGCGAGGAGAGCCCGGTGAGAAACAGGGCCACGGAGGGCCCGAGCGCCAGAGCGGGTAGGCCAAGACAGTGTTGTACACGCATAGCCCACGAGGCTTGGGTACACAGCACACTAGAAGCAGGGGAACTGTGCCAAGCAGAAGAAAGGTAGCCTCCCTATAAAGAACTCATACAATCAAAGTCATGGTGGGTGAGAATAGGAGGGTGCAAGTCCGAAGCTTCGCACAGCAAAAGGAGGTGACAGGGGAGAGCACAGCGACCCTGTCGTCGCTCCTGCCACACTCAGGACCCTGAAGAAGATATAGGGACAAGAGGCTAGTGTAATGGAAGAAGGGATGAGGAGCAGGACGATGCCACAAAAACACCAGTCTCATACTGAGAGGTGTCAGAGCAGGACAATTTTAGCAGAGCTGGGACCTCACAGAAGAAGTGGTCAGTCTCTTCTGAGCCACAATAAGGGAGAGTCAGGGTAAACGCTGATTAAATCAAGGCATTTACAGATGCTCCCATCTATACCCCAGCAGCTAAAAAAAAGCAAACGCTCCTGTTCATGAGGGGTATGGCAGGGGTTGCTAACAGCTAGGTATCTCATAATCCATGACTGCCAGACGGAGGCACTCTGATACACCCATTGTCAGTGTGAGAAACATTGGTGTCTTACATCCAACTGGAGAAATGGGGGTGTGTGGGTCAGGAAGTCTGCTAACATTTTGGGAACCACAATTAGCATCTGACAGATGTCCATGAAGGCCAACTGGTTGAGGAAAAAGTATGTGGCTAATAAGATGACAGTCAAGGAGAACATGTGTACATTGGTCTGGTTCAGGAGTCCCAGCACAATTAAATCTGCTGAAGAAGTTTCATTCCCACTCTTCATTTCCTCTTCGTGTGGCTGTGCCTGAAGTCCTGGACAAGTCCTTAGGGATTGTGCACACTTCTACTGGAGACTACCATTAGCAACTGAGGCACCCAGCAGGGTTTCTTCTCCTGTGGAACAAATGACAGACAGTATGGTTGATGAAACAATAACCTCACTTCCCTGGGAACAGTGTTTGTTTAGGCTAAAAATTTCTAAAATTAGCCCTGCATTTTGTATGTCCAGCTGCAACCTGTCCCCTGCCTGTTCTGGGGCAAAACTCATGAAAGCTGGAGGCAAAGTGTGTCTCTTATATGAGATCTCATCATGTCTGGTCGACTCCAGGTAGAGGTGTGCCTCTACTTCCCCAGTAAGATGCTAGATTGTGCTCATGTGCCTTCCTGTCACGTAAGAAAGTTGGTGTCTTGAAATATGGCAGCTAGAGCTCATCATACACTGTGGGAGAATGAGTGACAGGAGAAGCCAGTTGGCAAACACCATTTTCAGTAAGCTTTCCTTGGTTGAAGTTTCTGGCTGGGGCAGTGAACCAAAGAGTATCTCCACATCTGCAGCAATCAGGGCTCAAAGTAGAGATGATATCTTTTATTAGACCTAAAAGTTTTTGGCACAAAAAATATTTTTTTCAATTGCAAGCTTTTGGCATCAGCCATTGGAGAACAGATTGTAAAAGTGCTTCTGGGTAGAGCTTTGCCCCAGGTGTTCCTATAAATAGGAATGATATTTCCCACTTGTTATTGCTGACCCGGTATGATCATTCCTTTGCTTTCGCACAGCCTCAGTCACCCGCATACACAGCAGGGCCGAGCTGCTGGTTAAATCTCACTGGCCTTAAAAATGTGAAGGTAGACAGACACTGGCTGAGGAGACGATGTGTGCCTTTGAATAATATCTGCAAAAAATTGCCTATCCTTCCCCTTTTTGGATTCATTTGAACTCTGACACTAGAGAAGCTCCAGGACATGCTTCAAAGTGTTTGCTGGACTCAGGAGGTGGGTGACAGGTTATTCTATTGTATTTGATTCCTTTTAGTGGGTCTGAGACTCGGGCAGAAGTCTGTTAAATCCAGGAGGTGTCTGGCTGCAGTGATCTTTGTACATAGGGAACGAGATTCCCTGGAGGGCAAACTCCTGTCCTTTCTCTCTCTCTCTCACCCATCTTTGGCATGGGAAGACATTGCAAAATCTTTCAAACACTTAATGTTATAGCCAGAGCTCTGAATAAGAGAAGCAGCCCTGAAGTCCTGTCTTAGAGGGACCACCGCAAAGTACCTTTGGAGCACCACAGGGAGCAAGGGACTGCTGGCTCCCCTGCAGCTGGGGCAGGTGTGTATTGTGGGGGACGAAGCTGTGCTGCATTCCCTTGGCATTGACTTTGGTCCCTGAGGATTTCACCTTCTCTTTCCCTGAACAGAGCCAGGGAGGTGATGGTTGTGACTGGGAGGTGGGGTGCACTTTGGGGTTATAAGGCTGGTCCTTATTTCAGGTTGGCAGTTGCCCAAAGATGAGACCAGACAGTGATTCCCTTCCAAGAGCCCAAGCTACCGACCAGAAGAATTGAGGTCTACACTAAACAGATGGAGAAGCAGGAGGGAAAAGAAACAGAAAACGCAAGCCTAGAAGAAAGCCAGAAGAGATTCACAGCAGCAAGAGTTTGCAAGGAACACGAAGCATGAGATGGGAGAACACGTTGCTCCAGGGGAGAGAGAACCAGGTTGCAAGACTTCAACCAAGATCTACAGAAATGAAGGAGAACCCCTAGCAAGCCATGGACTGGACCCGGGAAAACTGCCAGATGAATTTAACACCACTGTTTTAGAGCACGGGATCCTTACAAGGACCTATTTGTCAGCTAAGTTTTTGTTTTGTTATAGCCATGTAATTAAATGTAAAGGCAAAAAGAGGGAATCCAGCCACAGAAAACCTAGACATTCAAAGGAAAATCTCCGACACCCTGTTCTCAAGGGCTGCGCAGGGAAAATCAGACATGTTTTGCTACCTGATCCTACGCAGGAGCTTAGGAAAATGGGATTTCATGAAAAAGCATCACTTTTCTCAAGTCATTGGGAAGGATTTAAATAAACTATTGATCAGATGGCAAGCCAAAATGTCTTTCAGGAAAATATTTTTTTCTCCTTTTGGTGGGACAGGCATGGGGAAAATGGGAAGAGGAGGCACAGGAAACGGAGGACTATCCCTTCCCCTTGCCCCGCTGTCCTTTTTTTATTTACACAGAAATTCAAATGCATGTGTACACTTGAAAGAAAAATGCATATCCGAGGCAGCCTGGTTGGAAACCCCAGGTACAGGGCCTGACACAGGTTGCTTTATGACAAATGCTCCTTTATGACATGTGCCATCACGTCACCATAGAGACTTGTGATGTGAGAGGGGAAAAAGGCAGTGTCAAGTATTTCTTCTCATACCTCTGCTGGTATCCCCCGAGAAAGAGTGTTTAGTCTGACTAGGTTTCCCAGGTGTTGCTTTATACTTGTTGTAGTCTTTATTTCTAGTATTAGTGATTAGGATTTATATTGTTAGTAGCTTAGTTAGTAGGTTAATATTAGTTGATATAGTTTGTAGCTTAATAGATTGTAACCCCAGGTGGCAGCCCAGTAGTTGCCACCCCTGCCCAATATCGGGGATGGTGTGGTGAGAGTGGGGCAGGACTTCCAGCCGGCACCAATTTACTTTCCAGCCGGCCCCTGCTCCCCACAGAGCAGCCCGTGGTCCCAAGAAGGTCTAACACTTAACTGATTGAACTATTTACACTTTATTTACAAAACAAGAATAACAGGAAAGGTTATTTACAAGTGAACTTAAATGGCACAACCAGAACCACAAAACAAACCAAAATGCATTAGTCAACCCTTGACTCAAGACCCACAGGTCGGGTAACTTGCAGCTGGCAGCCACTGCTGAGACGCTACCACAAGGAAGCAAGGTGCTCACTCCCAGCCCCTCCCACAGACTTCCCAGTAAGTGACAGACTGCAACAGGTTAAGCTCTTCTGGTCTGCAGCAATCAAATTGTATCAAACCCGAACCCTGCAAAGAGGCTGAAGGGCAACCCTAGGTGGCAACCGAAAAGGCAAGCAACAAGCAGCAGAGTAGGCTCCTGCAGCAATCAGCATGACCCAAGCACAAAGCTCAGGGACTCCATCCCATGACAATCAACAACAGAATAAGGGACAGGACTGAGTCCCCTCTGGGGCAGTCAGTGGCAGAGGGTCAGCAGCACAGGCAGCTCCCCGGGGTCGCTGCTCTAAACCCCTGCTCCAGATGGCTGGCCGGGCACCCCACACGCCTCGCGGCTCACCAATCCCCCTCCGAGCGGCGGCCTGCGCCCCGAGCTGCCAGGGACCCTCGTCCAGGTGCTCTGCTGCTACTCAGGATCCCAGTGTCTTGCCTGCTCCTGTCCCGCTTCCCCAGGAAAGGTGAGGGGTTTCCTCAACTCACCGGCCCAGCTCCCTGCTCCGGATAAGGATGCCGCCTGCACTCCAGGCTGCTGCCTCTTCTCCGCAGTGGAGTAGGGGGCCGACTGCTGCCCCCAGCCTCCAGGACACCCGGCACGTCCAGCACACTGTGATGGGGCCTTGGAGCACCAGCTCTCTGGCCCAAGCCCTGGCCGCGGCTCCCTCTCTGCTGCAGGGCTGCAGGCACGGCTGACTGCTGCTGCCTTCTTCTCCCAGGGCCGTCGAGCCTCTTCAGAGGGGTCTCTCTGCTCCCTCCGCTGGGTCAGCTCACCCAGCTCTTCTTGGGCCTCCTGCATTGTTCCCTGGAGTCACTGTCAGCAGCCCCCACGCCAGTTCGGCTGCTGCTTTTATCCCCTCCGGCAGTCCCTCCCTGGCTTGCAAGCCGGCCAAACAGGGCTCAGGGTGGCGGGCCCCCAACCCTGGCCATCCCCCTTCCCTGAGAATGAGGCGATTGAAAACCCTTTCTTTCGACTGGCTTCCCCTTCTCCACAGGGCCAGGCTCCCCTGTTCAACCCCTGGGGTCGCTCGGACTTCACCGGCACTGTTTCTAGCCCAGGGTAAGTATCTCGAGCCGATCTGGCGAGCCCGCGCTGGCAGTCTGTTACAATTATATAGTCAGTAGATTTATCTTAGAAGTAGTAGGAATTATTTTTTGAGAAATTATTAATATCCCCTAGTGATAAGATACCCCACAGTTTATAACAGGCTTGTCCAACATACGGCCCGTGGGCTGCCATGCAGCCACCAAGCCATTTTTATCTGGCCCGCGGCACCTGCTCCGTGGCCGGGGGAGCTGCAGCATGGCCTGTGCCCTGCCCACGTGCATGGTGTTACGCCTCAGCTCTGTATTCTTGGGCAACCCTGGCACAGGATGCAGTCTGTCTGACTCACAAAGGACTCCCCCCCCCCCCCCCTACATAAACGAAACTGATTAAGATGCAGTGAGAGACGCACCTAAAACTCTCCAGATAAGGGTGATAAGAGTGAACAACTGCCCTCGGTCTCATCTGCATCTGAGATGGAACCAGATGACCATTCATTTACATGAGAGATGGAAAACAGAAAGCCTGAAGCACAGACTGCAGTGAATTCTGGGACCAGAGAAGCAGGAGAGCGCTGCATGATGGGGAATCTGTGCTTCCAATGTTAATTAACCCATGTTCACACACACCCAGCTCAGCATTTATCAGACCAGTTCTAATCTGGATTTGCTAAGGACTTTTCTCCCCCCAGACACACACACACAGCTCTAAGTTTAATAGGCATCTCGGGCCGTACATTCCCCGGTCCCACTATGGGAGGCCTATTTAAACTTGATTGACTAAAACTCGGTTGCCGGGTTAGGGATTGCTGAGGCAAGAGACCGAGTCTGAGGGGGTACGGGCAACATTTGAACAATGGTTAAGGGTTCATCACAGCATCCAGCCTGCTGGAGCCCTAATCCCAGGTGTTGTCGTATCTTTCCCGAGACGACTGGTGGGAGTCCTCTCCACAAAAGGTTATGAGCACCCCAATAATTGCTTTAAGTCTGTTAAAAGACTATAGTAAAATCTGGAAAAGTCATGCTAAGCTGAGGCTTGTGCACAACAAGTAAATATCCAAAATCCTGATACTGCAAGCTATCTATTGTTCCTGAAGAAACCATGAGATATCCCATCAGTATATCTGCCATCCATAGGAATCTCAAGCTGGCTCCCAAGTATTTGGGTTACACCCTAATCTTAAGTGTTTCCTGATTATCAATCAGTTTCCTGAGATGGTCCAAACCAGATAACCCCTTGTCAATAGAAAAGACAATGATTTACACTACTGAGGGTGCTTCAAAGCAGCTGAACTGAGGGTATAAAAATCTGTAAGTGTGTGTGCTTAAAAAAAGAAGAAAGAGAAAGAAAAAGAAGAAGCAGGAGAAAGAAAAGGGAGAAAGAAAGAAGAAGAAGAAAACTCCTGTGCTGACACCATCTCCTTTCGTTCTTGGGACGCTGGAAGAACAGATCTTCTCTCTCTTCAAGGATTGTGCTACGGACTGTGCCTGTCAGCTTTGCAGCCTGAGTACCGTGGACTCGGTGAGATTCCCAGCGTTCTCTCTTTTTTCTAGGCATAAACTTCTGAACCTGACCTGTATCAGTTAAGCTTGAGCTAAGTTTCCCCAAATACTTAGTGAAACCAGGGTAGTATTGTCATTGTTTGTGTTTGTTTTTCTTTTGCATGTCTATTACTACTAGTACTATTATATATTTCATATGCTTAGCAATAAATAACTTTTATAGGCAAACTGGAAGTAATTGGGTATATTTTTCCTTCTCTGCTTCTTTTTCCTCCTGTGCTCTGCAGCAACGCTTCTTTTACCTATGCTAAAGATCCCTGTGAAACCTAAATTATTGTGGGGTTTGCTCATCAAGAGGCCAAAGATTGGGACGTGCTGAGTTTGAAACACATAAGGGGATCAGCTTGTACAGGCTGATTGACCCAGTTTGACTCAGACGTGCCCTTATGAACTGAACGCTGGCCCATGAGGGTGTCAGCTGGACACCCAGCCGGATTCAGAGGGATTCTGTTTACCTGTGTGCTTGTGTTTGACTGCATTTTATTGTTGCTCTGATGAACTGATTCTTGGCATATGAGGGTGTCAGCCTGTCCATGCTGATCAGCCCGGCCAGATCAGGCGTGTCACGTTAATTTGTGTGTGTTTGTGTGTATGACTGATTTGGTGACTGGAGGAACCCAGTCCCATTGAGATTGAGTCCTGCAAGATAGCTCCACTGGGGGTGAGGGCTTGCAGAAGGGAGAAATACAGCTCCGTATAGTAACACAAGCAGCACATTGACAGAATCACCAAGACCCTAGACACTATCCCTAATAAATGAGCACACCCCAAAGTAATGGGCAAATTTGGTAACAATGGTGGATGGAGGCACGGGGTAAGTTCCCGCGCGGAGCTGGGGGCACCTCGGGGCCGGGCCGGCAATGCAGGCTGCATGGTTGCCGGAGCCAGGCTGGGCGGGAGGCAGAAGGAGCCTGGCCCAGAGGCTGCATTTGTCCCAGACCAGGACATGCAGGATGGAGAGATACAAGGGAGGGCACACATGCACGCACGTGGGCACATACACATGCATGCACGCTTATTTTGGATTTTAAACCACATTTCCAGACCCATTTGATTGTCACTTCCTGTGACTTCTGTCAAAGGTCACGTGACATCACTTCCTGTGAGGTCTTCGAATATGGCTCACTGGCCCACCGAGTGATAAAAAGTTTGTGATCCGGCCCTACATTCAAAAAGGTTGGACACCCCTGGTTTATAAGGACAGTTTGAGGAAAAAGAGAAGAATGGAGAGAGGACCAGGATCCCGCCCAGTGCGTGTAAGTGGCTTGCTAGGGCTTCTCCATCGTTTCTCTTGTCCTAGGTTGGGAAGTCTTGCACGTTGGATCTGTCTCTCACCTGTGGCTTTCCGATGCAGGACACTGTCTGGGTCTGTGCATGTTCTCCCATCTCGTGTGCTTGGGGGTCCTTGCAACCTCTTGCTGTTCAATTTGTGTGTCTCTTCTGACTGTCACCTAGTGTGTTGCTGTCTGTTTCCTTTTCCTGCTGCTTCTCCATCCCTGTAGTGTTGACCCCTATGGTCCTGGTCTGTAGTTTGGGCTCTTGAAATGGAATCACATTTAAATCTCATGTTTGGGCTTCTGCCAACCTGCAGGAGTGACTGCCTGTCTTGCAGAGGCGTGATGAGAAATGTAGTGCCCTGAGCAAGGTGTTGTTGAGGGCTGGAGAGTGCAACTCTTGCCCAAGGTTGGTGCCATCTGACCGTCCTCTAGACATGCTAATGGTGGTTCATTCCTATCAGATCTGACCAAACAGCTTTCATCCCATCTTCTGCAGAACCATGTGGGATTTCTGAACAATACAGCCCCAAATAATTACATAAACGTTGTCTCCCATGTCCTCATCCTCACACACCTTCTCCTTTCAGTTCCTGCTGCTGAAGATTTCAGTATTTTCAGGCCCTACAATATTACCTCTCAAAGCACCTGGCCGCAGAACGAGCAAAGCTTTCCTGTGGGGAGCAGGGACTATACTAGTCTTTGGCAGGACTCAGGACTTCAGGACCCTGGTGTTCCCCACTAAATAGGGAAAGTGCCCCTACTGCTTGCCCACAAACTGCAAAAGAGTAGGTCATTCCTCACCCGGGGAGACTGGGCCCCAGAGTGCCTTCTGCCAATCCTCTCTTCCCTTCCTCCAGCTCCCAGAGCTCCAGGTCCCGGGCAGCCAGAAAAACAAGCTAATCCTGCTAATCCCTCCTGAAAGCCTGAGGACCCCTCCTGCCAGGTCCAAGACCAGCTCCCCCAGCAAGACCAGACAAGGGCAATGGACAGACATTTGGTGCCTGGCAGCACCAACCAGGTGAGTGTGACATGACCTGAGCATTTCCAACTATGTGCCTATGATCTGCTTGTAGAGATGGGGAAACCAAGGCAGAGGCTGCATAAGGGTCATTGGCAGAGCCATGGGTGGGGCCTGGGAGCCCTGAGCTTTGAGCACTAGTCCCATGTGGTCTCGTTCCAGTGCCTAGGAGCTTGTAGTGCCTCAGGCCTCCTGTTTCTCCAGGAAAGGCTGTGTTCAGGCAGGTTGGGCAGGAGCCCTCTTGGGTGACCCTGTACAGAGTCTGAGTTGCCTGCCAGGGCCCTGTGATTTCTGGGGCTGCTGTCGACAGTGTGCAGGACATCACAGCCTCCCACCCCCTCCGGATCCCACAGAGTGTGCAGAAGGATCCCCAGCCCATGGCCATGTTAAGGTGCTTAAAAGACTCTCCCATTTTCCTGGCAGGATGTCACCAGTCTCCATGACTGCCTGAAAATTCAAAGCTGCCGGGCTTTCCTCCCTGTCCATAAATGGGACCAACGAAACCGGCAGCTGGAGGACCTGGAAAAAGCCCTTGTCCGGCTGCATGGAATAGAGAAACTGCGGGTACTGTGTAGAAAGGTGAAGTCCTGGGGCACTGCCCTGTGCTTTCAAGGGGTAGGTGTGTTTGTGTGCTTGGTGAGAGTTCACTCATGGGGTTATTGGGCTGTGGATGATGGATGCGTACAAACACACACACACAGAGAAAGGAGCCTGCACTCTAGGAGTCTGTGTTCATATGCAAGGGTGTTGTGGGAAATACCATCCACCCCAGGCAGCTTCCCCAGGGAGGGTCTTGCCTGGGACTGAGGCTCTGCTTGGGCCCCGAAAGAAGGAGCTTTTTGGGCCCATCAGGATGAGGGTGAAAAAGCCCTGCAGGGCAGGGAGGAGGCTGCATGCTATTATGCAGGGAGACTACGGCCGTCCCGCACAACTGGAAAATGCCAGAACAACTGTGGGCACTGGCAGGAAATGACAGCTGAAGTTAGGCAGTGTCCTGCTCAGCCCAGACCAACACAGTTTGCAGCCAGCATGGGCACAACAGAGACCACAAAGGAGATATTTGTGCCCGGACACCTGGCAGCTTGAGCTTTTTCCTAACATTTCCCCTGTTCTTCCCTTTTTTTGCAGGGACAAGAGGTGGAGGGACCCACAGTCCCATGCCAGGCCTTCCTTATTCCCGAAGCCCAAGTTAACTCCCATTTAGTATGACCCCAAATTTTAATTAATAATTTAAAAATTAATTGGACTTAGGATGCCCTTGGTGACCTTGGTTGGTACAAAATAGAAAGGAGAACACAGGGGTGCAAAAGTGTGCATTGGGAGGGGGTGGGCAAACGAGGACATGCTGCAGCCTCGTGAGATCTCAGCACACCGTTGAGAAAAGGTTGGGATAGACCTGTTTGTGTTCAGGGACAGAAACAATATGGTCCCAACACAGGAGCACCCAGTTGGGGCGGTGGACTCCCAGAGGACACTGGAAGTGGACGACGCATCAGGAACTTGAATCATGTTCCTTCTCCTCCTCATTGTGTTAATGGCAAGGCTGGAGCCAAGATCCCAACCTGGGACAAAACCAGAGTTACCTTTGCTGGGTGCGGGAAGAGAAGGACCATGTCAAGTGTCAGGAGTTAACAGCTCAACCATGGAGGGAAGCTGGGGCCATTCCTCCCCCTCCCCAGCAGCCCTGCACTGCCCAGAGCTGTCCTGGATTGCAGCAAGTTGCATAGGAGAAGTTGAAAGCAGGAGGACCAAGGCCATAATCCTCAGAGTGAAGCTCTGGGTTCATGTCACTCCTTTCTTTGGCTAGGGAGGGGAAAGGATGATGTGGCAGTATGATAAAGCAGGGTTGGGCATTGCCACGACTGTGCAGCGCGAACTGGAAGCTGGGTGTGGAGTGCATGGGAGCATAGGAAATGCCATGCTCTGTGTCCTGGCCCTACCCTGGCTGCTGACAGCCGGAGGGATGACTAGGATCAATTCTTGCCCCATTACCTTCAAGCAGCCTCAAGCAGCAGGTCATTCATCTCTGTGCTCTGAGGCCAGGACTTTTCTCATACAGTTGCTGATCTCGGAGTAGCAGCCATATGCTCACCAGGGAATAGATTCAGACCCCATCTTCCCTCCCCAGGTCATTCCGCGTTCACTTCCAGGCGTGCCCCGTGTGGAAGATGTTGAACTGCTTGCCTTCACCAAACTAAGCTGGAGTCTAAGTGATATGCCCAGATCACTTCCCCAGAGCCCACCAGGCAGCTGGCCCCCAGGGAAAGAACTTCTCTGCAATGTAATACAAGCTGAACATTTCTCTCATTACATGCATAGCTCCAGAGTTTAGATGAAAAAGCCGACATCAGGGGGAACTTACCCAAAGGTTTATGGGCTATGTTGAGTTAAGCTATTGCGTGCTGGTTTAGGTTGCTGATGGCTCCTGAGAGGCAAGTGTGTCTAGGAAATAAAGAGCTACATGAAGCTTAAAGGTTTTTGAGATAAGAAAACCCCCAAATCTGCTACAGGGTCAATTCTAAAAGTGAGAGGGGAATGGAGGATTATAGCCATTCGTGAATTATTTTATTTGAATCAGTACTTGCATTCAGTAAATGTTGTATCCCAGTCTGTTCCAGTTCTTCCAGGTACAGAGAAAGAAACCCTTTCCTTTTCACTGCCTCCATGTTCAAAGTCTCATTATGGATGTAAAGTTAGGAAGCTTCCTATTCTTCTCTCTTTCCTTTTTAGTGATGCAGTGCATTAACCAAGTTCATCTACTTCAGACAAAATATATAAACCTACTTGTCAATAGTGAGTTCCCATTTCTCATGATTAAAGCTACCAAAGAAAGAAAGATGACAATTCAAATGAAGCTCTTCCTCTCACTCTCCCTTCTCCTCCCCCTCCCCCCCTCTCCCCTCCCGTCTCTGGTAAAACCCAAGGATTCGATTGTTGAGCTCTGTGAAGTTTAACAGGTTTAAAACAGATGTGGGTAGGAGAAGCCCAATTCCACCTGGAAAAGTGGCTGCTGGGCATGTGTGTGTTTGAACACTTGACCTATGTCCTGCAAGAGAATTTCATCCTTTTGCAGGACGCGGGCTATGCAGGTTTCCAATCCCACATAGTCTTGCAATAATCTGGTTAAATCTGCTGCAACAGGGGCTGGAAGGCTTTTCTGAAAGGATCAAGTGATAGAGGAGTCTGAATGCCCTTGTTTTGCAGAAGGACACAGACAGTTAAGGCAGAGGCCTCAGAAATTTAAGGTTTCTTTGTTCTGAATCTTCCAGAATATTCTCTTGGCTTTGATCAGACCAGTCACATAACAGGAAACTACAATTATCAATTTTACTAGAGGACTCAGTATTTTCCAACCATCTTCCTAAGGGCTCCTAAAACATCCCTGTTTCTCAGGCTGTATATGACAGGATTCAGAACGGGGGTGACAATGGAGTAAAACACAGGCACAATCTTGTCTTGCCGTGTTGAGTGGTCAGCATTGGGTTTCATGTACGTGAACATCGCTGCCCCGTAGAACAGCCCCACCGCAGTCAGGTGTGAGGAGCAAGTGGCCAGAGCCTTCTGCTGTCCTGTGGTTGACTTCATCTTTAGGACTGTAGAGAGGATGTATGTGTAAGAGGCTACTATGATGGAAAAAGGGATGAAGAGGACA
This sequence comes from Alligator mississippiensis, assembly GCF_030867095.1. Taxonomy (NCBI): domain Eukaryota; kingdom Metazoa; phylum Chordata; order Crocodylia; family Alligatoridae; genus Alligator; species Alligator mississippiensis. Next base: position 49,077,729 of record NC_081834.1, on the reverse strand, counting down.
ACAATGCTATTTACAAATACCACAGTCTCATAGGTGGAGGTGTCGGAGCAGGACAATTTGAGAAGGGGAGGAACCTCACAGAAGAAGTGGTCAATGGATTTTGAGCCACAGTAGGGCAGACGCATGGCATACATGGTATGAATCAAAGCATTTATGGGTACACAAATCCATATTGCAGCTGTCAGGCCGAGGCAGATTCGTCTGCTCAGGAGGACGGGGTATTGCAAGGGATTGCAAATGGCTACATACCTGTCATAAGACATGACTGCTAGAAGGAGGCATTCTCCCCCTCCAATGGTCAACATGAGGAAAACCTGAGTCCCGCAGCCAGCCACAGAAATGGTGTTGCCTGGGGTCAGAAAGTCCACTGACATTTTGGGGATTATAAACAGGCTGGGGCAGATGTCCATGAAGGCCAGTTGGCTAAGGAAAAAGTACATGGGGGTGTGAAGGGAGGGAGTCACCTGGATTAGAAATATGAGGAGAACATTCCCAGACACAGCGGTAATGAAGGCAAGCAAAATCAGAGCGAGGAAGAACATGTGGACTTTGCTGTGATTCAGCAGTCCCAGCAGAATAAATTCTGTTGCATTTTGTCTCTCCACTTGCACTTCTTTTGGTTGGTCCTGAAGGAAATAAGGAGAGAAAACAGAGAGGATTTGCATGTTTTGTACTGGACAAACCTAGTGATGCCAGATTTGTGGCCCATTTGCAAAAGGGCTGTCTGCTCCAAGCAGGGGAAACAGCAGTGGCAGCAGAAATCAGCCTAGCTTCCCTTTGGGACGGTGCCTTCAGCACCTCGCTGCCTGCTGGTCCCCCTTAGAACAGCTTCAGCAGGAAGGCTTTAGGGCTCCTGCCCAAATGATTCAATGTGCCTGTGTTAGATGGGGGTTGGGAGACTAATTCTGCAAGATTTTTTTTTTTTTTTAAATTAAAAAAACCCTTTTTGCTTCCTTTCTGTTCTTTTCCCTACTGTTGAATTCCTTATACAAATAAGATTTTTTTTTTCTTTAGAATAATATAAGCAATTGTTTGGCTGTGGTCTTCAGTACCTTTTTGGCTGAAGGACTATGCAATTCAGTCCCACTTTCAGCACCGTGACTGAAACAGGCACATCCAGCCCTATTGTGTGTGTTGTAATCCGCCTCTCCTCCAGTGCTGTCCTATCTTTTTTGTTGTCCCCCTAATACATCCCTCTGGTCCTCTCCAGTAGGTCTGGGGAACCAGAGCTCTGTCATCACCTTGCATGTTCTGGCCAAGCAGCTGGGGCTGGGGTGGTGTGGGTGCGGGTGCTAAGGTGCAGGCTTGATAACCCAAGAGGGTCATGAGTTTGTGACCGTAGCAGAAATGCACACAGTCATCTTGTGAGATGCCCACAAAGTCTGCTAAATACCTTGCTACAACAGCTGCAGTTCCTGGAGAGCTGCTCTAATTAAACTGACTGTCACATGTATTACGCCCCTCCACATTTAAAAATGGCAGTGGGATGGTTTATTTAAACCTCATTCAGTGAGGTTTAGATAAAGTGCATCATGGCCATTTTACAACATGTGGGAGCTTAGTCCATGTGATGCTGTGGCAATGCTGGAGCCTCCCAATTAGAATACAGAGCAGACTTAATTAATCAAGCCCACTCCTATGCATTCTAGTTAGAACACCAATGAGCGCATGTGGAGGCAGCCAAAGATTTAACAAAGGAAACAAAGGATCCAGGCAACTCAAAGTGTCTGAAACATGTCCTTTACCAACCCCAGCAGGGTCCATGGGGTAGCTTGTGAAATAAGGGAGACAGTTTAGAGAAGCCATTTGTATTGATCCTGCAAAGCTTGGCGCATGCTCAGCTTCATGGGTGATAGAGGAGCCTCTAGCTCCACTCAATACAATAACAGGGTGCAAAGTCTCACACAGGAAGGAGGCTTCCAGGAACAGAGCCCAAAGGTTAATCTTTGAAATCCAAATCTCTATGTGATTCATTCTTGTGAGGCACATAAAAAAACCAAAGCAAACCTTGCATGCTTTCACTAGGTGATGGATTCAAAAGAACTAGACATGAATATTTGAATGAGATCAGAATAAAAAATCTGTATCTGAGACTTTCAATGAAATGATGGCTCAGTTAATGGTAAGGGCTTCTCTCCATAATGTCCGTACAACCAGGATTTCACCCCTTTCAGCATTCTGTAAACTGCTGCTTCTACTGCCATGGACACGGGTCTGGTTTATGGAGCTTCCCTAACGGGAACATTCTGCTTTAGTTAAAGAGGGACTGTCCAACTAATTCATGAAGTTATCTGTATCCTTTACATATAATGCTCATCACATTTTAAATTTTTCTGCTAAAATTAATACATGTTATTATGGATGCTACTAATTAGGACATGAAGAAGCATTTACTCTGACCTTGATTTAAAAATCATGACTGAAATTAGGTAAAGAAGAGCAAATAGAAGAGCTGTGGTGTTGGTAGAAGGTCATACCTATTTTTGAAAATCTAAACCTCTGTAACTGGCAAACCTTAGGAAACAGAGACTTACCTTCATCAGTCTTATGTAGTTGAGAGAGCAGTTCCAAAAGGAGAGAGTATTGACCTCTTGAGCCAGCAGATTTAGTCTACTGGGTTTTTCTATTCCTAGGACACATTCATTTCCTCATCAATCTAGTAAAGAAACACCTATAACAGAACCATAATTTTGTGATCAATATTTATTGCAATATGGAAAGAAACAAGCAACTCCTGTGAATCTTATCTTTTTGTAAATCAACAAGTGTCAAAGAACATTGCATCATTACAGACACAGATAGTGAGGATTTGAGTTAATATGCCCTGTCCATCCTGTAATATTGCTGAATATTATTTTCTTGCAAAAAGCAATCAGTTCAAAATTGTTTGTGCCTAAGTACCATTTCCTTTCCCAAAATGAAATATTCCATTCCATTTAAAAATATTACATTAAAGGTCCATGCTTGAAGTATGAAAAGATCTTTGTGGTTCTTTCTATAGACTAAAAACTGGATCACTGACAAAGTCATAAAAAGAATCTCGAATTAAGACAGAGTAGTAACACTGAATCTCCAACTCACTTCTACAGCTATCCACATCAAGTGCTTATGGGATTGAAAGCATAAGTAATTCTCCAAGGAATCCAGCCTGTTATATGCTGAATCAACATTGAGAGAATTACATCATCCAAGCAGTGAGCATTTTAAAGCACTAAAGAAAACCATTACATTAATTTTCCCAGGCCCTGGGGACTCTTTTCCCAAGTCTTTAATTAAAGTTCAAAAACAGGTAAGGCCCTGCACTAACTTTCTCTACAGAGATCTAAGAACAACTGTGGCCTTCTGCTTGAGGAGGAGTCTTTTCCTCTGTTTGGCTCAAGATGGGAGAGGCTGCAAAACACAACATTTTGTGAAAGGGGAAAACAATGTTTAATTTCTTCCTAAATTAAGTTCTGTGGTTACATGCAGTGGGAACTGTCCAATATTAATGTTTTTATTTTAGTTCACGAGGGAAAGCATCTCAACATTTAGGAACTTTTGGTGCAAAAGGAATCCAGGCCCTAACTGCTCCTAGATGACATTTATCAATGAGGATCAGCCATTCTTCCAACATGCGTGTGGAACAAATCCCAGATCAAGGGGTCACTTTTGAACATAGCAAGGGGGAAAAAATTAGTGGGTCTACAATGGGTCTCAGTGCTCTACATTAACTGAATAATACTAATTCTGGTAGGGGACCAGGCCCACACACCTCAGCTTTGCGGAGTTTCTATACAGAGAAGCAGGAGGTTTTCTTGAGTAAGAACCATAAATGCAGTTCATTATCTGAGACTGGCTTGCCTGTAGATACACAAGTCTGAAAATGGACTTGCATCTAAGAAACAAGATGGTGATTATTGGGAAAGTTAGGAAAGGCAGGATTGACAGCTAGGTAGATTTAAGTGCTAGATCATTTTTCATTTTATGTCTTTATGGCTGGTGTGGAACCACAGAACTGCAATTATTGCCACTTTTGCACCATTTGGGATTCAATTTCCTTGTAATTGTAGTGACAGAAGCTGTGATTTAGAGACACTCCTTTACTTGGAAGACTACAAATGTTGGGAATTGGGAGCTGGTTGATGAGTTAGAGAGAGAAACTGAGGGACTGCAGAGGGGGTCTACTGCTCCACAATAAAGTCCATTATTTAGTTCATCTGATTCACACATACCTGTGTTAACTAGGCCTGGTAATTACTGCAGTGGTGACATACAACTGCCCAGCAGGCCCATCTGCCCAAAATAAGTCAGCTGTGGAAGGCAGCTTTCACACCTTTCTGCCATATGATCAGGACAATCTTCCAGGTGAAGGAGACCCAGATTCTAGGCACCTTTTGCACAGAAGACTTTGGAACCAGCATTTCCTGTTGCCTAGCACAGGGCAGTAACCACCAAATCACAGCTCAGCCCTTAATCATTTCTCTGTCTAACTCTTCTCTTGGAGCTGGTGTGTTGTACCCTACATTCCCTGGATTCACACCACTGGAAAAGTTTCTATTCAGTAGGATCAGGGGTCCAAGCTAGAAGGCAGGATCTCCTCCCCCCTGAGGCAGCAGCTTGAGCTGCACGCCTCTGTCTTGTTCTCTTCCTCCTGGCTCCACATATCTCCCTTTCTCAGCTTCTCAGTGGGCCAGCTTCAAGAGGAGGATATGTTACTTCCATGCCTTTAAGGCTTTATAAAGTGAAATAGAATTTATAACATTATATTGTAGGCTTTGAGGTTTGGCTGTCTCCAGATCTGGGTTGTGAAAGTCCCCAAAAGCCACTAATGCACAAGTTGGCATTCTGTTCCCGTGCACATATCCCTATGAACCAGGACATATATGCAAGACTACACGGATCAGGGATGTCAAACTTAGGGACTGAAGAACTAGCATGTGGTCCTCAGGGGTAGTGGATGGGTCTGCCATTTGAGATGGGGCCTACCACTGACATCCAGGGCAGAGAGTCCTGTTTAGCAACAGAGGGTGAAGGATGACCACAATAACTCTTGCAACTAGTGCCACTGTTGCTGTGTTCAGATCCAGCCTAGATATTAGATATCCAGGAATGGAGTTAGCTGAAACTCATTACTATGGGACTTAGCTAGAGGATAGGAAAATGTTCTACATGTGAATGTGCCATCTCTCTCTCTCTCTCTCTCTCTCTCTCTCTCTCTCTTTTCTTCCTCTATAGCTGACTGGCTAAGACACTGACCTGAGACAGTGGATGTCCTGAGCTCTATACTAATTTACCTAGGCTGGGCATGAAACTAGAGTAACTTTGATTTTGGTGCACAACACTCGAAGCACCACACTGCTGTTTGGCCATGAGCCAATGAACCAAGTTATCCTCTACCACTTCCTTGGAACCTGTGCTGCTACCATAGTCTTTGAAGAAAGGTTGGCTCATAGTGCAGGAGTGGAAGCTTTTGTTGTACTGGGATCAGAGGGATAGGCTGGGAGCCAGGACCTTTCACTGCCAAGCCAGAAGCTACCTTGCTGAGCAACATGCCACAGATATGTGGGAGCAACAACAGAGCTTTGGAATGGGGGGGGGCAGGAGCTGCTGCAGTCTCAAACTCCTAACAAATCTCTCAAGTAATCAATCCACCAAAAAAGGCAGTGTCCCAACATTTCTCCTAGAGAAAACAATGTAAAAACTCACAACGAAAGCAACACACCAAGATCTGGCCTATATTTCATTGGAAAACCCACAGGATTCCCAGAGTACAGATTAAGGGTCAGAGCCTCCTTCACCCCCTGTTGGCCCTAAATTGGACTCTGAACAGAACTGAACTTGAGGCTGTTTTAGATTTGGGACAGGAAGGAGAGAGCTCTGGTTAACATATATGTACCAGCAGAAACTAAGGGACAGCCTCATGTCCTGTACAGCTACAAGATACATTACCTTGGCCCAAAATTCTCCAGCTCTGTGCCAAGGCCCATAAATGGGTCTCTGTTCAATGAGGACAGTCTAGCTCTGTCATTTTTTGAACTCCCCTTCAGGTAGTTGAAGGCCCATATTAAATCCTCACTCAGTCTCCTCTTTAGACTAAATAAGCCCAGTTCTCTCAATCTTTCCTCATGCATCATGTCCCCCTGCCCCCTCACCATTTTTGTTTCCCTCTGCTGGACCCTATCCAATTTGTCTACATCCTTTCTGTCGGGGGAAGGCGTGTGCAAAACTGAACAAAGTACTCCAGATGTGGCCTCATCAGGGGAATAATCAAACACTTCCCGTGACCTGCTGGTACCAATGCAGCCCAGTATGTCATTAGCCTTTTTTGCAACAAGCACGCACTGTTGGTTCATATTCAGTTTATTGTCCATTGTAACCCCAGGGCATTTTCTGCAGAGCTGCTGCCCAGCCAGTCAGATCCTAGCCTGTACCAGTGAATGGGATTATTCTGTCCTAAGTGCAGGACTTTTCACTTGTCCTTGTTGGGCCTCATAAGATTTCTTTTAACCCAATCCTCCAATATGTCTAGGTCACTCTGAATCCTAGACCTACCCTGCAGCATATCTACAACTACCCCAGCTTGGAGTCATCTGCAAACTTGCTGAGGGTGCACTCTGTGCCATCTTCCAGATCACTGATGAAGACATTGAAGAAAACTGTCCCCAGGACCAACCTCCTGGGGCACTCAGCTTGATACCAGCTGCCAACTAGACACTGAACCATTGATTACTACTCTGTCACCCCAATGAATCAGCCATTTTTCAGGCCACCTTACAGTCCATTTATCCAGCCCATACTTCCTTAGGTTTCTTGCAAGAATGTTGTAGGAGAATTATCAAAAGCCTTGCTCAAATCAAGGTATACCACATCCAGTGGTCTCCCCACACCCACAGAGCTAATCACCATGTCATAAAAGGCGATCAGGCTGAACGTACATGACTTGCCCTTGGTGAATCCATGCTGACTGCTCCTAATCACCTTCTTCTCCTCCAGGTGGACCACAGGTATAGGGAGTTACACCCTGTATAGGAGGGATTGTGTTGGGAAGAAGGGCAGAGGAGTTGCTCTCTTTGTGAAATAAATTACACCTCCCTAGAAGTTAAGATTGGAAAAAAAGAAGGGCAACTTGAGACCCTCTGGGTCAAGATACAGGGAGAGCAATGGGAAGGGGATTGGACTGTAGGAGTTTACTACAGACCTCCAAACCAAGAGGAAGAGCTCAACTAGGAATCTCTAGAGAACTGGCAGAGGCTGTATGCTCTCAGGGCATAGTCATCAGGGTTCACTTCAGCTACCCAAACATCTCATGGGATGAGCACTCAGCAAGATTGGATTGGTCACAAAGCTTCCTCACTTGCATTGAAGAGCTCTATCTAACTCAAGAAGTCTACAGGCTGAGCAGGGGCAAGGTACTCCTTAAATTGGTTCTGGCCAAAGGGGACAATCAATTGAGCAGCCTGAGGATCAACGGGAAACTGGGTGACAGTGACCAAAAGATGATCACTTTCTCTATCACCATAAATCAAGGAAATTGGACAGTAGGTTAGAAATCCTGCATTTTAGAAAAGCTGACTTCCACAAGCTTAGGAGATTGGTTGGTGAGACCTTGCTGAACCATAGTCCAATGAGGAAGGGAATGCAAGGATAGTGGTCATTCCTCAAGGAGGCAATCTTAGGAGCACAAAGGAAGTCCATTTCCTTTCATAAGAAAGGTAACTAGTGTTGGGTGATCCCCTTGACCCAAGAGGTAAGTCATGGACATCCTAAAAAGAGAAGCCTACAAAAGGTGGAAGTCAGAAATAACCACCAAAGAGGAGGACTTAACAATAGCCTACACCTGTAGGGAGCCGATTAGGACAGCATAGGTGCAAACCAAATACAAATTGGCAACTGGAATCAAGGACAACAAAAAGTCCTTGTTTAGATATGTAGGAAGTTGGAGAAAAAATAAGGGAAGCATAGGGCTCTTAATGAATGAAATGGGATGCCTGATAACCGACACTCAGGACAACACTGAACCCCTGAATGAATACTTGACATTGGTATTCCACCAGTACAGCCGTGTTAGCCTGCTTGATAGGATATAGGATGACTACGGTGGGGGTGATCACCCTCCCATAGCTGGTGAAGATCTTGTGGGGGAGCACCTACAAAGGCTAAATATCAAGTCAGCAAAATCAGATGAACGTCACCTGAGTGCTAAAAGAACTGGCTGACATCATTGTGCAACTTATGGCAAAGTTATTTGAAATCTCTTGGCACTCGGGAGAAGTCCCACACCACTGGAAGAAGGCCAATGTGGTGCCTATCTTTAAGAAAGGAAGAAAGGAGGACCTGGGAAATTAACAGGCAATAAGTTTGACCTCACTCCCTGGTAAAATCCTGGAGAAAATGATCAAAAAATCCATTACTGACAGGCCAACGAAAGGCAATAGCCAACATGGCTTCACTATGGGCTGGGCATGCCAGGCCAACCTCATTTCCTTCTATGACCAGACAACTCGCCACCTGGATAGGGGAAATGAGGTAGATGTCATAAACTTGGACTTCAAAAGGGCTCCCATGATGTACTCATGGTAAAATTGGGAACGTATGGCCCCGACTACTTTATGGCCCGGTGGCTAGGTAACTGGCTCCGAGGTAGGACCCAAAGAGTATTGACTGACAGAACTGGGTCAACATGGTGAAAGGTGACCAGTGGTGTCCCCCAGGGTTCAGTACTTGAAGCAGTGCTTTTCAACATGTTCACCAACGATTTGGATTTGGGTATAAAAAGCAAACTGGCAAAATTTGTTGACGACACCAAACTATGGAGGTCTATGGTCACACTCGAGTACAGGCTGGCAATACAGGCTGACCTGGACAGGCTTGCAAGGTAGGTGAAACTCAGCCTGATGAGGTTTAATATGGAGAAATATAAAGTGCTCCATCTGGGGTGAAATAATCTGCAACACACTTACAGACTTGGCAGTGCTACACTTGCCAGCGCCACAACTGAATGAGACCTGGATGTTGTAATAGACCATAAAATGAACATGAGCCACCAGTGTGATGGTGTAGCTGGCAGACCTAATCAAACACTGGCATACATCTACCAAGGCATCTTGAGCAAGGCTAAGAATGTCATCCTTCCACTCAGCTCAGCCTTGGTTAGACCACAGCTGGCATACTGCGTCCAGTTCTGGGTGCCACAGTTCAGGAAGGATGTGGAGAAGCTCAAGAGAGTCCAAAGGAGGGCCAAGCACATAAATAGAGGCCTAGAGAGCAGGTCATATGAGGAGAGGCTGAAAGACTTGGGACTGTTCAGCCTGGAGAAGTCTCAGAGGGGCTTGGTAACAGCTAATAAGTATATTAGGGGTGTAAATCAGGCCTAGGGGAGCAACTGTTCACCAAGGCCCCAAAGGAGAGGGCAAGAAACAATGGGCACATACTGGTTGAATATCACTTCAGATTGGACATAAGAAAAAACTTCTTTACAAGTGAAGTACCAAGGGTTTGGAACAGGCTCCCCAAAAAGGTTGTACAGTCACCCAACCTGGCGATCTTCAAAAAGTGTCTTGATGCCCACCTTGCTGGGCCCTTCCAGCCCTGAACTGAAATTATGAAACTATGAAACTCTAAGTGCTTAGAAATGGATTCCTTGAGGATCTGCTCCATAATATTTTCAGGGACAGAGGTGAGGCTGACTGGTCTGTAGTTTCCTGGATCCTCCTCCTTCCCTTTCTTAAATATGGGCACTATGTTTACCCTTTTCCAATCATCTGGACCTCTCCTGATCGCCATATGTTTTCAAAGATGATGGTCCGTGGCTCTGCAATCACATCAGCCAACTCCCTCAGTGCCCCTGGGTGAATCCCATCTGGTGCCATGGACTTGTACATGTTCAGCTTTTCTAAATAGTCCCTAAACTGTTCTTTCACCACTGTTGACTGCTCACCTCCACACCAAACCTGTTGTCCAGTGCAGTAATCTGGTAGCTGAGCTTACCTGTGAAGAACGAGATGAAGAAGCCATTGGGCACTTCAGCCTTGTTCGCATCTTCTGTCACAAGGTTGTCTCCCCCATTCAGTAAGGGACCCACACTTTCCCTGATTCTCTTCTTGCTATCGACATACTTGTAGAAACCCTTCTTGTTACCCTTCATGTCTCTTGCCAGCTGCAACTCAGTTGTGCTTTGTCCTTCCTGACTTCATCCCTGCATGCCCGAGCAATGCTCTTATAGTCCTCCCTATTTATTTATCCAAGTTTCACTTCTTATAAGCTTCCTTTTTGAGACCTAGTTTGCTGATGAGTTCCCTGCTAACCCAAGCTGGTTTTTTGCCATACTTGCTAGTTTTGGCCCCCCAGAAGTTGTCTAACAGGGGTGAAGACTTCAGGTTGTTCCCACTTGGTGGCAGACTTGACACCACTGGCTGGAGTTTTTTAGACCCTCAAGAAATTCAAGCTAGTAAACAGTTAGTAGCAACCTGTGTTCTGTGCTCTGTAGACCCAGGAGCCCTACTAAGGAGGCTGGTCTTCAAGAACAGCAGCCTCATGTAGTATTCATGGGGCACTAGCACGTGTCTCCTGATACCCCGAGTCACAGTTTCCATGGGGAGAAGGTGGTCCCATTCCCTATACAAGAGTCCCTTGCCCCAAAGCTGTGTCCCCTTGCATTCCTCATTAAGTGGATCGAGCCCCTAGTCCTCTCCTAGGAGGTTCACTCTGTAGCTCTTTTCTGAGCTCAGAGGTTGAGGCATGGAGTCTTCATTTCCCTCCTTCCCTGCCTAATTTTTCTTGTTCCCTTTTACAATTACATATGCAGTACTATGCATCTAACCTTAGTTTCACCAATTTAACATTATAGTTTTATCCATTTAGCTCAGACCTAGGGCATCCACTTCCAAGTTTTAGAATACTTGGGTAATTGCCTGACGTCATTGCAGAATCACCAGCTTTTTTTTTTTTTTTCTTCCTGAGAAGTCATGGAGGTGTCATGAGGTCCCAGAAGATTGGAAAAGAGCACATACTATACCCAAGTTTTCATGGACAGATGGTGTGGTGCATTTGTCACATATAACACAACACACTTTTCTCCAGGTAAGGATAAATTTGGTGGGATCCTAAGGCTATATTATTCAATTAAAGATTGAGGCAAAAACACATGCAACTTTACTGGAATGTGCATTCATTATCCATATGATATTTTCAGTATCAAAACACAACAAATGAGGCAAATAATAATAAAAAAAGATGTTGTTTCATTATTCCTGTAAGTATTGAAATGAAATTTATGTTTTATTCAGATTCATAAAATAAAATCTAACCTTGTGTGTCTTGACAATGCATCTAGTATTTCACTGACAGTTAGCCCCAGTAGGTCATGAGTGTATTACACACAATCTTACCATGCTGCTAAGTTGAGTTGGGCCAATGGTGTTTGGACATGGTGCCACACACACCTGGGAAACCTATACCACTTGGGTAGACAGGCATAATAGCCATGTCAGCCACCCGCTCCACACCTGAGGCCAGCCCTGCTGTGCCAATACATTGGAGATATAGAAATGAACTCCTTCAACCCTGGCCATGGCTGAGGAGCTGGCTATGTGCTCCCTCTCCTTTGATAGCTTCATCACACAATTTACTACACAAGTCTGCAATGCACAGACCTGTCCTAGGGCTGCTCTGGCCCCCAGGGGGGCTGCTTGGGCCATTTGAGCCAGCAGAGCCCTGAGTGCCACGGGAATGATCATACTGTTCAACGATCTCCTTTCCCTGGTATGAAATGGGGGTCGTTCTTCTCCCCAAACCCCATACCTGTTTCCCCCTTCTGGGAAATTTCAGAACCAGCCCTACTATCAACAGGTTCATCAGCCACTTTGCCCGAGGACTTTGTGGAGCCCTCCTACCTGTGCCACAGACTCAGCTCGGGAGGTGGGCAGGGGGAACAAGACACGCATCTTGTACTAATAATACAGTGCTCACAGCAGTGGAAGGCTTTAGAAATCAAAACTGATAGGAATTTCCTCCCAAACACATGAATCCATCCCATGGATCTGTGCATTTTGTTGAGGTGATGTTGGGAACAGTCTCCTTTTCAATTTTTGTTGCATATTTCCAAGATATACAGCTTGGCAGCTTCCTGTTTCCTCCTTCCTACCTTTTTTCCATGATGTAATACATAAACCAAATTAATATATTTTATGCAAATTTTATGGACCTAGTTGGTTAACAGTCACTTACACTTTTTTCATGTTTGGGGCTGCTAAAGATAGAAGACAAGGATTTAATCAGAGCTTTTTTTTTTCTCCTTTAACACCAAGGGCTCCACTGCTGAACTCAGTGGAATATAATGGGTATAAAACTGATGCAGGTGGAAGGAGAGTCAATACAAAAGTCCTGCTTTGACAAGTGGGCGTTTGAAATGTCCAAATCTAAACATATGACCTATTTCCTCCAGGATTATGGCTATACAGGATGTCAATCCCACTTGAGGTGCTAGCTACATTCAAGAATCATGTTCAATCTCCCATAATATAAAGTGTGTGTGGCAGAGGGGGAGGGGATGAGACAGGAAGAAGCTTTTTGACACCTTTTCTGAAGTGATTCAATGGTAAAGGAGGCAAAATGCCCTTGATTCTAGAAAACCCCATCAGTGGGCTTCTGGGCTTCGTTCAGTCCTAGCACAGATCAGGCAAGTAGACCTCACATCAGTTTTGGTGGAGGACTCTGCATTTTCCAGCCAGCTTTATTAAGGCTCGTAGGACATCCCTGTTTCTCAGGCTGTATATGACGGGATTCAGAACTGGGGTGACAACAGTGTAAAACACAGCAACCATCTTGTCTTGCTCTGGAGAGTGGTAAGTGTTGGGTCTGATGTACATGAAGATAGTTGCCCCATAGTACAGCCCCACCACAGTCAGGTGTGAGGAACAAGTGGCCAGGGCTTTCTGCTGTCCTCTGGCTGACTTCATCCTCAGGACTGTAGAGAGGATACAAGTGTAAGAGGCTAGTATGATGGAAAAAGGGATGAGGAGCAGGACAATGCTACTCATGAACACCAGAGTCTCGTATATGGAGGTGTCAGAGCAGGACAGTTTCAGCAGGGCGGGGACCTCACAGAAGAAGTGATCAATGTCTTTTGAACCACAGTAGGGCAGGTGCATAGTATAAGCTGTATGGATTGAGGCGTTCACCGTTGCACAAACCCAGACAGCAGCTGCCAGGCTCATGCACATTTTCCTGTTCATGAGAATGGGGTATTGAAAAGGATTGCAAATTGCAACATATCTGTCATAAGACATGACAGCCAGAAGGAGACCCTCTGCTCCACCCATCATTAGCAGAAGGAAAATCTGAGTCCCACAAAGTGCCAGAGAAATAGTGTTGCCCAGGATCAGAAAGTCCATTGACATTTTGGGGATAACAATTAGGCTTGGACCCATGTCCATGAAGGCCAATTGCCTGAGGAAAAAGTACATGGGAGTGTGAAGGGAGGAATCCATTAGGATTAGAAACATGAGGAGAGCATTTCCAGAGAAGGCAGTAATGGAGGCCAGTAAAATCATGGCCAGGAAGATGGTGTGGACTTTGGTGTGCTTCAGGAGTCCCAGTAGGACAAATTCTGTTGCTGAAGTTGCATTGCACCTTCGCTCCTTCTCTTCACTGGGCTGGGCCTGAAGGAAATGAGGAAAGACCAGAAGAAAAAGCTCATAGAGTGGGCACATGTTTCTTGTTGTGTAAACCCTTTGGTGCCAGATTCAGAACCACTTCCCCTCTTCTGTGAAATGGCTGTCTGCTCAAAATTGAAGAAACAGCCCTGGCCAAAGAAAACAAACTTGCCTGCCCTGAGGATATTGCCTTCATCAACTGACTGTCTAGCCAGAATCCCTTCTGCTTGCTGGTCCCACACATCCTGCTCCCCTTGTTCCCATCTGGCCCATCTTCAGCAGAAATATTGTAGGGGGTCCCACCCAGCTGATTCTATGGGCCTGTGATAGGGAAAGTTGGGAAAATATGTTTCCTGAAACATTTCTTGTGTTGAAAAATGATTTTCCCTTCATTTTCTTATATCTACATACTTTAGACACAGAAGCATTTTTCTCTAGATCAGTGTTTTTCAAACGTTCTGAAGTCATGAAAATTTTTATTGTCACTTCTTTTGCCATACAGCCCCTACCCCTATTTTAAAGACTAATGCAGAACCAGGTGACACGGCCTGGCATTCATCTTTCATTTGACAGGGGTCTGTCCTGGGCCTGCTGTTGTTCAAAGTGTTTATTAATGTTTTGGATGCTGGCATAGAAAGCTTCTTGAGCTTCTTGAGCAGGAAACTGGGAAAGATGGTGAACACAGAGGATCTTGACATATTGGCAAGCTGGGCTAGAGCAAACAGGATGAAGTTCAATGTGGACAAATGCAAGAACTTAGGAGCATGGACGGTGGTGTCACCTTAGTCAGGGGCCACCCCCCAAGCAACCAGTCAGTGACTGGGACCAATCTCAGCGATGGCGGGGGAGAGGGGTGCCATGGCTGATCACGAAGTGGCCGCAGTGCTCCCAGAAGTCATAGAATCATAGAGTAATAGAAGTAGGGTCAAAAGGGACCTTGTAGATCTTCAAATCCGACCCCCTGCCTGGGCAGGAAGAAAACTGGGCTCAAATGACCCCAGCCAGGTAGGCATCAAGCCTCTTCTTAAAGACCCCCAGGGTAGAAGCCAGCACCACTTCCCTTGGAGGTTGGTTCCAGATCCTAGCCGCCCTGACTGTGAAGTAGTTCTTATGGAGGTCAAGTGGTTGCAGCACTCCCGGAAGTGGCTGTAGCTCTCCCACTCCCTGGCTGAAACTTGCAGGAGGGGCACCGGCGCTCCCGCTTGCACCCTCTGCCCATCGCCTAAGCAGGGAGCACGGCCTGTCAGGGGGTACAACAGCACTCTCAGGGGGTGCATGTGCCTCTCTACACGGCACTGTTTAGGCCTCCCCTAGAGTACTCTGAGCAGTTCTATCCACACAACTGAAATGTTCGACACATGTGTTTTTTTAATATGTCTGGCAGGTATGTGACATAGTTAATGAAATCAGGTAGGCAGTTGAGTGCAGTCATCTATACTGTGGCCTTGACCCTGCAAAGGGTCAGGTGCACATATGACTTTCTGGATGATAGCTGAGCTTGCTTCCCTGAGGACAGATACAGGATGTAAAGGCAGGAGTGAGAGAAAGTACAGCTACACACAACTGTCAGGCTTTTCAGGAGCAAAGAAACCAAAGCTTGTTGGTACTTGCTACTGAATGGGTCAAAAGGACAAATCATGGACATTTAAATGAGATTAGCTGCAAGGTATTTCCCTAGATGGGAGATTTTAAATGAAATCCTGACCCTGTTAAAGTTACTTCATGTGGTTTCTCTGTGATGTCCACATACCCCTTTAACCAAGTTCTGTACACCACTGTTTCTGCTTTCCTGATAGGAACGCTGTGCTCTAACTGAAGATAGAATACAAAATCATTCCTGAAGTTATCCACATTTCTATGGAATCCTTATCATGTTTTAGTATCTTTCAGCTAAAAACTTAAAATAGTAGCAAAACAAATGTTATTATTTATACTATCAATGGCAATAAGAATGAATGAAATCGCATTAGCCCAACTCAAATAAAAGGAAAATTATTTTAAGCAAGCTTTCAGGTATAAATACATTTCATCAAGCTCTAAGCTTGCAAAGAAGAATTTTTTTTCCAACTATTTGAGATGGTCTAATAAAAGATATAAGATTTACCCAAAGAACCCTCTCTGCCTATGTCCCTAGACCAACACGGCTACAACCTACACCCCTGAAATTGCATTTACTTTTATCTTTAGTAAAAAGTCAGAATTGAGATTATGTAACACAAGAATGGTGGTACTCTTATAAAAGATAAATATTTCCATAAATCGAAACAGCTATAATCAGGAGACGTATGGCAGCAGTAGTCACTTACCTTCATCTGTCTGATCTAGTCCTGAGAGCAGTCCAAGAAGGAGAGGATTTTGAACTCCTGAGCCAGCAAATCTTTCAATTCTAGTCTACTGTGTTTGAATCTAGTCCTAGAATATAGTCGTTTTTACCTAAACTCTGGTATATACACAATCACAACAGATCCATAATTATGAGATCAAAATGTACTGTAATAGGAAAAGACCTATGCCCCTCCTGTAGCACTCATTTTTATCACTGATACATTTGTGGTTCCAGGAGTACCAAAAGCACAATGTCTCACTGCATACCCAGAATAGGACCACTTTAGGAAATGTGTCTGTCTCATAGCATGGGGCAGTACTATTTTCCTAAGGAAAGGAATTGGTTCAAAATATTTCTTGTATGAATTCCATTCACTTTCCCAAAATAATACACTATGATAAAGTTCCATGCCTGAAGTCAGACGAGATCTTTGTGGCCCTTTTTATTGATTAAAAATGGCATGAACAGCAGTGGCCTAAGATATCCCAAAATCAATACCAAAAAGACCTCTGGACCCTTCACACTAATCAAAGGGATGTAACAAAACTGAATCTCCAACTGTCTTCTACAGCTACCCATGTCAACGGCTTACTGAATTGAAAGCACAAGTTATTGTCAGCAGGAAGGCGAGTCTTTTATAATCCAAGTCAACACTGGGAAAATTACATCATTCGAGCAGAGATAATTTTCAGAATCTAAACAAAGAAAATTAGGTGAAGTTTCCCAAGCTCTGGGGATTTTGGTCCCAAGTCATTGTATTTAGGAGCAGATGAGGCTCTATAATAACTCTCTATATGAAGATGTGTGCAAAAACTGCAGCTTCTGTGCAGGGAGATTGCTTTGCATCCTTTGTCTAGAGGTGAGGTCTAGGACAAGACATTTTACAAAGGACAAAAGAAAATATATGAGAGGCAGGAGTTTTGTGTGGGTGCTATCTGTTATTGGACCAACTGTATGCTTGGGATGAAGATAGACAAGCTTTCAAGCACAAAGCATTCTTCATCATGTCTGAGAGACACCATGCATTCAAAAGCTTTTCTAACTTAACAAGACCTTTAGGAGCAGGAGGTGCTGGAGATCTTCAGGACCAGCTGATTTAAATATGTCCAGTCCCACCAGAAGTTCTCTAACTAGATCCTCACTGACCCTGGACCTGGGTGCGCCTCCCTGGGTCCTTTGGGGGTCCCGGTGGGGGGGTGACCCGGTCCCTGCTCAGAAAAATGGAGGCAAAGAAATTGTGAAATAGGAGGAGAGGCTGAGGGAATTGGGCTTATTTAGTCTGAAGAAGAGAAGACTATGTGGGGATTTAATAGCTGCCTCAACTGCCTGAAGGGTGGTTACAAAGAGGATGGGGCTAGACTTTTCTCAGTGATGGTAGATAACATAACAAGGAGCAGTGGTCTCAAGTTGCAGCAAGGGAAGTTTAGATTAAATATTAGGAAAAACCTCCTCACAAGAAGGGAAGTAAAACACTGGAACAGGTTACCTAGAGAGGTTGTGGACTGTCCATCCTTGGAGGTTTTTAAGACCTGGCTAGCCAAAGCATTGGCTGGGATGATCTAGTGGGGATGGTCCTGCCTTGAGCAGGGGTTGGACTACATGACCTCCTGAGGTCCCTTTCAGCCCTCATTTTCTATGATTCTATAAAGGGAACTGACTGCGAATCAGACACATCAGGGTCAAAGGTGAACATAGCTGAGAGGATGATGTCATTTCACTCTGCTTTCCCAACATCTTTCTCAGCCTGTTCACTTAATAAATGCTCCTTTAATGTTGCCAAGTACTTGATAGGCATTTTAATTAATTCGGTTTAATGCTTCTTAGATAACCACTTACAAATGTCACATTTTATTCCACCTCCTTTTTCTTCCCTGCAATTGAAAGTCTTCATACAGGACTAGATCCAGAAAGCTTTGGCTTTCTTCTGGCTCTGTAGTGGTCTAAATCAGTGATTGAAAATGTATTTCCCACCAAGTTACAAAAGGCAGGCTTGTTAGTAAGTTCATATTTCACATGAATTAAGCACCTAGAGAGAAGTCAGACAGAAAAATGAACCGTAGACTTATTTATTTATTTACATAATGAAGTAAAAATTAATTCTATTGACATTTATGTACATAATGAATAACCTGTGCATCGACAGAACTGGTGGCTAAGGTAAATTCCAAGGCTAATTTGGTTGTCAGGTACGTATGTGAAGCTTTATCCATTATGTAACAGAAACTCTCCATGTAGGCGGGGGGGGGGGGGGGGGCGCATCAAAAACAAAAGGTTTCACAGAAATATCACTGGGTTTAAGTACAGTGGGGTGAGACAGATAAAAAGTGAACAAAATTTTGGCCTGTAATACCCATGCTATTTGCAATGATTCATACATTCATAGATTCATAGATGTTAGGGTCAGAAGGAACCTCAATAGATCATTGATTCCGACCCCCTGCATAGGCAGGAAAGAGTGCTGGGTCTAGATGACCCCAGCTAGATGCATATCCAATCTCCTCTTGAAGACCCCCAGGGTAGGGGAGAGCACCACCTCCCTTGGGAGCCCGTTCCAGACGTTGGCCACTCTAACTGTGAAGAAGTTCTTCCTAATGTCCAATCTAAATCTGCTCTCTGCTAGCTTGTGGCCATTGTTTCTTGTAACCCCCGGGGGCGCCTTGGTGAATAAATACTCACCAATACCCTTCTGTGCCACTGTGATGAACTTATAGGCAGCCACAAGGTCGCCTCTCAACCTTCTCTTGTGGAAGCTGAAAAGGTCCAGGTGCCCCAGTCTCTCCTCATAGGGCTTGGTCTGCAGGCCCTTAACCATACGAGCGGCCCTTCTCTGGACCCGCTCCAGGTTATCCGCATCCCTCTTGAAGTGCGGTGCCCAGAATTGCACGCACTACTCCAACTGCGGTCTGACCAGCGCCCGATAGAGGGGAAGTATCACCTCTTTGGATCTATTCGTCATGCATCTGCTGATGCACGATAAAGTGCCATTATCTTTTCTGATGACTTCGTCACACTGACGACTCATGTTCATCTTGGAGTCCGCGAGGACTCCAAGATCCCTTTCCACTTCCGTGCCACCCAGCAGGTCATTTCCTAGGCAGTAGGTATGCTGGACACTTTTCCTCCCTAGGTGCAGCACTTTGCATTTCTCCTTGTTGAACTGCATTCTGTTGTTTTCTGCCCACTTGTCCAACCTGTCCAGGTCTGCTTGCAGCTGTTTGCCCTCTGGCTTGTCCACTTCTCCCCACAGTTTTGTGTCATCCGTAAACTTGGACAGAGTACACTTCACTCCCTCATCCAAGTCGCTGATGAAGATATTAAAGAGTATCGGTCCAAGGACCGAGCCCTGCGGGACCCCACTGCCCACACCCTTCCAGGTTGAAACCGACCGATCCACCACGACTCTCTGGGTGCGACCCTCTAGCCAATTCGCCACCCACCAGACTGTGTAGTCATCCAAGTCACAGCTTCTTAACTTGTTCACCAGTATGGGGTGGGATATCGTATCGAAGGCCTTCCTGAAGTCTAAATATATGACATCCACCCCTACTCCTGTGTCCAGGCGTTTTGTAACCTGGTCATAGAAAGAGACTAGATCAGTCAGGCATGATCTGCCTGCTATGAACCCATGCTGGTTTCCCCTCGGCATAATTTGTCCTGCCGGGTTCTCGCAAATGTGAGCCTTGATAATTTTTTCAAAGACTTTGCCAAGGATGGAGGTGAGACTGACTGGCCTATAGTTGCCCGTTTCCTCCTTCCTCCCCTTCTTGAAAATGACCACATTGGCCCTTTTCCAGTCCTCCGGGACTTGGCCCGTGCGCCACAAGCGTTCAAATATTCCCGCCAGTGGCTGTGCAATGACGTCAGCCAGTGCCTTCAGTACCCTCGGATGGAGCTCATCCGGGCCTGCCAACTGAAAGGCATCCAGTTCCTCCAAGTGACTCTGCACCATCTCAGGGTCTACACATGGTAGTCTGGCGCCCTGCTGCTGCCTCTTTACAACCCCATGTGCAACATGATGTGCAACAGGGAAAGGAAAAATCAGGAATACTGTCAATAGAGGTGTCACAACCCAAAGTTGTGAGTTTTTGTTTGTGTGTGCTTCGGCATCGCTAAATTATGTTCCTGCTAAATTGCAGCTTCCTTGCACGGTGGAGTTCTCTGCTACAGAAGAGAACTCGGGTGCAACGGAGAATTTCCCGCCAATTTGAAGCTTTCTTTGCATGGTGCATTTCTTTTGCATCTAAGAAATGCTCGGTGCAAGGAGTTCCCGTCATTTGTATGAGAGTTTGTGCCACATTATTGGCCGATTCTAATATATGCACACGTAACGGCTAGCGATTGGCTTGCTAGCCGTATAAAGAGCTTGGGTGGCTTCCGCCCAAGTTGGAGAGAAATCACTTAGAGAGTGTGAAGATCTCTAAGCTCTGCGGATCCTCATGGACCCAACGCATTTCTTAAGCAGGCAACAGAGGTCTAAACAGCCTCTGGCCTCTCCCCGTCACCGAGCGCAATCCTAGACGTATCCCTTTCCTATATACTCAAGATTCGAACCCACGGAGCTTTAACAACTCCGGGGCCTGAGAACCGAACAGAGCCCAAGGAGCTTCGACAACTCTGTGGGAAAGAAATTGCCGAACCCGCGGAGCCTTAACAACTCCAGGGCCAAAGAACCGAATTTGTTGTAGTCGTCCAATGAGGATTTAAGTGGAGCTGCACCTGGAAACTGTCCAGCCTACACTGCGACCATCTTGGCTGTAAGTAAATAATCTTTAAATCAACCATTACGCCTCTGTGACTAATTCTAGCCTGTGTGTGCCTTGCCGCCACACGGTCCTCTCTGGCCCCGCGTGCCCGGGCTGCTGGCCACAGCCCGCGTGCGCAAAGACGGACCCGGCTTGCCCCCGGCCCGCACAACAGGAAACTGAATTAAATATCCCAGTGCATTAGAGGATAAAGCATTAAATATTGCTCAAGAAAAGAAAGATTGCATTTTTCCCATTTTAAAATAAAAAATGTGTATTGAATTTAAATGCTCTTTTACAGCACCTGTTTCTAATGGACAGCTTGTTCACTGGTGGGTGAGAGAATTCAGCCATTCATCATGCCTGCCCAGGCTGCTGGGTACATAATTTAATCTGTTCTGAAATACCTCCTTGATTGAGAAGCACTATGTCCATGTTACAGCTCTAATCTGCTCTGAGTGAAAGGGCGAAGTGATGCATCCTTCCAGCATGTGGCACAGTGTAAATCTGGATTCAATGCTGTAAAGTCATTTAGTGCAGCAATAGAGTTGAATTCAGGCATGACTCAGAATCATAAAAAGTGGGGTTGGAAGGGACTTGGGAGATCATTTAGTTCAAAACCCTGTGTGCGGGCCGGGTCTGACCCCGGGCCCTTTTCGTCGCTCTGCACGCGGGCTGTGGCCAGCAGCCCGGGCAGGCCGGGTTGGAGAGGGCGGGCGCCGAGCTAGAATTAGGCACAGACACGTAACGGATGATTTTAAGATTGTTTTACTTACACCAAGATGGTCGTGGTGTAGGCTGAGAACTTGCTTGAGTTGCGGTTACAACAGAAAACACGAACACACGTGGAGGTTGCAAGGCTCCATGCAGACAGAACACGAACAATCATGTGGAGTTTGCTAGGCTCCACGCAGACAAACTCCGGATGTCCAGGACAAGCGCGCAAAAAACTCGTCGTTACGTCTTATAGTAGGCTCCGTTCGAAGACGGGAAGAGGTGGGCGGTGGATCAGGCCGCCAAACTCCTCTGAGCGACACACAGGGTTTCTATTACCCTGCCGCGCACACCCAGAGTCCCCATGAGATGGATGCGGAGTCCTCTTCAGCTTGGGCGGAAACTGCTCAAGCCTCTTATACGGCTAGCAGGCCAATCGCTAGCCACCACGTGTGAATAATTTAGCACTAGCCAATTGCGGGGCACAAACTTGCATACGACAAGCGGGAAATCTTTGCACCGTGCATTTCTGTGTTGCAAAGGGAAATGCACCCTGCAAAGATCGCTGCAAAGTGGCAGGAACACTCCTTTGCACGCGGGTTCTCTGCGCAGCAGAACTCCTCCGTGCAATGAAGTTGCAAACCCACGGGAATAATTCTTAGTGCCGAAGCACACACAAAAAAATCAGACTTTTGGGTCATGACACCCTGCTCAAAGTAGGACCATCCCCAACTAAATCATCCCAGCCAAGGCCTTGTCTACCCATGTCTTAAAAACTCAGCTCAGGGCAGGATATGGCTCTTTGACTGAGAATGCCAAAATGACTAGTGAGTGTGACTGTCGCAATGTTTGGATGCCTGGACAGTGAGACAAGCCAGTCTTCTGTGTTTGCAAGCGCATATTTGTCCAAAAGTGTGCACAGCAATTTCCACTCTAGCCCCTCTCACACACTGTACCTAACTGGACTTGTCAAAAGTAACATCATGTTAATGTCCTCAGTAACTGTATAAGGAGGCTTTCAAGGGAGTGAGAGAAAGCTTAGTGTGTTTTCTCTTTTGGGTGACAAATGATTCTTGCACAACTAGTTAGACCAGTTATTCTCAACCAGGGTGCTGAGGCAATACTAGCCTCAGGAATCCTTTCAAAGGTGCCATAGCACCTGTGCAATATTAGCACACTTAGGTGTGCAAGCACCTGCATGATATATGAGATAAATTCAAGATATTTCAAATGGAAATCCATAGTGTAAAACATGTTGACCTGTTATGGTCTTTCTGAGTTTTTTGCACCCAAATTGCTCTATTATTTTTCCATAGTCAAGAAACAAGTGAAACTTAAGAGCTGGCATTTTCCAAGGGATGACGTAATGTCTAACTCTATGTCCTAAGAAGTATAGAGTTAAACATATTGCTTAGCCTTCCAATGTCATGCTCCTTGCCATGGAAACCGCAACCACAGAAGATCTTGACTTCTGTATAGTATGTTCATCCCTAGATCTGTAGCTAGGTGTAGAAGTAAAAAGAGACCGTGTGCAAAGGAGGACAAAGAGACTGAAGACCTGCTTCAGCAGGCACTTCTCTTGGGACAGCTTCAGTCAGTGTAATGCCATTTCCGGGTTGTAGAGAGAACTGCTGGCTGATGGGACAGGCTGTGCTGCAGATAGGGATGTTTAATGGTGGCTGATGAATATCAGGCTAACAAAAGTATTTTCTGGAGATCTGCAGAAGCAGCACAGCAACGGGAGACCTCCTTTCCTGTCCAGAAACGTATTGCTATCAGGATCTGGAAACTTGCAATCCCCCACCATTATCAGTCAGTTCTTAATTAATTTGGAGTCAGCAGTTCATTGTTGAGGTTCCTGTGGTGGTGGTTTGTGTTGCTATTTAAAGGGTAGGTTCACTGCACATTAGAGTGTCTTGTGTCTGAAATGAATGGTGTCTCCTAAAATCCAGTAAAGGCAAATGCAAGCTTGTAGCAATGAACAAGGATCATCTTACTAAGAATAATGTACACCTAAATATCTACACGTATCCCTGTAACCTGCAAATCCCCACCAGATTTCATACACAATATGCAAAATCTTGTGACGGGCTAGCTGGCAGTGACTTAGCCCAGGTGTTTTGCCAGGGTAAAAGATGATTGGAGGACTTGGGGTTCCCTTTCCTCATCAATCTGGTGATGATTTTGCCCAGGGGTTTTGAAGGGGCAAAAGATGATTGGAGGACTTGAGATTCCCTTTCCTCACCAATCAGGCCCCAGAGACTCACCCTCCATGTCCCCTGATTGGCCCCTTGAGTCACCTGGAGGAGGATAAAAGGGGCAGCACAGCTGACTCAGGAGAGACCAGTGAGGGACCACAAGGAAAGAGTTCAAAGAGCTGGGCCAGCGGGGTGGGAGCAGTGGAAAGGGTCCATTGTGTTTTCTCCCCCTCCAGGTACCTAGGCCCTATATTTCTTGTCATTTTGTATTTTGTACCTTTTATATTTCACCAACCAGCATTGTTTGTTTTGCTGTTTGTGTTTTATATTTTGTTAACCCTGTCTTTTGTCAACTGGATGAATATGTCTAAGATTGTAAGTGTCTAACCTTTGTTGAATCCTGCCCCCTCGGGGCATTGTAGTGTCCCCTATACCCCCTGGTTTATACTGGTTATGGTCCCAGTACTGTTCTCTCATTAAAAGATATATGGTTAAGTCCCCATTGGTGGTCTGGCTCTGCTCTATAGGGGGAGGAGAGTCCCTACACCTCCCACAGCGCTTGTGCACCTGCTCTGATCCCCTCAGTTGGAGAGGGTGTACCTCTTGGAGTACCACCCAGGATACAATTTCATGGTTTTTCTCTGAAAACTGGGGATAATAAAGTGATTAACTTCACAAAGTACTTTTCAGTGTGAAGGTGACAAGCTTTTATTTATTAATTTACCAGGGAACAGAGCAGCCCTGGCAGGTGAAACATCTGCCCTCTATAAATAGGATATACAAGCTTTAATGAGCATGACTCCATTCTTTACATGCAGCCAGACCCTAAGGGCATCCTGGGCAGACTTCTAAACAACTCTTCATTATTAGTCTTGATATATATTCTCACTGTTCATTCATTCATTTGTTCAGTTTATATGTCACCCCTCGGGCCCAGATTATAGCAGGGGCAGGCAATTATTTTGGGTGAAGGACCACTTACTGAGTTCTGGCAAGCCATCAAGGGCAGCATGACAGGCAGCCAGGGAAAATTAATATATTAATTTTCTAAATTTGGGGGGCAGGCCCTGCGGGCTGGATAGAATGGCCTGGCAGGTCACATCTGGCCCGTGGGCTGCATTTTGCTCACCCCTGGATTATAGCTGTGAGGACAGCCACAAAAGGGCAGAATGTTTTTAACACTATGGATTCCTATTGGGAATCTCTGGGTTTATTGTGTGAATCATGTTTGCACACCCAACAGTGCTAACATTGCATTGCTCCCTGTGGCACCCTTGAAAGAATCACTGATTTAAGATCTTACAGATCCAAACCAACACCGTGGGTGGTACCTCAAAAGTTATTGGGAGCCAGTGTCCTGGGTATCACCCAGCTGTGACCAAAGCAGAACTGTACCCTACACCTTTGCTTCCAGGAGGGGGAGTGGAGGGTGGACCAGGAATGGCTGCAGCTTCATCCTGATATGCCCTGCAGGTCCTCCTTGGACACAGTAGAGGTGCTGTGGCACCCGTTGAGAACCACTGATATAGTCATTGCACTAAATCATTAAGGAGTGATTTCAGGAAGCTTTTTGATTTGATGGGACAATTTCTCTTTGTTTATAGTGTTGGCCCCCAGAGGTGTTCCAGGAGTAACTACTCCCCCTGGGTTGTAAAGAGTTAAGCAGAGGGGTGGGGCCACTCCAAACCCAGGAAAGCCAGACCTAGATAGCTACAAGGCTACTTTGAGGGCTAGCAGGAAGGGAAAAGGGAGAGGAGCTGCAAATTAAAGGCCATTTTGCCTGGAGCCCTATGAAAGAATTTGGACAGCAGCGTTGCTCCCTGATACACTCCATGCACCCTTGAAAGAGGCCCGGGGAGACTGTGACCAACTACTGCTAAAGAGTGAGTGACATTTAAAAGGCGGCAGAAGGTAGTGAGGGAGGTCAGGGTGACTGTGAAAGTCCTTGAGGCGTCTGGGACGGCTTGTACTATGCACAAGGTGAAGACTCTCACCCTAAAGGGTCTTTGCAAATGTTGGAGTTTTAAGTTGCACTGATGACAAAATTACCCCTTTCAAAAGGTTTCCATGCTGGGCTTCATGCGTTATATTACAGTTTTTGTGCTAATGCCTATGGGTATAAATAAGTCTGACTTGTTTGTATGCTCTTATTAAACTGAGGTATTGTTGTGGACCCTAGGCCACCGCAGCTACACACCCCCTTGCAAGAAGGATTTTCTAAGTCGTAGGGACTAAGGAAGATTCAAAACGTCTGTCCCAGTAAAACCAAACACTCCAAGAGACACAGTGAAGGATCTTTTAATATGATTTTAGCACTGAATAAGTAATGACAATACAGGTAATGATTAAAAATAATATAATGCTCATTATCAAAATAATTACTCATATCTAAAGTAGAAAGATATTAATCTTAAATATATTGAGTCCTAAAGTGTTAAAAAATCTCTAGGTGAGCAGCCTGACAAGGAAAAGGAACTTCTTCCTAGATTTCAAAGACTAAGTTTGAAAAAATCCCTAACCTTAGTTCATCTGCAAATGAGCAGTTCAGTAAAAATCCCTGGGTGGATCTGAGCTCTATGCTTGATTACTTTGCCAGACTGTAAAAACTTATGAAATAAAAATATCTCAAATAAGGTTAGTAGATGTTTGGATATACCTAATATGTTATCTATTCAATAATATGAAGCTGCATTATTCTAATATGGGAATCAAACACACCTTTTTGTTGTCAAGTAGAGATCTCTTTGCAACCACTTACATAAACCTAGTTTTATTGTAGATGAAGTTTACCTGGCATAAAATCATTAAAGTAGCTTTAAGTGACCCAAAATTGATGTACTTTAACCTAGGTTCCTCTCTAAAATCTTCTGAACTATAGCATTCCCCCCCGCTTCACCATTCTCTTAGCTTAGCTCTAGTCAAGCAAATGCTATTTTAGTCTAAATTATCACTATTTAGCAGTCAACTAAGGTCTATACAGGGTAGAGAGGGAGGAGATGGCAAGGAGGTTTAAGGTAGAGGTTTTCAAGGGGAGTGATAGCTGGAGTCCATGTTGCAGTAGATTACCAGATCAGTTGGGCAGTGTGTGGCTACGTTCTGAAGGTCCTGATGCAAACTTGAAGTGAGGAGCCCACAGAGGTGCCAAGGAGGAGCTCCATCTAGTCGAAACAACAAACCAAGAAAATAATTTTAGTAACAACATTCTGGATAGACTTGATGGGTGCAAAGCTTCCAGAGATGAAACCAGAAAAGAGGAGACTACTGCAGTGACAACATGAACTCATGAGTTTTTGGACCAGTTTTGGCTGTACAGACAGGGACAAAAGACCAGATACTATTCACATGAAAGAAAAAATAGTATTAACAGTGGGTCCCAGGAAAGGGTCAAGTCAAAGATGACACAGGCCAGAGGCTGGAGTGACAAGGAAAGTGTAAGTGGTGTCTGTAGTGAAAAAGAAGAGTCTGGGAGGGGAGATTGAGAGGTCAGTTTTGGCCAGTGTAAGATCAAGATAACCCGTTAAGGGGACCTGAAGTTTGGGCAGAGGCTGACATCCCATGAATCAGGGAACACCAAAGGGCGGAGGTGGATGCCTGTACCATTGGTAGCTCACACTTAAGAAATCGAGTGTCATTAAGGGCCAGAACATCAGCCCCAGCGAATAACATTGCGAAGAACCAGGGGAGACGGGATTAAACATCTTCCTCCCACTTAAGAACTAATCATCATCAAAGATGTGGCAGGCGAGACCCCTGGGGAGCTGACCCAAGGCTGCTCTCAGTAGCCTGGTCATGCAACCCAGGTGGCGGTGGTGAGGGTTGAAGGAGACCCAGGCGTGTGACGCTCGGGGAGGGAGGCACAGGAAGCTACAATGGGTAATCATAGCAACACAGGACTGTGTAATAACAAGTTGTGGTTATACCAACTGCAATATATCCTGGCTCTGGTTCCTACCAGCCAAGACTTCTACAGAGCACCCTGCAAAAACCCATAACTAAAAGGGGGTAACTGGGTCATCATCCCTGGGCACTGACTGGGGGGCAGGGGTACAAAAATAGGAGCTTCTAGCCCTGCTGCTGCCAGGGCACAAAACTGCCCAGTTATGTCTCTACAGAAACCAAGGCTGAACAAGTATATAACCAAATCTAAGCATAGGAGTAGGTCCATTAGGATGAGCAAAAGTTTAACAGTATGCATAGATCTGTGCCAGGGTTGGAAATCGCATAAATATGTTTATATTATTCATGGTGAAAGGGGCTGCATGTTAAACTAAACTGGAGAACATATAAACCTGACAGTGAGTGGTCATAGCAATACAGGGCCATGTAACTGCAAGCCATAGATGCATCAACCCCATCACATGATGGCTATAGTCAGGGATTCCTTACTATAGTCAGGCGTTCCTTGGGGAACTAAGGCTGAACCTCCTGATTTAGCCCCTAGGCAAGAGGCTACTAGTTTGAAGTTTGTTTGTCCTCCACAGAGGCAAGTCTCCTACATGGGGCAAAGGGGATAGTTGATTTACAGCAGAATAATTGACACAACCCTGGAAGAGTGGGAGGGTGAATCTGGCCCCAAATATTTCAAGACACCTGGTTAAGAAAAGCTTTCTAAAGTGTCTATACTGGCCTAAAAGATGAAAACTACCCTCCCAGCTGTGACATCTTCTCAAGTGTTGATTCTGCTCTCCTGGAGATAGCAGGAGTACAAACTAGAAATGTGGATGAGGACCAGAGGTTTTTAACACCATCTCATCTCCCCCTCATTAGTATGGAACTACATTGCTGCTGAACTATGAGCCTGCCAGCTCATACTGGAAAGAAGGTGTCAGAGAAGTAAAGGCTTCCTACAAGTTTGGGAAAGATTTCTGGCTATCAAGTTCTCCCCAGTCTTAATCCCTTTCATGTGTATTACTGTATTTTCCCTGAATCCAAGATGACCTTGAATTGAAGATCATGCCCCAATCATTAGGTTCTATACATGGAAAGCTGTGACAAGCAAGCTGTGTGGAGAGATTAAACAGTTTGCCCCTTCTTGTGCCTGCCCCCTTGCCACTTCTCCCTCTGCCTGTCCCCCTCTCCTCTCCCTACCAAGCTTTGCCCACCCACCTCCCTCCCCGTCAGCCTTTGCTCTCCTCCTGCCTCTGCCTGGCAGTTCCCTCTTCCCCCCAGCCTTTGTTTCCCACCCATCTCCTTACCCTTGCTTTGAGCTGGCAGAGTCCATGCCTATTCTAGCCTGGGATATTGAGCACAGCCACAGTCTAGCCCTGATAGCAGCTGTATGGGCTGCATGCCAGTACTACATGGCTGGTCTGTAGCCATGTTCAATGCCCCAGGTGGAAGTATGGAAGGAGCTTGCCAGTAAGGAGCAAGGGTAAGGGGAGGGGGATGTGTATGGAAGCAGAAATTAAATGCAGGATGGAAATGTGGGGGAAGAGGCTGCAGGGGGCAGATAGCAGGGTACAGAGACAGATGTGGTGGGGCAGGAAGCAGCTGCAGCTGCACCTATAGACCTGACCCTGAGTAGGAGCTGCAGCTGGTGCTGGAGCTGCAGCAGTCACTTGGCCCCCCACAACCCTCATACTTGCTTCCAAGACAAGGGGCTTTTTTGTCACACTAAATGGAGAATAAAAACTCAGAATTGAGGATATAAAGTATCTAAATAAGTTTGGAGGGACATCTGTAATGCTTACATCACCAATTCTCTAAGGGGCTGATTCTCACAAATGTAGAGAATTTCCTCCATTTCTCACAGAAACACATTCCTTAACTTCTCAATAATCTTCAGGGTCACAATTGTTTTCCCTTTTCCTGGCAGGTAATACATAAACAGCTTCCTGGGTTTGCAGGGGTCCATGGTCACTAACTCGTATTGTTTAAGAGTCAGAAGGTTGAAAAACTCACAGGAAAGGTGGTCACTTAAAAAGGACCTAAAACTCAGCAAGCCAATCACAAGTGTATCCAGTAATTTTTCGATGACTTCATGGGATATGGTACAACTATTGCGATACATTATTTGCAAAGTAACGTATCCACTATCACTAGTATCAAGCGCATCAGGGCAGTTGGCACGATTCTGTCAGAGGCGCTGCTAGGGGGGATGTCTCTTAGCAGGGTTTTTCAAACACTTGAGATTGAACCTTTGCTTTGGTTACTTCTTTTGTTGACATCATGGAAGTAATGGAACGGATCAAACGAGAATCTATCCAGCAGCCTTTGGGGCTAGTCTTCTCCACATCTTCTTAATGTGTCCCACCTGAGAGAGTTGACGATAGGGATTCAGCAGAGTCTGAGAATTATTCCAATATGACCGGGCTATGACGGGAGTTGGAGTCCTGCACTGCCCTGCTCGTGCAGCATCCTCACCCCTCTGTACTTCTCTGCTAGGATACCATGGTGTCATGGAAACACACGCAGCATACTTTTGGGACAGGTCAGCAGAAGCTTTTATTCAAAAGAAACTACAGCTGTAGGGGGGATACCAAAGTGACATGGATTTCCCAAGCACTTGCAAGGGGTCCCCCCGCAAGAGCAAAATCAGGAGGCTTATATACTTTTTAACAGTCGCTTACAACTCACGTGATCATATAGTGAAATTAGCATGAAAAGCGGCTATGACATTATTTCATTACTTCTTTGCTGTAATCAGGATGGGAACTTATGGGGGAGGCGAGGTTAGTTAACAAACCTCCTTCTTGCACCTGGAAATCAGAGTTGTACATACTTTTTGCAATCTTCAAGGCAGAGGTGAGCGAAGCAGTTGCAGAGGAGTTACAAAGAACAAACACTTTCCCTTATCTGTTCTACTGTACAGAGCCAGCAATTCTCCAAAAAGCAGTTGTGTCATCTTATAACTCAAATGATCAAAGTTTAAGGCATTTATTTTTTTCTGATTCCACTCCCCACTTTGAAACTATTTAGTCTCACTTTAGCCTTAAACTTCCATTCTCATGAGCCCCTCTATTTCATCATGCAGCCTTTCATGTTTTCTTTCAATTTGCTCACACTTTTGTAACGCCATTATTCTAGACTCTGCCGTGGGTTTTCTTGCCTTGCTAAAGCTTTTCCTGCTGCCTTTCACGCAGCAGAGCATCAGTTGCACTAAGACATAAAACATTGTCAGAACTATCAAGACAAACAATATTCCATACAGGATTTTCTTGCCAAGGGTCCCGAAATCTGGGAGCCAGGAGGTTATCCAAGACCACATTACTTCTAGACCCCAGTCAGTATTTTTTGAGGCCACTTGACGTAGGACCCTTAACTGATTTCGAATTTTACGAATGTCGGTCTCTATTCTCATGTCCTGATTGACATAGACACAACAGGTGGAGTTTACTAAGGCACACACTCCTCCCTGGGATACTACTAGGTAACCTAGTGCTATGCAGTGTTGTATAGTTACTTGTGAGATCTGGGAGATCTCTTCTTGCAGAGCCTGAATTGCATCCGCAGTGGCATTTCCCATAGCTTCCATTGTGGCTGAAATGTTAATTATGGCTAGTTCCAATTCTCTTCCTCCAAGCCACGGTATGAAGGTTCTCACAAATTGATGGAACCCTGTGTTTCTGGTAGCTAAGGGGTTAACCGCCCTTTTCATGTGATGGTTGAAATTTTTTACTTGTTCCAGATATATTGCACTATGCATTTCAAAACCAGGGATAACACGTCCAAGAGTGCATGCCCCCACCCAATTCCAGGGCAAGACTTTATGAGCCCTGTTTCCGCAGAGCCAGTAAAGGCCCGGGGCAGAAAGGGTACTCAAATCTGGAGAGGTGTTGTGCCATATCCGGCACTTTCGATTGATATGTATCGTATAGGACGGACCACGTTCGGCTGCTATCCTGCTGGATCGAGATATATTACAAGAAGTAAAATTGGAGTGAATGTAAAATTCCGATCTGTTTGCAATGAGAGCAACATGAGGTTCCTTAGAAAAGTTGTAGACCATGAATCCTGTACAATTGAGACAGGGTACGTTACCCAACAGGATTCCACTGGTGCTACTAGGGCTATAATCTAGAGTAGTTAGGCAATGAGGGTAGTGCCCTACAGGTGTGGCTTTATTATAAGCTTCGGTGTTGTTGGATCTGTAACAGAAAGGCGCCTCTACTCTTGGGGAGATTATCCAGTTAGCAGGGGCGGCCCTCCATTCCTTATGAGCGGACCGAATGGGCAGCTAATGAGTAGTATCTAACGAAGCCGCCGTTTATTTTTCCCCATTGCTGGAGGGATATTGGTACTCCGATCATTGGGATTCCTTGGTGTAGGTGCGCTGGGCTGTGAGAGCATATCCAGCAGTCACTTTTATTTCCAGCTTGAGCCACCGTAAGGGAAATCTGCAAGTACAAATTTTTCTCCTAACCCCCTTTGGCTGATACTAAGATACCCAAGTGTGATGTATAAGGATATCAGTGCCATGTTTAGAGACAGGAGGGACAAAGAATTTCAACAACAAACATAACCAGCACCAGTAAGAAAAAGAACACTGCCAGCCAAACCCAGGATGGCAGCCAAAGTCTTTCTTCGTCCCCTGGGCTCAGGTTACCTAAGGGACTGAGAACGTCTGCGCTTGGTCTTGATCGAGGTGGTGATCTTCCGAGTGGGAGCATTTACTTTCTTCGAGGCCGGAGATGATACCTTTGTTCTTCAACTGATGAATCCGGCTGGGCTGAGGTGTTGGGTTCAGGGGAGAGGTTACTAGCACTTGCACCCTGATGCTCCTCACTTGCCTGAGTGAGGTCCTGAGGGTCTTTGTCCTTGGCCTCAGGGAAAGGTCCCGACCTTGGTTGGAATACAGCTGCTTCGGCATCCAATGGAGGTGATACCTTCTTGCAGTGCGAGGCGTGAGTCCAAGTTTGGTGACCTTGGCAACGAACAGCAGAATTAGTGTTCAGAAGTACCTGGAAAGGTCCCTTCCATCTGGGTTGAAGTGCGTTTTTCTGTTGATAGACCTTTATGTAGACCCAATCTCCTGGTTTGAGGTTGTGACAGGGAACATCCGGTGGTTGAGGTAAGGCATTTTGGACCTGGGCTGCAGCCTGATGTTGAACCGGTTGTTGCTGATGTGGGAGTCTCAGGAGAGCAGGGTTCGAACAAAGGTCAAGGATATCCTCTGCTGGCTCCGACGGTGGGGGCGCCCCAGGCAATGCTGGACACATCGGGGCGGTGGCCGGCGTGTAATTTGGGGGAGCAGCCAATTTCCCCCGAACAGCTTTTAACTGCTGTTTTTTCTTGAGAGTCTTTTAGACTTCTAGTTTGAGATTCTGTCCGCCTTTTGGACATTTCATCATACCAATAAAAGTACGTGTCCCACTGGTATTGTGGTGTTTTGGATCCACGGGACTCTAAAGACCCTCTTAAGTGCACTATTTTATCCTGATCCAATGTTCCTTCCTGTGGAAAATGCTTCAAGGGATCATCCCTAGTATCCCAGTTTCACTTATCCAGGTACTTGCAAGCCTCGGGAGAATAGTGTGTGTACATGAACTACGCCGGAGTCCCCTTAGCGGGGACGGGAACTTGTTTAGACTGACTTGTTCCCATTTTCAGTCACACAGGGAGACGTAGGAGAGGCTTATTTAGGATGTCCGGGCCGCTCAGTGCCTTGCCCCGCAGTTTTTCACCGCCCAGACAAAAGGCTTCTGACCCGACACCGGCTCATAAATTGGAAATGGGGAGGGAAACACAAGAGGGATCCTTTCACTCCTGCTCTCGGCAGAAGCTACTGGGACAAGAGGTTTGGAAAAGACAAAATCATTCAGACGCCCTGTCCACTGGGTCACGAGGTTCCAGCTGGGCCCCTTGCTTTCGATGCTACCTTTTTAGGCAGAATCGGGGCGGCTAGACCCAGCCTTAGTCCCAGACCTGGTCAGTGGCTCATTTTTCTAAATACACACACACACATTCATTCAATAGGCAGATAGAAAAAGACCAAATCAGTCGGAAGCCCTGTCCACTGGGTCACGAGGTTCCAGTTGGGCCCCTTGCTTTCCAAACTGCCCTGTCAGGCAGAATTGGGGCGGCTGAACCCAACCGTAGTCTCAGACCTGGTCAGTGGCTCATATTTCTAAATACACACTCATGCGCATTCATTCAGTCAGCCAGACCTCCTCCCCCACACCGCCTTAGCTAATTAACTACAAGCCCGATGTGCTGTTGGATGAAGGTGCTTCAAACAGCTTCTCCCTGAATAAAATGTATGTTACCAGACACAAAATTGGATCCTTTACCAGACAGAAAAGTTTAGCCGGCAGTAAGGTTCAGACTGACCTGGGTCTTGTCATTACCCCTGGTGACACGTCGGCATGACGATCTTGTCTTTTCTTCTCTCTTCGGTGTCTGGTGAGAATTGAGACCCCAAGCATTCTGCTTCTGCCTTTTATGTTCAACTTCACAGCTCAACAGGTAATGGAAGTTAAATGGCTCATCCTGGCCAGCCAAGTAAGGCAACGATGCTGCAGAAGCAACATGGGTGTGAACTGCTTCCCTGGCCATGCTGGCCTTGGGGAAAACCACCAGATCCCTCCTGGCTGAGAGGAGAGCATTGAACAAGTTGACAGTGTCCCAGTAGAAGCTTTCGGGGGTGCCTCCTTCTGCAAGCCCACTTTTCATCCGTTGCAGCCAAGCCCTTGGCCAATGGGCGAGGCTCCACTGTTCGCCGTGACACTGGATGCTTGAATGTCGCCGGGCCACCTGAGTGGCAGTGGCGAGGTGAGTCGGGCGGGGGCCTGTGACAAGGTTACACGAGAGTGAGTTGGCAATCTCAACATAAGGACTACCAAGCCCCTCTGTTGGAGTGCGCGGGCCCAAGGCAAGGACACAAGAGAAGAGGCTGCAGAAAACTACAAGGAGTGAGAGGCCACTTACATGCTCAGACAGGCAGAGGCACCAATGCTGTCATCCCATGGGCCCATCCCGGCAATTCGGGCAGGGGAGGATGAAGGGAGGGAAGGACAGGGGTGGGCAGGGAGGGAGGAGTGCAGGGTGAAGCAGCACGGGAGCAGCCAGGAGAGCTGGAACCTGCGGGAGAAGGGCAGAGTCAGGGCACACTCAGTGTGGGGTCCCTCCGCTCACCCCTGGGAACAACCACGGGGTAAAGGAGCATCTCCCCAGCAGGGAGCAGGACGTGGCTGTCACACATGGCTCAGTGGGGCTTTGTGTCCCAGCGGGCCTGGCCTGGGCCAGAAGCTCTGATTCCCGGGATGAACCCCTGGCAACAGGGTTCTGAGGCCCAGAGGTGGGCAATGAGGGGCCAACCCAGGAGATAGCTGGTCCATGCTGGGCACTAGGGCCCTGGCAGAGAGATGGGACGGGTCATCCTGAGAGTCCTGGAGGCGGGGGGCACCCGATCATCATGTGGGCTGGTGGAGGGGCAGCCCCTCAGGCCTGGGTCTGGTTGGGGTGCAGGGGGGAAACTCACCTCCTTGCTGCCCCCGACCTTCTCCTCCTCCCCTCTGCCACAGTGTCAGCCCTGCAGGTGGGAGGCAGAGACACTGGTCACCTCCCATTCACCCCAAGCCCCCAGGCTCCGGCCACTGCCACCGCCCCATGCCCGGGCCTCCCCTCTCTCCATCACTGCCTTTGTACCAGGGACCGACCCTGGCTGTCCTGCCAGACCCACCTCCCTTCCTCCCACTGTGCTGCCTCTGCCTAGGTCTGGTTCCTGGCTGCCGTCTGGACATACACAACAGGGACGGCTCCCAGCACAGAGAGCCCAGGCCTGCAGCGCCCCTATCCCAGCCCTGCCCCACCTAGACACTCAGGGCGCTGGAGGGACTTGCGGGCAAGGCACTTACTGAAGACACATTAGTCATACCCCTTCACTCACCTCTTCCCTTCCTGGGCTCCTGGCCCCCACCCCGTCCTTCTCCCAACCTGCGAGACCCTTCCCAGGACCAGGAATGGGCTCCTGGCTCCAGCCCTCCGTCAGCTCCCCTCACTCATCCCACGCTCAAAACCTAACGCTAGTGAAAGCATCATGTTTGCCGGCTGTAGGGCCACTTATGGTTCTGCACTGACTCACGGAGCTGGCTGATTTGTTTTGGAGCATGAAACATTTCTTTAGAACCCCCCCACCCCCCAAGAAAACTAGGAACATCATCATACCTTTCCCCCTGTCTTCTTGTCTTTGGACCCTGGAAGGCTTTGGTCCACAGGGGCAGGGGGTCACAGCCCATGTCTACCAGGCAGAGGGCCCTTGTCTGTGTGGAGGCGTCCTGATTTTGGGGGCCCTCTGCCTGGGTGCTGGCTTCCACAGTGCGGGGAACACTGGTCTGCGTCCCGGCCTCAACCCCCTGGGAGGGGCGTTTCCTTCTGATTGCACAAGAAGCAACTGGTCGGAGATGCATCCTGGACTAAATTCCAGCCCAACAGGCCCTTTGACATAAGAACTCCCTGACCTGCAAACACCCCTGCTCCCAGCCCGCCAGCCTGCCCTGCTGTGGGAACGCAGCTCGTGACACCCCCAGCACCCCCACACACTAGCAGTATAAAAAGCATCAAACCTCTCCCTGTGCCCCAGAGTTTTTGGACATCAGCGAGCCTCTGTTGGTGTGCTCACCGCTGTCCTGGCCAGGGGTTCCCCCTGGCAGCCCGCATCGGCCAGGCAGAGGGCCCTGGTCTGGTACCGGCGTGCTCGTGGCGGGTGCCCTCTGCCTGGGTGCTGGCCTCCACAGTAATGGGCGGGCACTCCTCCGCGACCCCCTCCACAGGAGGCTCTTGCAAATGAAAAAACAGTGGCAGTGAGGACAAAATGCAAGCCCCTGGCACAGTGCTGGCAACCTAGCAGAGTATGGGGGAGGGGACAGCCAGCCACGAAGCAGGGGAGGTGGGTGCAGCACAGACCCACACCTGTCACCCCACCGGTCCCACAGTGTGACACCCACAAGGCTCACATAGTGCCCAGCACAGCACACACATGCCCTCCACCCATAGAGCCGGGGCAGCACCCAGCCCCTCGACTGCAGGGCCTGGCACAGCAGGGCACAGCCTTGCCCTGGGCACACACAGGTGCTCACACACTCCCCATCTCCCTGGGCAGGGGCATGCAGAGCAACTCACCTCTGTGGGACTGTCCTCCAGAGCCTGGCCCTGCTCCCTGTGTGCCTGGAGGGCCAGCACCAGGGCGCAATTCTCCTGTTGCAGCTCCTCCTCTTGAGTCTGCACCACAATCACCCCAGCCCGTCAGACCATGCCCATGGCTGCAACGAGCATATCGGGCACCCAACAGCGCCACCTCCCGAGGCAACCCTCAGGCCCCACCTGTCCCCACATGCAAGGTGCCAGGACTCTGTTTCCCGCTTTCATGTCCTCTGCGATATACCCACCTGGCCAAGCTCGGCCTCAGCCTGCTCCCTCCCCTGCCCCACACCGCTGCTGGCCTTGCCCCCCGCCCCCCACCAACTCACCAGGAGCTGCTCTTCCCTTTGCCGAGCACTGTGGGGACAAAGCACATTTGTGGGCTCAGGGAGACTGACGGCGTCATCCCACAAAACAGCCCTTCCTCAAGGAGAGACTCGCACAGAAGCAGGGACGGGCCCTGGGCTTTAGCCCTGAGCCCTGTGCCGCACCCCAGGAACAGCCCGGTGCCCCCCAGCCCACAACTACCGGGACAGGAGGACTGCTGCATCCTGCTCCTGGTGAGCCAGGCGGGCCCTGAGTGCCTTCAGCTCCAGCTGCAGGAAACAAAAGTGTGTGGGATAGAGAGGCCTCACGCCACTGCCCGTCTGTCTGCGCATGGAGCCACCTCTTGCCCCATCTATCCCTCTGGCCCTGCCTTTGCCCTCCATCCTGCAGCCCAGCCCCAGGCTTGTCCCTCTGGTCCACACCTCCGTGCAGCCATCAGCCAGCGCACTTGATCTCCTCACAGCCCCCAGCCCCGCTCAGACCCGTTCACCTGCTGCTGGCGGTACCCGCCGTGGGGTTTGTCCTCATGGAGAAAGAAAGAGCGTCTGGGGCGATGGGCTCCCTTGGGCAGCAAGGTCCCATCTCCCTGTGATGCAGGGTTGGCGGCCCCCCGAGCCCCGGGGCCATGCAGGGCTCCCCCCTGGGGATCCCAGGGGTTGGTTGTTACCCCTGTCCCAGGTGAGTCCCCACCTCCCAGCTCCAGGTCCCCCCAGACACTCGGATTCGGGAAGGACTGTCCCTGCGATTGGGGGATGAGTCCACGACCCTCCCTTAGTCTTGGAGGGACCCTGGAGTTGGTGGGAGACAGAGACTTTCCGACAGGGTCCCAGGTGCTGCATGGGGCTGGGAGGGGCATGAGGCACCTGGCAAGAGACCCCCACCCTCACAGCTGCCCGTCCCACTCGCTGGGCAGGGGAAAGACTCACGGCAGTGGGGGAGTGCGGCCATGTGTGGCCCCTCACCTCGTTTGCCCCCCGCATGGCTCCCAGCCCTGTGGGGAGACAAGGGGCCATGCGTCAGCTGGGCCCACACTGCTGCAGGGCACAGGGCGACCAGCCCCTCTGGGCCTCAACGCGTGGGGGCACCTGCCAGGAGTCCTGCGTGCCACATGGGCAGGGCCTTCCTCCACTGGGGTCGGGTGGGAGTCCGTCCGGGGAGCAGGACCTTGTCCCCTCCCCATGCAACCATGTAAGTCCTTCCACCGCTCACGCCAGTCCCAAACTCACTGGGTGCATGGTCCCTCTTCTCCTGCACTTCTCCAATGGAGGGGACAGATGGGGACCCCTTAATGGGGGGCAGTTTTCTTTTGGCCCACCCTTCTGCGCCCAGGCTAGCATCTGGTGCTGAGAGGACATGAGGGCTGAGCATCAGGCTGGGTGGCACTGAGCACCACTTTTAGGATGAGGATCCCAGAGCCCGTATGATCGCCACCTTGCAAGGGAGCAGAGGGCAGCAGGGCCATTGCCAGGAGTAAGGCTCCGAGGGCTGGGGCATGGGCAGGGGCTGCAGGGCCAGGACCTGGCCAAGCGTGAGGAGCCCATGGGGGCCAGTCCTGTTCCCTTTCCCCAGGGAACTTGCTGGTGAAGAGCAGGGGGTGACAGCTGGAGAGGGCGGTGGAACAGGGCGGGGGCTGTCCAGATTGCACCTTGGACAGTGTGGGCTTGGCCTGCCAGCCAAACCCTGCCGGGACGGGAGGCCACACAGCCCTGTGGACTCTCGTGCTGCCTAGCCCTTCTTGCTCCCATGGTGGGGCACGTGCCTAGGTCTCACCCAGGTTGCTGGAGCGCAGGCGCACGGGGGGGCAGCTTCTCCTGCCGGAGCATCTGCAAGAGAAACACAGCCCTGAGCTGAAGGAGGGAAAGAGGAGCCGGACTGCCGAGAGCAGGGACAAGGCACGGGGCCGAGTGCTGTGTCCCTGCCCAACCGGAGGCCTGCTCACTGCTTGTCACATCTCCCAAAAGTCCCCAGGACGGACCCATGCCGTGTCCCCAGGGCCACCCCCACGGCTGAGTGAGAAAGGGCACTCACGTCTGCAACTGGTGCTCGCCTGTGATGCCCGGATAGGAGGATGGACTAAACCTAACTACCTAACTAGTGCCTAAGGAACTACTAATCTAACTAAGAAACAAACAACTAACTAATGAACTAATGAAATAACTAACTAACTATTGAACTATCTAATGGACTAACAAACTATCAAACTAGGAACTAACTACCTAAATAACTAAGAAACTGACTGGCTAACAAACTAACAATCTAACTAGCTAAGGAACTAAGAAACTACCTAAAGAACTAACAAACTTCCCAACAAACTGCTAAACTAACTAACCAACAGAGATAAGGCACGAGGACGCAGAAGGGCAAGTGGCGCGGGCGAAGGGCGGGAGAGCACTGGGAGGAGCTAGTACCTGAGAGTGAGGCTGGGCATTGTGATGTCACTGGGCACAACAGCTCTTTTGCCATGGCAACCAGGGGTCTGCCTCGTACCCGGGCAAGGTGCTGAGTGCGGGGGCTGTGGGCGCCTTTAGATTGGCCTGGCCTGGGGGTCCTCCCGTCACAAGACGACCTGACACCCTGAGCAATTTGGGCGCATTGTCTGTCCTTGTCTGTGTGTCCTAAGCAGTGACCGTCCTGGCTGGAGGGTCATAGCAGTGCCCGCCCTGGTGCAATGGGTCCTGGTTAAACAATAGCCCCCTCTGATCACTGCCCAGTGGGGTCAGGGCACATCAGGGCAGTGACTGTGGCAGGGAACAGAGACCAGCTGTACCTTAGCCCCTTTCTGTGCAGGGCGGGATGACAGGATCCCGGGAAGAACAAGCTGGCTGGAGCAAGGCTCAGCATGCACCTACTTCCAATGCGGCCTCCCCTACCCGGCGGTGCTGGGCCTGGTCCCGGTGCAGCACGTAGACAGTGCCCTGTGCTACACATAGCTGTAACACATATGGAGGTATACATGCATGCACACTGCCCCGGCCCCCCAGTGACACTCGCGTGCACACACACGGAGCAGTGACACCCTTGTGCACATACAAACAGATGTGCCCTGCCCCATCTGCAAATCCAGAGTTGCAAAGGCCTCTGAACCCTTCACCCCTGCTTCTATCGGAGAGAAATATTTCCCATTTCTTAGACTCTTACAGGAGCACCCCGACATGATTCCTCGTGGGGGTTTCCTCTTGCCCCTGCTCATATACAGCTCAGCTCCCCAGCACAGTGCAGTCACTAGGAGTGGACTTTCTTGATGGTGCTCTTGCCCCTGTCCCCACCCCCGCCCCCAGGAAGGGGATGTGGCAAACACGCGCAGCTCAGGGGGACACTCCCTGGGCCCTGTCACTCCACATGGGGAAGGGGGAGCAGGGACGGGCATGCTCATAGATTTGGCACAACCGAATGACCAACTCAGGACGCTTGTGGGGTCCTCACATGAGCCCAAGTGTCAGGGATGGGCCCAACGATAGTGCTTGCTGTATGGCATTGGGTCCCAGGGATGGAGCACTCACTCAGACCTCCATGCCTTTGGGGTCTGTCCACGAGTCACCATTCAGCTAAGACCGGCGGGGTGGCAAAGATCTTGATCTTTATTAGGAAGAGGATTCAGCAACTCACAAGCTCACAGCTTGCAGGGAGAACTACAACTACCTACCAGCACAAACTGCACCTACACGGCATCACGGGGAGAGACTGGGTCATCCCACTGCTGACCCCTTGAAGGGACCTCCCATATACCACATCCCCATCCTTTACTCAGGAAGCTCCCTCTTAACTACTTGGAAGTTCATCAGGTGCTACTTTAACTGGGAATGTTTCAGGATCATGAAGCCAGAGGTTCAGCTCTAGCAGTGGGCTCTAGCCTTTACTGCTATCCCATTATGGTCCATGTCTTTACAGAGCAGAAAAATCCCCCCCAAAATGGCAAGAAGCCTTTAGTGTGAGACAAGCCATTACAGCGCTGTCTAGCTCTGGCAAAAAGCCATGAAAATGAAACCGCTTTAGCATTCTTTGAGGCACATTTTATTTCTTAAAGACATTTTTCATGTTCTAAGCCAAATCAGCCCAGTGAAGTCCAAATCAGTGAGTCAGTTCAGACCCATAAGTGGCCCTACAACCAGCAGGCCCAAGCCCAGAGGTTTGGGGTTCAGATGCCCCCAAGATTCTCCTGCCCTCAGCCTTATGGCCGCAGAAGCAAGCGAGGGAGGAGCCTCCCATATCCATAAAGTGGGCTTTAAGCCCCAACTCCTTGGCGGGTACTAAACCACGCCAGAAAAACAGTTATCCCCAGGAACGCTTAAGGAAAACTGCCTGCATGGACCCAGATCCATGGTGTTTCCCCTGCCAGGAGCAGCCTCTCTGCAGTCTGCTGGAGCACCCCATGTGCTCCCACTTCCTGGGATCTCTGCCGGTATCAGGCCGGGGAGCTGCACCTCAGAGGGCAAAGCTCCCACATGGACAGTACCTGCATAGAAAGAGGAATGGGATCTGCCATCTGAAACCTGAGCCTGTTCCAGGCTCAGGAAGGGCTCAGCCTCCTCTGGCAAGTAGAGGGATAAAAACCCTCAGGGAAAATGGAAAGCAAAGACTGGGTAAATGGGCAGAAGGATGTGCTATACCAAACCCAAGCAGCTTCTTTACAGTGAAACCCTTAGGTGAGTCCATAGCAATGAGATGCTGCGGCTAGTAAAGCGACCAAAATGCTGGCTTGCATCCATAGATGCTTCTCAAGCAAATCCCGGGACGTCATTCTCCCCTTGTACTCAGCCTTGGTGAGCCTGCAGCTGGAGTACTGCGTCCAGTTTTGGGCTCCACAATTCAAAAAGGATGTGGAGAAGCTTGATAGAGTCCAGGGAAGAGCCACGCACATGATCAGAGGTCAGGGAAGCAGACCCTACGATGACAGGCTGAGAGCCCTGGGGCTCTTTAGCCTGGAAAAGCGCAGGCTCAGGGGTGATCTGATGGCCACCTATAAGTTTATCAGGGGTGACCACCAGTATTTGGGGGAACGTTTGTTCACCAGAGCACCCTTAGGGATGACGACCAGGTCGAAGGGTCATAAACTACTACAAGACTGTTTCAGGCTGGACATAAGGAAGAATTTCTTTACTGCCCGAGCCCCCAAGGTCTGAAACAGCCTGCCACCGGAGGTGGTTCAAGCGCCTACATTGAACACCTTCAAGAGCAAACTGGATGCTTATCTTGCTGGGATCCTATGACCCCAGCTGACTTCCTGCTCTTTGGGCAGGGGGCTGGACTCGATGATCTTCCGAGGTCCCTTCCAGCCCTGATGTCTATGAAATCTATGAAATTTCAGAAGGATTTGCAGTACTAATAAATTCTCCTGTCTTTTTATTACGTTACACACTGACTCAATGGTGGCTTTAGCTAACACACACATGGGGGACATGAATTCTTCCCCTACGTGTGCAAAACTGTCCATGTGGCAGGGTCCATCAAGTGACTGTTCTGTACTGAAGGTCACAAATGTGGGCACTTCTATTTGGAGCTGATGTCACTGTGTGCTCTCTCCATTTGGAAGGCATGCATTTCCCAATCATTCTCACTGAACCAGTCCTGAGGTTTCTTTGTGAGGAAGCCTTGACATTTTTGGCACGCCTCACGGATGCCTTTCTTGAAGCTCTTGCTTTTCCTCGAGTGATCAAACCTGAGTCTGCAACCTGAAACCTGACATTTTCTTCTTATCCATTGGTTTGAAGCTTGAGGAGTTGTGGAATCACACATACCTTCTCCGTGTATCCCCCAATATTTACCAGTGTTTGCTTTAATGTCTGAGCAGAGTTTCTTGCATAATCAGGCATGGCTGCGGGATGGCTCTTCTCAGTGACTGTGTACAGCGTAGGGTGTTTGCCTGTGGCTATTAAGAGGGCATTGTAGACAACATTCTGGTTCTCTGACAATCCAACATCAACAGCTCAGCTTCTGGAAAATATCAGTAGTCTCTGGGAAGCCTCCAGAGCTTTCCTTTGCTCTTTTATTAAATCCTCCACGTCCTGATATTCTGAGAACAGTTCTTGGCTGAGTTTTTCTGGACGGTATGTTATCCCACTAGAATTCACTAGGGTTTCAGGAGAGAGAGGGAGAGAAAGAGACAGTGGAAAACAATAATAAAATAACATTAGCACCTTTCCAAGAAAGATGTATGTAGGACTGGAAAAGCCACCGCGGTCATAAGCCCAGGCATCTGTAATCAAGGGCAATTAAGATATTACATCCAAGATCTACACTGTTATCCTCCCCACAGATAGGAAACACCATGCGACAGAATATGACAAACTAAGGGTCTTTAGTGTTAAACAATAAATGCCTCAAAACTGGCAATGTGTCAGAAAAGGAGAGCAGAAATGACAAGGCTCTTACCAATGCCTTGGGCCTGTGCAATGGCAAGGAATTTTTGGGGCCAATATGTCCATACTACGGATGTGAATGTTTAAATGTTTACCCATTCACATATTGATAATCGGTAACACCTTACTGTTTATCGTTTGCCATGGGGTAGGGAGCAATCTGGCAGGGAAGGGGCAGAGGAAGAGGAGCATAGTGCCCTGAAGGTGGCAGGGCAAACAGGAGGGAGGGAAAAGCATGGAGGAGGGGAGAGGGGACTAGTACCTAGTATAGCCGGGAAGTGGCGGGAAAGCTGCAAAACAGCAAGGGAGGAGCCACCACTGCAGGGGCTGTCAGAAAGTGAAGTCGAGCTGCTGCACCTCTCCAGCCCTTCTGCAAGCTTGGGGGGCGGTGTGAC
The DNA here is from genome assembly GCF_030867095.1 of Alligator mississippiensis. NCBI lineage: Eukaryota > Metazoa > Chordata > Crocodylia > Alligatoridae > Alligator > Alligator mississippiensis. Next base: position 49,033,963 of record NC_081834.1, on the reverse strand, counting down.
TGGCCACACATGCCACAGCCGGGGCTGCCCCCTACAGCTGGGCTGGGCAGGGCTGAGGGATCCACTGTGGGCCAGATAAAATTCCTTGGTGGGCTGAATCTGGCCCATGGGCCATATTTTGCCCACCCCTGATTTACAGCCTCAGGGTTAAAGCCAACAGTTTGTGATTGGAATATATAGTAGTAGTCTCTTCTCCCCTTCCTTTCCCTTCCCTTCCCAATCATCCAGCCTCTCTTAATTTCAAAAAACTTTTGAAACATGCTCACTCCACTGTACCTGCAAAAAGACGCTTTTGCAGATCTTCCAAACAGCCGAGGCCTTGCTTTAAATAGATTGGTTTGGCCAGCGGAGGTGCACCTGACACACTTAGCTGACTCATGAAGTCTGCAGCCAATTTGGAAAGATCTAGGAAAAACAATTAAAATTCATGTTAACACCCACTTTTCATTGCCTCAATCCAATCACCACTGGAAGGTCAAATGCCCAAATACCTAGTCCTGAATATCTCAGATAAGAATCCTGTCTCTGGCAATAGGAGCTATATAAGCCAAGGGTTATTCCTCCCAAGGGAGTACTGTAACCACTAGGCTACACAGGCAGGCTTCCTTTTGCTTGTTTTTCTGGCCCCATGACTCTTGGCTGTCTATTGGTCCAGTGTGGTTGGATGCCACATCTATCCTTCATCTATCCCAGGGGTTCTCAACCTTTTTTGTATCAGGACCCATTTGTAAACATTGATGGCCTGTCCTGACCCAGTGCCCCTCCTCCTAACCCACTGCCCTCTGCTGTCAGTCCACAGTGTGTGGGGCAAGGGAGGCCCCAAACAGCCCCTCTTAGGCTGGAACTCTGCCAACTTGCAAGGGAAAAGCCACAGTTTCCCACATTTTTCTCCTTGAAAGGAGAATCCATTTTTAAAGGTTGTTGATCCATTTTTAAAGTTTGTTCGCGACCCTTTCATATATTTTTTGTGATCCAGGTTGAGAAACAGTGATCTTTCCTATTCTGTAGTCTAGTGGTGAGGGCATTCTCTAGGGAACTGGATTCAAATCCTCTAGGGGTAAAGAAGGCCTAGAACTCAGGTCCCTACTTCTTGGGTAAATACTGTAAATACTAGGGTATTGGGCACCACCTGTACCCTGGTAGTTAGAAGGCAGTGAGGTTGATTTTAGATCTGAACTGAATACCTTGTAGTTGATTTTAGATGTAGGTTTTTAATAACTCTGCCTAACTTCTGGGTCCTCTCTGAGGCTGCAGGCAGAGTTCATGCACCTCCTGCAAGTGCTGGAAAAATCTTAAGTGGAAGTTAGGCTTGCAAGTGGCTGCTTCAGGTCAGATCTCAGCAGGCTCACTGGCCTGAGTAAAGACGCTTTGGGAACTTTGCCCTCCAAAATGGAAACGTATAAGGCATATGAACTCATAATGAGTGTTGTGCATGCCAGCACAAAGTGACTTTGAATCACTGCTTGGGATGTAGGTGGGCAAAGTATCCCTTATGTGCATAATGAGACATTCTGAATCCAGCCTTAGATGTAGTCCTCTTCACTTGACTGTAAATACATCTCAAGGCCTTTGTGTGCCTCCTCTCTTAGGGCTCCTATACATGTGCAGAGAGCCTGCTGCAGTGCATTGGAGCAGACTTGATTAATAATCGAGAAGTTAATTCCATGCTCTGGCAGACTCAAATTAATGAGCTCCAGCAGACGCTAGCATCATGTGCATCAGCATCTCTGTGCTGAAAAATGGCAGTGGGGTACTCTGAACTAAAGCTCATTCAATGAGCTTTAGTTCAAAGCGCCCTGCCACCATTTTTTAGTGTGGAAATGCTGATACACGTGATGCTTGGGCACTTTTAATTAGCACAGCTCGCTAATTAAAGCACCCTCCCATGCCTTCCAGAGCACGTGTAAAAATGCCCTTAGTGCCTGAACTAAAATCAGTAGGAAGATTCCCATTGATTCCAATGGCATCTGGATCATAGATTACTTGAAAATGTCCCACAGGTTGGGTTGTGGAAAGAAAATCCTACTACTTGGAAAGACATAAAGTCGAACTCACATGCCTGGAAGATGTTTGCCTTCCTGTTTACTTGTACCTAAGTTGAAATACTGTGGGGCCCATACCACTGTATTCTCCTAAATCCACAAACCAGGTCCCTAGTGCTTCTCATACAGCTTGGCCTTTTTATGTGGCTACTCCTTTTTTTTTTTATTTAATTCAGTTTCTTAATCAGCCCTCACCCACAATGTTTGTCAGTGCTTCATACATGTAAAGCCCTGCACATGTCCTTGGCAGGATAAAGGCAGAGTTTTTTAGAGCCCTTTATATTATCGTTTCAACGAGACATCTGAGAGGTGGATCACCACCCTAGAAGCACGAAAGCCAAAGATCAGGAGGAATTAGCTATGAGACTTTTCTTCTTTCATAAGACCCGGGTCAGCAGCCACCATCATGTCTGTCCATTCCGTGACTGTCAGTCTTTTGGCAAGCCGGGCCTTCACAATCCATGAATCAGGGTTGCATGAAAACACAACACAACAAAACAGCTCAATTTTCACAGCACAAACATAACCATATTTTTTTTTAGATGCATCATATACGTCCAAGATTTTGATTTCATATTTTGCTTTTCCCCCTGCTTTGCAGAAATGATAGATAGCCAAATTCCCGATGCCATGAATTACTTCCATTCGTAACCTGTCAACATTCACATCCTCTTGACATCCAACCACACTGTCCTCTTATCATCCACTCCAATACTTAAATAGCCTTATGTGTTTGCAAATGCAGATACATAATTTGGAAGAGTGCTTTTAACATATTTCAAGACATTCTTTGTTGCAAAGCCTTTAAGTTCAACATGCGTAGACTCAGTGAATGGCAGCAGTTCATCTCTTTCAAAACATTTCACAGTAGCTTCAAGTATGTCATTTTTCTCCTGCACATTAGGTTCCAATGTTGCTTGAGTGTTGATCTATCGGGCTCTCTTGGCTGTTGGACCTGTCTCTTCTTCATATCTTTGCCTAGAATTAGCTTTCCTCTCCTCAAGAAATTCAAAAGCTTCATCTGGTTTCAGGCTAACAACAGAGGCGAGAGATTTTTGACACAATCCAGAATTTAGGGAGCAAATATGTGGCTTCAAGAGAGCTGGGGCTGATGACAACTTCTCACTGCTCCAAGATTTAATAAAAATCAGAAATTTGCTGTTTTGCTGCATATAGTTAAAATATTTTGTCAAACCTGGAGATTTAATAACAGTTCCTAAAGGAGGTGTCTATATCCAGTCCAATGCCATAATTTTTGTAGTTGTAATCCTCATTTTCAATCTCTAGTGTTATCACACCACCTCCAGAATTTAATAGTGCACACGCTGCTGGGATAAGGACACTGTTTTGTGTCCTTATATGATCACCTGCCATTTTTTTCCTCTTCTCACCCAGAGTTACTTTTCCTACATCTACAACCACATCAGGATAGTCTGTATCATAAATATGCAATGGTTTCTCCTTCTGGGTCATCCTGCTTCTTTAACAGCCAGAACTTTCAGAAACCTTTGGAAACACATGGTTATAATCAATACCACATCTTCACACTAGATACAGTAATATGGACTCTAAGACTCTGGGAGGAATTTTCAAAGTAACATCAGAGTCTTATGGGATGGACATACACACAACTTTGAGGTAGGAGGGAGCAGGGCTTTAGTGCACATAAGCTGTTCTGCAATAATGGCACATGTAAACAGCCTTACCCCGTGGTAAATGGAATTTAAATGTGGTAGCTTAGCCCTCAGTGAAGGAGGGCTAAGTAATCCAGTGGTATCTCCTATCTCAGGGGTTCCCAACACCGTGGGCTGTGGGCCGGTGCCGGACTGTTAAGGGTTGGCTACTGGTCTGCAGGAGGGTTGGTTGCCAGACCAGAAGTGACCACGGACTGGCAAACTGTGGACTGGGAATGACCAGCATACTGCAGACAGGCAGCCAACCCTTTTTTATACTGAGCCATTTCTGGTCCACTGTTTGCCGGACCTTAGCATAAAAGGTTGGGAATCCCTGTCCTCTCTCTCCAGAACATAGACTCTGATTTTTGAAAATAAAATAATACCAATTTAAAGTACATGCCAACACAACTGTAACTGCACTTTGGGGTGGGCAATGTGCCCTGGAAATTATCTGCATGCACTCCAGCAGTATTCAGTGTGTTAATTGTAACTGCCTTGGGAGTGCTGTAATTATAATGTGGAGTGTGATGGGAAAACTGTCTTCTGGGTTGGGAAGGGGGTGAGACCTTCTCCCCTTAATCTCTGTGTGTGATCAAAGGAAAGGGGTATATGTATACAATGAGTGATCCAACATGCCTCCTTTCACCGCTCCATTGTATGGTTAGGGTGGCCAATTTGTGATAGGCGTGTCCTGTGTGGCATGGACAGCCTCTATGCAGAGCACGCAGCAGATCAGGGAGGGGACAAGGGCAGGAAGCAGAAGGCAGCGCTGCGGAGAGAACTGTTAGGGTGACACTATTTGGATCTTTGGGAGTGCTGGATTTGCAGCTGAATAAAGGCTTCTTTCTGCCTCAGCAAAGCTGCAGACCGCAAGGCAGAATGATATATTAAAAGTAACACTGCAGATGCTTAGGCAAGCAGTTTTCTAGCAATGTCATAGCGCTGTAAGTTCATGGTGTAAGGAAATAAGATGCAGCCCACCAGCTATTGTCAGGAGATAAAGCCGAAGCAAGACCTTGGAGATGAAGCAGAAGTCTGCAAGAAACAGCAATTGACCGAGAGAAGCTGAGTTCACGGTCTTACGCATGCCCCCATAGCAAAAAGGTATGTAAATAAATGAAATGCATAGGCAATCTTATGCTAATGAAGTAAACCATAAACAGAGACAGAGCTTGAGATAGGAGGATATGGGTGGAACAAATGAGGGGCAAAGGTGGAGTAAATGTTAATGAGTATAAACCAAGGTATATAAATGTGAAAAGAACTAATGTTTACTGCAGCTCCCCGGTATTTTTTGGGAGCTCCCCCGAAGCTGTCTCCCTTCTGAATAAAGTTGCTGTCGTGCAACACGTGCTGGTGTTTGCTCCCTGCTTGCTCTCCGAGCAACTGGATCTTCCCTGTCTCCCTAGTCATTGGGCACCGCATGGAGTCGGGGTCTCAGTAGCAGGGAGCACAGGGCAGGAAGCAGGAGGCAGAGCAGCGGATCAGGCACAGTAGGGGATTGGAGCAGCACTAGGGGAGCATGCGGGGCTAATTTGTGGCATACCTGCCAAAGATGTTGCCCCCTGTGGTATGGAGCAGTGGCTGGCTACTGTCAGCAATGACATGGGAGAAGGGTGTGATATGTGGGTTTAACCAAGGGTATGTGAAAACCTAGGGCCAGGTGGTATCTTGCACCCGAGTGAAGCAATGGTGCAGTTTAGCAGTTACTGGTAGTTGCAGAGTGCAGACAGGTCCTATTCAACATGGCTCAAAGCCATGCAAGGATGGGGGGCCTTGGGCCCTTCCCGTCACCTGAAAAGCGAGGGGCCGGCAGCCGCCCACCCCGGCTGTCCTCGCGTGTGCTGCGCTGCGCTGCGGGGAGGACCGTGCTCTGCGCGGCTCGGTTTTCTCCAGTGATCTTGGAGTTTCCTTCCCAGGGCAGCAGAGCGAAGAGCAGGCGAGGCCGGGGCTGCTCGACACGACTCCGCTCCCCGGGGGCTGTCCAGCCCGGCGCCCTCCAGGGAAGCTCGAGACGCGCGGGCGGATGCCAGGGCGGAGCGCCCCAAGGCAGGAGCCCGGAGCCCCCGTTGGGCCGAGCCGAGCTGAGGAGCCCTTGCGGGTTGCCGCGCTGCGTTTGGGCCTGTGGCGTGGCGGGAGGCGCTGGCATGGCGGGAGGCCCTGGCCGCAGCGAGCCCGAGCCCGAGCCGTGCTCCGCCCAGATGCGGGCACGGCCGCAGACGCCCTTCCGCGGCGCCCCGAGTTTTAAGCGGGGCCTGTGGCTCCCCCGAGCACGCTCCCCGCCGCGGCCGCCCGGACACGCCGGGAAGCAGTAAAACCACGAGCGGAAACGTGCTTGCAGGGGGCGGGGCGGGGCGGGGCCGCGTGGAGCCGGGACACCGCAGCTTGTGAGCTCGCTACAGCGGGTGGTCCGTAGCCGCCAGGGACTGGAGCCATCCCCCTTGGAAACTGCCAGCTCTTAGTAGCACTCACTTGTGTTTTGACTACAGACAAGCAATGGAGTTGTTCTTCTGTTGCAAAGACCTGAGAAAAGCGGGACCAGGTCAGAATCTTTTTAAGGCGGTGGATTCGTTTTTGACATCTCCTGGTTTGTCTTGAGAGTCACGTTTGCGCACCTAGCAGTGCTCACGTCGCGTGGCCCCGCAGTGCCCTGGACAGGATCTCGAGGTGCCGTTAAATTGCTGCACAACCCATTGGCAACCGCCGCTGCAGGGGAAAGAGCCCCCTTTAATAACGAAGTGCCGCACAGACCACAGGTCTGTGGTGTAGGTGTAGAAAGATGCACCAAGGCACAGGCAGACTTTGCCAGTATTTCTTTCTTTAATGTTTGTAAATCTGGTCATTCCTGCCTTGCTTGTCCAGGGAAAGCATCAACAGGTTGGTAAAAGAAATGTTTTGGGCACTCTTGTAAACAAAATTATTACTGTGGGGAAAGTATATAGGTCCCCAAATGAATTATAGTTTCATAGTTGTTAGGGACTGGAAGGGAAAAAGTCCTGGGAAGTGGCTTCTCAGGGGATAGGAATAGGATTATTCCAGTCATAGAGTTAAGAGTCCTTTCAGATGATGGTATTTTTTTGCCTGTAGAAGTAGTTTATCTATTGGATGCAAATAAGATGTGGCTAAAGCAATGATGAGTGAAGTATAGTTTGACCTGGTATTACCAAGATGTTGTGTCTTGATTCTGACCAGGGTATGATCACATAATCTTGTCTCTGAGCTCGTTTCGGCTATAGTCTCGTCTGCTTCTAAATGATTTTTATGCATCCCTTTAATCTCTCTGACCAATGTATCTAAACAGACATCGAGCAATATGGTGGAAAAAATAGGAAGAATTCTGTTTTAAGTTCTTGTATAAACATTTATTCAAAAGCTATATTGGTACTGTCAATAATGTTGGGGCCACTGTGTCTTCACTTAACAATCCATTCTTTCTGAGGCTACAAGAGGTTCCTAGTTGCTCTTTTTGTTATAGAGGGCGAGGTATTAAACTTTAACTATTCTGCCGTTCCATTTAATCTATTTGTAAGAAACCCATTTGTAGTGGAAATAGAGCAATTGTTTGATAGTCCTTGGAGGTCTCTAAACTACTTTCTTATCCGGTTCTTTTTTTTTTTTTTTTTTTCAGGCTTGGCTGACAGCTTCACATCCACTTATCTCTCTTTGTACTTTATGGAAGATCATGGAATAATTGAAGGCTGAAAAATATATAACATAGGAAAAAACACAGGAGTTTTATTACCTTTACATTGGTATTATTGGTGTGTTTCTGAGGAACAGTGGTTGGTATTTCTCATCAGTGCAATAAATTAAGACATGCCGTGAAGTATAAGAGGAAGCATTACTAGGAAACAGTGTGGATTTGTATATGCTCTGTACTCTTTCTGCTGACACGCTATTCACTTTGCACAGTAGTGAGGTGCTCAAAAAAACTGTACTGGGGGAGGCGGGGGGGGGGGGTGTTCTCTTTTGTTTTGCTTTGTGAGCATGAGTGAAGATGGCAAAGCATGTATCAAAGAAGAGGAAAATTAAGGAAGAAAATAATAGATTTCCAGAACATTGGGAAGTGGATTATACTGAACAGGTATCAAGTGCTGCAGCTTCTTATGCAGTAACTTTGCAGTTAGCCAAAGCAAAGAAACCATACAGTGATGGAGATCTAGTGAAAAAAATGTGCAATTGAAAAGGCCAGGGCATTTGGGGATGAGAACATGGTGAAAAACTTTGAAACAGTTTCACTCTCTCATCAGACAGTAGCCCAAAGAATTGAAGATAAGAGCAATCAGGTATGCGAAAAGTTATTATACAATGTCAAAAAGTGTCGCTATTTTTCCTTATCGTTAGCAGAGATCACTGACCAAACTGATACAAGTCAGCTTCTCATATGTATCAGAACTGTGGAGGAAGATGTCTCAGTCAAGGAGGAGTTGCTGTCTCTTGTCTCATTACATGACACTACAAAGGGAACAGATATATTTGAAGCTCTTCAGAAGAGTGTGAGTGAATACGGTGGTTTTGAGCAATGTACCTGTATTGCCACAGATGGTGGTAGGGCTGTTATCGGTTCTGAATTTGGATTATCAGATCTTCTGAAGAAGTCTGGTGTTACATGCCCCATGATTCACTGTGTGATTCACCAAGAATCTTTGTGTGGGAAATGGGTGAAACAAGCTGAAGCTATGAAAGTTGTTGTGAAGGTTACCAGTCTTATTTGTGGTGGAAATAAATCTTTGTTAAACAGTAAATTCCACTTGTTTTTGGAAGAAATGCAGTCGGTGTATGGAGATTTACCTCTGGATTCCGAAATTCATTGGCTAAGTGCTGGTAAGGTTCTCATAAAGTTCTTTGCTCTCAGAAAAGAAATTCCAGTGTTCCTAAAAGAACAAGTGAAAACTGACACCACAGAGCTTGAAGAAAGATTTTTGTCTTCCCCAGTTCCTGGCCGAATTAGCCTTCTTGACAGATACTACCACTCACTTAAATGAATTAAATTTAAAGTTGCAAAGTAAGAATAATACAATATCAGACCTCTTTGGATGTGTGAATGGGTTTCGTAGAAAGCTAAAACTGTTCAAGGTTGGTCTTGAAAAGGGTGATCTTATACATTTCCCATCTTGCAGGGAACTGGAGAAAGAAATGGAAAATTCTGAAGGTGTAAACTTTTTGGAACTCTCATCCAATGTAGATGCCATGGTGAAAGAATTTGACAATCGCTTTACTGAATTGGAGTTACTGAAAAATGCACTGATGCTTTTCAACAACCCACTTAGATCTGTGCTTGAAAATCAGTCTTCCAACATACAGCTTGAGCTGTGCGATTTACAAGCTGACCTATTCTTAGCTGGTAGACGAGAAATAGGCCAGGGATTTTTTAAACTTATACCAGAGAATCGCTTTCCACATTTAAGGGACCTTGGTTTAAAGATTGTATCAACGTTCGGCAGTACGTACGTACGCGAAAGTGCCTTTTCTACAATGAAGTCTATAAAATCTCAGTATCTATGTTCACTTACAGATGAGGCCCTCACTTGCTCACTTTGACTGGCCTTAACTGAGGAGTCAGTTGATATAGGTCCTCTTGTGCAGAAGATGGAGGGTCCGCAGTTTTCACATTGAAAAGTTAACTTACTATTTTTTTTATTTTTTTTTTTACTATGTTACTTGTAGGCAAATGTATCAGTGTTGTTTAAATATGTAGATGTTTTGCTTATGTCCTTCCGTGCCACCCAGCAGGTCATGCCCTAGGCTGTAGGTGTGCTGGCCATTTTTCCTCCCTAGGTGCAGCACTTTGCATTTCTCCTTGTTGAACTGCATTCTGTAATTCTGCATTCCATACTTATAAAAGCAGAGAGAGCAAACAAGTTGCCTAGGGAAGCTGTACAATCTCCTTCACTGGAAGTTTCAAGAAAAAGCAACTGGGATGGTTCAGCAAGAGTGAATCCTGCAACTGGACAAGGGTTGGACTGGATGACCCTTGAGGTCCCTTCCAACCCTCTGCAATTGTGTTTAACTTTTAAAAAATTCGCTGTTACACATGTATGACATGTTTACAAAGCTATTTAGGATCAGCCAGATTCTTAATGCAAATAAGTCTAGGAAGGTATTACTTGGCCTGCCTGAGAAATATAGCAATTCTTAACACTTTGAAAATTTTAGATCTAGGTTTACTGCATTTCTGAGGTAGAAGAGCTTAGGACAAGAGACAACAGAACCTTTCGCCCAGGGATCTGTGTTTCAGAAGGCTCAGGTTAGCAGTACCCAAAATTCATTGCTGTCTGAATAAGGCAAGTTGCTCATCTGAACAGATAATTGATGCCATCAATCTCCCTTGGTACCAGCCTCAGAAATGACATGGAGTGCTGAACAGGTCAGAGACCAACTATCCTTACATGTTTCCAGCCATGCAGCTCTGCAATTAACTTCAACAAGAAGTCTACAAGACTCACTATGTCATTTATTTTTAAAGTGCATTATGACCTTCCCTGTTTTCCTGCTCTTAACCTCTAACACTGATGGTTTCATTTCACAGAACCATCTGTGAAGAGAGAGAACCTGGAACATTGCCACAAAGCATTGCAAAAGCTCTATGTTGAATGTGTTAGATCAGGGGTGTTCAACCTCCAGCACACAGGTCAAATGTGGCCATGGAGCCATGGCATCTGGCCCGTGGGGGCTCCCTATGGGTTGGCAAATTTGGTGGTGAGGGAGCAGTGGCAAATGATACTGTCACCCCTCCCCTGCTGCCAAATTCCCAAGCCCTGTGGACCAAATTGGGGTTGGCCATGCTCCCCCTGCAGGGCCAGACTGGGGCTGAGCCACACCTATGGGCTCAGATCAAGGCTGGGCTATTCCCTAACCCCCTTCTCCCCACCACACACAGCTGGACCAAGCCCTGCCTTGCCTGTCCCTCACACTAGATTGGGCCCATTCACTGGAGCACTGTCTGTCTGGCCTGCAGGGCAAAAAGGCTGGGTACCACTGTGTAAGATTAGTCTATAACTTAACTGTGGCTTGCAGTAGCTGCAACCAGTTTCTTCTCCAAGGCCTGGATATCATCCACTGTCAATCTTACCAGGCGTACACCAGCCAGCTTTAGCAGCGGTGAATAGTATTGAGCCTTACCAAGGATGTAACAGAGCTGCTGGATGAGAAACCAGGAGGCTCTGGGCCCGGTTTGTGGCCTCCCGCTGATGCAGGGCGGGGCCGGGCCTGCCCCCTGCGTGTCGGCCCTTGCTGAGGAGAGCACCTCTCTTCCTAGCCTTAAAAACATTCGCCTCTTCACGAAGTTTTGCCTCTTGCAGAAGAAAGCCGGATTTCCCTTGCAGTGCTCGGGAAGAGCTGCCTCTTGTGAGTCCCAGCTCCTGTCTCCGGGCTGGCTGGGCCTCACCTGAGCTTCCCTGTACTCTTATTTGGTTGGGAAACCAAATGATATGAAATACCTAGGGAAATTGCCTTTGACAGCGTGTGTGGGGCAAGCTCCAGGCCAGAAGGCAGCAAAATGTCTGTTCACCCCAGGGACGGGCAGCCTTAGACCAGGTTGCACTTGGATGGTGGAAGCTGTGCTGGTAACTAAAATAACAGTCAAATCTTGTTTGGATCTGCTAACGCTGTTGTGAAGGCACACGCTGTGATTACATTTAAATAAGGGCAAGCTAATTTAATGACTGCTAATGACACTTGTAGGTATGTGAGCAAAAATAATAAGGGACTGAAGTGTTCATCTTCAAGGCATAAAGGTCTCCTTGGATGTTTAGCAAGGAATTTTCCTCTGGCATTGCAGATTCAGGTGGGTGCGTCTTGGGTGTCTGGCCTTTCTCTGAAGTACCAGGGGTTGGCTGCTGTTCATTGCCAGACTACATCAGCCAGCATTTCTGGCCCACACTGCCAAATCCTGCGTGTAATATAATGAAACTGAAGCATGGGAAGAAATTTACATTACATTTCTTTTGGATGGTGTTAGGCCTTGTGGCCTTGTATATAGCAAAACATCTGAGTCTTCTTTCAACTGGGTTAAAATCCTGAGCAATGTGTCAGCAAGAAGATTGCAGTGGAAAGTAGGCTGGGCTTGTTTGATAATTAAAAAGACTGTGGCAGCTTCCTCTCTTGGAACACTTACAGTTTTGCTTGAAGGGATTGTTGCCAAGATTGGTAAGCTTGAGGGGTTTACATTTGATTTGATCTGGGCAATGCTATATTTCCATGTTTTTTTCTAGGTGTTTCCAAGCTTCATGAATCAAAATACTCTGTCCTGCAGTAGACTTGCACTTGGCGTTGTGTTTGGCTCAGCCGAAACAGACCTGGAGTGAAAGTAAATTGCCCTGATCACTATCATCCTGTCCTAACTGTTAGGTTAAGGACAGGTAACACAAAAGGTACAGTACAAGCACAATCTTTAGGGGGCACAGGGAGATAGAGACTAACATTTGCCTTTCCCACACTTAGGCATTTGGACATCAGTCGTGCCCAGAGTGCTCCCTCGAGAGCAGACTGAAACTAACCAAGACTTGCTTACTGCTTCTCAGCTGCTGCTTCTGTTAACTTTACGGCTGAACCAAGAGCAGCAGCTTTAGTCTAATCTTAAGGGTGGAAGAAAAGAAACAATCTTTGAGAGGAAGAGATGCACTAACATGCAGGGTGTGTCTAGGGCAGTGGTACTCAACCTTTTTAGATTCAGGGCACCCCTTGTTAAATTTGGGGCACCCGCCTACCCTTACCTTCACTTGTTTCTTGATGGGAAAAGTAGCAGAGCAATTTTTTGCAATAGAAGAACTCGGAAGACCACAACAGGTCAGAATGGTTTTTATTTTATGGGTTCCTATTTGAAATCTTGTAAATTTTACAGGTGTGTTTACACCTAATAGTGCAGCGTGCCATGCAATATCCTAAAAAGAATCTAATGGCACCCCAGGGTGCCACGGTACCCTGTTTGAGAATCACCAGTCTGATTTGGAAGATGAGGTCCACAAATGATATATGGGGCTGTGTTGCTGTTCCACGCCAAATGTGTTCCCATGATTTCTGGGGCTGCAGTGTCTGTGTGCTCCATGGAAGCAAAGCAACCAGACCTTAGGAGAAAGAGATCTTATTTGTTTACTAGCCAATACTTTAAGCCAATAGAAAAAGGAAATAGGCTCAATATCTTACTGTAGGTTCTTAATTTGTTCCTCTTTAGCTAGGCAGAGTCATTGAGAAAGCAGGGATATCCCAGGAGTTGTCTTTAACCCAGAAAAAAAGGAAGAAGAGTGAAATTGGGGTCAAGTAGGGCATATTGCTCTAATATAGCAAGAGAGAAACAAAGGGAGGAGAGGTGTGCAGAAAGTGAGAAAGAAGACCAGGCAAAAATTGAAAGGAAAAAAGTGATTATGGCATTGTGGGGATAGATCGGATTTCAGGTTTTTGGTTGTTACCCTGATGTAATAAAATAATCAAAAGCAATAAGATCTCTTCCTCCAGTGGTCATTTCTTTCTCAGCCCATGGTTGCAAGTTTGAGAGAGAGTCAGTTTCCTCATCCAGCTGGCAGCAGTCCCATTTAAGAAAAGTTCAAAATGGGTCTGCATTCATGGGTAGTTGGGGCAGCCCATCTGATCTCTATATTTTGTTGTTAATTGACTTAGCTTGGTGGAAGAAAAAAAAAAGTGAACATCAAAGTCATTCTGAAATTCCTACAGCAGTAAATGAATGTGTGTTCCTACAGTCTAGTCTACATGATCAGCCTATCCACAGTAGCTGCTGAATGTGAGAGAATAGCACTACAGCAGAGGTTCCCAATCTGTGGTGCGGGTACCACTAGTGATACACAAACAACCCGTAAGTAGTACACGTTAACAGATTTATTATAAGTAATTTATATGACAAAAATTTACTGGTGGTACTTCAGGTTGAACTGAAAAAAATTGGTGGTGGTAAGGCTGTATCATTTTAAATTGGTGGTGCTCAATCTATCAGAGTTCGGGAACTGCTGTACTACAGTAATTGGTCAAGGTGTCTGTGATAATGAGGGTGGAAAATGGTGGTGTAGACAGTGATGGAGAGATTTCAAGCTTCCATAAGGTTACTATAGAGCAATTTATTTTTCTTAATGTTGGGGGATTGCCAGTGTCATCGTGATTCAGGAAACAAAGTGATCAAACAGCCTTGTGGTGTGTATAGAAACAGTGTTTTTACAGTCCTTTCTGTGGTGCTGCAACTCCTGAATATACCTGTAGGGGGAGTCCTACATTTTTTTCTGTAGATTCTGCCATTGTTTGAGAAGTCGTGAAACCTGGATTTCTTGCTTTTAGGAATCAAAGCCTTCTTTGATACTGTCTTTTTTTCGATACAGAATATATATATATTCTGGAGAGAGAGAGAGAGATGGATGTATCTATATAAAAATACTCTGTGATGTCATTTGTTGGTATAGTGTAAAGATTGTGAAACTTCTGGGGAATACGTCTGCAGAGCAGCCATCTTCTGTTATGTACTCTGGCTAAATTATGGTTCTTTTAATGCATGGCTCACATATTGGGGAACAGTGGCTACAATGTTTGTCCAAATGTTCCTTGTTCTTGCAGGTGTTCTAAGGAATTGGAACCATGACAGACTCCAAGTATTTCACAACTAATAAAAAAGGTGAGCTTTAAACTATTCTAGTGTATTGGAGGCTCCTGGGGACAGTGAGTGCCTATTTTAAAATGATGTTTTTAACTCCATACAACAGAGTTTGTGCTTTCTTATGTGCTGTGTCCCCATTTCTCTTCTTAGTCATCTAGAAGCTGTTCAAAAGTAGGCCATAAAACAGTTCCCAAACACCCAGCCCCCTCCCACACGATGTCAAAAGACAGGATTGATGAATTGAACATGCTTGCAGTATGCAAACAAGGCAGCCCCAATTACCTTTTCTGGCTCTATTACTTTCTGCAAGGTCAAAAACAGAACTTTGGGATTTGAAACATACAGCAGCTGTTTATAGAGATTTATATACAGGGCAAAGTGGTCGGGACTGCAGGCAGTGCATTTAAAAGTGGACCTAACTAGAAACGTGCTTGGGTTAGCTGGAAGGAAAAAGCAGAGTTTAAGGATGCAGACTTGTTGTCTGTGTAGTTGTAGCCATTGGGAGTGTGGGGAAAGTTGGGCCACAAGTCTCAGATAGTATGTATGTGTTTTTAAAATATTACGGGTCTCTTCTTGCTGCCCCTTGCCAGTCCTGGTGAAATCTACCAAAGGAGGAAGACCCATGCACTTTTCTCACCTTTGTCCTTCACATGACTTCCTCTTGGGTTTATAGTAACTATGATGGCTGCCTAGTGATATACTATAAAATGTGTTGAAAAGAGAGGTTTTTTTTCTGAGTAACTTGATTCATGGGCATAAAAAAGGCATAATGCACACATCAGGGTAGCTGTGGACTTCCTCCATCATTGTGAAGTCGTTTTTTCTTAGTTTAACTTCTGGCATAAAGGACTAATGGAAATTATGAAACATTCATGCCAAACCCACTGAACTTGGCCTTTTCTAGTCACAGTGGGCCTGTCGAACTCATCCTACATTGGATGCTGCCAAGATCAAAGTCCTGATTGAGGGGAGAACGTTGGTTTGATTATGTCGTCCATAGCCCCTCTACAGTGACAGAGTAGCTAGATGTTTCTGTTGACCAGTTACTAGTAACTGTGTGATGACATTAATGTCATTATGCTTCAGAGTCAACACACCCTTGGATCTAATGGAGTTCACATCTTTCTGAGAAACAACAGCACTCTCAACTTACTTCCCTTTGACTGAATCTGCAGGTTCTCACTGAGATGATTATACGAGGCCTCAAAACTGCACATCCTTACTCAGCGCAAAGGGAAAATGCTGGTGGTGCATACCGACCGGTTCAGTCAGGCTCCTGGGCAGGATCTCAACCTGTTTATGATCTGGATGTCTTTTTCAGGTAGCTGGCAATATAAACAGACACCCCAGCATTCCTCAGAACAATAATTTCATTCCTTTTCAGGAGCCCTGCTAGTGAATGGTACCAAGGAAGAGAATGTACCTCACTGTAAAATACTGTGTTCATGTATAGCCCTGTAGAAGTAATTCATAACAACTCGGCAATCTTCTAGCAGCTAGTTTTGTTGCTGCTGTTTGCTATGGAAACAGTGGCTTGCTATTACCTGGGCCAATCAGCCGATGAAGCAAGAGGGCCAGCATCTCTGCAGCACTTTCCTTTTTGATTTCCTGGCCTTGCCTAATTTAAAACTCTTGGCACCCAGTACATTCGTGACTCAGATGGAACAAATGGCTGGGCCTGAGAACCTGAGGCAATGCTTAATGAGAAGAACAGGATTTATGCACCTCTCTTCTCTCTTAGCAACTCTGGCTGCTGCACCCTGTTTCTAAACATGCTAGCCCACTAGGCTTCCTTAAAATTGCCGTTTGGATTAGAACATTTTTAAGGATATTTATTGCATCCTTAATTTAAAGGAGCTGGCAAAAAATCCCAAGCAGGCTCCTTTATCCAGTCTGTAGTTTCATTGGCCCGTTTCATTGCTGGCTCATAAACTTGATCTACAGTAGTCCCTGACACTAACAAATCCAGTTCCTCGTGTATTCTTTATTGTTTTCAACTCCCTTTTCCTGTTTTGTTTGCCTTTAGAGAATTGTGCTCACTTCCTTCACCTGTAGTTTGGCATGGTGGAATCAACAATAACACATCGTACCCCCAGGGGACTGTTGTCATATGCTGATTTATCTGTTCCTTTTCCTGTTTGAACGGTTATCAGGAAAAGCTGGAAAACTAGGGTGGGAAATGCTTCTTTGGTTTCAGAGCTGCCCACTCGGATCCAGGAGTCTCATCCACATACCTACTAGAGGCCCAAAGAATATCTTCTCTGTTGGCTGGTTCTGTATCTCTGCTAATCGTTAAGGGAATTGGTACCTGTCACATTATTTAGCCCTCATACTGCACTTGTAGGTTCTGTAGAAGACTCCTATGATAGATGGGACCATACCGTATCAGTGGTATATGGGAAACAATGGTTCAGACCTTGCAATGTAGCCTTGAAAGAGGTGTTTTCTCCCCAAAAGCTCATCTCTGCAGTTAGCCTGGACTTCTGCCATTCTGTGTGTCCTTATCGGATAGCTTGTATCCAGTGGTGATGCTGCCTTCTCTGTTCCTGCAAACCATCTCCAGTTGCAGGGAAAGTTATTTCCCTTCCCAGGCCAGCTGGATTCTATAGATAAATACTGTCCAAGCAGGTTCAGGAATCTGGTGTGGATTGAGGTTTACTTTATGGCTGCAGGGATCCGTCCTCAACTGATTTCTCTACACGGTAACAGCCGGAAGAGTTAATCTCACAGAAGGTCCCTTCAGTCACTTTATGGATGGCATCAGGAATCCAGGCCTTGCACTTCCCCGGGTTTCTGTGCTTGTTAGCAATAGTTCTCCCTTTTTTAACCTTGCATGTATTTTTCTGTTGGAGTAAAATTGATGCAGCTGTTCCTGCAATGTCTGTATTGCACTGTGACCTGTGTCATCTGCTGTTTCCTCATTTGTGCTTTGAGGAAGCAAATGATGATAACTAAAGGTAGGACAGTCCAGGGAAAATAATTAGCTGAACTGAGCCACTGTTTCTTACATTTTCTGTTCCAGGATGGCCTCTCTCTTCCCCCAGGTTTTTGTTTGATCCTTGATATGCTTCAGTGGCTAATTTAGTGATGCTGATCTAACGTTCCTTGAAAGTGGCAAGTTTTGATCGTACTTCATTACTTTTATTAAACATTTTGAAGCCACATCCTCCATATTATTATTACTGCAGCTCTGAAGATTGCCTTATCACTGTATCATAACCTCCATACATTTTGCAGGCCCCATGTGCTACTGCACCAATTCTCTGACTGTAGCGAACTGAAAAGAATGTCCTTAGGATACCATCAGCACTGCTCTTTAACTCAACAGGTTAGCTCAGTTAATCTTTCCTTCTTCTTGTCACAGGCTGGCTCAGCTTGGATTGGAAAAGTCCAATAATCAAATTGGCACACACATGGTGGTTTTCTGGTTTCCCAGTAGCCAATGAATCACTTGCACTAGCCTAGAGGCAATGGCATTTACTTTTCACCTGTAGTGGTGGCACAAATCATTCTTCAGGGAGCCCTAAAGCTAGCCTTTCTCTTCATCTGAGCTTCAGGCTGTTGTGTCTCTTTACAGGAGAGATCTTCGAGCTCAAGGCTGAGCTCAACAACGAAAAGAAAGAGCAGAGGAAAGAAGCTGTGAAGAAGGTTATTGCTGCCATGACTGTAGGGAAGGATGTAAGGTAAATGCTGCTTTTGCTCTTCCTGGTGGTCTAACTTCAGCAGGTCCAGTCCTCCCCTATCCTACTCGGGGATCTTTCTCTTCTGAAGCTCCTGAATTGGGGTAAAATGAACAGCTTAATCTTGGAGGGGCTGGCAGAACCAAGGGGCTTTGCAGGTTTGGGGTCTGGGTTCTTTATTAGATCAATGGGAGCTAGTGGCAATATGGGGGAAATTTTATCTGGCAGCCCTTTTGCTTGGTTCAAACCAGTTCTCACTTGGTGATTTTATGAACAGTGATTTAATCACAGAATGAAAAAGTAACCAGTCCCAGATAAGCCAAAAGCTGTGTAGTTGTTTAAAACCTGTTTGTAACTCAGCTATTTTAGATGTCCTATCTGAGCTGACATTTTCAAATCAAGTTGTTAATCCAGAATTTTTTTTAAAGTTTTAAAAAGACATTGTTTTTCAGATACCTCTTAGCTTGTGATAAAGTCATTAAACTGGGCCTTTAACACTTAATCGCGCTTGCTAAAGGGAAACCTTTAAATCAAAGGCAAATGACTGCCAATATTTTTCTTTTGTAGCAGCTGAAATGACTTGAGTCAAGGCTTTCTCCTGTCAGCTTCTCCTGGATCCTGCAGTAAAGTCATAATAGTCCTGGATTCATGGTGACATGGTCTGTTGCCAGGAAAATAAATGTAAGGTTGCAGGTTTAGCAGCATGACTTCGTTGCAGGATGAAGGAGCAAATGAAGCGTTGGAGGGAAGCATCTTTCAGTTAGCCAAAGACCTTAACCTTTAGATTCTCATAATGGACCTGAGATATGGGGATCCAGTATAACCTCTGAGTTTCCTCTGCAATGCTACTTGCTAGTTGCCATTTGGTATTTATGTAAGACTCTGGTTATTGCAGTTTTAATTTCTTAATCATTTTAGATTTTACCAGCCTGAAATTTGCTATATAGGTTCCTCTAAACAAGGCTCCCTTCTCAGGCAAAAAAATCTGAGGATTTATTTGTTTCCTGCTGTTGCCAGTTAACCCCCAAAGCTGGGCACATTAACATTATCGTCTTGTTCTGTCAACTTCCTAATTGGATCCAATTTTGTATGAGCACTTTATTTTACCTGCTTCAGGCACCGGTTTAATCCAGGAGGAGATTAAATAATTAAACAGTTACAAAGTCCCCTGCAAACTGCTTTTGAAGAGGAGACTGACCTCTAATTTGAATATAGAGCAGTTATAACAGAATATATGGGATATGTTCCAGCGTTCCCCTGGCCTCAGTCAATAATGTTACCATGTAGTCAGGAAGCTCCCTTTCCCTTTGCTTATGGTAAATGTAACTTTTCTCTCCCTTTGCCCCACTCTCATTTTATCCAGCTCTCTCTTTCCTGATGTGGTGAATTGCATGCAGACTGACAACCTGGAGCTGAAGAAGCTGGTGTATCTGTATCTAATGAACTATGCCAAAAGTCAGCCAGATATGGCTATTATGGCTGTGAACAGCTTTGTGAAGGTAACATGGAGCAAGGCTCATTAGAAGGCTCCCTCCTATGGTTCTTGTGGTTGTGCCTGCTTTGGTGTGTACTGTTTATCACATGTAGTCTGTGGCTTCGTGCTCAAAAGTTGCTGGACTGAATTGGGATTGTATCTAAGGAAGCAAAATTATCAGAGTGGACCAGACCAATGGGCCCATCTGAAATTGTTCCCTGTCTCCATCAGTAGGCAACACCAGGTGCTTTAAAGCAGGGGCAAGAAAAGTCCAGTCCAGCTGGCAGTGGACTCCATTTCCTAACAGTTCCTGCCTGCATGGCTGGGGCTGATTTCCATGGAGACTAGAGCAGCAGTCACACTGATAGCAGACGGCCAGGGTTTTCATGGAGACCAGCCCCAGCAATGCTGGCAGAGTATGTGGCAGGGCAGGGAGCTGCTCTGGGGCTGGGCTGGGATCTTGCAGCAGTGACAACGTGGTCTGGAGCCGGAGCAGAGCCATGATCTGCAGCCTGCATGCTCTGGGCTGGGGAGTGTAGGCAGTGGATTGTGACTCTACCTCGGCTCACAGATTTTCCCTTTTAAAGGAGACAATCACGGGAAACCATGGGTTTCCCCTTGCAGGCAGGCAGAGTTCCAGCCTACAAGGCTGCTTAGGCCTCAGGGGAGTGGGAGAAGGGTGATTGGGGTCAGGGGACCATGTTCATGTGCACGCACAAACATGCACATGGATCAGAATGCAGACAGGCAGCATGGTAAAAAGCAGCTCCCTGGAAGTAAGTTTATGGGGTGGGGGGCATAGGCGATGTATGGGAGAACATGTGCCTCCCCCTTTCAGGTTTCTGCACCCACAGTGGGGCTTGGGGCTGCCGCCTGGCCAGACCAGCACTGAGCAGGTGCTGCCTCTGCAGTGCAGTGGGCAGGACCTGGCACAGGAGGGTGGAGTGGGACAGGGAGGCTCAGTGCTGCTGCCGCTGCTGCCACTAGGAGTGCTACACCACCATGGCCACCAAGGTGTGAGGTGTCCCCTGCCCACCAGGCAGCAGTGGGGGGCACAACTCCATGGTACTGCCACTGCAGCACCTCACTTTGGTGGCCATGGGGCATATCAGGGCTGCTCAGTGCCCCAGAGCATCAGGGGGGGACAGTTGCAGCTGGACCCGTGTCTTGGTGAGTGAAGGAAGCAGGGGGAGCTCTAATTTGCTATGATAATAAAAACCAACATCAAATGCCAAAATATGTAGGTATTTAGAATTTATCTTATTATAATGATTGAGGTACTGGTAGGCTTCCAAATTGCTTTAAAACTGTAAATATATAAATAAAACATTGTGTTCAGCTGATCCCTATACATATGGTTGCGTTTCATTTTATTGCGGAAAAATGTGGATTTGGGGTTTTTTAATTAGAGACTTTGTGATTTTTTTGCTTACTGTCAGGCACAGCTGTGGCTCCATCCCCTCCCAGGACATGGAGCACATGGAAGCTCTGGCTCCTGCCTGACCACACAGCAATATCCTGGGGCCAGAGCTTCTGCTGCCACTGCTGCATGAGCAGGCAGGGACTAGAGCTTCCATCTACTCCATACCCAGGAGGGAATAAAGCTGAATCTGAACCTGACAGTAAGTGGTGGGGGGGGAGGGAAGGCTGTAGAGGATGAAGGCTGTGGGGAACGGGCGGGGGCGCAAAGGTAGAGGCTGTGGGGAGTGGGAGGTAAAGGACAGTCAGTGGTAGGTAGACGGGGCAGGCAGGGGAGCAAGGGGCACAGGCATGATGGAGGGGGCAGGCTGCAGGGGAGAGAAGTGGTCGGAGGCAAGGGGTGGCTTGATCCCCACCATCTGTCTCCCCTCTACCCCTTGTTGCTGCTTTCCATGCTGCAGCAGTGAGGGGGATGAATTTAAGGCAACCCTTTGATAATTAGACTCTATACATGGTGAATTATAACAGATTTATACATTTTCCATATATATAGAATATAATTTTTGGAATGGGTCACCTTAAATTAAGTTGTCTTTGTTTCAGATAAATCTGGTAAATTAGAACATGTCTGAGCTTCTAGCATGGCAGTAGGGGGGTGCCCTTCCTAGTTACAGGGAGGAAATCCAGTTCAGAATGGACTTTTGCTTTCCTGGCTAATTAAATTTTAGATGAGACTCAGCAGACTTTTAGGGCAGTGCACTCTTACCCATTACACCTTAAGCCCTTGCTTCCTTTATGACAAATTAGTGAGTAGATCTAATACTTTGACCACCTTTTTCTTTGGAAGGAAATGTTTTATCTCTGACTTCCCCTTTAATGTGCTACAAGGAACAAGGGTTGGTCAAATGAAAGTGTGTTTGAGATAATTTATGCTAAGTCAGCATTTCAGCTACAACTTGTCATCTCCGGGGTCTAAGAAAATAGTCTCTGTACATTTTAAGCTCAACCCCTTGTCATATTGAATGAAATAGTTTGAATGTTTGTAAAGGTTGCCCATTAGCCAGTTTCAGGAAGAAGATAAGATTTATCTCCTTATCTAGTTCATTGTTTTGGGGACTACGTGCAAAAGGTCCTGACTTCGCTTAAAGTCTTAATTTAAATTTCAACTTTTAGAAGTCTTTTACAAAGAGAGCAAATATCCTGAATTCCAAGAGGTCAAACCCTAAGGCCTTTTGACCAGATTGGTAAGAAAAGGGCATTTGCAGTGATATGGAAGTTTCCCAAAGGTAATTTAAAATGCTCAACAAAGGTAAAAGAATCTGTTGAGTAAGATCCGAGCCCAAATTTGGGAGCAGTGACATACTGAGTAGGAGGAGCCCGCTGACGGCAGCTCGCTCAATAAAAACTGTAACTTACTTTCCCAATTTGGAGGTGACTATACTTGTAGAACAACGAAGGAAAAATCGCAAGTATAGCCCGGGTCCAGACTGATCACCTGAACCACCCTCTCCGTGAACACGAATCTCTTAGTTCACGCTGAAGCCGCGGAGCACCTGAAAGGGACTGAAGGAAGGGGACTTAGTCCTATCACTGCTGAGGCCAGCCTATTGAATTGTATTGCTGAGCCCATTTCATTGAACCGTACTACTGAGGCCAACCCATTAAATTGTACTACTGAGGAATGAAACCATATTTTGGTATTTGGCTTCTTGGAATTCTAGGATTGTAAGTATAATATGAAAAATAATAGTATTGATTCAAATTGAACTTTTAGTTGTAATTGTTGTTTTTGTAACACTAATTCGTATAGTATTGTTTGGGAAGGAAGTGCATTCGGAGCATTGTTTCTGATGTATGTAATTATTGTGTTTTTAATGTTTGTGGTGTTTCTTAAGGCTAAGCAGTGTTATATACGTAGCAAAGAGTTTTAAAATAAAATTGTGTTGTATAAATTAAGTGTGTAATCATTGTGAAATCATGCAATCAGTTAACTACTCCCCCAGCCAGTGCATCAAAACGAATCAGTAAATTGTGTGGGGTTTTCTCTATTCCATAACCCACTAGAGACATGGCGTCACGAACAGGATGCGCTGGTTGCCCATTTCAAAATGGGATGAATGTGTTGCAGCATTGCACATTCCACAATGATAATGAGGGAACTTGGAAGGTAAATATAAGGGATCTTAATAATGAGGATGAAACAATCACGTATAGTTTTATGTTTACACAAGAAAGTTTAAGATGCTGTCTGGGAGGAATTCAGAAATCATATGGTCCACTAGATTGGAGTTTAGAAAATAAAGAAGTAAAGCCAGAAGTAAAGGTGTGCAGGAAGAAAGAAAGTAGAAAAGAAGAGGGAGGTTTTCGAGAGATAATGTGAAAGGTGTTAGGGAAAGGAGTTTACGATCAGTTAAAATTGCCACTAGCAAGGGAGATAACGTGTTTAAAAGCAGGAGAGATACTAAGAGAGTTAGAAGTAAGTTGCAAACAAGCAGCAGGAGGTCCTTTGAAAAAACCTAATTACCCGTCCCTCTTAGGAGAGGCAGCTCGGGGAATCATTCACTTATTGCATGAGGTAGAAAATTTAGCAGCCGAGAATAATGTTTTAAAATTGGTTATGAACCAGAGTAAAGTGAATGAAACAGAGGAGCATGGAGAGAAACCAAGTAAAATATCTGTGCAACCTACTGCACCCTCTCCAATTACTCCATCCACTCCACCACCATATGCAGAAGTTACAGTAGAATTGAAAGAATTAAAAGCTGACTATGAGATAGGAGAAGTAGCTAAAGGTAGAGCAGAGCCAATACTGGAGGCATGTCCTATAGTAACTACTAGTTGGAAACAACAAGGCACAAATCCTGCGATTAGGCAGAATATAGAGAAAGGAACAGGGAGGAAATAGAGGATTTGGCTAGGAGAACAACACAACGTACTAATGAAAATTGCTATGTGTGGCTAGGAAGGATTATAGAGGGAGAAACTGGAATAGGGACCCTATTAAGTTCAGAGGAGGCCCTTCCACTAATAAGAAATTCGGGATGGAGTAATGGGGCAATTCTCACAAATACCACGAATATAATTCCGGGAGGCATGTATCCCATAACTTTAGCTGGATTAATTGCCACCGGGGTGAAAAATCATTTGGGAGCTCTAAGCTTTCCCCAAAATTTAGAAGGGGACATGAATAACATCAGGTACATAATATGGGGAATTAGTTTTGCCCATTGGACAGCACCCCCAAACACCCTATCGGCAGTACAACAGAGATTAAGGAATGATTGTTTGTTTATCACCACTCCTGAACAAATAACTTGCAACAGGATGTCATTAGAGGTAGCATCAAATGTTCTGAAAACTCCAGGAGTAAAAGCCTGGCTACTGCCGCTGTTGGGACAGACACCCTGGGAAGTAGCTGATCAAATAGGAACCATAGTGCAGGAGGAAGAAATGAAGAAAAAGCCCAAATTAACAATATAGAACACCATGTGCACACTCTTTATCATCCACAATCTAATGGGGTTGTGGAGAGACACACTGGTATTTTGAAGACACAATTGAAAACAAATTTAAAATCAATTTCTTTTAAAAACTGGGATGCAGTATTGCATGTAACCTTAATTCAGTGCAATAATGATAAGACCATGTGGTTGAAACACGAAAAGAAAGAGTTTCCAGTGTGGACATATAAGTATAAAAAAGGTGATAAAGTGTGGATACACCTACCCAAAGAAGAAAAAGTAACAGAAGGTGTAATTGATCAATTGGGGAAACATCCCAACACTTTTTTTTGTTTAACTGAGGAAAATCAAACAATATTAGTACACCAAAGTTGGCTAACCTCACGAAGCTAGGCCTCACAAGGACCTAAGCAATCATTTAATTTTGTTACAGGTGTCAAGGATTGAAGTGGCAACAGTGGGAGATCAAGGATGAGAATGATCCCAGAGATGAAAACTGGATGTGGCTAACCAATGCAACATTATGCAGACCAGTACATAGACCACCCAACGTGATTCTGGGATATAATGCTGATGTATGGAATCTCACAATACCAGGTTATTCCCTTAAATGTAATATTCCTTGGGAAGGACCACGGAACCCCTCCAAATTATTAAATCCTTGTGATATAATTAATGGACCATATCCAAATGGCATTAAATTAACAGAAGCAGGGATAAATGAAACTGAGTACTATCCAACACCATGGGGTTTTGTGAGAACACACCCAGAAAAAGGTGTATTTGCGGTAAAATTAACTATTATACCAGTAGGGTTATTTGAAAATGCTACAGTAGACCCCTATGGTATCATCCAGTGTAAGTGGAATAAACTTTTCTGGAAACCTAACACTGTCCAGAACAGTGGCCGGCTTACCACTAGCACTTGGTGTCGGACTATAGTACATACTAGAAAAGGGATGTTACCTTATCTCTTAATTATAAGGGATCCACCGCATCAAGAACAAAGCACAATAGCCTGGCATTTAAAATCTCCTGAATATTCCCGCGCTGCCATGCGCATTACATATAACATTAACTGCACGCAACCACAAAGAAAGCGCAGGTCAGTCTGGACAGACTGGGCACAGCAAAATCAAGATAAAGAATGGGAAGAAACAGTAAAACCTGAATTCACGTCACTTTTGGGATTTGCCACTACACATGTAACCATTACAAAAAAACATTACACAAAGAATGCAAAATTTCATAACATTAACTGAACAAAATGAAAATATCACTAATTCTAATATGAGGAAAATCCAAGCTAGATTACAGTTCATCACCTGTACACAATTTCATGAATCCAGCACCTTTGAACAACTTATTGTAACAAATTTAAAGAAAAAATTCACAGATGCTGGACATATACCTCATGTAGAATGTCATAGTCAAATAATTATGCTATTTAGTCACGAAAATCAGGGAAGTGTACAATGGCTTTGTTCAGTGAACCCACTAATGGGTTGGACAGTACATACCCGCAATGGAGGAAAACATACAGGTACATTACCCACCATGCGGTGTACCAAGCATAATTGCACACAAGTAAACACCAACCAAGTAAAATTAAATGATAAATGTTCTGAATTGGAAGCATGGAATCAAACCCATATTGTGCAATGTACTGATTGCAAATGTAAAATCTACACTAAAACTGTTCAAGTAAACATATTAAACTATGATTATGCTTTTGACTTAACCCCCCAAGATGAAGCAACCCAGTATTATGAAATAGTAGAAATGTGATATGATATTCCTCAACTCCAGCCCTGTAAGCAAGAGGGTCAGTTCTGGAGAGATACAGGGGAAATAATGGAAATAAAATATAATATCCCTCAAGACTCACCCTGTGAGCCTGGAGCTCAGTTATGGAGAGACACATTTGCAAGGAAATGTGTGTGCATAATAGAGCCAAAAATTAATAATCTACACTCCAGTATGGAGGTAGTACTTTGGTCCAAAACAGGTATCCCATGGATCGCTGCAGATCATTAGAGCACGACTGAGGAGAATAAGGTGCATTCCCAACTATCTGCGTGGGACATTGACTTGCAGGAATTAAATTTGACTCGTATATCGTTTAACTTGGAAACTGGACAATTAGTGATGTTGTCAAAGGACTATGGAGAACACATTACTTACCTGAAATTACTCAACGCCAGCAAGATCCTCAATGCACCATCTGCTTCGGTGTTAGAAGGACTAGCCACGATTGGAAATGCAGTGGGGAATGGTGTTAAATCTACTATACGTGAAATAGGATCGATAGGACAACAAGTATGGAACACTATAAAGACTGTATTTTCGGGAAAATGGGTGATATATGTTATAATAAGCATCATAGGATTGTTTGGGTTAATCATTTTCGGAAAATTAATTTTGTGTATGTTGTCATGGAATCATCATAATAAGTTTGTAAGGCTTAGTAATGAAATATAATTGTAATCAAACTGCCTAATGGGCACGGGGGGATGTCATATTGAATGAAATAGTTTGAATGTTTGTGAAGGTCGCCCGTTAGCCAGTTTCAGGAAGAAGATAAGATTTATCTCCTTATCTAGTTCATTGTTTTGGGGACTACGTGCAAAAGGTCCTGACTTCGCTTAAAGTCTTAATTTAAATTTCATCTTTTAGAAATCTTTTACAAAGAGAGCAAATATCCTGAATTCCAAGAGATCAAACCCTGGGGCCTTTTGACCAGGTTGGTAAGAAAAGGGCATTTGCAGTGATATGGAAGTTTCCCAAAGGTAATTTAAAATGCTCAACAAAGGTAAAAGAATCTGTTGAGTAAGATCCAAGCCCAAATTTGGGAGCAGTGACATACTGAGTAGGAGGAGCCCGCTGACGGCAGCTCACTCAATAAAAACTGTAACTTACTGTCCCAATTTGGAGGTGACTATACTTGTAGAACAACGAAGGAAAAATCGCAAGTATAGCCCGGGTCAGACTGATCACCTGAACCACCCTCTCCGTGAACACGAATTTCTTAGTTCACGCTGAAGCCGCAGAGCACCTGAAAGGGACTGAAGGAAGGGGACTTAGTCCTATCACTGCTGAGGCCAGCCTATTGAATTGTATTGCTGAGCCCATTTCATTGAACCGTACTACTGAGGCCAACCCATTAAATCGTACTACTGAGGAATGAAACCATATTTTGGTATTTGGCTTCTTGGAATTCTAGGATTGTAAGTATAATATGAAAAATAATAGTATTGATTCGAATTGAACTTTTAGTTGTAATTGTAGTTGTTTTTGTAACACTAATTCGTATAGTATTGTTTGGGAAGGAAGTGCATTCGGAGCATTGTTTCTGATGTATGTAATTATTGTGTTTTTAATGTTTGTGGTGTTTCTTAAAGCTAAGCAGTGTTATATACGTAGCAAAGAGTTTTAAAATAAAATTGTGTTGTATAAATTGTGTAATCATTGTGAAATCGTGCAATCAGTTAACTACTCCCCCAGCCAGTGCATCAAAACGAATCAGTAAATTGTGTGGGATTTTCTCTATTCCATAACCCACTAGAGACATTTGTCTGTAAGGCTGTGCGAGCAATTGGACGATGTGCCATCAAGGTTGAGGTAAGTATTTGGCATTTGTTTCTAGACTTCGCTATGACATGTGCAACAGCACAATTTTTGAGCTCTTTGGCAACGCCGATGTATTTCCCTCCTCTACCCTGCATGGTGGGGAAGGCTCCTTATCCTTGTCTTAAAGATTAAATGACTTCCTTATGGTTATACATGGGTCTGTGCCAGAGTCTAAGATGGAACATGAAAATCGTGACTTTCAATTCAGTGCCTTAGAGGGGATGGTCTTATGATTCTCTTGGATCTTGAGGTTGTGGCGGATGCTTAGCTGATATAAATTGCCATCACTCCACTGGCTTCAGTAGAATAATGACAATTACCCACAATGGCTGTGAGCTGGCATTTGAGGAAGGGAAAAGAGAGACCGTGTTTATTGCATAAAAAAGCAGAAAAAATGTTTCTCTAAAATGGTTGATGGCCCCAGATGCATTTGAACAAGAGCTTTGAGAAGTGGTGAAGATTTGTTATTTTTCAGTATTCAGATTTGAAGTCCCCCATCCTCGTCCTGCCCTTTAGATCATTTAGTATTCAGATCATTTTGTGTTAAAGGTCTGTAAAACTTCTAGATTTATTTCAGTGTTCAACATTCCTTTTCAGTTTAAAGGCAGAAACTATTTTCAAAGGAAAACAGTAGGCAATATCTTAGTTTACTATTTTTAGGCAAACTTGTACTTCTCAAGGGTTGGACAGATCTATGAAGAGAGCAGGGACTTGTGGTGTAACGTCCTGGCTTGTTAAGCCACTGTAGATAAACTCATGCAAAGTACTATGTGGACACTTATGCTTCAGGTTAAATCAAACTTGTTTAAATTTAGCTCAAGTCGCTGTTGACTTTGGGAGCAGATTTAAGCGAACCCAAAACAAACCTGCCTTAAACTAAAGTGCCCACACGCAGATTTGCACCATTTGCTTTCTTCTAGAGGATATGGTCCATTTGCTGCCTCCTGCCTTGCTGTCACCTAGTTCCTCTGGTCTGAATAGATTTTGGTTGAAGATTTTTACTTCTGTGGACTTCCCGCCACATGTCGGAGGCAGCAGAGGAGGTGATCTCCTGCCAGCCCATTTGCATTTCTAATTTTGGTGAATCTTTTCTAGTCAAATAATGAGAAGGAGACTGTTTAAAAACCAGCAACAGCAAACAATTGGGCTCCTGAGGCAGAAAGTGCTACCTCTGTAAAGCAGCTTGAACAGATTTGGAGGTGATGCATTTACAGGCTAGTATTCTCCAAATCTCTCACTTGAATCCACTCCAGTCCCTCCACATCAGAAGCTGATGAGCTAACCAGGCCCTCTGATTTCCACAGAATCAGGTAGCTAAGATATCAGGATGCCGTAGGAGGCCTCTTGCCTGCCCTCACACATCAGGTCTTGTGAGACTCATGTCCAGTATATGTAAGGACTTAAGATGCCTAGCTTATTTTCAGTGATAATTCTTTACCATATTACCATAAAAATGCAAGTCCTAATAAACAGAGTTAATTTTACTTTTAGCATCTTGTGAAGACTTTGCTTTTGAAAATTAAGGTCTGTTTATTTCTCTAACGATAGCTTGAAAAGAAGGCAATCTCAAAACAGTCCACTATAGCATGTACGAGGACTCTTGTCTCTGGGTTAATAGATACCTGTTCCCAGGGCAACAGAGTTTATTAGGAGCCATTTCCATCATGGATTGTAACTAATGGAGGAATCTCCTCATTCTCTGAGCCATCAAAGCTCTCAAGTTTTCGATGGCTTAAAAATCTTCCTTTGACACAGAGCCAGCAGGAACTCATGATGAATGAGAGTTCACAGGGAACCTCATCTCCGCCTGCAGGAATCCTGCCTTTCATCTAACTGTGTCTGTTCTAGGAGAGTAGATTCATGAATATATTTGTATCCACTGCGATTAGAGGCTGGGAGCAAATGCATTCCTCTAGTTTGGGAGCAAGTGCATTATCTGTCAGGAGTACAGGGAATTGTGTATTGGCTAACTCTCTGCAAGGCAAAAGAGAAACATGCCACCTGCAGCTATCGTCATACGGATACAAATGAAGCATCAGCCCGGCCCCAAAACTTTCCATCAGGTTAGGGTAGACAGGCTAAACAAGACACTGAGTGCAAGTAGCAAAGCTAATGTAGTAAAGACACTAGGTGTGGGGGGTGTGGGGACATGGCAGGAGGGGTCAAATCCCATTTACAGTAAGACTTCCTCTGGAGAGATGTCAGCAAAAGTTCTCAGATAATTGTAGGAGTGGGATCTTTACAGTACAATTTACAGAATTGGGCTCACCTTTACTGGGTCGTGTTTGGTTTCTGTAGAACAGCAGCAATTTTGAATACCCCCTAGCTGGAAACTGCTTCTTTTCATATTGGCTCGGTTTCTACCTTTGCACTGCACAGTAGTCTGCCACACACACACATCATTTCTGAACTGATATGTTTTTGTATGGAGTCTGCCTGCAGAACCCTTTCAAATGCCTGTCCCACAATAATAAACTCCCCCCACATGGCGAGATGCATCTTGCCAAGAGTCAAAGTAGAATTGCATGTCCTTCCATAGCAATTCCCTTATAAAGAGCTCCTCATGGTACAGATCAGTACTGTGTAAACATAGGATATTATCCCTGGCATAAGAGAGCATTCTGCAGACTGTTCAATGGGTCAGAATTACCCATATTAATTTGCTTGTCCTGTTCCTGGTGCAGTTCTCAGCACTTGGACAATGAGGTTTCATCACTTTCATTTTTAAGTTCTCATGCCCCACTGCATTGTTTAGACTGCAAGCAAAAATATTTCTGATGGCAAGCTAGGCTTTGTGCAGCTACTTTGAAAAGAAATCATACTGTTTTAGTACAATTATAACCCATGTTCCTTTAACGTCAGGTAGGAAGAATGAAAAGTTCACCTTGTTTGAAATCAGGGAGCAAAGTGGAGCTGTAGAACTGCTTCATGTCCATCATTGCTATTGAACATCTGGGAAGAGATGAAATAACTCATCTGGATATGTCTTCCTTGTTGGCTGAGCCTGTGGAACTCATTGAGATCCCAAGTGAACAGACAGCCCAAAAGTCCATCTGCATAACATTTGTAACCTGGAGACCCTGAGGCTTTTCAGCTTCACAGTCCTCAAATGATGGCTTCTTACACCTCAAATGATGGCTTCCCAAGCAAGCAAGAGAAGAGATCAGAGCACCCTGTTATCAAGGCAGACACCTTTCAGTTACAAGGTTCCAGGCTGTATTTTTCTTGCTGTCTTAATGGTGTGACACACTGAGCAGTGCTGAGGAGGACACCTTTTGTATTCTGCGTGCCTCTATAAGAGACATTTCTAGGTAGCCTTTTGTTTTCAGTGCAAGGCCAGGACAAGTATGCAATTAAAGGTGTGCCCCTTTTCTACCTCTTCCTATTGCCAGTGCTGTCACTGAGTAGGATGCTACACTTGGAAAAATGTCGTTTTCTTGGCTGGGAGGAGGTTCCTGGTCACTTGAGCCAAATGATTTATTTTCTGTCTGAGGTTTGTCCATGAGATTTTGCCAGTTCTCAAACTGAGCTTCTGATTTTGCTGTTTAATCCCCTTTGTTCCTCCTTACCACCCCCAAGCACTTCAAGATTGAAGGGGACTATTAGTTCACTCAAGTCTAAGATCCACCTACGTAGATATTGTCTGTACCCTATAATGTTTGTGTCTCTCTACTGAATGCTCCTGTGAATATATTTATGGTGGCTCTGTGAATATATTTATGGTGGCTGCTTATACACTGCCTTGAGCAGTCTGTTCCTCACGTTTAATCATTGGCTATGTAATGAGGCTTTATATGTACTCTGCTAACACCTCATTCTAGGCCCTGTTGCATCTGAGCCATTTATAGCTCTTGGGTGTGGCATCCTTTGCTAGTACCCCTCAGAGCATTGTCTTCCTGATTTTCCTATCTGCTAATGAATATAGCTCTACTACCTAGATATTCTGTTAGCACAGAGAGCATTCTAGCATCCAGTCTTACCCTGTAATGGTGCTTAAAGCTAAGGTTTCAAGCCAGTTAGTCTTTAAATTGTTCTAACTGTAGTTAATGTAAGAGAGGTATCTGGCCATAGAGTTAGTGAACCCACCCCATAGATACTGAAGCTGCTGTTCCATAGTTCCAAGTTTGCTTTGTGGTGCTAATCAGCAGGGAGCTGGGTTTTCTGTCTCCCACAGAAAAACATAGTAAAACAAGGATTTCCCTCCTTACTGGAGTAAAACATGGGTTTCTCATTTTAGCAGAGAAACCCAAGGATTTTGCAGTTTTGCAGTGAGTTCTCTGCAGGCTGCCAGAGTTCTGGCCTGAAAGGGGCTGGGAGGAGCAAGAGGAAGGTGGTTAGGCAGGGGGTGCCATGTCATCGGCGGTGGCAGTCCCTCAAAGTCGAGGATGACATCCGTTAGGCTTGATGGGTCCTCAGGTGACTGAGGAGCCCAATTCTGGATGCGTGCATTCTTTTGCAATGGGGCATGGTGTTACACGGAGAAGTGGGATTCATGTTATGCGGAGGAGTGGGATTCACAGTCCTGGGTTGGTCTCCTTGTCCTTCCTCTACTGCTGCCATTTCACCTCGGTATCGAATTGTTGGGCCTCAAAATGGTGTGCACCTTGGTGGACCAGATGGCTCCACACTGAACAGTCAGCAGCTTGCTCCTCCCAGCTGTTGATGTCAATGCCTATGTGCTTGAGGGCAACCTTGAGCATGTCTTTGTACCATTTCCTTCAGTCGCCCTTTGAGCATTGGCCAACAGAGAGCTGGGAGAAGAGAATCTGGCGAGGGAGGCAGTTCTTGGACATCTGTACGCAGTGGCCTGTCCATCAGAGTTGATTTCTCAAGAGCAAGGCTTTGATGCTAGTGGATGCAGCTTCGTGGAGGACACTCGTGCTGGTCCAGCGGTCCTCCCATTTGATCCCTGGGATTTGACACAAGCACCGCTGGTGAAAGCTCTTGAGGGTCTTAATGTGGCATCGGTAGATAGTCCAGCTTTCACTGCAGTAGAGGAGGGTGGTCAGCATGACAGCCTTATAAAGCAGGAGCTTTGTTGACTTCCAAAGGTCTCTATTTTCGAAGACACATTGCCGCCGTCTTCAAACTGCGACACTGATGCAGTTGACCTGATGGTAGCCTGTTGAGAGAGGTGGCTGTCGAGATACAGAAAGTGCTCCACGTACTCCAGAGCCTCCTTGTCTACGTAGCCAGCACAAGGGATGTTCAGCTGGCTTGGGGAGGGTGGGTGGAGAACCTTTATCTTGGCAATGTTCAGGAACAGGCCAAGTCTCTTATATGAAGTGTCAAAGAGATCTAGGGTCACTTGCACATCCTGTGCAAAGTGACCCATCACATAGCAATTGTCTACAAACTGAAGATCATGGATGTCCTTGGTGGTGAGTTTCGTTTTTGCCCAGAAGTGCCCAAGATTGAAAATCTTCCCGTCCAGTTGATACTGTGTACTGATGCCAGATGGTGGATAATCTTGGATGAGGTGGATGATGACGGTCAGTTAGATGGTGAACAAGCTGGGGGTGATCACGCAACCTTGTTTGACCCCAGTCTGGGTGCAGAAGACGTTGGTTTCAGATCTTCCACTCAGGATAGTGGGAGTCATATTGTCATGCAGGAATCTCAGTATGGTGACAGACTTCAGCGGGCAGCCAAGGCATTGGAGGATGGTCCACACAGCTTCACGATTTAAGGAATCAAATGCCTTGGTCAGGTCAATGAAGGCAAGGAACAGTTCTTGATTTTGCTTCCGACATTTTTCTTGGATCTGCCTGGCAACGAAAACCATGTCTGCAGTGCCCCGGGATGGTTGGAAGCCACATTGGGTTTCTGGAAGGATCTCCGTGGTGATGGGATGAAAGCAGTTCAGGAGGATGCGGGCCAGGATATTACCTGCAGTGGACAAGATAGAAATCCCCCTGTAGTTCCCACAGTCAGATTTGTCTCCATTCTTGTGGAAGGTCATGATGATCATGTTCTTGAGATCCCGGGGATGCCCTCTTTGTCCCAAAGGTGGAGGAAAAGCTGGTGGAGTTGTGATGCGAGCCGGAAGCCACCAGCATGGTAGACCTCTGTGGGTATACCATTGGGCCCGCAGGCTTTGTTGGTTTTCATCTGTTGGATGGCCTGCTTCAGCTCTCCGATGGTTCGTGGATCACCAAGGGAAACCACCACAGGGTGTTGCAGGATGACTTGGAGAGTCTCCTCTGATACGGTGGACTCCCAGTTCAGGAGGAGTTCGAAATGCTCCTTCCAACGCAGATGGATGGCATCATCATCCTTGAGGAGCCAGGAGCCATCCTGTGATCGGAGGGGGTTTTGTCCAATGGAGCAGTGTCCGTACGTTGTCTTGGTAGCCTGGAAGAAGTTATGTATGTCATGCTGGTTGGCGTAGCTCTGGATCACGTGCACCTTCTCTACCCACCAGTTGTTTTTCATGTTGCAGATGCATCACTGGACCTTAGCCTTCAGCTGGTGGTACACTGCTGTCTTTTGCCGAGTTTGTGGATGGCTTTGCCAGGTGATGAAGGCTGCATGCTTCCACTTGAGGAGATTGCAGATCTGAGTGTCACTGGCGTCAAACCAGTCCTGGTTCTGTTGCAATGTGAACTCAATAGTCTGGGCACAGGCGTCTTGGACAGCAGACTTGAGTTGCTCCCAGTGTGCCTGGATAGAGATGTTATCATTGCTAGGGACTTGCTCTGGTGTACTATACAACTGGGCCTGGAACTCCTCCCGCTGTAGAGGGGTACCAGCAGGGCTGTGCAGGCTGTGGGGAAGGTGTGGGGAGTGAGGGGCAGCAGCAGGACTGTGAGGGCTGTGTGGTGCCTTTAATTTTAATCATGGATTTGGTGGGTTTTATTAGAGAATTTGCAATTTTTTTATCAGAGAATATGCAACTTTTTTATCAGGGAAAACCAGGATCCCTGCCATTTCTCCCTGTAGCTTTTACATTTTTCTCTTCCCCCAGCACATTGTACTAGTCCCCCTTGAACTTCCTTTCAATCCTGAATACTGACAGGCAGCTCCTGCAGGGTGCTAGC
This sequence comes from Alligator mississippiensis, assembly GCF_030867095.1. Taxonomy (NCBI): domain Eukaryota; kingdom Metazoa; phylum Chordata; order Crocodylia; family Alligatoridae; genus Alligator; species Alligator mississippiensis. The sequence goes on along the minus strand of NC_081834.1, from coordinate 48,998,947 downwards.
CTGTTTTGTGTATTGGCTAGCAAGGGGATGCAGACGTATTAATGCAGGTGGTGTCTGTTAATATCACTTTTGCATGTGTGCTGACCACTGGTTGGATATCATGTCAGAATAAAACCTTTTTTTTTTTTTTCTTGTGACAAGCCCTTGAGTTAAAGGACAGTGTCTTTGTCCTGCAAAGTTTTGAATATGCCAGCACTAAGCTCCTATCTGCAAACTGTGCATGTGCTCAGGGCTGCTTGCTAGCCTTTGCCTCTGTTTTGGGCTTAGAAGTACACCTCAATTTTCAGATCATATACAACATGTGGGTGGTTTATTTGCTTTGCCTTGCGGCAAGTTGTTCTAAGACTACCATACTGCTTTTCTCCTCAGCAATCTGCAGAACGCTGTCTGAGTACCCTGCTGGACCTCATCCAGACCAAGGTCAACTATGTTGTCCAGGAGGCTATTGTTGTCATCAGGGACATCTTCCGCAAGTATCCCAACAAGTAAGTGAAAGTATTTCAGGCCTAAGGACCTGAGCAGCTAATGCCTTAAAGGACAACTGCCCCTATTTTGCTCAGTTCCCTGTAACTCAAAGCTCCCATCATTTGTGTAACTTCTCCAACTTTAATGGATAAGGTGGCTCTCTTTCTGAAAAATGGACTATTCTAATCCAAGAATGTGGTACCCTAGTGTTGCTAATAGATTGCTCTTTGACACAGTATGTGTTTGAGTGGGAAGAGTTTTCCTCCATACAGATGTTTAGTTTTCATTAAGTACAAGTTAATTAAAATCAATAAAATTCTGATTATGGTGGTTACGTTGAAACACTGACCTATCTTACAGCATTAGGCTCCTGTAATTGCTAGCGTCTGTCAGGTGATTTTATAAGCCACCTCCAGCAGAAGGTTCACAAACTTCAAAACATGTTTCACCGCCCAAGAGTTCAGGATGTTGCTTCAAACAAACTGCTCCGTTTGTTAAATGTTACCATGGGTTTAGCCTTCTGTTTTTATAGTTTCATAGCTGGTAGGGTTGGAAGGGACCTGAGGAGATCATCTAATCCAACACCCTGCTGTGGCAGGAAAGAATACTGGGGTCAAACGACCCCGGCCAGATGTTCGTCCAGCCTCCTTTTAAAGACCTCCAGGGTAGGAGCCAGCACCACTTCTTTTGGAAGTTGGTTCCAGGTCCTAGCCGCCCTGACAGTGAAATGCACTTCCTAATGTCTAGCCTGAAACTACCCTCCGCTAACTTGTGTCCGTTGTTTCTTGTAACTCCCAGGATTGCTCGGGGGAACAGGGACGCTCTCAATGCCTGTTGGTCCCCCTTGACTAGTTTGTAAACAGCCACTAGATCCCCTCTCAGCCTTCTCTTTTGGAGGCTGAACAGGTTCAGGTCCCTCAGCCTCTCCTTGTAGGGCCTGCCCTGCTGCCCCCTGATCATGTGGGTGGCCCTCCTTTGCACCCTCTCCATATTGGCCACATCCCTCCTGAAGTGTGGTGCCCAGAACTGGACACAGTACTCCCAACTGTGGCCTGACCAGTGTCGCGTAGAGAGGGAGGATCACCTCCTTGGACCTGCTTGAGATGCATCTGCGGATGCACGACAAGGTATGGTTGGCCTCCCTGACAGCGTCCCCACACCGTCGGCCCATGTTCATTGTGGCATCAATGATGACTCCAAGATCCTTTTCTGTCTCAGCACTGGCAAGCAGGGAGTTCCCCAGCCTGTAGGTGTGTCGTTGGTTCTTCTTCCCCTTTTATTTGAGGGACTTGTGTGTGTTTAACTAGTACAGCAGCATCTTTCAACTGAGATGTGAGGATAGATGAGTAGCAAAGGGTATACATACATCTTCAGGCCTCTTCGGCTAATCCTGCTGTCAGTTGCAGGGAGACTCACTACATGCCATAGAGGTACCCCACCAGAGCTGTGTGCTGATGCCAATATTAATTTTAGAGCTAAGCTATTGGGGAGGTATTGATACCCTGGTTAGAAATCCCAGCCAGGAACAGCAGCCAGTGAAAAGGCAAGACCTGATAAAGATTCAAGAGAAGTGACTGAGCTTATTTGATTTGTTGGAGCAAAGATACCTTTTATTAAGGAGACAAATATGGCAAGTCTGTGTCTTGAGGTTTATCTCCTACATAGTCTTGCTGCCTAAAAGAGAAAGAGGAGCCTTTGGAATCTTAACTAAGTGGGCATCATTTACGAAGATGATAGTGTCATTGGAAACTTTTTTATCATGTAACTCATCCCCTTGCTGTGTGCCATTTTATAGCTCGTAATAACGTAAGTTGTCATGATTTTGATCAGAGGGCTTCACCCCTAATGGCATGGCATGGCATGGGTTAGAGTGCTAGTTCCACAGTGACGTGATTTGCCCCCAGTAATCAGGCTTTGTTCTGGTAAATCAGGTGTGAGAGCATCATTGCCACATTGTGTGAGAATCTAGATTCCCTGGATGAGCCGGATGCCAGAGCTGCCATGATCTGGATAGTGGGTGAATATGCAGAAAGAATAGACAATGCAGATGAGCTGCTGGAGAGCTTTTTGGAAGGATTTTGTGATGAAAGCACCCAGGTAAAGCTGTGGTCTCCACCCTCATCCTTCAAGGTGTTATGCAATGGGTGTACATGGCTGACCATAGTATTACTAGAGCTAATTGGAAAACTTCAAATGTTTGGCTAAAATTCAAGGACTCTTGGGAGGCTGTCCTTCAGGATCCCCTGCTTTCATTTCCCTCTGTAGACTGGCTCCCTGGTTTGACTGTGTCTTGCATAATACACCATAATATGTCCTCTAAAAAAATCAAACAGGTGGAAAGCAGTGCATGATGGGAGTTTCCATATGTAGTATATAATGGGAAATGTTACTTCTGTCAGGGAAACCAGGACAAATGGGGACACAAGGATATCCCAATGCGAGGCCCCTGAAGGTGCTACGACAGCAAAATATTTTGTGGCTTGGGGCCATTTTGTTTTCTGACAAAAATATCAATGTTATGGGAAGACCTGACACTTCATGCAAAATGTCATTTAGTTGAAGACCCAGTTTTCTAGAGGACACTCTCTGTTGAAAACTTTCAGCCAGTCCTGAGTGTGAAATTGCATATTCCAAGGCATATTACATCAGGAGTGATCCTGACTGACCTAGCTATGCTGGCATAGTGGGGACTCAAATTATTCTGACAAAACTTCACTGTTACTAGTTTAAATCTGTTTCACTAGGTTGGAGGTTGAAATAAGCTAACACCAGCTACAGTGCAGTCTTGCTATTATGAGTTGATGGTAGGAGCACTTTGCCAGTATAGCATGTTGGTATTCCTATTGGGGTAATGCACTGCTAGTGTAGCCATGGCCTGAGGCTAAGTCTGAATGGTCCTCTCTGCCATTTGCAGAAGAATTCAGTAGGCTTGTTTTGTGTCTTACTGGAATACTGGGTTAGTGCATCAAGTAGGTAGTTTCTTTTGCTCTGAGGAAAGGAAAGACTTACACATGCTGTCCTAGTTGGCTTTAACACCCCCTCCCCCCCATGTCTGCTTGGGAGAGGTGAACAATGAAGTAACTTATAATGTGATCATCACTGACCCCAACAGCTTGTTAAGACAGCTTGAGATCTTAATGCAAAACTACAGCTATGGAAGTATAAAATAAAACCTGTGATTTAAAAAAAACAACACATGGAGCTGTTTAACTCATTGGGCAAAAGGTTCACATGCTTTGTGCTAAATCAATATTCTGTATTTGCATGTGATCTGTGCAGTTTGCATTAGCTTCTAGCCAGTTAAAATGACACAGTAGCATATGCTGGTATGCAAGTTCTGCTGTGTTGTTTGGGTTTGGACAAGGCAGTGTTAGAAGCTAACCTCATATTGTATCTTTGAGTATCAGCATACTTTTATGTTCATTTCCTAACCTTTGTTGTGTTCCTGCTTTATCTTAGGTGCAGCTCACTCTGCTGACCACTATAGTGAAGCTGTTCTTAAAGAAGCCCTCAGAAACGCAGGAGCTGGTTCAGCAGGTCCTAAGCCTGGCCACACAGGTATGCCAAGCTGTATCCAGTAGGAACCCAGGTGGTCCAAGCATCGTGATACTGGCAGGCAGTACAGTGTGTTCTGCCTTGATAATGCCAAGGGAACTAGATGTGCCAAGAGACAGGAATGAAGGGTATCTACAGCATAACCAGTTCCTCCACTCTGAGTCAAAGGGCTGTGACTTTCAGTGTTTGGGTTTGCCAAGGCACTATTGCTGTGGTGTAGTTGCTGCTTAATTCTTCTTCAACCCTTGCTCCCACCCTGGCTTTGTCTCTGTGATGTGGAACACGAAGCATAGGATGGGTAGGTTCCGTAGAGATCCAAAGAATCTTCTCCCTCAGAAAGATGGCTTGTAGTTAAAATCAGAGAGATGAAGTGGAAGAGAAGAGATGTCAGAATTGGCAAACATTTTGTAACCAGCGGGCTTTGGAGCAGAACACTAGCAGTGTTATGAAATCAAAAGAACAAGGCTTTCTTTTGCTCCCAGGCTGCCAACAAAAGTGGCAATGTTGTTGGACATTTTTAATGCTGGATGTAGACCAGCTTGCACAGGCTGCTGAGCAGAGATCCCCTGACGTTGGATCCCTGTGAATCTGAACCAGATTTGAACTGACAGCCTGAAGTCCTGCAACTCCAGATTGTTAGAGAGGATTTTCCTCTGACAGGAACAGCTGAGGCCTCAGCTTAGCTCTCTTGCATTCACTTGGGCTAGTCGTCCAGTGCCCTTTGCACCCTCTCTTCCAAAGACCTGCTGCATTGTACAATTAATATAAAATCCCTTCCAGCTTTCAGAGAGTTTGTTCTTTTTCCCAAATGTTTTAAACTGCCATCATCTGCACTGCTTTGCTTTAAGAAAGGTCACAGGCATGGTCTGCTGGCATTTGGAATCCTCACCTTGATGTGTGGAGACACTGTTAATGCCATCAAAGAATGGGGGAAAAGTTGGGTTTGGAGCCTGCATAGCAGCAAAGACAAAGATGCCATTAGGCAGTCCCTGAACTTTATGCTTGGTTGGGTCTAGGATACAGTGTATCATTATAGAGAGAGCCTGCAAAAGAAATGTGCCAGGCATTAAAACCCACTCTGCTGAGTCACAAAACACTTAAGAGCCTATTATGATCCTAGGGTGCCATTTTTTCCCCTCTTGTTTGTCACAAACCTTAATTCAGTCTGGCTTATTGCATATTTCTATGAATAATAATGCAATGCAAGTTGCATAGCAATAGGCCCTTTAGTGTTTTAGTGCTCTGACCTCTGATTCAGAGGTAGAGATACTGTTATTTTTCACTTTAGCATGAGAGTATCTAAGCATGTATTTCTAGCCATCTCTAATTTGAGGGCTTAATGTGTGTCAGGAGAGATCTCCAGGACAAAATGGAGGTGAGATTGTAGCATGTGGTAGGGTACCCATGCTAGCCCAAATCATCCAGCCTAGATAACAACCTCACTGAAGACAGAGTAGGAGAAGGAGGTGAGGAGAAAAAAAAATCTACTTTTGTCTATTCCAGCAGGTGTTTTGAGATTTGAAATCTTATAAAACCTGGTTACATTCAGTTGGCTATAATGCTGGAGAAGCATTTAGACTTGAGTACGGGTATGTGGGGTAGGGAGGGGTGCATTTGGGGAGGGATGTGTGATTGTGTGTGGGAGATAGTGTGGTTGTGGTGCTTGTGGGAGAAGGGTTTTTGGGTATGGTGGGGTGTGCATGGAAGCCTGCTACACACGCCTCCCCCCCCCCGCACACAGTCCCATGAGCTGGTCAGCATCTGCCCCACAACAGCCTGGAGTCTGTGCGCCCAGCCCCACAGTCCCAGCCCCATCCCACGGCCACTCTGGACTCACCCCAGCAGGAGCAGTCCAGCCAGAAATCCACATACACATCCCTGACCCCAGCCTGCCCCGTGCCTGCTCTGCACCGCCACATGTGGTATATCCTGCTGCCCCCTGGACACACAGCAGGGCTGAGGCAGCTCCACGCCTGGACTACTTTTCTAGACAGCCCAGGTGGCGGTGGCTCCTTCCAGCTGCTGCCACCGCTGGCCCCAGGCCTGTTGTACTGGTAGGAGCCTATGTGTGTAGCCCTGATCCAGCCTGCCCCATGCTTGCTCTGGACTCATGTGCCCAAGCTCAGCAGTGGCGGCTGCGAGGCAAAAACTGTTCCTCAGCGTGGGGGAAAAATGGCTCCTCCCCCTCACTGCTGCTGGATCCTTCCTGCTGCAGCTGCCTGGAGCCCATGTTGGGTTTCCCTGCATCTTCAGCACCACGTGTGGGCTGCCCAGTGGGGCAGCAGTGACAGAGCAGTTGAGACGCAAGGCACCCCGGCATAGGCTCTGGGCAGCTGCAGCAGGAAGTACCTGCCCGGCAGCTGCCACTGCTGATCCTGGGCGGGTGAGTCCCCAGTAGGTGCAGAGTGGCTGGGTTGGAGTTGTGCTGCTGGTTCCTTGCTCGTACCATGGATCTGGGGCCAACAGCAGTGACTGCCAGAAGGAGCTACTGCCGCCTGGGCTGCCTAGAAAGGCAGTCCAGCCACAGAGCCACCCCAGCCCTGCTTCGTGTTGTTGCACAAACAGCTAGTTTCGTGCCCCTGGAGGCTTTTCCAATTTACCTCAAGGAGAGAGTCACACACACTCAGGCCGGGTCCAACTCGAGTTTATTGTTTGCAAACAGGTCGACAAGGGAGTTCAATGCTCAAAGCCGAGTCGACCCCTAGTCACGCCGGAAGTTACATTTTTATACCTCTCATGAACAAGATTCCATTGTGGCGATCTGTGATTGGCTACAGTTTTCTGCAAAGTTTTTAGTACATGCGAGTCCTAAAATGAGCAAGTAACAAGGGTTGCAAAGTTTATGTGCAAAGCAGGCAGTAACTAATCTTTGTGTTCCCACAGGAATCAGCCTTATCGCGAACCGAGCATTTGTTCGGACTGTTCCTTATTATGCTACTGATTATCTAGTGCAGGAAGAAAGAAGAGAAAAAGAAACAATTTGCAGTTCTCAGCTGTGAAGCCTTTTGTGTAGTGAGATTACAGTTCTCAGCTGTGAGGTCCTTTGTGTAGTGAGATCATGAGACATTTTTGCCACAGTGTCTAGGGGGCTGCAATACATGCCATGGGTGGGTGGTGCCTGGGCCAGGCGGGGCTGAGGGACCCACCACAGGCTGGGCAAAGCCCCTCCATGGGCCAGATCCAGCCCACAGGACGTATTTTGCCCACCCTTGTCTGAGGGTTTGCCGCACTTTTTGCAAGAAGCTCTTGCAGGCTGGAACTCTGCCAGCCTGCAGAGAGCTCTTTGCAAAAGTAGAAAATCTGTGGGTATCTCCATGAAAATGAAAAATCCACTTTTTTTGTCTGTTAAAAGGGAAAATCCACAGTTTTTCCCATTTTTGCATGGGAAGCAGGAAATCTGGATCCCTGGTGATCAGCCCCCTTACTTCCATGGGTAGCTTAAATGTACAATATAAAATTACTGCTTACATCCCCAAAATACTGGAACATCTTGTTTCTTTTCCTTTTGAAGCTAGGCTTTTATCTCTCTTTTTTTAAACAACTTTTCATGCTGCTACAGAATTATCTACAATAAAAAGGATGTTACTGACAGCTGGAGGCCTGAAAGACTGAAGGATGTCTTTAACATGAGAGAGAGAGAGAGAGAGAGTGTGTGTGCATGTGACCTTTTATGCTCCCTTTCAAAAGTATATGTAAAGCAAATTCTTAGCAAATTAGCCACCTATCCTGTGGCTTTATGTGCCTTGTCCTACCAGTGCCCTTGTAATCCTCAGTCATTGTCTTTCATGGCACAGTATTATGCATCTGCTACTAGTATGTGGCTGAATGAGGAAGTCATTTTGATCCCTCTATTTATATTTATGGTAGGATTAAATAAGGACAATTAGAAGAGCACATTTGGAATGGAGTGGAGGGAGTTCTAAACCCTGAGGTCTGTTGTACTTGATTATCTCACTCGATCCCTTTTCTATTCAACTAGATGTTTTCCTCTTTGACTGGCTATTTAACTGAGGGGCAAGAAGCCAAACTCTAATTTTTGTTTCAAATGTTGCTGTTTATGACAAGTACTTCAGTCAAGTAGCATTGTCTTCAAGGTTGTAGTTTCATTTCCAGTAAAACAGAACAAGGTTACTGGAAGAAAAAGAATGTGACTGCAGCAAATAAGCCTGCTTCAAATCCCTGGATGAGACTCTGTTTTCTTTTAGGATTCAGACAACCCAGACCTGAGAGATCGTGGTTATATCTATTGGCGCCTTCTCTCCATGGATCCTGTGACTGCCAAAGAAGTGGTTTTATCAGAAAGCCACTGATTTCTGAGGAGACTGACCTGATTGAGCCAACACTGCTGGATGAGCTCATCTGCCACATTGGGTCATTGGCTTCTGTGTACCACAAACCACCCAATGCCTTTGTGGAGGGCAGCCCACGGGATCCACTGCAAGCATTTGCCAATTCACCGTGGCAGGTAAGCAAGGAATAGTTATGTTATTGGCCTTCCCTGCTCTGAGAATGTGAATTAGGGAAGAAATAGTAAAAAAATTCCCCCAGCTTTGTTTTGAAAAGTTTGTTAACTTTTCAAAAACAGAACGGGTAGAAAAAGTGCTAGGTCAGGTCACTGAAGTTTGGTCTGGAGTAAAACTAAGATAAGTTAAAGCTTAAATAATGCTGTGAAAATAGAAAGGTTTTAGTTTGTTCTGTATATGTTACAAATTTTCTCTAAAGACAAAAAATACAAACCAAAGAGCAGACTGGGAAATAAGCTTGTGATCTGAAATCAAATAGTAAGTGCAGAGTGTACTGGAATCCTTGTTTTATAGCGGTTCTGTTCAATTGGCAGCCCACAGGCTGTGTGCAGCCTGTGAGGGGTTAAATTGCAGTCTTCAGGCTCAAACCAGGCAGCTGCTCCTAGCAGCCAAAGTCTCTGGGCTATCCCTCCTCCTGCTCTTGCTTCAGAAGGCAGTGCAGTGCAGCACTTCATGGGGAGCTGATAGGCTGGGCTGTGCAAGGGGAGAGGGGAATGGGAGGTCGAGGGGGGAAGCATTGTATTCCCTGTGGTATGTGAGGTGGCTTTTGGTGCAGTGATGCTGGGCAAGTGCCCATGAGTGCATGTGTTGCAGCAGTATATAAAGGAATTGTGCCTCTGCGGTGTAGCAGCTTGGGGGAGGGATGCACAGAGCAGTTGGGGGCCTCGTGGTGCATGCCTGTGCAGCCCAGTTGTCCATCCGTGGCTTGCCTGCTGCTCGCACAGTGTGCAGCCCGCACAGTGTGCAGCCCCCATTGGTGTGGCTTTCAGTGGCTTAGAAGTTGGACAGCCCCATGTTACAGTATTTCATTTCGTTCCATGGTTCCTTCTTCAGGTGAGTTATACTACTTGCTAAATGCATCAGTTACAGTTGCAGCTCTTTTTCCAGTTGAAGGTATAGTGTCGATGTAATGTGTACCAGAAACCCTGGGAAGTCATTCTTGAACCACTGTTGGTTTATTGTTTGTTTGATTGTTTTGCTATCCTCTTGCAAATCGGTATAGACAGTTGTGCCTTTGCTGTCTCCTCATATCTCCCTTCCATAGATACAAATACTCCTGATGGCTAAAACACTTGCCATGGCTTTGGAGCATTATGAAGTTTAGTAGCTTTTCCTCTGTCTGAAACTTAGTCTGGCTGCATTGACCAAAGGCCTGCAACCTCAAGTTACACTCAGGACTTCTTGGGCTTCTGCAGCGTAGTGCAATGGAAACAGAAGAACTGTGTCCTGCTCAGGGGCCAATAGCAGAATGGGCTAGCTCAGGCCAAAGGTGAGACCAAATCTCCATCTCAGGCTTGGCCAACTAGCTCTCCTGTTCATTGTTATTTCAGGTCAAAGCTGGTATCTCAGGTTTTTACTAGTTCAGATGAGTTCTTCACCACTTCTAGAGCACAGAGCTTAGGGATTCAACACTGGCAGATGCTGTCCAGATAGCCAATGGACTCCCTTTGATTTTCCAAGTACCGTATAGCTATTGCTTATATCACTGCACTGCTCTAATATCACATGTTACTTAATCATCTGTTAGCTGGACCAATATCCTCTATACCTCAATCCGCAACAATATGAAGAAGCAACCAGGGGAACAACAAACAGTATTTTGGAGAGAGTATTAACTTTAAGTGCTGTGCTCCTGTGCTCTTTGTAAATTAAAGGCAAATGGTGCTATTCATTGGCAAATTAGACTTCTTCTACATGAGCTCAGCTTAATAAAGAGATGTCATTATTGTGATTATCAGCCTTACTGCCTGATAAAAAGACACATTGATCAGGCTTCAGGGGAGGGCCTTCTTTGCAGCAGTATTGCAGTAAGCCCAATTATGGCTTTCAATTTCATATTCACAATACTACTCCTCAGGGGCAGTGTTGCGGGGAGACTGAAATCACTCATTGCGTGTCCTCTTGCTCTGCGCAAGGAAATTGACTTGCATCTTCCGGATGCCAGCAATACTTGCACGTCTGTTCACTTGGATCAAGCTAAAACTGCCAGTGGAAGACAGTGATTTTAAAAAAAAAAACTTGGGTGGGATCTTAATTTCTTTTGTTCTGAGGAGATGAAACTTTTCGGTGGCAGATTCTTGGGATAAGTGCTTGCTTGAATTATTGATTCCACCCCTTCCCCCCTCCCCCCCACCATACGAATGGTATAATTAAAATGGAAGGGTTAAGTGTTGAACTTCTGGGCATAATCCTGCAAGAAATTACTCATAGTTGTGTTGGCAGTGTGAACTTTCTCCTATGCATTGTCCTCTAAAGGTAATATATTGGCCTTTAAGTGCTCCAGTTCTCAGCTGATAAGCAGTTCTCAGCCACATGGGCTGTTCAGCCACATGAGCTGCTTCCAGGTGCCCTGCTCTTTCTATTCAGGCACACCAGTTGTCATGGATTAGTGGTACCTTTTTGGGGTTCTGTGATGAAATCCCAAGAGTCAGGGGAGTAGGTTGAAAGCCAGCGTTTTGCCTATCAGCAATGGAAGGTCAGACCCTTTTTTTGCTTGTGGGGATTTTTCGTTAGAGTGATATTATCTTTAAATACCATGCTTGCTCTTCTCTTAGGATGTTTATATTTCAGTCCTTGGTTTGCAGCCACCAGCAGCTACTTGTCTTCCAACAAGTTTTTGCTGCTGGTGTTCTGGGAGCAGCCAAAGCTGGGGAATTTAGAGAGGCGACCGATTTAACTTTGGCTTAAGGATTGTGGGAGCTGTGCTGATGTTCTGGGAAAGCCCAAATATATTAATTCAAGAGAAGATATGTTGGTGAACAGGGATTGAAACATTTTCCCTTTCATTGTTCTCCCAGGGCAATAAAAGAAAGGAAACATGATAGCATGTCTGTATTCTTAATATATGGCCATTCATGATTCTTTTTATTCTTTTGAAAGCTGTCATGCAGATTTCTCATTGGCCTTGGGGGCCGCTACAGTTTTAAAACAAAACAAAACAAAAAACAAAAAAACACACACACAGTCTTTGAAGAAAAGTGATTGTGCATCTCCATTAGAGAAGAGAAAGGGCGTATAAGTAGAGGAGAGGTGGAACATTAAAGTGTCATCGTATACAGGAGGAAGGAGACTGAAGGAAGGGATTTGACCCTTTGGCATTGCTGTAATACAATGTTACTCATGTCCATTGTTCATAAAAATCATCCAGGTCACACGTTTTGCTCTTAATGGGGATTGAGCTGGATCAGGGAAATTGCTTTCAAGTGAGCGTTTCAGCATATTCAGTATGTAAAAGCCCTGCTACTAAAGGTGGAAGCATGAAAAAAAGTCAGCATGAACACTATTAAGGGACTAAATTTCATTCCATTAATCTTTTTCTTATATCCTTTTCTGCATTCACCAAAGTGACCAACAGCATGTATGCAGTTTCCAAAGGTATCTTCAGACAAATCATGGCAGTATCAGGAAGGAGGATCAAGGCTACTCACAAATTAGTAGGGTGGGATCCCTACAGGAATGTTCCCATTTTAAAACACCTTATCAGAATATTAATTCCAGGAGAACTTCCTTACAAACCCCTGATGCATGTGCAGTAATAGTGCGTGAAAATAACTTGCTCCCTTACTGCAGACAGTTGGGAGTGTGGGTTTGAACAAAGGTCAAGGATATCCTCTGCTGGCTCCGGCGGTGGGGGTGCCCCGGGCAATGCTGGACACATTGGAGCGGTGGCCGGCGTGTAATTTGGGGGAGCAGTCAATTTCTCCCGAACAGCTTTTAACTGCTGTTTTAATTTTTCTTGTGAGTCTTTTAGACTTCTAGTTTGAGATTCTGTCCGCCTTTTGGACATTTCATCATACCAATAAAAGTACGTGTCCCACTGGTATTGTGGTGTTTTGGATCCACGGGACTCTAAAGCCCCTCTTAAGTGCACTATTTTATCCTGATCCAATGTTCCTTCCTGTGGAAAATGCTTCACGGGATCATCCCTAGTATCCCAGTTCCACTTATCCAGGTACTTGCAAGCCTCGGGAGAATAGTGTGTGTACATGAAGTACGCTGGAGTCCCCTTAGGGGGAACGGGAACTTGTTTAGACTGACTTGTTCCCATTTTCAGTCACACAGGGAGACGTAGGAGAGGCTTATTTAGGATGTCCGGGCCGCTCAGTGCCTTGCCCCGCAGTTTTTCACCGCCCAGACAAAAGGCTTCTGACCCGACACCGGCTCATAAATTGGAAATGGGGAGGGAAACACAAGAGGGATCCTTTCACTCCTGCTCTCGGCAGAAGCTACTGGGACAAGAGGTTTGGAAAAGACAAAATCATTCAGACGCCCTGTCCACTGGGTCACGAGGTTCCAGCTGGGCCCCTTGCTTTCGACGCTACCTTTTTAGGCAGAATCGGGGCGGCTAGACCCAGCCTTAGTCCCAGACCTGGTCAGTGGCTCATTTTTCTAAATACACACACACACATTCATTCAATAGGCAGATAGAAAAAGACCAAATCAGTCGGAAGCCCTGTCCACTGGGTCACGAGGTTCCAGTTGGGCCCCTTGCTTTCCAAACTGCCCTGTCAGGCAGAATTGGGGTGGCTGAACCCAACCGTAGTCTCAGACCTGGTCAGTGGCTCATATTTCTAAATACACACACACGCGCATGCATTCAATCAGCCAGACCTCCTCCCCCACACCGCCTTAGCTAATTAACTACAAGCCCGATGTGCTGTTGGATGAAGGTGCTTCAAACAGTTTCTCCCTGAATAAAACGTACGTTACCAGACACAAAATTGGATCCTTTACCAGACAGAAAAGTTTACCCGGCAGTAAGGTTCACACTGACCTGGGTCTTGTCATTACCCCTGGTGACATGTCGGCATGACGATCTTGTCTTTTCTTCTCTCTTAGGTGTCTGGTGAGACTTGAGACCCCAAGCATTCTGCTTCTGCCTTTTATGTTCAACTTCACAGCTCAACAGGTAATGGAAGTTAAATGTCTCATTCTGGCCAGCCAATTAAGGCAACGATGCTGCAGAAGCAAGATGGTTGTGAACTGCTTCCCTGGCCATGCTGGCCTTGGGGAAAACCACCAGATCCCTCCTGGCTGGGAGGAGAGCATCGAACAAGTTGACAGTGTCCCAGTAGAAGCTCCCGGGGGTGCCTCCTTCTGCAAGCCCACTTTTCACCCGCTGCAGCCAAGCCCTTGGCCAATGGGCGAGGCTCTACTGTTCGCCATGACACTGGATGCTTGAATGTCGCCAGGCCACCTGAGTGGCAGTGGTGAGGTGAGTCGGGCGGGGGCCTGTGACAAGGTTACATGAGAGTGAGGGGGCAATCTCAACATAAGGACTAGCAAGCCCCTCTGTTGGAGTGCGCGGGCCCAAGGCAAGGACACAAGAGAAGAGGCTGCAGAAAACTACAAGGAGTGAGAGGCCACTTACATGCTCAGACAGGCAGAGGCACCAACGCTGTCATGCCGTGGGCCCATCCCGGCAATTCGGGCAGGGGAGGATGAAGGGAGGAGAGGACGGGGGTGGGCAGGGAGGGAGGAGTGCAGGGCTTCACCTCCTCAGGGTGAAGCAGCACGGGAGCAGCCAGGCGAGCTGGAACCTGCAGGAGAAGGGCAGAGTCAGGGCACGCTCAGTGTGGGGTCCCTCCCCTCACCCCCGGGAACAACCACGGGGTAAAGGAGCATCTCCCCAGCAGGGAGCAGGACGTGGCTCTCACACATGGCTCAGTGGGGCTTTCTGTCCCAGTGGGCCTGGCCTGGGCCAGAACCTCTCATTCCCGGGATGAACCCCTGGCAACAGGGTCCTGAGGCCCAGAGGTGGGCAATGAGGGGCCAACTCAGGAGATAGCTGGTCCATGCTGGGCACTAGGGCCCTGGCAGAGAGATGGGACGGGTCATCCTGAGAGTCCTGGAGGCGGGGGGCACCCGATCATCATGTGGGCTGGTGGAGGGGCAGCCCCTCAGGCCTGGGTCTGGTTGGGGTGCAGGGGGGAAACTCACCTCCTTGCTGCCCCCGACCTTCTCCTCCTCCCCTCTGCCACAGTGTCAGCCCTGCAGGTGGGAGGCAGAGACACTGGTCACCTCCCATTCACCCCAAGCCCCCAGGCTCCGGCCACTGCCACCGCCCCATGCCCAGGCCTCCCCTCTCTCCATCACTGCCTTTGTACCAGGGACCGACCCTGGCTGTCCTGCCAGACCCACCTCCCTTCCTCCCACTGTGCTGCCTCTGCCTAGGTCTGGTTCCTGGCTGCCGTCTGGACATACACAACAGGGACGGCTCCCAGCACAGAGAGCCCAGGCCTGCAGCGCCCCTGTCCCAGCCCTGCCCCACCTAGACACTCAGGGTGCTGGAGGGACTTGCGGGCAAGGCACTTACTGAAGACACACTAGTCATACCCCTTCACTCACCTCTTCCCTTCCTGGGCTCCTGGCCCCCACCCCGTCCTTCTCCCAACCTGCGAGACCCTTCCCAGGACCAGAAATGGGCTCCTGGCTCCAGCCCTCCGTCAGCTCCCCTCACTCATCCCACGCTCAAAACCTAACGCTAGTGAAAGCATCAAGTTTGCCGGCTGTAGCGCCACTTATGGTTCTGCACTGACTCACGGAGCTGGCTGATTTTTTTTGGAGCATGAAACATTTCTTTAGAACCACCCCCCCCAAAAAAACCCCAAAAAACTAGGAACATCATCATACCTTTCCCCCTGTCTTGTCGTCTTTGGACCCTGCAAGGCTTTGGTCCACAGGGGCAGGGTGTCACAGGCCACGTCTACCAGGCAGAGGGCCCTTGTCTGTGTGGAGGCATCCTGATTTTGGGGGCCCTCTGCCTGGGTGCTGGCTTCCACAGTGCGGGGAACACTGGTCTGCGTCCCGGCCTCAACCCCCTGGGAGGGGCTTTTCCTTCTGATTGCACAAGAAGCAACTGGTCAGAGATGCATCCTGGACTAAATTCAAGCCCAACAGGCCCTTTGACGAAGAACTCCCTGACCTGCAAACACCCCTGCTCCCAGCCCGCCAGCCTGCCCTGCTGCAGGAACGCTGCTCGTGACACCCCCAGCACCCCCACACACTAGCAGTATAAAAAGCATCAAACCTCTCCCTGTGCCCCAGTGTTTTTGGACATCAGCAAGCCTCTGTTGGTGTGCTCACCGCTGTCCTGGCCAGGGGTTCCCCCTGGCAGCCCGCATCGGCCAGGCAGAGTGCCCTGGTCTGGTACCGGCGTGCTCATGGCGGGGGCCCTCTGCCTGGGTGCTGGCCTCCATGGTAATGGGCAGGCACTCCTCCACGACCCCCTCCACAGGAGGCTGTTGCAAATGAAAAAACAGTGGCAGTGAGGACAAAATGCAAGCCCCTGGCACAGTGCTGGCAACCTAGCAGAGTATGGGGGAGGGGACAGCCAGCCACGAAGCAGGGGAGGTGGGTGCAGCACAGACCCACACCTGTCACCCCACCGGTCCCACAGTGTGACACCCACAAGGCTCACGTAGTGCCCAGCACAGCACACACATGCCCTCCACCCATAGAGCTGGGGCAGCACCCAGCCCCTCGACTGCAGGGCCTGGCACAGCGGGGCACAGCCTTGCCCTGGGCACACACAGGTGCACACACACTCCCCATCTCCCTGGGCAGGGGCATGCAGAGCAACTCACCTCTGTGGCACTGTCCTCCAGAGCCTGGCCCTGCTCCCTGTGTTCCTGGAGGGCCAGCACCAGGGCGCGATTCTCCTGTTGCAGCTCCTCCTCTTGAGTCTGCACCACAATCACCCCAGCCCGTCAGACCGTGCCCACGGCTGCAACGAGCATATCGGGCACCCAACAGCGCCACCTCCCGAGGCAACCCTCAGGCCCCACCTGTCCCCACATGCAAGGTGCCAGGACTCTGTTTCCCGCTTTCATGTCCTCTGCGATATACCCACCTGGCCAAGCTCGGCCTCAGCCTGCTCCCTCCCCTGCCCCACACCGCTGCTGACCTTGCCCCCCCCCCCCGCCAACTCACCAGGAGCTGCTCTTCCCTTTGCCGAGCACTGTGGGGACAAAGCACATTTGTGGGCTCAGGGAGACTGACGGCGCCATCCCACAAGACAGCCCTTCCCCAAGGAGAGACTCGCACAGAAGCAGGGACTGGCCCTGGGCTTTAGCCCTGAGCCCTGCGCCGCACCCCAGGAACAGCCCGGTGCCCCCCAGCCCCACAACTACTGGGACAGGACGACTGCTGAGTCCTGCTCCTGTTGAGCCAGGCGGGCCCTGAGTGCCTTCAGCTCCAGCTGCAGGAAACAAAAGCGTGTGGGATAGAGAGGCCTCACGCCACTGCCCGTCTGTCTGCGCATGGAGCCACCTCTTGCCCCATCTGTCCCTCTGGCCCTGCCTTTGCCCTCCATCCTGCAGCCCAGCCCCAGCCTTGTCCTCTGGTCCACACCTCCGTGCAGCCATCAGCCAGTGCACTTGATCTCCTCACAGCCCCCAGCCCCGCTGAGACCCGTTCACCTGCTGCTGGCAGTACCGGCCACGGGGTTTGTCCTCCTGGAGAAAGAAAGAGCGCTGTGGGGCGATGGGCTCCCTTGGGCAGCAAGGTCCCATCTCCCCGTGATGCAGGGTTGGCGGCCCCCCGAGCCCCAGGGCCATGCAGGGCTCCTAGAGCTGGGCCCGCGGATCCCAGGGGTTGGTTGTTACCCCCTGTCCCAGGTGAGTCCCCACCTCCCAGCTCCAGGTCCCCCCAGACACTCAGATTCGGGAAGGACTGTCCCTGCGATCGGGGGATGAGTCCACGACCCTCCCTTAGTCTTGGAGGGCCCCTGGAGTTGGTGGGAGACAGAGACTTTCCCCCAGGGTCCCATGTGCTGCATGGGGCTGGGAGGGGCACGGGACACCTGGGGAGAGACCCCCACCCTCACAGCTGCCCGTCCCACTCCCTGGGCAGGGGAAAGATGGCAGTGGGGAAGTGCGGCCACGTCTTGCCCCTCACCTCGTTTACCCGCCGCATGGCTTCCGGCCCTGTGGGGAGACAAGGGGCCGCGCGTCAGCTGGGCCCACACTGCTGCAGGGCGCAGGGCGACCAGCCCCTCTGGGCCTCAACGCATGGGGGCACCTGCCAGGAGTCCTGCGTGTCACATGGGCAGGGCCTTCCTCCCCTGGAGTCGGGTGGGAGTCCGTCCGGGGAGCAGGACCTTGTCCCCTCCCCATTCAACCAAGCAAGTCCCTCCACCACTCACGCCAGTCCCAAACTCACCGGGTGCAGGGTCCCTCCTCTGCTGCACTTCTCCAATGGAGGGGACAGATGGGGACCCCTTAATGGGGGGCAGTTTTCTTTTGGCCCACCCTTCTGCGCCCAGGCTGGCATCTGGTGCTGAGAGGACATGAGGGCTGAGCGTCAGGCTGGCTGGCACTGAGCACCACTTTTAGGATGCAGATCCCAGAGCCCGTATGAGCCTTGCAAGGGAGCAGAGGGCAGCAGGGCCATGGCCAGGAGTAAGGCTCTGAGGGCTGGGGCATGGGCAGGGGCTGCAGGGCCAGGACCTGGCCCAGCGTGAGGAGCCCATGGGGGCCAGTCCAGTTCTCCTTCCCCAGGGAACTTGTTGGTGAAGAGCAGGGGGAGACAGCTGGAGAGGGCGGTGGAACAGGGCGGGGGCTGTCCAGATTGCACCTTGGACAGCCTGGGCTTGGCCTGCCAGCCAAACCCTGCCGGGAGGGGAGGCCACACAGCCCTGTGGACTCTCGTGCTGCCCAGCCCTTCTTGCTCCCATGGCGGGGCACGTGCCCAGGTCTCACCCAGGTTGCTGGAGCGCAGGCGCACGGGGGGCAGCTTCTCCTGCCGGAGCATCTGCAAGAGAAACACAGCCCTGAGCTGAAGGAGGGAAAGAGGAGCCGGACTGCCGAGAGCAGGGACGAGGCATGGGGCCGAATGCTGGGCCCTTGCCCAACCTCAGCCCCCGCTCACTGCTTGTCACATCTCCCAAAAGTCCCCAGGACGGACCCGTGCCGTGTCCCCAGGGCCGCCCCCACGGCTGAGTGAGAAAGGGCACTCACATCTGCAAGTGGTGCTCGCCTCCGACGCCCGGATAGGAGGATGGACTAAACCTAACTACCTAACTAATGCCTAAGGAACTACTAATGTAACTAAGAAACAAACAACTAACTAATGAACTAATGAAATAACTAACTATTGAACTATCTAACGAACTAACAAACAACCTATCAACTAACAAACTACCTACTTAACGAACTAAGAAACTAACTAGCTAACAAACTAACAATCTAACTGGCTAACGAACTAAGAAACTACCTAAGGAACTAACAAAGTACCCAACAAACAGCTAAACTAAGGAACTAACTAACCAACAGAGATAAGGCACGAGGACACGGAAGGGCACATGGCGCGGGCGAAGGGCGGGAGACCACTGGGAGGAGCTGGTACCTGAGAGTGAGGCTGGGCATTGTGATGTCACTGGGCACAACAGCTCTTTTGCCGTGGCAACCAGGGGTCTCCCTCCCACACGGGCAAGGTGCTGCGTGCAGGGGCTGTGGGCGCCTTTGGCCTGGCTTGGCCTGCACGTGCTCCCGCCCCAGATGACCTGAGCCCCTCAACTCTTTGGGTGCATTGTCTGTTCTTGTCCGTGTGGCCCAAGCAGTGACTGCCCTGGCTGGAGGGTCACAACAGTGACCGCCCTGGTGCAGGGGGTCCCGGTTAAACAGTAGCCCCCTCTGATCACTGCCCGGTGGGGTGGGGCTGGGAACACAGAGCCCAGCTCGGCCTCAGCCCCATCTGCAAATCCAGAGTTACAATGGCCTCTGAACCCTCCACCCCTGCTTCTGTCGGAGAGAAATAGCTCCCAATCCTCTTGCCCCTGCTCAGATACAGCTCAGCTCCCCAGCACGGTGCGGTCACTAGGAGTGGACTTTCCTGATGGTGCCCTTGCCCCACACTCACCCCCGCCACCAGCAAGGGGACGGGGCGAACTCATGCAGCTGAGGGGGACACTCCCTGGGCTCTGTTACTCCACATGGGGAAGGGGGAGCAGGGACGGGCATGCTTATAGTTGTGGCACAACCGAATTGCCAACAGGACACTTGTGGGCTCCTCACATGAGCCCAAGTGCCAGGGATGGGCCCAACAATAGTGCTTGCTCCATGACATGTGTCCCAGGGATGAGGTACTCACTCAGACCTCCATGCCTTTGGGGTCTGTCCACGAGTCACCATTCGGCTGAGACCGGAGGGGTGGCAAACAGCTTGATCTTTATTAGGAACAGGATTCAGCAACTCACAAGCTCACAGCTTGCAGGGAGAACTACAACTACCCACCAGCACAAACCGCAGCTGCAGGGCATCACGTGGAGAGACTGGGTCATCCCACTGCTGGCCCCTTCAAGGGACCTCCCATATACCACATCCCCGTCCTTTACTCGGGCAGCTCCCTCTTAGCTACTTGGATGTTCATCAGGCACTACTTTAACTGGTGTGGAAGAAATCAAACTTCACGTTGTGGTTGTATCAGAACTGGCAGAGCCATCTAGGTTTATTTAAAACTATACAAGTGATCACAGGGAGAGTTCTCAAAGGAACTCTGACCTCTACAAATTTACAAGCGTATTTATACTTTAGACAGCGAGAAAAGATGCAGGGTTCAGACAAAGTAACCTGGGGAGAAGCAGAAAGATGTTGATCATTCGTTTGTCACATGTAAGCAGTTTACTTATTTAGAAAAAAAACACTATGTTTTGGGAACAGTTATCAGCTTCTGGTTTGGCGGAAAGGAGGAGGTTAACATCTGCACACAGACAAAACAAGGCATGAAGGTTTCTCCTTATCTTAGAACATCTAAAAACACACAGCATCAGCACCTTTTTCTCTTCTCTTTCTCTCTCTTTTTAGTCAAGTAAGAGGCCTGGTTAAACTTATTTCCACACTGGGAACGTTTCAGGATCGTTGAGCCAGTGGTTGCGAGCACTGGGCTCGCTGGTGGGCTCTAGCCTTTACCGCTATCCCATTATGGTCCTTGCTTTTCAAAGGCAATCTCACCACACTTCCACTCTTAGTTGGTGTGGTGGCATCAGGTTCCTCTGGGCAACAGGTGGATTCTCTGCAATGTGATGAAACTCTTGCTCATGGTGGTCTGGTTCATCTTCTGAAGTTTGCTCTGCTGCCATTTCTTGAGATACACCAACTTGTCGTGCTGGGATTGATGAGTAATCCTATCCTAAGTGACTTTTGTTCCTCCTGATTACTGCTGGGGGCTTTTGCACGGTTTATCCGTTTTTGCAGTGACGGATGCTTGTGTCCAACCTGCACTTATTTGCATCCCTGCTTTCTCCCTGTGTGGTAGAGGCAACCGGAAAGCAGCCGTGCAGTCGTAGCGCTCCTTCTGGTACCTTTGAAGGTCCCGCAAGTTGTGGGAGGCGATCGACGGTCGTCTGGGTGTCAGCACCGCCGTTGTAGCAGGGAGGGGACTGCGCAGGAGCCACCCCATCACAAGCTGCGCTGGACCTTACTCAAAACTGGAAATGGGCATGTTGCTCAGATTGAGTAAAGTAGATCAGAGCTGTCCTGCAATGTCGTCTTAAGCGTTGATTTGATGGTCTGAACTGTGCAGTCAGCCTGGCCTTTGAATTGTGGGTACCTGGGCCTAGAATGGGTGATGGTTATGCCCCAGTCGGTCGCAAATTGTTTCATCGTGTGACTTGCAAATGGCACGTGATCACAGACAATTTCTCTTGGTATGAAATGGTGAGCAAACACAGACTTCGTTTTGCCTACTACCATGCCAGCTGTTTTGTCTGGCAGGTGCATGTCATATTGAATGAAATAGTTTGAATGTTTGTAATAGTTGCCCATTAGCCAGTTTCAGGAAGAAGACAAGATTTATTTCCTTATCTAGGCCATTTTTTTGGCCTACGTGCGGATGGTCCTGACTTTGCTCAAAGTCTTAACTCTTGAATTTTATCTTTAGAGGCCTTTAACAAAGTTAACGTAAAAATGACCCTTAAGCAAATATCCCAAATTTCGAGAGATGAAACCCTAGGGCCTTTGAAAAAATTGGAAAGAAAAGGTCACTTGCAGTGGTATGGAAGTTCCCCAAAGTAATTAAAATGATCAACAAAAGAAACTGATTACCAAGCAAAAGAATCTGTTGAGTAAGATCCGAGCCCAAATTTGGGGGTAGTGACAGGTTTGGGTAGGAGGGGCCCAGGACGGCAACTCACTCAATAAAAATTGTAACCTACTGACCCAATTTGGAGGTAAACTTCACTTGCAGAACAACGAAGGAAGAATCACAAGTGTAGGCCGGATCAGACTGATCACCTGAACCACCCTCTCCGTGAACACGAATCTCTTAGTTCACGCTGCTGCTGCAGAGCGCCTGAAAGGGACTGAAGGAAGGCGACTTAGTCCTATCAGTATTGAGGTCAGCCCATTGAATCGTATTGCTGAGGCAAGCCCACTGAATCATACCGCTGAGGCCAGCCCATTGAATCGTATTGCTGAGGCGAGCCCATTGAACCGTACTACTGAGGCCAACCCATTAAATTGTACTACTGAGGAATGAAACCATATTTAGGAGTTTGGCTTCTCGGAATTCTAGGATTGTAAGTATATTATGAAAATAACAGTATTGATTCAAATTTAACTTTTAGTTGTAATTGTAGTTGTTTTTGTAATACTAATGCTTATAGCATTGTTTGGGAAGGAAGTGCATTCAGAGCATTGTTTCTGATATATGTAATTATTGTGTTCTTAATGTTTGTGGTATTTCTTAAAGCTAAGCAGTGTTATATGAGTAGTAAAGAATCTTAAAATAAAATTGTGTTGTATGAATTAAGTGTGTAATCATTGTGAAATCGTACAATCAATTAACTACTCCCCCAGCCAGTGCATCAAAACGAATCAGTAAATTGTGTGGGATTTTCTCTATTCCATAACCCACTAGAGACAGATTGCACTTTTTGGTTGGATGCGTGCACTGCCGAATGCAACCAACGTAACATGAGCTGGAGTTTTCCGCACTTTCCCTTGCAAAGGCTTTGCTACATCTGCTGGGATAATGTTTGCTTCTGCTCCAGGATCTCACTTCAAAGCAACTTGCAAGCCAGCGATCATGACTGTGCTATACCAGGCATTCTGGCTATGAAAGGTCTGTGAAAGCCCCCTTGCAGCCATCGGGACCATATATAGGGTACTGGCTCCTTTTGCAGATTTTGGACCCTCTCCCTTTGATTTGCACATTTTTGCAAAGTGGTTCGCTCCAAAGCAATTGTAACAAGTTTTCCAAAAGCTGGGCAGCACCGAGACTCGTGTGTGCTTCCACACCTTCTGCAGGCTCTGCCTTTGTTAGCTTCATTGCTCAGCTGTGGAGCAAGCTTCGCTGATGGCTTGCTTTGCTTTTGCAAAGTGCTCTGGCAGCTTGGCTTTTGCTCCCCTGTATGCACGCTTGCTTCTGCAGACATAACTCGGGCCTGAGCACTTGTGAGAGCCTTTGCTCTGCAGATATCCACAGGCTGCGCTAGGGTGAGGGAGGGATTTAGCTGAAGCCTTTCTTTCAGGTTGCAGGCAGTTATGCTGAAGACGATTTTGTCCTGCAGCATAACATCCTCAGCAAGTGCAAATTCACAATGCTGTGCTGTGCTTCTGAGCTTCCTTACAAAATCACCTATGCCTGCAGCCTCGCATTGTAGCTAAGTTGCCAGAACTGCTACTTTTCAAAGACAGGGTTTTTCCTGGGTTTGCAGTACTTTTTGAATTCTACAAGCACCTCAGGAAGGGTTTTGTTATTAGGGTCTGCGAACACCCCTTGCATGTTGGAATCAACTTCTAGGGCTTTATCCCCAGTGCAGTGAAGCACGACTGCAATTTTATAATCCTCTGCCTCATCCGCAGCCTTTGTGACTGCAAAGTGTAATTCAAGCCTCTGTTCCCATCTCCTCCAATCTCCCCAAGATTTTCAGCAAAGGAGGATGCTGGTGGAAGTTTGAAAAGCTCCATTTTTTTCCTTGAAGGAACGCTGCAACCCTCTTAATCAGGATGCCGGTGACTCGACCAAGAGATGGGTCACTTGTGACACCGTGCAGTGTTTGCTGTATGCCACCGGATCCCAGGGACGAAGGGACTCGCTCAGACCTCCATGCGTTTGGGGCCCCATCCTCCAGTCACCATTCAGCAGAGACCGGTGGAGTGGTAGACAGCTTTATCTTGATTAGGAACAGGATTCATCAACTCACATGCTCACATCGTGCATGGAGAACTACAACTCCCCACCACCACAAACTGTACCCACAGGGCATCATGGGGGAAGACTGGGTGGTCTTACTATTGGCCCCTTGAAGGTACATATCATATACCACAAACAATGCTCGCATCCAAAGGGGTGTGATGGTGAAGCCTAAAGAGCTTGCCCAGGCTTCCCCAGCAGAGATGGGGAGGCCTGGCCAGGGACAGAGGAGTGCACATGCCCTCTCATCTGTCCTGGCCTCCCCTGGCACACTACGTCTATGCAAATCTCAATTCGATCCTGCTCAAGGACCTGCCCTGGTGTGCTTGGGACCACGACCCCAGGAGCTGAGCTTCCCTCCTCCGCTCTGGGCTCCCTTTCTGCAGCACCATGACCGCCCTGGTCAGGGCCCTGCTCTTCCTGGCCCTGGTCCCCCAAGAGTGCTTGGGGCAGGGCTGGGGCTGGCAGCAATGGTAGAGTCAGGGCCCCTGGTGCCAAGAGCCAGGATGGGGCAGGTGAGGGGGGCTCCTGGAGGCTGTGGGGAGAGATGTGCATCCCACACACAACCCCCTGCTCCCCACAAGCAGTCCAACCCCAGCCCTGACCCTCCAGCCTCAGCTCAGGCTACACCAGCCCTCTGGGCCACCTCTAGCCCCAGCTCCTTCTCCCACGGCCCAGCCCCTGCAGCTTCCCTGCCACCAGCACCCTCTGCCACTGAGGCTCTTTCCTGGGCCTGTCTCCAGGAGCGGGAGGTGCTGGACTGTGAGGGGACCTTGTGAAGGTCAAGTGAGGCAAATTCAGAGCCACAAACACCTGATATCTGCTGGCATCTTCTGGCCCCGCCGAGGCTGGGGCTGGCAGGGGGTGTCCAGGCGTTTGGGCCCCCACCACCCCTGCGGACCAGCACTGTGCAGTCCTGTGGGAAGCTGCTCTTGCTTCTCACCACCCTGCCAGGTAAGTCCACGTCTCAATGCCCTGAAATATCCCAAAGTGTTGAGATCCCAGAGACCTCGGCACAAGGTGAGCCTGACCGGGGCATCCTCAGGGTCCCTCAACATCTTCCCATGTGCCCAGGCAAGGACTGACACTATGCTTATTCTTACCCTTTCTTTGTCATAGAAGCCTGGTCTCAGATCTGGAGGGGGAGTTCAGATGCCCAACGGCAGGTTGGGGTTTGGGGCAGGGGTCTCTGCACCTCTCTGCAAAGTCTCTGGATTCACCTTTGGCAGCAACTCCAGAAACCAGCTCCATCAGGTGCCTGAGGAGTGGCTGGACATGTGTGCTGCTGTGCACAAAAAAAACTCTGCAGCTGTGTATTTACAAGTCCTACCCTGCTGCAGAGTTGATTAGTTTGGTGCTCTTTCAAAGACGCATGGACAGGCTGTGCGGTTCTTTAGGCAAGCGCACAGTAAATGTCTCATGTAGATGTGCCTGGCACTCCCAAAATACCTCCATCTGGGGAGCAGGGCTAGTGTTGAGTTGTGGTGACCTCCTGATGGCAGCTGGGAAGACCCTCTGTCCGCTGCTTTCAGGCCACTCAAGTGCACATGTCCAATGAAGTCCAAATCAGTGAGTCAGTTCAGACCCATAAGTGGCCCTACAACCAGCAGGCCCAAGCATGGAGGCTTGGGGTTCAGGTGCCCCCAAGTTTCGCCTGTCCTCAGCCATATGGCTGCAGAAGCAAGCGAGGGAGGAACCTCCCATGTCCATAAAGTGGGCTTTAAGCCCCAACACCTTGGCGGGTACTAAACCACACCAGAAGAACAGTTATCCCCAGGAACGCTTAAGGAAAACTGCCTGCATGGACCCAGATCCATGGTGTTTCCCCTGCCAGGAGCAGCCTCTCTGCAGCCTGCTGGAGCACCCCATGTGCTCCCCCTTCCTGGGATCTCTGCCGGTATCAGGCCGGGGAGCTGGACCTCAGAGGGCAAATCTCCCACATGGACAGTACCTGCGTAGAAAGAGGAATGGGATCTGCCATCTGAAACCTGAGCCTGTTCCAGCCTCAGGAAGGGCTCAGCCTCCTCTGGCAAGTAGAGGGGAAAAACCCTCGGGGAAAATGGAAAGCAATGACTAGGTAAACGGGCAGAAGGAAGTGCTAAACCAAACCCAAGCATGTTCTTTCCAGTGAAGGCCTCAGGTGAGTCCACAGCAAATTTCAGAAGAATTTGTAGCATTAATAAATTCTCCCATCTTTTTATTACGTTACACACCTACTCAATGGTGGCTTTTACTAACACACACATAGCTGGAGATACATTCTTCCCCTACGTGTGCAAAACTGTCCATGTGGCAGGGGCCGCCGAGTGACTGATCTGTACTGAAGGTCACAAAAGTGGGCACTTCTATTTGGAGCTGACGTCACTGTGTGCTCTGTCCATTTGGAAGGCAAGCATTTCCCAATCATTCTCACTGAACCAGTCCTGAGGTTTCTTTGTGAGGAAGCCTTGACATTTTTGGCACGCCTCACGGATGCCATTCTTGAAGCTCTTCCTTGAGCGGTCAGTGACATCAAGGGCATCGGGGCAGTTGGCTCGATTCTCTCGGCGGCGCTGCTGGAGGGCATGTTCCTTAGCAGGGCTTTACAGCACTTGAGACTGAACCTCTTCCTTGGTTGCGTCTTTTGTTGACATGGTTTTGTGGCCGTACGGATGGAGACGATGGAACTGCTCAAACAAGGATCTATCCAGCTCCTACGGGGCTGGTCTTCTCCTCGTCTTCTTCTCATGCCCCACCTGAAAGAGCTGACGAAAGGGATTTAGCAGAACCAGAGGATTGGTGAAATCAGAGTGGGCTGCGATGGGAGCGCGTCTGCTGCGCCCATGCTGGCACTTGGAGTCCTGCACTGCCCTGGTCGTGGCTGTGCCAAGGTGGACTTTGCAATGGATCTCGCCGCACTCCCAGTTGGTGTCTTCAATCGAATTCTATTTACAAAGCAGCTAGTTGTCCACCCTGTTCAATGTAGTCTAGCTCTGCCTTAGTTAAGGAGACCCAGGAGGTTTATACGTGGGGCCCATGATAACAAATGTATTAATGAGGTCAATTGTCTTGCATTGCCGGGTCCATTTACCTTGATATCAAATCTTTCATGGTTCAGTTCCTTTCCCACACTTTTCAGTTCTTTTTCCACACTCCAAAATGGCCTTCTTGGACATAAGCCTTGGCCTGGGGGGGGTCATCAAGTTCCTCAAACATTGGTAGTGAATTGAATATAGGCAGTATTCTGTAGACTCTTTCTGTAGCCCTTTGATGTCAAGGCTGAGGAGGAGGGGTATGAGATAGAAGAGACAGCCAAGGAACATGAGTGTGTCTGCAAGTACCTGTCATCATTCTCAACGCTTCATTCAGTTGCTTTGTGATGATTAGATCACGTTGTGCATGCTTATTCAGGAAAAGAAATCCATGCAGCTCTGCATGCAAGTGCTGTCCTTCAATCCAGTTGGGCGCTGTTTGTGCTGTGCTCTAGGGTGCAAACCTCAGTTCTGGATTCGGACGGATCCCAGGCAGGTGACATGACACGGGCTCTTTAATGTGCCTTTTCTAGTGCCCTCCACACACAGGAGAGGACAGTTCATCTGAAATAGGCCTGCTCGGGCATAACTGCAGCTGCCTAATCACACTCCTGTCTCAGTTCCAAGTACAAAATAACCATTGTACGGTCATTGTCTCGGTATGCAAAGGTCCGTGACAAGAAGCAGGTCCGTGACTAGGGGCTTCGGGTAATCGCTACAGTGTGCCCCCATTGCCACTCACCCATCACTGTGGGACTTGCTATTGAAGCAAGAGGCTTTTGCACGTCTTCTCTTAACGTGGGGATGAAATGGCACAACAGCAACCAGACAGTACTTCTCAGGAGGGAAACCTGAATCCCATGCCAAGGAAAACTGAGAGCACTGAGGATATCTTCTGCTGACGTCTATATCTGCCTCTGCCACCATCATGAAATAGTCTTGCTTCATCGGCATGCTCCACCATCAATCACTTTTATCTTTATTTTTGGATCGCACTTAGCCTGGCAAGTTCGCCCTCCACTTTGCAAATGCGGGCGACCCTGGTAGAAGTACAGAACCGCAGACAGCATCGCTCTTGATGTCAACGATAGCAGACAAGCCTTTCTCCATCACATCACAGTTGCGATCCTTGTGAGGATGCCTTGGCAGGACACACCTCTGCCTATAGCAAGAAAAAGAAAGCAGAACAAAAAGCCCGCATGAGTGAAATCCCTGCGATTTCCACATCAGGAGAATGAAGCCCTTTCTGCAAGGCACTTGGGTGGGCTCATTCTGTGCAGCTTTCTTCAAGTAGCCATTGTTAGTAGCCAGCGTATTGCAGACTACATGTACACAGACACTTTGCCCATCACTCTAAGCTTTGGGAAAGGCTCTTGTGGGGTTGGTGCTTGCAGGAGGAGAGGCCAGAACCGGAGCAGGATACTCAGCAAAAGGGAAAAAGTGAAAAACACAAGCTCCTCTCCCACGCCAGCCACAGCCTTCCCACTGTAAGCATTGGTCACAACTTAAACAGTGCCCCGGTGTCCCTCCCCAGCCCGCTTGAGGGATGAATGCATGCCCGTGTGCAGGGTGGCACTGGCACTGGCAGGGCTAACTGCCCTGCCCAAAGTCTGGGGCCTTGAGTTGCAGCACCCCACTAAGACTGGGATTTCCTCAAACTCCCCACGCAGCAAAGTGTATATTAGGAGAGAGCAAAACTGACAGAAGATCAGCCTAGACCCGCTGTGCTCCTTCAAGCTTTCCAGCCTACTTGGGAAGACCTGAGACACTGGGCAACACTCCCTCTCCCCAGCCGGTCCTGTCCTCCACGATCAGGTCCATGTTAGTATGTCAGCGTAGGAAGTACTGTATTTTTCAAAATACTACATACCCGCTTTCCAAGCAAAAAACAGAAAAAACAACACTGCTGGCAATCCCACTGCTTGTTACATGCAAGACTGAGGGTGAGAACAACATGAGGTTCTTTAGAAAAGTTGTAGACCATGAATCCTGTACAATTGAGAGAGGGTACGTTACCCAACAGGATTCCACTGGTGCTACTAGGGCTATAATCTAGAGTAGTTAGGCAATGAGGGTAGTGTCCTACAGGTGTGGCTTTATTATAAGCTCCGGTGTTGTTAGATCTGTAACAGAAAGGCGCCTCTACTCTTAGGGAGATTATCCACTTAGCAGGGGCGGCCCTCCATTTCTTAGGAGCGGACCGATGGGCAGCTAACGAGTAGTGTCTAACGAAGCCGCCGTTTATTTTTCCCCATTGCTGGAGGGATATTGGTACTCTGATCTGTAGGGGAAAACTTCGTCCCCGGGTTCTTTGGGCGGAGGCTCAAATGAACAGGCCAATCGAAGTTTAAGGACTTCGTTTAATAAAGAATGCATTCCTGGTCAGCGTCATACACAAATTCAGACTTTTGCCGTGAGGTCTGACTCTGAACATAGGCAGTGAGGGGGTAATATAGAAAATGTGACGTCATAAGCATAGCAAGAGTATAAACCAATCAACATTAGCCAAGATGCAGACAAGTCTGCACATGTCTTCAACTTGTTACTGGAGAAAAAAAACGAGTTTAAACCAGTCTGTAACAGCAAGGTCATGACCTGGCTACATGACTCGCTCAGAAACAAAATGGCAGACTGGAACCATTTGGTTTTCCCCTTCATTTCCCCGCTTTGATCCTTCCGAAGGAGGATCACTCTATTTCTATTTGGCACAGGTCTGTCCATAGTTTCTCTTGCTCTATTTCATTATATCTTAGTTCTAACACCATGTTTTTAACTGTTTCTTTGGAAATAGATGAGATAGTTTGCTCTGCCTTTTTAACACACAACTTTGTGCAACATAAAACTAGCTGCACAATCACATACAAACTTAACCCTAAAATTAAACCCATACACAAAGCAGACATTATTTTCCCAAGCAGACCTTTGAATAATTCCCTAGGATCTAACCAAGCAAACCCATCTACTGAAGAATCTTTGGGAACGAAGGCTGCTTCAGCAGCTTTTGCAGCATGAACCATCGCATTATTAACTTGGTTTTCTACTAATTCAAAGGTACTATTTACATAAGTGCAACACTCTTGGCCTATTACAGCGCAGGGACCCCCTTCAGATGCTAAAGCATAGTCAAGGGCTAATCGGTTCTGCATAACCATTAGTCGTAAATTATCTTGATTTCGGGCTATGGTCTTTATAGCGTTTCCCAGACTGGTTATGGCAGTTTCAGTTTCTAGGGCCAATATTTCAACTACCACTTGTAGTTGCAGGGTATATCTTCCCAAACAGGAGACAGCTGGACCGGTAACTAGTGGAAATATTCCTGCTACAGATCACCCTATTAATTTTCCCATGGATTTTTATAAGTTTCAAGGGTAGCTATCGCATCTCGTTCTCGATCTGCTAGCTCGGGGCTTTCTCTTTTATTTTGGTGACGCCCTGGAGGCAGAACCTTTGTAACTCTGACTGGAGGGGTTAGCCAGGCTACATAACAAGATCCGAACCAATTTGGCGGTAGTTGATGGTAGGCTTTAGTCCCGCATACCCAATAGGTTCCTTTCAGGGCCTGGTTATTTCTAAATGAGCCATTATACCAGTCTAAGGTAAACCGACCTCCAATAGGAGATGGCCTTCCCAAAATACTAGGAGATGCTGACTTTTCGGTGCCATTTCTATAGCAATGCCCTCCTAAATTAAAACATTCCCATATGGTAATATTTGACCACTTCATTGGTTTGCAGGATATCGAGCCAGCTCCGCTAGTCTGGTTATATGGGTTATACCATCCATTAAAACTTTGGCACCATGTTCTCTCTTTAGTATGATTGTTCATCCACACTCCTTTCCCCATATCATAATGTTTACAACTACTATTTCCCACTGAATAATTTTTTTGTTGGGAGTGGTTGCGTACCCAACACATTTCTCCCTGTAAAGGAATCACTGTAAGGTACCTTGCATCAATCCAAGTGGCATTATTTGGGTCTGCCCACCGCACAGTTAAATTTTCTAAACTCAAGGGGCGAGGTATCGTAAGAAATCGTTCGCTATGAGCCCTAGGACTAAGACCACACACCCAGCAATCTGAGACGTTTAGGGCTATTGATACCTTCTGTAGCAGATCTAGGTATACGCTAGGGGCACCTAATATGGCTAAATTAAGTAGCACTGTAACCATAATAAACTTAGCAGTCATGTTGGCAAGTATTATTTGGTTTGCCTCTGCAGGCAATTCTTCTGGGTTTCGCTGTCTGAGTTCACCTTGATGTAAATAATACTGAGCAGTTACCTTTTCTTGGCTTCTAGGACAAAGGTTATAGTTGTGAGGGGGCTCAGCAAGATGAGGGGTATCTGCACTCATTCCTTGGAGACCTTCTTCCTCAGTTTCCATTTGAGTGGGATCTAATTCCAACTGGGCTGGTTCTGGGTTGATTTGTTCTTCTTTCTTTGGTGTTAATGTCCTTTTGCAATGAGATGCGCGAGTCCAGGCAGACTTTCCATCAACCTTTACAGCAGTATTAGTGGTTAGCAGGACTTGATAGGGTCCATTCCATCTAGGGTGCAGGCAGTCTTTTTGGCGAAATTCCTTTACTAGGACCCAATCACCAAGTTTCAAAGCATGGCAGGGAACATCAGTTGGAATGGGTAAAGCTGCACTGACCTGTGGAAATAAAGCTTTGACAGTCTTCATGAGTCCTTTGCAATAACTTAACACACTTTCATGACCTTCTAACAGATCTACTGCTTTAATCTCTTTGATAGGGTTTAAACCCACGTTCATGAGTCTAACAAATAAAATTTAATATGGCATAAGTCCATGTTTTCTATTAGGCATGTTCCTGAGGTGCATTAGCACAATCGGAAGAATGTCAGGCCAAGAAAGTCCAGTTTGTTTACAAAGTTTGGGTAATTTTGGTTTAATATCTCAGTTAATGTGTTCTACCTTCCCTGAGCTTGCTGGATGATAGGGTGTATGAAATTTCCATGAAAATCCTAAAGCTTTACTAAGAACCTTTTGGATTTGAGAAGTAAAATGCAGTCCCTGATCTGAATCTAATGTAAGTGGTATGCCAAATTGTGGAATCAATTCAGTCAATAATTTCTTTGCTACAGAGACTGCATCTGCTCTTCTAGTGGGGTAAGCTTCTGTCCTCCCACTGAAGTGACACACGATGACAAGGACATGCTTGAACCCTTTGCTAGGCGGTAAATCAATGAAATCTACTTGTAAGTTTTGAAATGGTCCATAAGACCAGGGAGTGGCACTAGCCTGGACATATGTAGGTTTGCTAATTCCATGTTGCAAGCATATCGCACAAGTTTGTGAGATCCTTTTTGCTTCTGCATGTATAGTGGGTGCGTACCAGTATCTTAAAATGTTTTCTGCTACCCCGCTTTTGCACACGCGTCCCATGAAATGGGACGCGTGTGCAAGATGAGGGACAAGGGTTTTAGGGGCAATGATGCGCCCATCAGGAGACTTCCACAAGGTATCAGAATGTAAGATACAGCCGGCAGAAAGCCACGCACATTTTTTGGATTCTGGAGCTGCATCCTGGAGAAGAGAAATGTTAGAGGTTGAAAGATCAAGGACTGGACAAAAGGGAATGGCAAGTGGGGTACCATCAAGGGCTGCATGCTGCGCACGTTTATCTGCACAAGCATTTCCTTGGCTCACATCATCAGAACCTCCTGTATGAGCTTTACAGTGCATAATGGAAATCTGTTTAGGGAGTAAAATAGCATCCAGCAAGGCATTAATTAAAGGAGCATGAGAAATAGGAGACCCAGAAGAGGTAAGAAATCCATGATGCTTCCAAATCTGACCTGTGGAATGGCACACTTTAAAGGCATAATGGGAATCAGTATAAATTTTAACAGACTTATTTTTAGCTAGAATACAAGCACGGGTTAATGCTATTAGTTCAGAGGGTTGCGCACTCCAGATACCAGGAAGATTGTGAACTTCAATGACTGCATCTGGTGAACATACAGCAAAACCAGCATGAAGTTGCCCAGTCGCGTCTCTTTTGCATGAGCCATCTATGAAAAAAATACAATCAGGGTTAACTAGAGGTGTATCTGTGAGATCTGGATGTGGGGTAAATACCTGATCTGTCTGAGTAATGCAGTCATGATTTAACAAGTGAGTATCTCCATCGTGCGGTAAAGGTAAAAGAGAAGCAGGGTTTAAAACATTACAACGAACAATAGTAACATTATCGGAAGCTAGAATAGCGCGTTCATAAGAAGATAACCTTTGAGAGGACAACTGTTGAGTTTTCCCACGATTTAACAAGGCAGAGACAGCATGGGGAACAGCAAGGGTAAGGGGAGAACCTAACACTATAGCTGCTGATTTTTCTAAAAGTGATGCAGCAGCAGCTACAGCACACAAATAAGATGGAAATCCTTGAGCAACAGGGTCAAGCAAGGAAGAAAAGTAAGCAATTGGTTTGTAAGAAGAACCAAAAGGTTGGGTTAGGACTCCAGTAGCAACACCTTCTCTTTCATGACAGTAAAGTATAAAGGGTTTATCATAGTCAGGGTGTCCCAATGCTGGTGCAGAGACTAGTGCAGTTTTTAGGTTAACAAAGGCTAGTTCATGGTGCTCAGTCCATGGGAGAGGATTATTAGGAGAATCATCCTTAGTAAGCTCGTTTAAGAGTTTAGCTAGTAAAGAAAAGTTAGGTATCCTTTGCCGACAATAAGATGCAGAGTCTAAAAATCCTCTGAGCTGCTTCTTAGTAGTGGGTCTGGGGAGAGAAAGAAGAGCAGAAATGCGATCTGCAGTTAGATGTCTATGTCCTTTGGAGATTTTGTGCCCTAGATATATAGTTTTTGGCTGACAAAACTGCAACTTAGCTTTAGAAGCTTTATGACCTTGTTGGGCTAAACATTTTAGGAGCTGAATTGTATCTGTAACACAGGCAATTTCAGTTTCTGAGGCAACCATAAGATCATCAATATACTGAATAAGTACTGAGTTACAAGGCAAAATTATAGTATCTAAATCCTTTTTTAACGCTTGAGAAAATATAGAAGGGCTTTCAGTAAACCCTTGAGGCAAACGTGTCCACGTATATTGTCTTCCTTTGTAGGTAAACACAAAAAGAAATTGGGAGTCAGGGTGTACTGGGATGGAGAAAAAAGCAGAACATAAATCAACAACAGAAAAGAAAGTAGCAGAGGCGGGAATCATACTAAGGATGGTAGAGGGATTAGGCACAACAGGATGAGAAGGGACAACAAATTGATTAATTTTTCTTAAATCTTGTACAAAACGATAAACAGGTTTTCCATGCTCATCTGTTTTCCCTGGCTTTTTCATGGGTAGGATAGGAGTGTTACAGGGAGAGCAAGTTGGGATTAAAACACCCTGTTGCAAAAGAGCATCAATGACTGGGGAGATACCTTCTTCAGCTTCGCAGGAAAGGGGATACTGATCTATTGCAGGAAAGGTTTGCATGCATTATATGTTAACTGAACTGGCTCAATGTTCAAGAGTTTCCCTGTTTTATTGAGGTGGGAAGCCCACAAGGACTCTGGAACGTCCAAAAGAGATGGAGAGTTGGAGGAGTCTCCATCTATTTGGTTATTCTCAGGGTCTGTAGAGAACAAGAGCATTAAATTTTGGGTCTGATCAGAGGGCAGATCTAAATATATACCCTCAGGGGAACAGTAGATTGTGGCACCTAATTTACACAGCAAATCTCTTCCTAACAAGTTTACTGGAGCAGTAGGACTTAACAAAAAGGCATGTTCAGCAGACAGAGGTCCTATTTTAACTAGAGCAGGGTTAGCATGTACATGTGGAATGACCTGACCCCCTAGTCCAATTGCATTAACTATTTTAGTTGTAGGCACTAGTTCTTTAGCTTCCTCACACTTTATAGTGGACATAGAGGCTCCCGTATCTACTAAGAAATCATGAGGTTGTTCATTGACCACTATGGTTACGCTAGCGTCTTCAGAGGCTTTTACAAGAGAATTTAGTAAGGCCCAGTCAGGAGATACAGAAGACTCTGAAAACCATCACTGGGGGGTTTTTGGAGGGTGGAAAGCTAGAGAGCAGACTGGTTGAGGCCGGTTTGGGCAGTTTGTTTTCCAATGCCCTCTTTGTTTGCAATAATTGCAAATATCATCTGGACACGGTCCACGTTGGGAATGCAGCTGAAAAGGAGGTGCACTTGGTCTGAAGCTAAAATTTGGGTGAGAGCTCTGATCGGACGTTGGGGCCCCAGGATAAAAGTCTTTGCGAGGTTGGGCATATGGGCGAGGATCAGTATGCCGTTTTTGTTCTAAATATTGGATTTTCAAAGACATTAGGTTAGTCTTAAGTTCTTTTCTTTTTCCTTTTCTACCTGCTGTTGTTCTCATAAATCGATACATGCCTGAACAAATTCAGTCATTTGTTTTCCTTTCCAGCCTAGAACCAACTGCTGTAATTTTTCTTGTAACTTCGGCTGTAAATTCTTTACATAGGTGGTAACTATCAACCCTCACATGTTGTCTGCAGCGGGATCAATGCCGGTATGTCTTTGGATTGCTGCACAAAGTCAATTTTGAAAATCGGCTGGATGCTCATCAGGATTTTGTTTGCAAATTTCTACTTTTGTCCAATCTACATGAGTCTGAGCTACTCTGGTAATGGTGTTTAGCAAAGTAGCTCTAGCATTTTGCAAATTTTGCAGTCCTTGATTTTCTTCATAATTGTAATCATTTTGTGGCCAAGGGGTGCCATCCGGAATATTCCTTGTTTCTGCAATTAGGAGTCGTTTTTGTTCTGGATTTAACAGACTGTTTAAGAGCCAGTTTACATCAGACACAGTGGGATTGTAAATACTAAAGACCTGCTGCAACTTATCTCTAAAATCAGAAGGGCTTTCTCTGAGTTTTGGAAAGGTATTACAAAAGGTAGTGATATCACTAGCAGTCCAAGGGACATGAACTACAGTCCGCTGGCCGCCTGGTATTTGAGGCGGGTATTGTCGCAATGGGCAGAGAACAGTTGACTTAAAATACTGCGGGTCTCCGAAGGTGGTCACAATCAATCTTCCTCTCTCTTGGGCATATAGGGTTATTACAGTCTGCCCATTTGAACCTCTTTGGATATTCTTCACCTCGTATAAGGTTCTTAATTCAGACTTTAGATTTTTCTTAACTTCTCGCATACTAGGTAGGTCATCATCATCGGAGTCTAAATTAATGGAAGCTGGGGGAGAAAGCAGGCTTGCCGGTGGCTCTGTAGCTGAACAGCTAGCTGCAGCAGCAGGAGGAGCAGGGTTGACTATTTGGGCAGGAGGAGGAGGAACAGGACTAGGTACCCAGGAATCTAGTAGGTCTTCCGTATCTTCTTGGGTGCGGGTAAAGTTGGGCGCCGGAATACTAGGGTAAAGGTTTTTATATGTTGGAGGGCAATTTGGAGCTGGTGGAACGCTAGTGTTTTTCTCTTTTATAGGAGGCTGAGCCAATTATTCCTCCTTTAATGTAGCCAGTTGCCTTTTTGATTTATCATTAGAGTCTCTGAGACTAGTCTCAATAGATTTTTGTTTTCTTTTCGAAGCTTCATTATCCCATAGGTACCAATATTTCATCTGTTTTGGCTTGGGTATCTCTAAGAATCCCCTTAGGTCATTTAATTTATCGGGATCAAAGGTTCCTTTATCAGGAAACTGTAACCCAGGGTTTTCATAGGTATAACCATTCCAAGCATGTGCCAATTTAACTAAGCGCTTTTCCTTCTTTGGACCCAATTTAGTTCCATATTCCTTACACATATACCCCAAAGGTGTTTTGGGGTCTGGGCAAGAGGATCCTTGACCCATTGCCAAAATAATATAACAAAACTAGGAGAGATTTACCAGAGACACAAGAGGAAGGGGAAACGGGTTTGTCAGAGCGATGCCCAGTGCCAGAGACACAAAAGGATGCACAAACTGGAACACGAGCCCTTGCTTTCAAGATTGGCTCGCAAGCGGCCAACTTGGGGCGGCTGCCCGTGAACCAGACACAAGGGAAGGACACAAGACAATCTCTCAAATATAAATCAGAGTTATCAGGACAGACTGTTAGAGGCCAGTAGCAAAGGGATTGTCGCAGGGCACCTCGGTGCTCTGCTCCTAGAGTGGAGAAACTGCCAGAGAGTGAGCGAGCGAGCCCTGGCCTGACATAACGAGCCCAGCTGAGGGTTGCCCGGGTAACGGGCGCAGCTGCGGGTTGCCGGAGCAACTAAGGGGAGCCAGCTGCCTGCAGGCGGCAGGGCCTGGCCCTTATAAGCCCAGGGCTGAAGCCAGGCTGGCAGTTCTCTGCCAGCAGCCAGAGCGGCAGGAGCTCCCTCAGCCGAGATATGGGAAGGAGCCTGAGTTGCAAGTGCGGCTCGTGATAGCCCTGGAGGCTCGAGCTATGATGCTGAGTTATGGCCAGGCGGCTTGTGGTTATGTTACAGCCTAGGGGCTTGTGGTTTTGCTTTGTGTTTGTGTTATTACACCCGGAGGCTTGGGTGAGGCTGTAGGGGTTGGAGGAGGCCTCAATCACAGGGACCCCAGAGAGTGTGGGGTGCCCTAGCGCCAGGAGGGCGCATTATTTTCACAGCGCCAGGGAAGGTGCAGCTTGCACGCCAGTGTGTGAGCAACTGGCGGCGAGGAGCGCGGCCAGTGCGTCGCGGGTGCAACCGGTAGGTAGCAGACGGGGACCGAGACCCCGGATAGCGTGTGGGGGAACACAGACCCCAGCCCCAGGGAGAGGGGCGATTTGATTGAGAAGCCCTGTGGGGGCACGGCGAGTCCCAAAGAGGGGGAGCGCCACGTGGTATTATTGAGAAGCCCCGTGGGGGCATGGCGAGCCCCAAAGAGGGGGAGCGCCACGTGGTATTATTGAGCGAGGAACCCGAGGCGGGCATAGCGAGCCCGGCCCCAGGCTAGTGCGGCAACACCCCTCAGACCGAGGCAGGGCGCTGCGGTTGCCCCCGAGAAGACGGAGTAGCAGCGCGGTGAGCCAGGGTCAGAGAGGGCACCCGTGCGGTTGGCCGGAAGGGCCGAGGCCCGCTAGGGGGTCCCTGAGCGGGACCACACCGTCAGGGGAGGCCCAGAGTGGGCTAGACGAGAGTCCCAGTAAGAGGCTGGGTACTAGAGAAAGCCCAGAGTGGGCTACCCTATAGAGGAGGCCCGGGAAGCGGGCGTACAGACCGAACAACGTCCATTACATCTGCGAGGCTTGGGGCGTGGTATTAGGGGCTGGTAGGAGCCACGCATAGCCCATAAGGCTGGGGTGCTTGGGTAGCGCCCATCATACGGGGAGACCCACGAGGGGTCCAGGAGCTTACGTGCCCGAGGAAACACAAGGCAGCCTCCCTATTACATATTCCATCTAGACGTGGCGGGCGAGAATGGAGGGTGCCCTCGGGCCGAAGTAGCGCGGTGAGAGGGCCTCAAGGAGATGTCACGGCCCTCCGCGAGGACCCCGCTGTGACAGGGATAAACAGAGAAAAGTCTAGGCGTCCCCAGACAAAATCAGAACAGTCTACCTGTCAGGGATCCCAAGTCAGTCAGTTTCAAATAAAGTATCTTTCAGTCAGTCAGATAAAATAAACTAAGTCTTATACTTATAAAAGTAACGTAGGGAGTGCTTACCGCCGAGAAGACATTACTTGTCCAGGCTAGGGAACACTGAGACCCGTTAAGTGAGATTTTTTAATTAGGATCTCTTACCTCTGAGTTTTGGTGCCACGGGTGTCAGTTGTGTCCCCAGACTGTTCAAGCTGCCAACTCGCTGTTCCGCCGCATCCCACTGCTGACACCAGAAAACTCGGGGGGAGAACCTCGTCCCCGGGTTCGTTGGGCGGAGGCTCAGACGAACAGGCCAATCGAAGTTTAAAAACTTAGTTTAATAAAGAATGAATTCCTGGTCAGCGTCATATGCAAACTCAGAATTTTGCCGTGAGGTCTGACTCTGAACATAGGCAGTGAGGGGGTAATATAGAAAATGTGATGTCATAAACATAGCAACAGTATAAACCAATCAACATTAGCCACGACGCAGACAAGTCTGCACATGTCTTCAACTTGTTACTGGAGAAAAAAACTAGTTTAAACCAGTCTGTAACAGCAAGGTCATGACCTGGCTACATGACTCACTCACAAACAAAATGGCAGACTGGAAACATTTTGTTTTTCCCCTTCAGATCATTGGGGTTCCTTGGTGTAGGTGCGCTGGGCTGTGAGAGCATATCCAGCAGTCACTTTTATTTCCAGCTTGAGCTACCGTAAGGGAGATCTGCAAGTACAAATTTTTCTTCCACCCCCCTTGGGTGATACTAAGATACCCAAGTGTGATGTATAAGGATATCAGTGCCATTTTTAGATACAGGAGGGACAAAGAATTTCAACAAACATAACCAGCACCAGTAAGAAAAAGAACACTGCCAGCCAAACCCAGGATGGCAGCCAAAGTCTTTCTTCGTCCTCTGGGCTCAGGTTACCTAAAGGACTGAGAACGTCGGGTCTTGGTCTTGATCGAGGTGGTGATCTTCCCAATGGGAGCATTCACTTTCTTCAAGGCCAGAGATGATATCTTTGTTCTTTAACTGATGAATCCGGCTGGGCTGAGGTGTTGGGTTCAGGGGAGAGGTTACTAGCACTTGCACCCTGATGCTCCTCACTTGCCTGAGTGAGGTCCTGAGGGTCTTTGTCCTTGGCCTCAGGGAAAGGTCCTGACCTTGGTTGGAATACAGCTGCTTCGGCGTCCAATGGAGGTGATACCTTCTTGCAGTGCGAGGCGTGAGTCCACGTTTGGTGACCTTGGCAACGAACAGCAGAATTAGTGGTCAGAAGTACCTGGAAAGGTCCTTTCCATCTGGGTTGAAGTGCGTTTTTCCGTTGATAGACCTTTACGTAGACCCAATCTCCTGCTTTGAGGTTGTGACAGGGAACATCCAGTGGTTGAGGTAAGGCTTCTTGGACCTGTGAATGAACAGACCTGGCATAGTTCATTAATGCCTTGCAATAATTTAGTACAGTTTCATTAGTTAATTGTAGGTCTGTTTGGTGTTTTCAAATCAGAGTTTTTATGTTCTAAACCACCACTTGATTGTGGATGATAACTACAGTGTAGGTGTTGCTGTATGTTGAGTGCTTGGCAGATGTTTTTTACTATCTGTCCTGTGAAATGGGTGCCGCGGTCACTATCTATTGTGAGGGGCAATCCAAATCTAGGGATGAATTCTTTGAGCAATTTCTCCACTCCAGTGATGGAATCAGCATGTACGCATGGGTAGGCTTCTACCCGTCCAGAGAACACATCAATAATAACAAGAATGTATTCATAAGAACAGCACTTAGGTAGCTGCACGAAATCAATTTGCAGATTTACAAATGGTCCCCATGGAGGGGGATGGGCTGTGGGTGTCATTTTTACTTGTTGCCCAATGTTGGGATCTAAACAGATGGGTCAGGAGCTACAGTACTGTTGTGCCATGGAAGGAAAATTTGGGGCAAACCAATTTCTTTGTACTGTAGCAATCATCCCCCCTTTGCTCGTATGGGCCACAGAGTGGGTTAAACGAGCAAGATGTGGCAAAAGCTCTCTAGGCGCCACCAGGCGGCCGTCCGGGGAGCGCCAGAGAGAGTCGGGGTGCAGTGAACATCCTGCGCGCAGCCAGCCAGCTATCTCCTTTTTTGGGGCCTGATTTTGAAGAAGGGCCAGACTTGAAAGGCTAGCCAAAGGAGACTGGTCTGCTGAAAAACAAACAAGAACAGAGTTAGGAGCCTGTGGGCCAGAAAGGGCCGCATTTCTGGCAGAACGGTCTGCCAGATCATTTCCTCGTGTGACATCATCAACGGGTTTCTCATGAGCTTTACATTTAACAATAGCAATAGCAGAAGGCAATTGAACAGCTTCTAAGAGCACTTTTACATAACAACCATGACTGATTTGGGTCCCTGATGAAGTGAGGAACCCTCTTTGTTTCCAGATTTGTCCAAAATCATGAACAACACCAAAAGCATACTTAGAGTCAGTATAAATGGTTGTGGTTTGATTTTTTGCAAGAATGCAAGCACGTGTTAAAGCAATGAGTTCAGCAACTTGAGCAGAACGAGCTTGGGGTAAAGAATAGGCTTCCAAAACAGCATCCTGAGTGCATACTGCATATCCCACAAGTAATTTGCCTGCATCATTTCTAAGACAGGAACTATCAACAAACAAAACAAGGTCAGAGTTGGGATAGGAATGTCCTTGAGGTCAGTTCGAGGGGTTAACAACTGAGTTGTGACAGACAGGCAATCATGAGGCTCACCATCAGAGGCGATTGATTGGCAGAAGTGATGCAGGATTTAGAACTGAACAGTGATTTAAGGTGACATTTGCAGCTGACAGTAAAAGTTTCCTATATTTAGTAAGACGGGAATTGGAAATGTGCTGAGTTTTGCCCTTGAGGAGAAGGGCCATCACAGCATGTGGAACTGCAACGGTTAAAGAGTGTCTCAAAACTAGAGAATTTGCCTTTCCAACCAACAAGGCAGCAGCTGCAACTGAACGGAGACAAGGAGGAAGTCCCACAGCTACGGGATCAAGGGCAGAGCTGTACAGAGCTGTAATATGCAATTGGGCGATGCTTTTCACCATGCAGCTGAGTGAGTACTCCTAAAGTGATTTCTTCCTGTTCATGACAAAACAAAG
This sequence comes from Alligator mississippiensis, assembly GCF_030867095.1. Taxonomy (NCBI): domain Eukaryota; kingdom Metazoa; phylum Chordata; order Crocodylia; family Alligatoridae; genus Alligator; species Alligator mississippiensis. Next base: position 48,957,588 of record NC_081834.1, on the reverse strand, counting down.
GTTTTCTTATAATTAGGGAGTCCAAGAGCGGGAGCAACAGTGAGGGCTTGCTTAAGGGCCAGAAACACTTGTTTGGCTTCAGGAGTCCAAGGGAGGGGTTCTGGGGTGGTATCATGAGTAAATGCTTGCAAGGGTTTTGCAAAAGCAGCATAACCCAGGATCCACTGTCTACAATAATCCGTTGCACCTAAGAATCCCCTCATCTGTTTTCTAGTCATAGGTTTGGGAATGTTGAGGATAGCTTCAACTCTACTAGGGCTTCTCTGGTTTTCCTGCTGCTTCTGATACACAAACCAATGACCAGCAAAACCATCTCACATGTGTTCCTTTTTGGGGGGTGGGGTTGTTTTGTTTTGTTTTTTTTGGGGGGGGAGATCTGTGTTTTCAAATGTCTGTTTGCATAAAGGCCCTGAATGCCGTATTGCAGTGATCTTAAATGAAGGGCAGCAGTCATGCAACCTAGTTGCAATAGGTTTAACCCAGTCAACTCAGTGCCTTAAAATATTTTGAGGAAAGGATTCCTTAGGGTGATATCTTTTATTGAAGCAATTGCATAGTTAGGATAGTGTTAGACAAGCTTTTGAATGCAGGACATTCTTCTTCAGGTCGCATGTTTTGGAAATAATGTAAATGCTATCTTTTGTGGTTTAAAACAACCTGAAAGTATTGGGAGACTGATTGGTTGTAGCTTATCCACATCCTCTCCCTATTGGGTTTTATTTTACTTGTCTTTGAAGCTTCTAGTGTGGACCACGGTTTCATTCAAGATACCAAATCACCTGGTTCACAAGTCTGATCTAGTGTGGCAAGTCCTGTAACTTGTCTGAATGCTATTTCTAGTTCAACTGCTTAATTTGAAGGCTTGTGAAGCTATTATTTCAGTATAAATCCCATCAGCTTTGCCATTCATTCAGCTTACCCATCTTTTCACTCCCTCTTGTTCAGGTTCAAGAGCGGTTTGTGGCTGATGGAAATGACAGACTCAAGCTGATTGTGTTACTGTGTAGTGAGGATGATGAGAAGGTCCAAAAAGCAGCTGCAGGAGCTTTGGCCATGCTGACAACAGCACGGAAGAAACTCTGCTATAAAATGACTCAAGTGGTAAGGAGTGAAATCTGATTCCCAAAGATTGAATGGTGTGAGCACACAACTCCATAGGAACCTGGATTTATCCTTGTTCAAATATTCATGAATTCAGTGCCACTCCCTAAAGTTAAGTTTGGTAAAGGTTTGCTTTTGAATCACTGGTGATAGCTAAAGTCAGGATTCAGGTGACTGGCAGAACAGTACAGAAGTGCTTGGCTGGAAAAGCAGGAATAATTAAAGGACATTATCAAAGTGCTTTCCTGGGCAGAGAACTAAAGCAAGACAGGCTGATGAAGGCTGCTTGCTCAGCCTCTGTTTCCATGGGCCTAATATCTCCATTTCTCAACTTAGCTATCAGTGATTCAAAAGCAAACTGTTACCAGACTTTAATATTAGACTTTAGGTAGTGACACTGAATTCATAAATGCTTGAACAAGAATAGTCTGTTCTCTGAAGAAAGCGTTTAATTGAGTACAGCAATTTGGAATTTCAACTATGTAACAAAGACAACAGAAAAATTCTGCCAAGCTAAGACACAGTCCAGTAAGACACAGTGACAGCACACACAACTTATCCTAACTTAAAACGAAACGTAATAAGCCAAAGAGAGACAACAGAAAGCCTTGCATAGCTCTTACATAATCCTGAGGGCAGAATGTCTCAAAGTCTCCGGGGGATCTGCAGGTCATCTTAGATGATAAGGAGGAGATGCCACAGGCTTCATCTTTGCCTGGGTTTTTAGAGGTGAATTTGCACCACCTGCTCCCCCTTGAGTGCCTTGATCATAACATGCTTCTCATGTCCAGGCCATCATGTATTGCATACCCCACACAACTAATTAATTCAGTGTCTTTGTCTCTTCTCAGGGGTGTTGGTTGTAGCCGTGTTGGTCTAAGGACATAGGCAGACAAGGTTCTTTGGGTAAATGTGATATCTTTTATTAGACCAACTAAATAGTTGGAAAAATTGTTCTTTGCAAGCTTTTAGGCCCAAACGCCCGTCTTCAGGCTCTCTCCCTATGCCTGAAGAAGGGTGTTTGCACATAAAAGCTTGCAAAGAACAATTTTCCATCTATTAGTTGGTCTAATAAAAGATATCACATTTACCCAAAGAATCTTGTCTGCCTCTGCCTCTTCTCATGTATTCCAGTCTCTCACCCCTTACAGGTTCTGCTTTGAAATGTAAATGTAGTTCCCTGCTGTCTGGTTATGCCAGCTGTTTAAGCAGCCTAGTAACCCTACCCTGCTCCCTCAGGTCACATAGCTCCAGAATCAGTTAAAGGCCCCACATTTGTGATAACTGTGCCAGGTCTTTTCCGACAAAACTATGGAAAGGAATTTGTTATTCTACAGTCAGAAGACACCATCTAGCATAACAGCTTGATGGGGGATGAGCTTTCATGGGAACAGAGAAATTTTCACAGGCTAGCATCAATTGTTCCTGTCCTAAATCACCACTTTCTCCCCACTGAAAAGGACCTTACCTAGTGGCAGGCCAACCTTGTGCTCTTTACTGAGATTTTCCCATAATATACAAAATCTCCAGTTGGTCATTCACAGGGTTTTTTTTTTCCTTCCTTTAAGACAATCCAGTGGCTGGAAATCCTGCAGAGGCTCTGTTTGCATGACAGTGTGGATGTTCAGCACCGTGGGCTGGTTGTTGCTTACAACCTAATCAGCGCTGACAAAGAACTCGCCAAAAAGTTGGTAGAGAGTGAGCTCCTGGAGATCCTGACAGTTGCTGGCAAACAAAAAGATGACCCCAAAATACAGCATGCTCTTGATGCAGCTCGTGAGTGCCTTGTGAAGTGCATGGACTATGGGCTGATCAAACCGCTGTCACGGGCATGAGGACATCATTGTCTATTGAGAAACGGCAAGGAGGCCACCAGGAGGTCTGGAAGTCTTCCAGATCTGCATAAGGACACTCAGTCCCATGGCCAAGGCTTTACTGAGCACTGGCTTTGTGTGTTTTGTCCTGAAAGAAGGTAAAACTTAATGATATCTAGATACTGCAAATACCTTCAGTGCCAGGATGCAGCAAATTTCCACTGAAAGAAGCAATACGGAAAGCACATTGAACAGCTGCTGCTTCAGGAAGTCTCAAAAAGGATAAAGAGAATGAGTGGACTTTTTTCAAAAATGAAAATTCTTTATTTCAGCAATTCCTAGCAGTGGAAGAACAAGCACAAGGTTTTATTTCCTCACATCAGATGTTCAGAAACTAGTTCAGATTTGTTATTTAAAAATGATTGTTTCTTCTTTTTAATTGGAATGCAGTCATTTAGCGTGTGAGAGCACTGGGTGGATTCATAATAAACAGCATCTTTTCTCTGTGGGTTCCTTGCAGTCTCCCTTTGATTTAATAAGAGTCTTTGTTAGTCAGAATTTACTGAGGGGAAAAGAAGTGAAGACAGAGCTTGCACTTTTTCACCTCAGAGATAGGCAGTGCTGTATTGTCCTCTGATTATCCATCCAATAATATGAGTCACTGATTAACATCTAGATAATTCTCGGAGAACACTTCAGTATGTGCAGAGACAGTTATGCATGCAGAGACATCATGCACGACTAGAGACTATGATAGAAGGTCTGTCCGTAGGTAGTTAGTATTGCGAAAAATTTCTAAAAGCTCTGCAGAGACAAGGATTCACAAGGGAAGTGGATTCAGCTAGTGCATACGGAGCAATGTGGACACACACTTTTGGTATAGTTGTAGCAAAAAATAAATAAATAAATATACCTTTCCTTCATAGAAAAGAGCTTATGTACCACCGTACAATACATAAAGCTGCTTTTTGGCTCTGGGAGCCAGGCATGATAGAAGGTTAAGAGAAACTTCCTGCTCTGCAGGGACTGGATTGATACTAACACAGTGATCCTTTCCAGGCGGGACAAGTAGAATTCACACATCCTGGTCCAGCTGTCTCCTTTCTGCGCTATAGTAATTCTCAGGCAAGAACGGTTGGTGTGCAGGGAAGTAGGAGAGCAGATGGGTGAAAAAAACCAGAGACTGTCCAAGAAGTCACTGAATGGTGGGCAGCAATGGGCTGCGACCGCTGCTTCTATGCTATGTTCCATTTTATTACCACCTCATCCACACCCCATTTGTGCAGCCCATGCTCCTGACTCCGCTGCCTGACACCTACATTGTAAGCCAGGCCATTGTCTCTGTGACTCGTCTATATTATGCCTCCACAATTCTTCATTATTACAAACCCTAGGTGTTCCTATTGTATAAATTTAAAATAATTAGGGGCCAGCCCTTGGAGAAAGCTGTCGATCTGTGTGACCTGTAGTACTGAGGCAGTCTCTGCTGAAATGGTGCAGGTTATGTAAGTTATGGGTTTATTCAGTAAATATCGGAAGTGTTCTGATAACGGCACTTATGGCATGTGAACCACCAGAAGAGTACAAAGCTACGGTGACACAAGACCAGAATATCCACCCACATGTTTAATAGGCTTTTTGATTCTGACCTAGCTTTGTAAAATTTACTTATTCCCTCAGCATCACACCTTGACTCGACTGGCCTCATCTCTCCCAGGTGTCTACATGTAGGGCATCCCTACAAAATACTGACACCCTGAGCAGGGATCTTCTGTCTCTTCCTACCAGAACTGTCCTCCCTCTGTTCAGCTCTCTAAACCTGCTTATTTCCCTACCCCACTGCAAACAGGCCTTGTTCAGTCTCATGTGCCACATAACTCTTCTGATTTCCTCTGCCTAAGAAGGTAAGAGAAGCCTGGCAGAGATGCAGCTGAGCCCAGTGCTGCTGCCGGGCCAACTCAGACCAATTCTGCCACTCTGTGTTTGTACACTGTCCCTCAGCTGAAACCTGTATGGCAAGCATGTCTTTGTTAGTGCATTTCCTTGCAATCCTGTATACTCATATCTTTTGATTTCCCCTTTGATAATGGCTACTCTTAAAAGAGATGGACAATAGGTAGGTAGAGATGGACCTCGGGGGGGAAATTACGGATAGGTCCTCAGTTCTGAGGCAAGAAGGGAGGCTCTCTAGTTTCTTACCCCTGCCCTGGACTATAGCTCCAAGGTTCTCTATTTAATCTCATCCTGGCTCAAAGCTTGGCTTAGTTTTAATTTATTCAAAAAGCAGCCTGAGAGCTTTGAACACAGCATGTCACAGTTATCTCACCTCACACCGAACAGAAAAGGCCTCTGGAAATTTTGTGATTATAAATTTTGCCCAGATTCACCAAAAACAAATGTAATGCCAGAACCCACCTAACCTGGTAGAATCAATTGATGGATCACCCATATCAGCTGCACCACTTCCATGTGCGGGAGCTCCTCTGGGAGCAAACAGACAGGGCCATAGGGAGAAGCTCCAGTTCAGACTCACCAGTCTGCTCACTCCCTACCCTGTCATTCCTCCTTGCTCATTTGCATGAACCAGTGGTGCACTGGCAGGCAAGAGAGATTTGTCTTAACTCCCTCTGCAGTGGGCAGACTTGCATGTCCTCACAGGAACTTTGCTTTCCCGCACTGACAGGAATATCCTCAGTCCCCAGTGGAATCACCACCCCACGCAGAGAAGCCAGTACAGTGTCCAGCTACATTTTTGATGCTTTAAAAATAGCAGTACCTCGTTCTTGATGAAAATAGCAGGACTTCGTTCTTGATGAATATAAAGCAAAATGTTCTCCTGCCCCACAAACCTGGAACCAGTGGCTGAGGTTCCTTTGGGGCCCATTTATGCACTCTGAGCTGGAGATAAGCATACTGGGGGAATATATCCAGGAAAATCTAGACAAAGGATTTATCCACCCACCCATCCAGGTCTCCAGCTGGGGCTCTAATCTTCTTTGTTCCTAAGAGGAGGGATCCCTCCACCTCTGTGTGCATTATAGAGTTTTTAACAGCGCAACTAGCCACAATTGTTATCCACTGTTCCTTATGAATGAACGTTTTAAGCAACTCAGACTGGCCACAATATTTTCTAAGTTAGATTTACAAGGGGCCCTGTGGCAGGGCACTGTTGGTGCCTGCTAAGATCAGAGCAAAACAGCCAGCAGGTGCTTGATTGCGGCAGCCAATTTTTAGATCCCTGGCTGCCGATATAAATAGAATAGTTGGCTGCTGGCAGGCAGGCAGCAACATTGCCTGGCTGCTAGTATCACCTTGGAGGTAAGGGAGGAGCTGTAGGGGATGGCTAGGAGGCTCCTGGTCCCGGGCATGACCTAAAACTGCACCCTGCTGGGAGTGGGTGGCCTGGTGGGGCTTTCAGTGGCATTGGAGCCCCCAGAAAATGCCAGGCCAGTTAGATGCCCCAATCCAGACCGCAGCAGCCAAGCCCAGGCAGACTCTCCTGCTCAGGAGGAGAGGGTATTGCAAGGGGTTGCAGATTGCTACGTACCTGTCATAAGACATGACGACCAGAAGGAGGCACTCTGCTCCACCTGTTGCCAGCGTGAAGAACTTCTGAGCCCCACAGCCAGCCCAGGAAATCGTGTTGCCTGGGGTTACAAAGTCTGCTGACATTTTGGGGACAATGGTGAGAGTCTCACAGATGTCCATGAAGGCCAGGTGGCTGAGGAAAAAGTACATGGGGGTGTGAAGAGAGGAATCCACCTGGATTAGAAACATGAGGAGAGCATTCCCGAGCACAGCAGTAATGAAGGCTAGTAAAATCATGGCCATGAGGAAGGTGTGGACTTTGGTGTGGTTCAGGAGTCCCAGCAGGACAAATTCTGTTGGTGATGTTGCATTGCACCGCTCCACTTCCATTCAGTTGGTTGAGCCTGGTGAAAATAAAGGGAGACAAAATGAAAAAGCTCGTGGGACATGCATACAAGCCCTGTAGGGTAAGCCTAACCGTGCCAGGTGCAGTACCAGGTCCTACCTACGTTGGACTGGCTGTCTGCTCTAGGCTGGAGAAACAATCCTAGCAGCAGAAAAGGAGGGAGCCGGGCTGCTTTTGGGATAGTGCCCTCAGGGCTAGACTGCCAAGTCAGACTCCCCTGCTCTCTGTCTGGCCCCGTACATCCTGCACACTTGAATTCTCACGGGTCCATTTCCAGCAGCAAGGTTGCAGGGGCGATCACCTGGCTTATTCTCTAGCCCTGCATTCGGGGCAGTAAAGAAATGATGTTTTCAAAAAATTACTTTTTCTTCCCTTCCTTCTCTTTCCTTCCTTTTCTTTTCCCTAATTACTTTCCCCTATTCCTAAACATTTTTACATAAAATTGCAAATTTTCTTTGAGACTAAAAATTATTCCATTGGAAAATGCCTCAGCAAGCACTTTTTGGTCTGTGATTTGAGAATATGTCTTTTTGACTACTTTCGCTTATATTTTGTGCAACATCCCTGGTAGATATGATCCAGTTCATTGCATCTTAAAGTGCAACCTGGCCATATGTTTCAAGCAGGGAATGGCTTGACAAAATGCAAAACCAGCCACAAAATTATTAGACAATAATAATAATAATAATACACAAGTAATAATTTTGTGTCTTGTTTCACTTGTGCCTTAAAATGAACATGGCACCCAATAAGCCATTGCAGGATTCAAAAGGGCCTCAGTGTGGTCCCTGTTGTCTGCCAGTCAACTGATCGGGGGCTGGCATGGTCAGCCCTGGGGTCCATCTGAGCCCTGGCATGGTCCCCATGTTGCCCCTAATCAGCTGACTGGCTGCTGGCAGGGGCTGCACTATGGCCTATTGGACCCCGGTGTGGTCCCCTTGCTGTCCACAATTAGCTGATCGGCAGCCAGCTCTGGGGACCCAAACTGGCCCCCTGGTCTCTGGAGCCAGCCAACAAGCAGCTGATTGTCAGGCACATTTGCCAGTGCAGAAAAAATCTGGGATCATGATCCCAGACTCCCCCCATACTAGCAAGTAGGATGAGATTGGGGTTTGATTCCCAATCCCAAATATCACAAGCCCTGCCATGACCATGTAGTGTGGTAGGAGGCAGGATTGTCAGGACCACAGGTCACATGCCATGAACGTTGTCAGCAGCCTGTGAGTAACGCTTCTGGTAGGCACTAGATAGTCGTAAGAAGGGGCAGGTTCAGCCCTTCTGCCAGCGCTGGACGGCAGTAACAAAGGGAAGGTTCAGATTCAGGAGGCCCCACAATCTTTCCATTCTGAATCATGTCCCACCCAGGAGCCTGGGAAAATACATGGTAACAAGGCGTTAAAAAAAAGGAGCACTTCTTCACTCACTAGCACCATTCAAATGTAATAGGAGTCATTCTAGGGCAGGGATGTCCAACCTTTTTGAATGTGTGGCTGGATCATGAACTTTTTATCACCCAGTGGGCCGGTGAGCCATATTCAAAGACCTCACAGGAAGCGGTAATACATCACCCCCGCAAAACGAAAGTACAGTTTTTACTTTCGTTTCCCGTCACAGCACCTTGGGCCTCAGAAAACAGCTGCATGGCGGCCCGCGGGCTGTATGTTGGACCAGCCTGTTCTAGGGGAAAGGGGGCAAACACAACTTTACCTTTTAAAGGAAAAAGGCCAGTTAAATAAGGCCAGTTACAGTCTCTGAAATAACTGGAAACCCAACCCAGGGGAGCTACCACCTAGCCCAGTTCATTGGGAACAGAGACTCGCGCAGAGCTGCTGTCCGGGGGCTGTAGCACCTACCTCGGGCACAGGCAGCAGGTGCCGGTAGGGAAGCCCACGCTGGTGTTGTCACCACTCTGTTGGTGCCCACCACTGCTCCACCACGCAGGGTCTGCCACTGCCACAGGAGGTCACGTCTATTCCTCCCACTTCTCCTCTTCAGGCTGCCTCAGCAACCCCAGCTCTGTTGGACCTTGACCTGTTTCAACACAGGGTCAGGGATTTCATCCCTTTGGACATAGTAGATATCAGATTTATACCTGAACCCACTATGGTGACTTGTGCTTACAAACACTTTCTCTCTGAAAAACTGATAGTCCGCAAGGCCATCGATGGAATTTTTGTTTTTTTCTTTTTTAACGTTACCTGGTTTTTAGAGCGTTGCCGCACACTCGGTCCATCCATGGAATTATTCCTGTCTCGAGTTTCCTGTGCTTCTTCCACACGCTGCCTTTTGTGCCAGAATTGAGAGCTGCCCCCAGGGCTGTCCCGAGGGTACGGCAAATCAGAGTGACCGCCCCAGGCCCCAGCTTTTGGGGGCCATGTGGAGCTGGGCGGAGCAGCCGCAGCCCCTCCCGTGCGGCCTGTTGGAGCTTGCGGCTCAGCCCCGCTCCGCAGAACAAGCATGGAGCCCCCAGACCTTTTCAGGGTGTCCCCACACAGTGTTAAGAGGGCCACACACAGGCTGATTTGCCCCGGGCCCCGCACCCCGCTAGGGTCGGCTCTGGCTGCCCCACTACAGATCTCTGCCCAGCTCACCATGAGTGCTGACCCCTCAGTGATCTTAACTCAACAGTCCATACACACTTGTACGTCTACAAATGTCACAATTTTGGAAGGGTGGGGCTGGGAGGCTGTACATGCAGACATTTAATTAACTTGCCATTTACATTTGCACACTTCATGTATAAACAGTAGAAGCAGACACGACCCCAAACTTGCAAATATGCCTATGAATAAGGGAATGCAGAGAAGGAATAAACAAAGCTATCTTAACAGACCAAACCATCACAAGACATGCAGAACATAAGCAGGGTTACATGTAGAAAAAATTTTAAAGAAATTTTTGTGTTGCAAGGGACTCAGACAACAGGTCAGGATGTTTTTGACCCTATGATGGGATCTTTGGGTTTACCTTGCAACTCATGCACACTTCACAGTGTTAATATTACATGGAAGCCTTGAAAGGATCTCACAACACCCCAGGGTGTCACTGATTGAAATGATAAATCAGACCATTTGAAAATGATTTCCCTATGTTTGAAGCAGGCATGAGTCCAGATGAAATCAATGGGAAGTTAGGGTCCACAGTCTCAGAGGATCAGCCTCAGTGCATCATAGGACTCCTCAAATCCAGCACAAACCCTCTCATATTTAAACAAAAGCTATTTTTAAATTAATTCTTTACAGCAGTGTCTTGAAACTCTAGCCAAGCAACCACCAAAATCGTGGCCCCTGTGTGTTAGGTATTATGCACAGAGACAAGAGGAGAAAGTCCTTCCAGCCTGCCACCATAAGCAAACTGCTGATGCTTTAAGTGGGGAACTGCTGTGAGTATAGGCTTATCTGTAGCACCCAAAGTACAGTTAGGACTGGTGCTCCCTTGAACTGGACATTGTACAACTTACAACACCTTGTGCACAGGGTATAAGTCAGCCTAGAGTTAGGCCCATAAGACTTTATAATTCTGCCCAAACTCAGTGTTTGGTGGACGTTCTTCAATACACCCAGCAGGAAGGCAGGATAGTTAATGCAATGCAATAGTTCACTAAGTACATTCATCTGCCTGAGACCTTAATCCTGCAAACACTCAGCTGCACAGACAACTTTATAGATGATACCCAAGCCTCTTGCTTCCCTGGGCACAGTTACACGATGCTAGATTATGCACAAGTGGAAGGGTTCTCAGGACTGAAACCTCAGGACTAGGTCATTTTCTACTTTAGGTGCCTAAGTGATGCATGCACACCCAGGTAACTGATGGATTTTACATTTATACCCTGTTTAAGAATTTCTTTCCCATCATGGTAAAAATAAATTGTGATGTTACACTCTGGTACCCATTTCCCTCCACATAGTCACCTGGTCAGAGCACACTATGCTCAGTAGTGAGAGAAGGGGAATGCTGAATCCCAAACCATGGTCATGCAGCTGTACACCAGTCACTTAATCCCCTGAACTGAGAGAGGATTTAGCTCTCAGCTCAGTGATTCTCAATCTTTAAAACAGGCATCCCGCATCTTACGCGGGGGGTTATGTTCTAAAGGCAGCGCGTAAAGACGAAAATCGTGTATAGTGAAATTGCATATTACTGTGCCAGCAGTGACTGCCTCTGCATCCAAAACCTCCCCCCGCCTCCGCGGAGCCGTGCTTAGAGCCGTGCGGCCGGCGGCAGCGGCGCAGCATGGGGTGGTAGTAGGGATGGCTGCATGCCGCCCAGCCATCACCATGCCCGGCGGCCAGCCACACAGCTCCGGGCACGGCTCCATGGTGGCGGCGGGAGGTTTTGGAGGCAGAAGCAGTCACTGCTGGCAGCGTGGTGGTGGCTGGGCCTCCAGGTAAGCGGCAGCGCCACGTGCAGACTCAAGCCCTGCCCCTCTTCCCACCCGCATATAGTTGAATTCGCGCAAGTTAAATGCGCGTAAGATGCGGGATGCCTGTACTTGAGGCACCCCCTGGAAAATGCCAGCACCTACTTTTAACTTTTTTTCACTACAGAAAAACACAGTCATTTTTTTTCTGGTGCAAAGAACTCAGGTGGACCACAGCTATGGATTTCTATTTGATATTTCTGGGTTTATCTGTGAATGATTTGACATTGTGTGTCATTACACCTCACCCTGAAAAGGAGCTCAAGGCACCTCAGGGTGCTGTGGCACCCTGGCTGAGAATTACTAACTTAGTTTCACCTTTCTCACAGCAGACATTTGAAGTCACTTGGGGCCTTTTTCCCCTCTTGTTTCACTCTTATCTGTAAAGATGTAGGGCCCAGATACTATCCCACCTATCAGGTGCTTAAATGGACTCTGGCACCAAGGTGTGATGCCATTCCACTTTCTCAAGTCTCTGAAAAATAGCAATGCATTTACTTTTCAAACAAGCTATAAGCTTAATCTTAATATTAAGCCACAAAAGGCAGCAAGGACGAGAAGGACGCATCCACCTTCTACACTTTCTGAATTTCCGGGGGTCAAGTAGGGGTCCATAGGGTCACATGTAGGTGCCTAAAAGATTGGGTGGATTTGGCCCAGCATCTGAAGCACTACTGCTCCTAGTGAAGGTGTTGTCCGATGTGGCTTTCTACACTGGAACATTCAACTTCAACTAACGGTACAATGTTCAGAAAATGGAGTTATCAGTAAATTTGCCACATGATCATCATCATCCTGTAAGACTTTCTGTTTTAAAAAAAGTGAGATAAAATACAGCATTTGTGATACCAGCTAATACAATAAGCATAGCATTTATTTTCAATGTAATTTAAAAGTCATGACTAGAAGTAGGACGTGAAGTTTAAGGAGAAGAATGATGCAGCTTATAATAAAGCATACAAAAGTTAGTTTAACCAGCTGCAACTTAGGGACACAAGAAAGCCACAGTCTCTTACTGTCATCAGACTTATCAAGTTCTGACACCAGTCCAGCTATGAGAGAATTTTGACCTCTTGAAGCAGTATTTTCTACAGATCTACTGTTTCTGTTCCCTTCCTAGAACAGTCGTTTCTCCTTTACTCTGATGTATGAGCATCTATAACAGACCCAAAACTGAGATCAACACTTATTTCAATAAGTTAGTAAATCAGAAATGCCTGTAACCCGCATCTTCCTCACCTTTTCGTTCCAGAACTGTCAAAAAACAGGATCACTGCAGGTACGGATCGGACCCAAGGTAGTCAAAATGTCCTTCTTGTAATAGGGGCAGTACTGGTTCCCTGAAGAAGGAAATTGGTTTAAAATTTTTCCTGCATGGATTCCATTACCTTTCCATATGTAATATAGTACAATAAAGCTTCATGCCTAAAGTTAGAAAAGATAGTCATGGTTCTTCTTCAAGACTGATAAATACAAGGTGGGGAAATAAAGAATCTGGGATCAGTACAAGGAGAGATTGCTGGAATTAATACCAAAGAAACTGGTGGATCCTTTGTAATGATCGTGGTACAGTAACACTGCATATTAATAACACTGCATCTCCAACTTGCTTCTACAGCTGCCCACATCAAGTGCTAATAGAATCGAAAGCATAAGTAATTCTCAGAGAAAAGCCAGTCTTTTATATGCTGAATCAACATCGGGAGAATTACATCATCCAAGCAGAGAACATTTTAAAGCACTAAATAAAATGATTACATTAATTTTCCCAGGCCCTGGGGACTCTTTCCCCAAGTCCTTAATTAAAGTTCAAAAACAGGTAAGGCCCTGCACTAACTTTATCTACAGACATGTAAGGGAACTGTGGCCTTCTGCTTGAGTCTTTCCCTCTGTTGGCTCAAGGTGGGAGGGGCTGCTAAACAAGACATTTTGAAAAGGGGAGAATAATGTTTAATTTCTTCCTAAATTAATTCTGGGATTATGTGCAATGGGAACTGTCCAATCTTAATGTTTTTATTTTAGTTCATGAGGGAAAGCATCCCACCATTTAGTAACCTTTGCTGCAACAGGAATCCAGACTGACTGGTCCTAGGTGACATTTATCAGTGAGGACCAGCCATTCTTCCAACATTCATGCGAAACAAAGCCCAATCTTAAACATAGCAACGGGGGAAAGAAGCCGTGGGTCTACAGTGGGTCTCCGTGCTCTACATTAACAGACTAATCCTAATTATGGCAGGAGACCAGGCCCAGACACCTCCGTTCTTCAGAGTTTGGACATCAAGCAGCAGCAGGTTTTCTTGAGTAAGAACCAGAAATACAGTTCAGTCTGAGACCAGTTTGCCTGTAGGCACACATGTTCTTCTAACATGTGCTGCTACCATAGTCTCGGAAATAAAAGATGGACCATAGTGCAGGACTGGAAGATTTGTCCTACTGGAATCAGAGGGACAGGCTGCTAGTCAGGACTTTTCACTTCCAAGCCAGAAGTCACCTCTTTGAGCCACATGGTCACAGATTTGCGGGAGCAACAACAGGACATGTGAAGGGTGAGGACTGCTGCAGTCTCAAACCCCTAATAAATCTCTCAAGTGATCAATCCACCAAAAAGTCAGTGGTCCAGCACTGCTCCTAGCGAAAACAATGTGAGAGCTCACAAGAAGGGTAGCAGACCAAGATCTGGCCCATATTTCATTTGAAAACCTGCAGGATTCCCAGATTACAGACGAAGGGTCAGAACCTCCTTCACCCTGTTTTGGCCCTGAACTGGACTTTGACCAGGACTGAGTTTGAGGCTGTCTTAGATTGGGGGCAGGAAGGAGAGAGCTCTGGTCAATATATATATCTATATACCAGCAGAAACTAAGGGACAGGCTCATGTCCTGTGCAGCTAGGAGATACATTACCTTGGCCCAAAATTCTCGGAGAGCTTTGCTGATTCAGGCAGTCCCCGGTGGCTGCAGCAGGGAGCTGGAGCCGGACTCAGAGCTGGTAAGTAGGGGAAGCGGTGGGGGAGCTGAGGGAGGGTTGAGTCGACCATAAGGGGACCCCTACCAGGCCCCATCCCCTGGCCGCTCCCCCAGCCCCCCATGACCCCTGCCCATTCCCCCAGCCCCCCCACCCCATGGCTGCCCCTCCCACCCCAGCTCCCGGTACTTTAAAAAAAAGCCCCAACTCACCAGGTGCTGCCAGGCGGGGGGGGGGGGGGATGATCCCGTGCATGACAAGCTGTGCCATGTGCCCCCTGACCCCCACCTCACTCCCCCAGCCCCTCCATGGGTGCCCTGTCTAGGCCAGCTCTGGCCCTTTAAGAAAAAAATGACAAAAGCCCCAGGACTCACCGCTTCTGCAGCGGCGTTGGTGGTTCGGGGTCGTGCAGAGCCCCCCATGCAGCGTGGGGCAGTAAGAACGGTGAGTCCAGGGAGGGGTCTCTATTTTTTTTCCTTAAAGGGCCAGAGCCACGGTAAGTGGGCTCGTGCAGAGCCCTGCAGGCACCATGGGGCAGTGGGAGGCAGCGGGATTGCCCCCCGCATTGCAGTGAGTTGGGGCTTTTTTTAAGAAAGGGAAGGAGGTGGGGCAGCCATTGCCGGGCTGGGAGAGTGGGCGGGGGATGGGCCTGGGAGATTCGGAGATTCAGAGATTCGGCAGCAGCCGAATATCCAAATCAGATTTGGCCAAATCGATTCGGGACAGTGATTCAAATCACTGACACTGTCGTATTGGAAAGAACATATTATTAGCCATTTTTTTCAGGTCTTACACTCAGCTCAGTGGCATTTCTCCCCGTCTGTCCATCTGTATCTGCAGAAATAACACAATTACATTATAAAATTGCCTCCATTCTAAATTTCAGAAATTCAGAAAAAATCTGGAAATATCATAGAAAATTGGGATTGGAAGGGACCTCAGGAGATAATTTAGTCCAACCCCCTGCTCAAAGAAGGACCATCCCCAACTAGATCATCCCAGCCAAAGCTTTGTCTAGCCAGGTCTCAAAAACTTCCAGGGATGGTCATTCCACCCCCTCTCTACATAGCATGTTTCAGTGTTTTGCTATCCTTCTAGTGAGAAAATATTTCCTAATATCCAACCTAAACTTCCCTTGCTGTAACTTGAGACCATTGCTCCTCACTCTGTCATTGGCCATGAATGAGAAGAATCTCGCTCCATCCTCTTTCAAACCCCCTTTCGGGTAGTTGAAGGCTGCTATTCAGTCCCCTCTCAGTCTCCTCTTTTCTACATTAAATAAGCCCAGTTTCCTCAGTCTTTTCTTATAAGTCATGATTCCCCAACCCCTGAACCCCCAAATCATTTGTGTTACCCTCTGCTGGAATCTCTCCAATTTGTCCTCATCCTTTCTGTAGTGAAGGGGCCAAAACTGAACACAGTACTCCAGATGTGGTCTCACCAGTGCTGTCTAGAGTGGAATAATCACTTCCCGTCACCTACTGGCAACACTCCTACCAATGCAGCCCAGTATGCCATTAGCTTTCTTTGCAACAAGGGCACGCTGTTCTTTCATATTCAGCTTATTGTCCACTGTAACCCACAGATCCTTTTCTGCAGAGCTGCTGTCCAGCCAGTCAGCCCCCAGCCTGTATCGGTCCTTGGGATTGTTCTGTCCTTAGTGCAGGACCTTGCACTTGCCCTTGATGAACCTCGCAAGATTTCTTTTAGCCCAATCCCCCGATTGGTCTAGGACACTCTGTGGAAAAATCCTCCTCTCCGTCTCCCTGGTCTGGTACTGTCCAGGTCCCAACCCCCTTTTCTGGTTCAGCTACATGGGCACCTAGGCATCTGAGCCTGGTCACCTAGGGGTCTGGGCTGTAAAAATTCCTGAGGGAGGGGCAGCTCGCTCTTCCCTTTGTCCCGGAGCAGGCATGTTGGGAAGGGGAAGTCTTTTTTGGAACACAGACAAGAAGGATTTGCCTTCATGAGAGACAGACTCTCTTGCAACAATTACCAGAGGCTTGCGGGTGTGCTTTAGGAAGGGGGTTGGCTGGACACAGGCACCCCAGGAGAGACACCACATCCACTCATCCCCCTGCATCCACGAAGCTTGTCACCTCATCATAGAAGGCAATCAGGTTTGTCAGGCATGACTTGCCCTTGGTGGATCCATGCTAACTGTTCCTAATCACTTTTTCCTCTTCCAAATGTTTACAAATGGATTCCTTGAGGAGCCGCTCTATGATTTTTCCAGGGACTGATGTAAGCCTGATTGGTCTGTGGGTCCCTGGATCCTCCTTCCCTTTCATAAATATGGGCAATAGGTTTGCTCTTTTCCAATCATCCAGGACCTCTCATGATCACCATGAGTTTTCAAAGGTGATAGACAGTGGTTCTGCAGTCTTTTCAGCCAACTCCCTCAGCACCCTCAGGTGCATCCCGTCCAGCCCTAGGGACTTGTGTATATTCAACTTTTCTAAATAGTCCCTAACCTGTTCTTTTGCCACTGCTGGCTGCTCACCTCCGCCCCAAACTGTGCTGCCTGCTGCAATAGTCTGGGAGCTGACCATACCTGTGAAGACTGAGACGAAGGAGGCATTGAGCACTTCATCCTTTTCTGCATCCTCTGTCACAAGATTGCCTCTCCCATTCAGTAAGGGACCCACACTTTCCCCTATTCTCCTCTTGCTACCAACATACTTCTAGAAACCCTTCGTGTTACCCTTCACATCCCTTGCTACCTGCAACTCCAATTGTGCTTTGGCCTTTCTGACTTTATCCATGCATGCCAGAGCAATGGTTTTGTACTCCTCCCTATATATTTGTCCAAGTTTCCACTTCTTATAAGCTTCCTTTTTGTGATTTAGTTTACAGAAGAGATCCCTGCTAAAAAGCTGGTCTTCTTCAATACTTGCTAGTCTTAGACAACAAAAAAATGTCTAATGGGTGAAGACCTCAGGTTGTTCCCACTCAGTGGCAGGCTTGACACCTCTGGCAGAAGTTTTTCAGAAATGCGAGAACTTCAAGCTAGTAAACAGTTAGTACCAACCTGTGTTCTGTGCTCTGTAGATGCAGGAGTCCTACTAAGGAGCACTAGTCTGTAAGAACAGCAGCCTCATGTAGTATTTATGGGGCACTCACAGGTGCCTATTAATACCCCAAGTTAGAATTTCCATGGGGAGAAGGTGGCCCCACTCCCCGTACAAGAGCCCTTTACCCAAAAGTATGTCCCCTTGCATTCCTCATTAGGAGGATCGAGCCCCTAGTCCTCTCTTAGAAAGTTGACTCTGTAGCTCTTTTCTGAGCTCAGAGGTTGGGACAATGTGTCTTCATTTCTCTTCTCTCCTGCCTCAGTTTACTTGTTTCCTTTTAGGATTTCATTTGCAGTCCTATGCAGTTAACCTTAGTTTCCCCAATTTCACATTGGGGTTTTATCAATGTAGCCAGTATCTTGGGCATTCGTTCTACATTTTTGGAATACTTGAGGAATTGCCTGAGGTCATTACAGAGTCACTAGCTTTTCTTTTTTCTTCCTGAGAACTCATGGAGGTGTGGTGAGGTCCCAGAAGACTGGAAAAGAGCACATGAATAACCATTTTTACATGGGCAAATGATGTGGTGCATGATATTGACAAAATTACTTGGTGATAAATTTCAAGTTAGCTTAAAGTTGAATGTCGTGTATGAGTGGTGTTGTAGCCTTGCTGGTCTAGAAATTATGCAAGAGGCAAGGATTTTTTTTTAAGGTGACATATTTTTATATCACCAGGTGTATCTCCTGGGGTGCCTATGTACATCCAAGTCCCTTCCTGGAGCACATCTGCAAGCCTGGGGTAATTGCTGCCACCACCTGGGCTCTGGTCCCTGTTAGGCATGTGTCCAGCCTGGGGTACACAGACCCTGCATACTTTGAGGGTGCTTAGCCCACCATGGTATCTTGGGGTGCTTCTTTTGCTTGATGCATTCTAAAGTAGCCTCTGGAGGAAAGTAAAAAGCCAAGCCCACTTTAGCAGCTGAACAAAGGGAGCAATAAAGGCTTGTCTCACCATTCTCCCCTCTAAGACTCACAGCCAGGCATGTTGTAACAGATAGATGTTATTGATCAAAGAGGGAGAAAATGGGGACGGGGTACAGGACAGAGAAATATTACAAGAAAAACACCTTGAGTAAAACAGAATAAATTGACCCTTTCAAATATGGGCATGTGGCCCTTTGAAAATGTGGCTGAAAACTTAGTTCTAAACTAGTAGCCACATTCTGGATTTCTACTTACAAATTGTCCAGAGAGTCTGTCTCTCATGGAGGCACATCCTTCTTGTCTGTGTTCCCAAAAAGACTGACTTCCCCTTCCCAACATGTCTGCCCCAGGACAAAGGAAAGAGTGAGCTCCCTCCTCCCTTAGGAATTTTTACAGCCCAGTCCCCTAGCTGACCAGGCTCGGCTGCCTACATGAACAGGTATAAATTCATAGACTGTAGAGTCAGAAGGGACCACAATAGATCATCGGGTCCGACCCCCTGCCTCTGGCAGGAAAGAGGACTGAGGTCAGATGACTCCCGCCAGGTGACTATCTAGCCTCCTCTTGAAGACCTCCAAGCTAGGTGATAGCACCACCTCTCTTGGAAGCCCATTCCAGATCCTGGCCACCCTTACTGTGAAAAATGTCTTCCTAATATCTAACCTAAATCCACTTTCAGCTAATTTACTCCCGTTATTCCTAGTCACTGCCTGGGGCGCCTTAGTAAACAGCGCTTCCCCTATTCCCGTTCACCTCCCCTAATAAAGTTATAGGTGGCCACAAGATCTCCCCTCAGCCGTCTCTTGTGAAGGCTGAAGAGATTCAGCTCTCTCAACCTCCCCCTGTAGGGTCTATCACAAAGGCCACTAATCATGAGAGTGGCCCTTCTCTGAACCCTCTCCAGATTCCCTGCACCCCTCTTGAAGTGTGGCACCCAAAACTGGACACAGTACTCCAACTGCAGCCTGACCAGTGCTGCATAGAGGGGGAGCATCACCTTCTTTGTTCTATTAGCATGCACCTGCTAATGCACAACAAGGTATGATTAGCTTTGTTGAAGGCCTCATTACACTGCCTGCTCATGTTCGTAAAACTTGGGCTCGTCTGGGATTTGAACCCAGGACCTCTCGCACCCAAAGCAAGAATCATACCCCTAGACCAACAAGCCATTGCATGCAAGTAGCTGAATGAAAAAGGGGGTTGGGTCCTGAACAGTATCAGCCCAGGGAGACCTATAGGATAATTTTTTTCCCACAGAGTGCCCTAGACAAACTGGCGTACGGGCTACAAGAAATCTTGTGAGGTTCAACAAGGACAAGGTCCTGCACTAAGGACAGAACAATCCCATGCACCAGTGCAGGCTGGGGGCTGACTGGCTGGGCAGCAGCTCTGCAGAAAAGGAGCTAAGGGTCACAATGGACAATAAGCTGAATATTAACAAACGGTTATTCCGCTCTAGTCAGCACTGGTGAGACCACATCTGAAGTACACGGTTCAGTTTTTGGCCCCCCACTATAGAAAGGATGTGGATAAATTGGAGAGATTCCAGGAGAGGGCAACAAAAATGGTTTGGGGCCTGGGGGATCATGACTTATAAAGAAAGACTGAGGGAATTGAGCTTACTTAGCCTTGAAAATAGGAGACTGAGTGGGGACTGAATAGCTGCTTTCAACTACCTGAAAGGGGGGTTGAAAGAGGATGGAGCTAGACTGTTTTCAGTCATGGCAGATGACAGAATAAGAAGCAACAGTCTCAAGTTACAGCAAGTGAAGTTCAGTTTGAATATTTTAGGAAATATTTTCTCACTAGAAGGTTAGTAAAACTCCGGAACAGGTTACGCAGAGACGGGGTGGAATGACCATTCCTGGAAGTTTTTAAGACCCAGCCAGACAGAGCTTTGGCTGGGACGATCTAGTTGGGGATGGTCCTGTTTTCAGCAGCAGGTTGGACCAAATTACATCCTGAGGTCCCTTCCCATTCTGATTTTCTATGATATTTCCAGATTTTTTCTGAATTTCTGAAATTTGGAATGGAGATAATTTTATAATTTAATTTTGTTATTTCTGCAGATACAGATGGACAGAAAGGATGAAATGCTACTGATCTGAAACTTAGAGAGGAGCTCAAGTGGAACCAGTTAAGCTGGGAATCACTGGTAAGGAAAAGCCTTAAAAGGTAATACTTGAGCAGCGAGAGAATGGGAGCTGAGAAATGCAGCGATCAGCCATGCTACAGTGACAGTGGGTTTTGGGATTTTTTTATTTGGACTTTGTTTTGAGCCAATCAGGCTCTATAGATGGCGAGGGGTAAGGGAGACTGGGAGACGACTATACTTTAAAGAGACAGTGATGCATTGTGAGCTCTCAGGAAGGGAGAACATGCCTAGAGACTCAGGAATCTTAAAAGAAAAATAAAACACAGGGTGTTATAAACAGGACTGAATAAGAATGCTACATTGACATTGTCGTAGAAACACATGCAGCATACTTTTGGGTCAGGTCAGCAGAAGCTTTTTATTCAAATGAAACTACAGCTGTAGGGGAGACTCCAAAGTGACATGGATTTCCCAAGCACTTGGAAGGGGTTCCCCCCAAGAGCAAAATCAGGAGGCTTATATATTTTTAACAGTCACTTACAACTCACGTGATCATATAGTGGAGCCCGCCAGAAAAAGCAGCCACAAACACCAGCTCACGCTGCCTTGCTGTTATCAGGATGGGAACGATGGGGGAGACGAGGTTAGTTCACAAAGCGAGAAATAACACTCCCTTCTTGCACCTGGAAATCAGAGTTGTACATACTTTTTTTCTGCTATCTTCAAGGCTGTGGTGAGCGAAGCAGTTGCAGAGGAGTTACAAAGAACAAACACTTTCCCTTATCTGTTCTACTGTACAGAGCCAGCAATTCCCCACAAAGCAGTTATGTCATCTTATAACTCATATGATCAAAGTTTAAGGCATTTATTTTTTTTTTCTGATTCCACAACATTATAGCCCTTAAAGTAAGATTATGCCAAATTGAATTCTGTCTAAGTTAATATTAAGACTTACCTGACATGGAGAGAAGTAACAGTAGCCTTTAAAACAGTGAGTTGATTATAGATAGAAAAATAAATCTTGACAAATAAAGAAAATGTTAACCTAAACAAAATAAGACTGTGATTTCAATTGATGTGGTAAACCTTGGGTGTCTTGTAGAAGAGTTACAGTAAAAGGGTTAACTCAAAAGAATCCCCACAAAGGTTTTTGGAGTCCTACTGCAGTAGAAAATACACAATACCTCCCAACTAATTAACATCATACAATAATCAAGACGTGGCAGGAGAGAGTCGGAATATAATGCAAGTAGTCCAAGACTGAGAAATCTCTGAAAGGAAGGGCTAGAATAATACATTAGGCTATACGGTACCCTTACAGGGGCCTTCAGGGATATGTTCTGACTGAAGGCGTATGTAGAAATTGTAGTCAATAGGCCAGCTTCTCCATTCAAGGACATAAATGCAGTTCTCATGAACTAAATGTATTTTTTGCCTTGCACATGACAGATTCAACTGAGTGCCATGCTTGGAGCCAATAAAAGGTCTAACTATCACCCAGTTCCCACTGGTGATCTGTCCTGATAATGCAAGGGAGTATTTGGTCATTTATAGGCCTCTGCACAGAGCTGGAGAATTTGGGGCCAAGGTAATGTATCTCCTAGCAGCAAAGGGCATGAGGCTGTGCCTTAGTTTCTATTGGTACATATATATTAACCAGAGCTCTCTCCTTCCTGCCCCAAATCTATGACAGCCTCAAACTCAGTCCTGGTCAGAGTCCAATTCAAGGCCAAAATGGGGTGAATGAGGCTCTGACTCTGAATCTGCAATCTGGGAATCAAATGAAAGGTTTTCAAACGAAATATGGGCCAGATCTTGGTCTGGCCCTCCTGGTGCGGTCTCACACTGTTTTCATTTAGAGCTCACTGCCCTGATCTGCTAGTGGGTAAGCTAGTAGTGACAGAGCTGCCCCACTGGTAGATTTGGGGAAGGGAGCTGGGACCTGTCCCTCTCCTGCAGCTCTTTTCAAGTCCCTTGCCCCTGATTAGGGAGCCAGGGCAGGAGCTCTGTGCTACGGGGCAGGGGGACATTGTCCCCACTCCAGCAGCAGGCAGAGCCAAGGAGCCGGGAGGCAGTTGTTTCCTGCCTCTTGCTGCCTACCAGCCCTTGGGCTAGCACCTGGGGAGAGTCTGGAGCTCCCTGCGGTGGTGGCAGGGGTCCATGGCAGGGCTGCAGGAATCTTGATACAAAGAGCAGCAAATCTTCTCTCATCCATCCATTTGTAGCTGCCTGCCTGAAAGCACTTACTCCCAATTAGTTTACACCAGAATAAATCTAGGCCAGAGTTAATGCATGTGTAGATGCACCCAGTAGAAAGCTAGGTCTCTGGAAAAAACAGATTTGAGCAGTTTAAAATGACAAGGCTGGCTGGCTGAATGTTGGCTTGTTGTGCATAACTAGAGATGACCTGTCATGGGGTACCTTGGCCTGTGAGGTCAGAGGAAGGGCACAGCCAGGTCACTGTATCTTCCTCATAGGTGAACACCATAGGCACTTTTTCCATGAGGTCCCAGCCCTGCTCAAATTGTCCTTCTCTGACACGTCCCAATATGAGACTCTGCTGTTTGTGTGTAGCATCCTTATAACCCTTATCCTTTCTTCCACCATCCTAGCCTCTTATGCTCGCATCCTTGCTGCAGTCCTCAGGATGAATTCAACCAGACAGCAGAAAGCCCTGGCCACCTGCTCCTCCCATCTGACTGTGGTGGGCATGTTCTATGGGACAGCCATCTTCATGTACATGAGACCCAGCTCCTACCACTCCCCAGAAAAAGACAAGATTTTGTCTGTTTTACACCATTGTTCCCCCAGTACTGAATCCGCTTATCTACAGCCTGAGAAACAGACATGTTTTAGGAGCCCTAAGAAAGCTGGTTGGGAAATGCAGAGTCTTCCAGCAAAATTGACAACTGTTCTAGTTTACTGTGAGCTAAGTCTCATTCAGCTGAGAAGGCCACCAGCAAGGTATTCTGGATCATTTAGGAGACTAAATTTTCTCAGTCATTTAACAGCCAGTGACCTACTGTGAATCACGGGCTATATCAGTTAAATGTTTAGAAAAAGGTTTGAAGAAGTCTACTCCCTTTTCCATGTTCACTCGAGTTCTCCTGTTGGAGGAAATTTAACTAAATTATTGCATAGTGAAGATTTAATGGGTGTTTGAGACTTTGTATTTCCCTTATGCTGACCCTCTGAAGGAGGCCCAAACCCAGACAAAAAGTCAAGCTAATAGGTAAAGTGGCAGGGCAACAGATGTGATCTGGGGCACAAGGAGACAAGACTTATGAGGAAAAGTTGAAAGAACAAGGGGTATTTAGTAGGGCTATGCAAAGCTTTGGTTCCTGATTCGATTCAGTGGAGATTTGGCCCAATTTGGTAGCCGAATCTCTGAATCTGAATCGAATCAGAGGACACTTTTATCTCCCTGACTCAAATTGGAACCCTTGGAATTGGTTCGGAGACATTCGGAAAGATTCAGCAATTCGGCGATAGATTCATAGAGGCAGCTTTAAATGGTTTTTCTACATATCTCATGAGTGCTGCGATTCTGGGGCAGATGAAGCGTCCCACAGGAGTGCGGGGGGCTCCCCAGCGCGCTCGGCAGCAGACCCAAAAAAGGACCAGAAGCAGTCCTGTGTCTGTGAGGGAGCATGCAGGGAGGGCTCCCATGCTCCTCTGGCTTGGTGACTGGTGCCTCCTGGGCCTGGGGGGAGGGCACCTGGGGTCCCCCTGCAGCCAATCGCCGATCCAGGGGGGTGTGGGGAAAGGGGTCCCCGATGTGCTCCCCGGAGGACCTGGAAGTGGACTTGAAGTACTTCTGGGTTTGCCACTGAGCATGTGGAGGACCCCCACACTCCTGTGGGATGTTCCATGCGCCCCAGCATTTCAGCATTCACAAGCCGTGCGGGTACTTCGAGGTACGTAAAAAAAAACATTTAAAACTGTCTGTATATCCAAATCACTGATTCTCCAAATCAGCATTGAATCTTCAGATTCAGATTCAGCCAAATTGAAGCAGGGACAGTGATCCGAATCAACAAATCAAATCACTGCCCCTGATTCGGGCCAAATCCAAATCAAATAGGGCCCATTTTGCACACCCCTATGATTTAGCCTGGAGAAGAAAATACTGTGGGGGGATTTGAGAATAGTCTTCAAAAAGCTGAATGATGTTATAGAGAGAATGGAGATGAGCTTTTCTCTGTGGCTATAAGGTACAGCACTAGGAGCAACTGCCTCAAGCCACAACAGAAGAAATTGGAGATGGAGATCAGGGGGAACCAGCTGACTTTGCAGCGGTCAGGCATTGGATCAGGTGACCTAGAGAAGCTGTGGATTCTCCGTGCTTGGAAACTTTCACAAGCAGGTGAGACGGACACTTGGCTGAAGTGGTTTAGTGAGGGATGATCCTGCCTTGAGTAGGGGCATGGCATAGATGTACCAAGACACAGATCAATGGTTGCAGTGGTTTAACTAGTGGGGTCCTTTGCAGTGCAAATTTCCTATGATAATATGTGCTTATATCAGGGGTGGGCAAAATGGCAGATTCAGCCAGTGGTCAGACTCCATTTCCCAGTAATCCCTACCCACATAGTTGGGGCCAGTTTCCATGGAGACCCCATCATCAGCCATGAGTCATGCAGGCTGCAGATCAAAGCTCTGGACCATGCTATCACCACCACATGATCCCAACCCAGTGCCAGGGCAGCTCCCTTCCCTGCCAGCAGGGGCAATGCATGTGGTGTTTTGGGGGCTATATCCA
Organism: Alligator mississippiensis; assembly: GCF_030867095.1. Lineage (NCBI taxonomy): Eukaryota > Metazoa > Chordata > Crocodylia > Alligatoridae > Alligator > Alligator mississippiensis. Next base: position 48,932,492 of record NC_081834.1, on the reverse strand, counting down.
CCCCAAAATTCCCTGTAATTCCTTGTAGCTACCCTTCCCAGTGGCACCACCACTACTGCCACTGCCTGCCCCACACAGGTGATAGTAGCTGAGTCCACCCCACTCTTGGCTCCAGCACACCCTGCTCTCTGCTCCCCATCAGCCTCCCCAGCAGGAAGAGGCTGGCACCACTGCTGCCTGCCAGCAGCGCTGGGGCTGGTCTCCACAGAAACCCCGTCCCCACACTATCACAGCTTGGGTGCTGTTGGGGTCTCCATGGAAACCAGCCCCAGCCACACAGTAGGGGCTGCTGGGAAATGGAGTCTGTCACAGAGAGTTACAGAAGGGAAGACCCCAAAGTGCCAGGGGGGAACCCCTGGGTCAGGAACCCTCAGGGGGGATGAAAAAAAGGAAAAGAAAAAAGGAAATGCTTACTTGCAGCGGGCCCCACAGCAAAGCTGGAGCCCAAGGAGGGACCTGCATGACTCATTAGCTGTGCCTTTATACAGCTGTGGCTGGCAGATGATGTCAGCTGCAATCACTGGCCGGCAGAATTAAAGCAGGCCACCGTCAAGGAGGAGGGGAGAAGATCAATGCCGGTGAGAGCACCAGCAGTGGAGGTCGTCCCAGAGCTCCGGCGGAGGCAAAAGGAGCCGGAAGCTGCTTCTCCTGGTGAGAAAGGACGCTGCCGACCACGCGGCAGGGCAGATGTGGCTGACTGCAGCAAAAAGGAGCCAGAAGCTGCTTCTCCCAGCGAGGGACGACACTGCCGAGCACGCAACGGGCAGACGCGGATGGCTGCAGCGGAGAGAGCCGGGAGCCGGAAGCGGCTCCTCGAGACTGGGGACCCAGTCGAAAGAACAGAAGGGAGCAGGAAGAATCCAGCACTAGTAGCCACAGCAGACGGGCTGGAGAGACCGGCACAGTTCAAGATATCTGACCAGGTGGGAACATTGAGGGTCCGGGGAGAGCTGACGAGGCGTACAAGGGGGGAGCCGAGAGCCAAGAGCAGCGAGAGGGGCTGTGAAGCACGACCCTCTGGTGCATCAAGACGTCCCAGCAGGTAGTGCTGGAAAAGGCACCCGCTGGAGGACCACAGTGGGTCTAGCAAGACCAAAGACTTGGCGATGAAGGAGAAGGAGAGGGGGGTAACAGGCGGGCTACCACGGCTGCGTATAGGGCCAAACATAGGCCACTAGTATCTGAAGGCGGGTATTGGTGATAGGGCCCAGAGAGCTGGGAAAAAGGAGCGGCCGGGCCCCTTAGAGTGCTTCAGTGATTTTCGTTTGCATTTTATGTTTCCCACTGTTGGAGGGTTTGAGGAATGGGGCTCGTAGAGCCTGATTGTTGTTTAAGTTTTGAGGCCTTTGGTGGCCTTAGGGAAAGGAAGACGGCCTTGGGGCACGGGTAGGATTGCAGGCTGTTTATACATAGGCAGAGAGGACCATCCAGGCAAACGTAGTCAGGGGTCAGCGATCGGGGATCTGGCCAGGAGGGCATTTGTGACCCGTCAAGGCTGGGTATAAGGGCAAAGTAGAGGGGAGGCGGAGCCTTGCAGAAGACCGCCAGACATACGTCCTGCCATCGAGAAACTCCTCAGTGGTCAGAACCTCCCACTGAAGCAAGATTCAAAGTCGCGGCAGGCGAGATAGGGGAAGACTACACAGGAGGTAAATATCTACTTGATGGAACACCAGGGACAGATGGGCGAACACCACCGAACATCCGGGCCAGAGCGGCACGTGACCGGATGTTCGAGGCCAGACGGGCACAGAGTCCTCTGCTGCCCAGATCTGGCCCGTGGGTCACACTTGACTCACCGCTGACTTAGATGAAGATCTTCCAAACAACTCTTTACGAGCAAGGCAGTGTACTTTAGGTGTGATTCCTGTCTCCCTTACATTGTTTTTCCATCTGGTTTCACTCTACTGAGGCCAATGGTGGGACACACGGTGTGTCTATGCACGTGCTTCATTGTGGGAGGGGGGCATTTTAATTAGAATAGTTCCCAGATAGCCGCTTTACTTAAAAGACCACAATGCCACATACATTAAGCCCCCGTGCATTTAAAAAGGGCCACAGGATGCTTTATTTAAAGCTTGTTCTATGAAGTTTAGGTAAAGCACCCCCATGGCCATTTCAAACTGTGCAGGGGCTTGATACACGTGACACTGCAGCAACGCTGCAACACTCTAATTAGAGGCGACTAATAAGATCTGCTCCAACGCGTTCTAATGAGAACTCCAAAGAGCACCTGTCTAGGCAGCCATAGTTTTTACAGAAGAGAAGAAAAGCTCTATTTTAGGTTAACTTGTTCTATTTAGCATCCTTATTTATGAAAAAAGTCTGTTACCCAAGAATCAATCTAAGCCTTGTATAAAATAAATTGATCTGATTTAACCAAGATATCATGGAAAAGGGCAACAGGGGGAAACAGGAAGCTTGCTAGGTTGACATCCAAGGCAAGAATGCAGAGCAGTAAATGAAAACAGAATGATGTTCGATGTTCCTGTCTTTGTGACTGAAAAAAATGGAGCCGATCAGTAGATGGGACCAAATGAATGCAGGGCATTAATCAAATAATGGCATTTTTCATTAAAAATAAATAAAACGTTGAAAAATCAATTGGTTAATAGGTATAATATTTCTTTCACCTATCACATCTGCCAGCGTTCCCATCAGACTGGTATTATGGTGCTAGTTCTCAAAGAAGCAATTGAATAATTCTGTGAAGCAACAAAAAGGATCCGGGGCCTGGGAGACAAGACTTATGAAGAAAGTTTGAAAAAGCTACAGTTATTTAGCTTGGAGAAGAGAAGACTGCCAATAGCGTTTGATAACAGTCTTCAAATACTTGTAGGGTGATTATAGAAAGGATAGAAATGTGTGATTATCTGTGTCTATTGGGGCTAGGACTAGGAGCAATGGTCTCACACTGCAGCAGGGGAAACTGAGGCTGGAGATTAGGGAGAACTAAGTAACTCTGGGAGCAATCGGGCATTGGAACAGGCTGCCTAGGGAAGCTGAGGAGTCTCCATGCTTGAAAACGTTAAAGAGCAGGTGAGACAGGCACTTGCCTGGGGATACTTAGTCAGGGATGATCCTGCTTTGAGCAGGAGCTGGACAAGATGCGACCTTGTGAGGTCTCTTCCAGCCCTACATGCCTACAAATATAGGATCCTATGATCCTAAGTTCTGAGACGCACATGTTCCCAAGAACTATTTTAAAGAACGAGGGACTTTAGACTTGATTCCTGTCTCACCTATATTGTTTTTATACCATTTTCACTCCATTGAGGCGAATGGTGGAACACATGGTTTTTTACAAAAGAGAAGAAAAACTCCATTTTAGTCTAATCTTTTCTCTTTAGTAGAAAAAAATGATGATGATGATGATGTTGATGATGATTGCATTAATAAAAAAAATGTTACCAAGTATTTGTCTAAGCCTTATGAAAATAAATTGATTTGATTTATGTAAGACATCTCAGCAAAGGGCAACAGGGAGAAAGAAGAAGCTTCCTAGCTTTACATCCATGGTGAAATGGCACAGGAGCAAATGAAAACAAAACAACATACAGCGGGGGCACTTATAGTAATAAAAGGAATAAGAGGCCATGGTGTCTGTGGTGCTCAGGCTTACTGATGAATGAGCTTGTTGATAGTGGAGTTGGCTCTGAGACTAGCCAAGACATGGTTCCCAGAAGAGGAAAGTAGTTGAACTCAAATATGGCTTGAGGGAAACTGCGACCCCAAACTGAATAGCAAGAGAGAAATGGGAGAAAGGATACTTCCTGTAATAATCTAGGCTAGGTTGGCCAAAGTAGGCCACTGAGGACCATACAGCCCTGGGCCAACCCCTGTGCTTCAGACACTGGGAGTTAAGTGTTTGAAAAAGGGTTCAGAGGAGAGGATCCCAGAGCTTTGCACAGTGCTGGAGCCCCTGAGTCACCCGTCTGCCTCCTCCAGAAGGTTTGGATAATACACTTACAACCTACTGGGAGTATGCAGGCTTCATGTATGGACCCTGTTGTTTTCATGGAGCTGAAGTGGGACGCAGGGGAGGGATCCAGATGTTTTGGTTTGCATGGCCAGAAAGTGATGGCGATGTCCCCTTGGAAAAGTAGGACTGTTTGCCTGAGATCACGTGCAGGACTTTCCTCATGGCTCAGTTCAATGGTGAGTCACAGACCAGAAGGGAATAAAGCAGACGTGACCTCTTATTGGGAATCTGGCACTTCTGGACTTTCAGAAATCCTATCTGCTTTTCATTGTATCCTGTCTCTGGTCCTGAGTAGGGACCTACCAAATTCATGCTGGAAGCTGCCTGTGCAGAAGCTCCTTTAATTTTGGAGGTTCCCCTCTGCAATCCCCCACAAATCCTCACCCCCACTCCCACCCCCAGTTGCTGATAGGCTGAGAGGCCCCGGTGGCCCTGCTGCATGTGTCTGACCAGCAGGAAGGCCAAAACAGCACCATATTTAAAACCACAGCTTTTGCCTGTCTGCCAATCAGGAGCGAGAGGCAGGGCCCTGCTGTCAATCGGGGGAGGAGGGGACACATTTCAGGGAACCTGCAAGATGAAGGGAATTGCTGCACAGCCCACGTCCACTGTGAATTCGGTAGATCCCTAGTCGTGAGGACAATGTCAGACAGAGGGGACTTACCACATGTGACAATGCTGGGGCTGTTCTGCTGGGGCAGTGTCAGGGGCCCGAAAGGCAGCCCAGCCTAACCAAAACAGGCTCTAACCTGTGGCCCATCTTTGTTATTGAACAACTGGCCATTGTTAGGGCCTTCTGCCGGGCTGCTGGTAATAGCAGTCTCCACAATAAAGTCCAGCTGTGGCTGCAGGACAGCCAACACTTCTGTCTGAAGATCTGCTGTGGTTAAGCTCTGTGGATCCTGCACTCACTGCTTTTCCAGTTTCTCAACCTGCTCACCTGTGTGTCTGGGCTTTGGCTCTTGGAATCTCCTCTTTGCTTTTCTTATTCACTTCCTCACCCCTGAACCTTGACCAGGACACTGTCTCAGGTTTTCCCCTCATGGGTCTCATGGCTAAGTCTTTGATTCCTGATCCATAACTTGCACTGCGATGTGGAGTCCACCCATAGCTTCTGCTCTCTCCCAGCAGCCTACCCATTAGGCCAGAACGCCTGTGCCACAGTCCTTATAGGCAGCCATCTTCATGTGCATGAAACTCAACAATTGCCATTGGACAGGTGCAATAAAAGTAAGATTGGGTCTCCATATCACACCATTGTCAGCAAAATCCTGATTCCTCTCTGACAGTGTCTGAGAAACTGGGCAATTTTAGGGGTCCTAAGAAACTCACTTGGGCTATTCCATCTCTAGTTTATGGTCCGACCTAATTTAATGAGATTTTGCTGTGAACACTTTGGTACAGGATTGTCCTGACACTCGTGCAACCAGAATGGATTGCATAAAAGGTTAGATGTATGTCTTGGGGAAAAATTCTACTCTGTGTACAGAAGCAGCAGAAGGATTATGTTGTATGCAGGTACTGAAAGCTGCCAGTTTGTTACTCTAAATGTACCACTTTGGCACCTGATGGTGAAATAGGAATCAGGCCTAAATGTCTTAGTAAGCCTGGTGATAACCCTCATCCCAAAAACTTACCACAACTTTTCCCCTGCTCTTATTCCCTGTTCCTAACTTCCGGGGGCAACACACTATTCTTCCCAGGATGTCATTGGGGCTGTGTTTTGGTTGTCTACATGTCATTTATGGCACTGACATGCAGGAAGGATTTCCATTCCTGAATCCACAAGCCTGCCCACATAGCTGGGGCAGTAAGAGCCAGGGAACATACCTGCAGACCTTGTGGATGTGTAGCACGCTTAGACAACTGAAAAAGTTGTCAGTGATCGCCCAAACTTGCCAAGAGTTGCACCCAGGAAGGCAAAGGGAGAAAGATTTCTCATCTTTGCCTCTGAAGGACCAGGGCATCCAAGGGAGAAGCTGGAAACCTTCATCCCTCACCAAATGATTTGAGCCTGGATCAACTGGGCTTCCCAGGAATGCCTACTAACCACCAGCCCCCAGATCAGGCACTACTCAGGGCTGTCTTTGGATCTTGTTTTGAAACACCAATTCGGAGCAGATCTTAAAAGGAACGTATGTGGGAGACATGTGGAACCAGGAGGATGGGAGCAAGTCAGATGGTGTGAGGAAGCTGTTCCCCTAGCAGAGAGCCCTGGATAGCCTGGGCCCTTGTTCCTAGCAGGGCAGACACCTCCCCTCTGGCACAATCCTACATCCATTTTCCCAATGACTATACTAGTGGCATATCTTCTAAAGGATAATAGGAGAAGGGCCTGAATAATGACTGACCTGAGTTGTTAGCTAGCTATGGTAGAAATTAGAAAAAGTCATCTTCAACTACCTGAATTTAAAAATTGAAGCGAATAGGTTCTGTGACCCCTGCCCTTCTCCTCCCAGGTGGTCACCCGGTTATTGAGTCAGAAGGTAAGAAGTTTCTCTTTCAACCTCTCACCCTGTTGACAATGCCTGTGCTTGGTCTTTGTATGTATGTAGTTTCCTCCAGGTACAAAAATAGACTTCCTTCCGGCACACAAGTGTCCAGATTGAGATGTAGACAAATAACTGTAGTCACAGCGAAAATCAGGAAAATCAGGAAAGAATAGACACCTCTCGTATCTGTGTCCCCCCTGAGCTGCTTCTGGGAAGGATGGCATATAATGAATCAATCAAACAAATAAAATGTCAAGTTTTTGACTATTAGCTTTCTCCTGATCATCAGTCTGAGGTCCTCCTGACTGCTCTTGACTCAGTCCTGTCTCTTGGTCCCTGACCCTGGCCTCTTCTCCACCTACTGATTGTGGCCCCTGGGACAGGACCTAATCATGAGGACTGACTGACTGACTATGTTCTTGTCAGTGACATCTGGTAGGGACTGGCACCACTAGACTGATTCAGATCTGAATGTGTCAGGACCTTGACAAAAGTTACATAACAATGAGTGTGCTCCACAGAGTATCAACCAATCAAAAGTCTGAGGCGTAAACTATGCACCACAAGACTGCCCCCTTAACTCAGGAAGAGATGATTGGTCTCAGTCTACATGTCCAGCTGGCGTTGTTCCAGAGCTGAGATTTATTTACACAGTCTCTCATTGCCTCTAAATGTCTTTCCAGAAATCTTTTTTCCTTTTCCTTTTTTTTCCTCATTTCTTCACTTCTAGGTCTCTACAACATTTCCCCACACCTACCTGAGGAGCCAGATATTACAGACAGCTTGTAATGATGCTGAATGCAATCTTTTCTCTTTTTAGAAGCAGTGGGCACATCTACACATGATGCTACTGTGCAGTGGTTACTGTGTCTTTAGTTAGTACTTACATAAACAGGTAGTAAATAAATGCACCATAATTGGACCTACTGCACAGCAGCACCAGCAGACAGCTTTTAAGTGATTAGGGTTGTGGGCAGTAGTATCTCTGCGCATTTTTGCCATGCAACAGTATTACACATAATTATCAGGCTACTGTGAAGTCAGTGTCTCGTGCAGATGTACCTAGTTAAAAATTAAATATAATCCAGGTCTCAGTTGAGAGTTTTAATACTTCTGGGGTGATGGCATAGCTGGGATAGTCCAGGAAATACGTGATATGCAAGTACTTTTATGAGTGATAAATTTTACTGGACCAACTGCATGGTTGGGATAGACTTGGACAACCTTTCACATCCAGTGCTTTCTTCTTCAGGTCAGAGGGAGTTTTTTGTTCCTACTACTAGAAACTTGTTCCACGCTGTCTTATTCTACGTGTGAGAATTATTCTGATTAGGCCTTTAGGCCTTTTCTCTCTAAACTTGCATTGACACAAGTGTGGCGGGCTTGCCGGTGGCAGCCCAGTGTGCCGGCTTCAGAACGGTTCAAAATGATTGGTGGGAGTATTTCCCCTCCGCACCAATCAGGAGCCAGGAGGAGAGAGGCTTGCCCTGCCCCTACTCCAGGGCAAAGTGAGGAGCTGGACCCAAAAAGGAAGTAACACCGCCCGTCTCTGATTGGTCCATTTCCAATATTCCTTGGGAATAAAAAGGCAGTGTGCCCAGCACGTGGACGGCTGTGTCAAGGGATGAAGAAAAGGACAAGTAAGAGCTGACAGAACTGGCCAGGGGGTCACAGCTGTTGCCCCGGAAGAGCCTGAAGAGTGGCAAGCGGCCATGTCCCCCATCCCCGCCATGGGGGATGTGCATGAGTGCTGTCAGTGCACCAGGCAGCTCGGGTCTCCAACCTGTGGCACAAGGCAGGGCCAGAGGTGCACAGAGCAATGCACAGGGCCCCCGAGTAGGCTGCATTGTGGAAGAGCCCCAAAGCAGCTGAGGTCCCCTTGCTGAGGGGAGAGACCCCTCACCCTGAAAGATGAGGACAGCCTCACCAGGCCCTTGGAGTAGTTGTGAGTTGCCTGGGATGGAGATTCCCAAGCAAGAGGAGGAGGGTTTTCCCCCCATGATGAGCAGTTGGGATATTAAAGTTGGTTAAAGAGCAACTGAGATATCTGAGGGTTCTCCACTTCCCTCCTTTCATCTAGGGCCCCCGCTTTTCCTGGGGCGTTGCTATTGCTCATTTATTTCCCCTGAGCCCTGCACTGCATAGTTTGTGAACCCTGCACCTCATGTTTTGTAATGTGGTATTCCACTGGAGTATACATTTGCATGCCTTAACGAGGAACTTGTTTTGACCGTTTGGATCCCACTTTTGTTTACAGAGTTTGGATAGATATGTATATACTCTGCCTACAGTTCTTGCAAGTCGTGGGTGGGTGTGTGTGTGTGTGTGTGTGTGTGTGTGTGTGTATTGGCAAATTGCCTGTCAAGAATAACTGGAAGTGTGGGGAATGGGCGGGGATCAAGTCCTGTGCCCCCCATCATCCGGGCCGACCCCCTGCTTCCCTCCTGCTGCTTAGGGACCAGGCCCGCTTGCTCAGGCCCAATGCAGGGGAGAATTGGGCCCGAAGGTGGGGAGAAGCCGAGCTGCCGTGGAGGGGGGATAGCAGTGGGCCTGGGCCAACCCGGCAGTGGCAGGGGGCAGGAGGAGTGGGCTTGGGGCCAACGTAAGGTGGGGGAAGAGGCTCACTGCTCTCCACCCCCAGCCGCTGCTACATTGGGCTCTGTCGGGCCAGGCCTACTGCTCTGCCCCGCACCGCCATGTTGGCCAGCTTCTCCTCCTCCTCCCCCCCACCCCCCCCATCAGGCCTGGACCTACTCCTCCTCTCCCACTGCCACCTCCACTGCCACAGTGCACCCGCTCCTCCCCCCTGCCCACCCGCATCGGGCCTGCTCCTTCCCGCGCCACGGCCACGTCAGCCCTGCAGGCAGGCAGCCCTGCAGCCCTGCCATCATGGTGGGACCCTGGCACTTGCCTGAACACCTCTTCGCAGTCTGGTTGGCTGCTTGCAAGGCAATCAGAGCACAAATAAAGCATTATGGACAGACAGACAGAAAGACAAGACAGATGAAGGCTTTTATAATATTAGAATATATATATATATATGTATGTATTAATTTTATAACTTTTATGTCTTATTATAGTTGTATAAAGTAAAGGTAACCCTGTGTCCTGGCCTTGCTCTATAGGGGAATCAGGGAAATTACATGCAGCCGGCAGTTCAAACCCCTCACAGCGCACCTGCCCTGCTAACATTCCCCTAATTGGAAAGGGAATACATACTTGGGTATTACGGGGGTTACACAAGTATGCCATTTTGCTGGGGAAGGTTTCCCCCTACATAGTTATGCATTTTCTGTAGCTGAGGGTCTATTAAAACTACCAGCCCTAGACTCTGTGTTCATTGGCAGAATTTAAAAAGATTTTTCAAAGCACTAAGGAGAGCTATGGATACATTCTCATACATATTCGACTAATGTACAGTACAAAGTCTCAGATCAAGCACCTGATTCTGTGGTCTACAATCAAAGAATAGATTCCACTCATCTGTGTGCAATCTGTTCAAATCTGAGGCCTCTGGACCTGTTCTTCTACTACTATCCAAATCCAACAAATTCAGAGGTGCCTATCTGACCAGACTGTGCTCCTTTGCTTTTTCTCTTTTCTAAACAGTGCATATGAGAGGGATGTCTTGCACACAAATGTTTAAGGAACTAATGCTCTTGATGGAGAAACATCATGTAGATTGAGTGAGAATCTGGAAGTCTTATTTCACTAGAAAATCACACAGTGAGAGATTTGGCATTCTGTGTTAGAATGAAAACATTCAAATATGACATTTCCTCCTTAAAAAAACAAACTCAAAACCCTACCCCTAGAAGTTGATTTAAGAAAGAATGAAACATATTGTCTTTTGTCCTTCCTGACATGCTTTGTTCTCTCCCACCTGAAGACACAGGTTACTAAGACATTTCTCTGAGCAGAAGTCTGCAGAGTTTTCAAACACCTGACTGGAGAACGGTGTGCCGGAGCACCTGTTGGGGCTGAAAGTGGAGCTTAATTAAAGGCTTGGGGCAAGAGTCCCCAAAGTGTGGGAAGGTTTGTGTATTTTTCTCCCCTTAGATTTCACAATTATTGCTGAGGAGTGACATCATGCCCACAATGTTGTATTGGCTTTTTAAAACACTGTATTTTTATGACATGTCTGTTCCCCTCTCTCTGCTACCTGATTTACTCAGTGAGCTGCAGACACAGGACTGACAGAGTTACAATACCCCTTTTTACAATGTCTCTGTTTCAGACTGATTTTAAATTGTTTTTTATATATTGCCCATTTTCCATTTTCTCAACCCATAAAATATTTTTTCAGGCTCTGTGCATCAGCTACTAGTATATTATTGAATTCTGAAACATAAATGGAGTTCATGCACAAGAGACTTTAAACTAATTTACATCCTTAGAAAACTACTGCTGGCCCATACTAGAGGAATGCCATGCCTGGAACAGCCACTTCTTTCATTTTAAAGTAACGATAGCAAAAGAAGAGATTTACATGGGTTGCTTGTGTATTTGCTTTTGAGCGTATAACTCTTTATTTCTTGGAAATGTACATGTACCATTAGGATGGAAAAAGAAAACATTTTAGGACTGTAGTAGAAAAGATTAAGCTTCTTACTGAACACATCACAGAATGAGATAAAGCAGATGCAGGTAAGTGATTACTGTTTTCTTCCAGTCCTATTTTATACAGGTGAAGATTCTTAAATCAGATTTATCTTTATTATAAACAGCACCATTTGTCTCCTTAAAGATACTAATGTGGTAATGACAAAAGAAGTGGCATGTAAATGTTTCTCAAAATATCTCTCATGTATTATATTTGAATACAGGGAGATTTTGCAGATCAAGGATGGTTTGAGAAGCCAGGACCAGTAAAACCACCCATTCCAAAAAACAGTGTCACAGACATCTTAATAGCACGTCTAATATTGGAATACAAATCATAGGCAATTATGAAGACAATACAGATAAGGCATAGTGAGCTGCTGATTTAAAAGAAATATCCATTAATCTAAGAGAGTCGCAGAATCGTTAGCACTGAAAAAAATGTTTAAGTTCCTGGGTCATATCGGTTTCCAACAGGTGGCCAGCCAACCAGGCAAAATAACTTCTTACTGGTGTTGCTGAGACTACATGCTGTAGGTTGTGTTTTGAGCGTTGTGTGAACGGTGTATGGCGGGAATAGGTTTCATAGATACGTAGATAAATTAATATTTTAATTTGGGGTGGGGAACAGGGTGAGAAATGTTCCTTAAAAAGTGAAATGTCAAGTTCACTAAAAAAAAGTCCAGGTACATTAATTGAAATACTAACAATATAGATCAAAAGCATTATAGGACTGGCAAGTCTTCTTTTTCTTATATTATATTAGTGGTTGCATAGAATTTAAATGATATGGAGAGGCCTCTAGCAATGTGAGAGTAACTTTGTTTCACTTTTTTCATGAAAACAATGTTTTTATTTTAAGCAGTTTTTTGTAGTCTTTCCTTCTCTTTCTTTTTCTTTTCCTTTTTTTAAACAGCCTACAGCTGATCTCACTAGGTGTTACCTTTCATCGAGTCTTAGTTCAGTTTTGACTGCCCAAGTTACTGTATTGTGATATCCAGAAAGAGTTGAGAACCTGTCCTCTGAAATCCAGATGCTTTTATGGGATACCTACCCAAGCACTTGAAAAACTGGACACTAAAAACCCATAGCTGATGGAAGATTTTCTGTTAAAACCATTCCTTTAAATGGGACACGGGCCTTCAGGCTTTCCATAGATATTTTCCTCTACTAAAATTTCAATTAAAAATACACACATTCTTTTCTCACCTAAGTTTGTAGGATTCATTCAGCAAATATTTTGACTGTAGATACCTTCAAGCATTCATTGTCCCATTAATTGCCCAGCACATGCTATGGCTGGGGAGCTTCTTCTCCTGCTACCGATCACATTACTCATGGTATATGTCACTGCTGGTGGTGATGGAAAAGGAGAACGGCCAGAATGACCGAGCCACATTCAATCATTGTGAAATGTTTTGCCATGAGTTTTTTCTGTGAGATTGTTTCTCATCGAGTTCAGTCAGACTCGCATGTAAAAAGGTAGTATTTGTAGCACAGGTACTATATGGCTACTATTGCCAGCATGGAGCATAGGAACTGATTATTTTACCAGCATTTGGGCAGGGAAGGTGGCATGCATTGACTTCCTCACTGCCATGGCTAGATTGCAACTAGGACTCCAATAAACTTGCTTAACCCTAGCTATGACATCTCTGTAGAGCATAGTACTTGAAGAATAGGCAACCTTTTCCAGCTGCAAACTGGAGTAACCTATTGCAGGTTGGAGGTGGGCACCCTAGCACCCTACCACCACTGCCACCAATCTCCACCTGTGGCACAAGAAAAACACCCACAGATAGTGCTTGTCCTTGTGACAGCCTGGGGAGAGCACCTGCAGAAAGTGCCCCCCACCTCCAAATGCCACCAATGCCACAAAATGGTCAGGCCAGATTCAAAGGTTTTGCAGGCCATGGGTTGCTAATCCCTGGTGTAATCATTTCTGTGTCCGCAGCATAGACATACCATGAGTTAAGCCACTACAGCTCACTTGTAGGTGGGACCTGCAGCTGGAGATAGAAATATTAGCCTAAAAATAGGAAATCTTTATCCTAAATAAACATAGTTACCCAGGAAGTGAGGCTATTGTCTTATCAACCATAATGTATGCCATTTCTTTCACAGGAGAAAAAAGCCTGCCTGCTGCCTCAGCTTCCATGAGTGTTATCCAGTAGGAAGTGTGTGCATATTCCACCAGGCATTTGGTTCTTGTCCAGGGTTTCAGGCAAATCCACATGGAGAGGAAATGAAGAGTGAGAATGAAACTTCTTCAGCAGACTTCATTCTGCTGGGACTCCTGAGCTGGACCAATGTACACAAGTTCTCCATGGCCATGATCTTATTAGCCTTCATCGCCGCCTTGTCTGGGAATGCTCTTCTCGTACTTCTAATCCAAGTAGCTTCAACCCTTCACACTCCCATGTACTTTTTCCTCAGCCAATTGGCCTTCATGGACATCTGTCAGACACTGACAATTGTCCCCAAAATGTTAGCAGACTTTCTGACCCTAGGCAACCCCATTTCTCCAGCTGGCTGTGGGGCTCAGATTTTCCTTGTGCTGACAATGGATGTATCAGAGTGCCTCCTCCTGGCAGTCATGGCTTATGACAGGTACATAGCGATCTGCAACCCCTTGCAGTACCCCATCCTCATGAGCAGAAACATCTGCTTTCTTTTATCAGCTGGAGTCTGGATGGGAGCATCAGGATACGCTGTGTTTCACACAATGTTTATACTGGCTCAAAAGAGATGGGCGAATTCTTTTGTGAGATCCCAGCCCTGCTCAAATTGTCCTGCTCTGACACCTCTCAGTATGAGACTCTGGTGTTTCTGGCTGTCATTGTCCTGCTCCCCATCCCTTCTTCCATTATACTAGCCTCTTATGCTTGTATCCTCTCCAGGGTCCTGAGGATGAAGTCAACCAAGGGACAGCAGAAAGCTCTAGCCACTTGTTCCTCCCATCTGACTGTGGTGGTCATGTTTTACGGGGAAGGCATCTTCATGTACATGAGACCCAGATCCTACCACTCCCCAGAGCAAGACAAGATTGTGTCTCTGTTTTACACCATTGTCCCCCCAGTACTGAATCCACTCATCTACAGCCTGAGAAACAGGGATGTCTTACATGCCCTCAGAAAGTGGATTGGGAAATGCAGACACTTCCAGCAAGATTGACAGATGGAGGAGAGGGGAAAAGGGGGAGTGGGAGGCTTGCATGCTGCTGTGGCAAGGGGTGCTGGCTGGAGGTCATGGCTCCGTGGTGGCCACTTTAGAGCCTGGCAGCCCTAACTATAAAGTAATATCTCTGATGTCCAGCCTGAACCTTCTCTCTAAAAATTTTTGGCTGCTCTTCCTAGTAACCAGGGGTGGTGCCTGGGGGAACAGAACCTCCCCCAATTCCCTCTGGTCCCCCCTGGTAAGTTTGTAAGTTGCCACCAGATCCCCTCTCAGACTTCTCCTGTGGAGACTGAATAGTTTCAGGCCATTTATCCTCTCCTTATAGGGCCTGCCCTGCTGCCCCTTGACCATGCGCGTGGCCCTCCTCTGGACCCTCTCAATGCTAGCCACATCCCTCCTGAAGTGTGGCATCCAGAACTGGACGCAGTACTCCAACTGCGGCCTGACCAGCACCGCATAGAAGGGAACGATCACCTCCCTGGACCTGCTTGTGATGCATCTGTAGATTCATGACAAGATGCAGTTAGCCTTACTGACCGCTTCCTCGCATTGGTGACTCATGCTCATCCTGGAGTCAACGATGACTCCAAGATCCCTTTCTGCCACTGTGTGGACAAGAAGGGTGTTCCCAGCCTATAGGTATGTTGCTGGTTCCTTCTCCCTAGATGCAGCACCTTGCCTTTGTCTGTGTTGAAGTCCATCCTATTCTCATCCGTCCACCTCTGTAACCTTCCTAGATCTAGCTGGATTCTGTCCCTCCCCTCTAGCGTGCCCACCTCGCCCCACAACTTGATGTCATCAGTGAATTTGGAAGATATGCTTTTTCATTTGCTGCAATCACCAGATTGCCAAGCCTATCCTGTAGGGTCCTCATGTTACCCGATGCCTTCTTCTTACTTCCTATGTATTTGAAAAAGGACTTTTTATTATCCTTAATTCTGGTCACTAGCCCGAGCTCCATCTCTGCCTTGGCCTTCCAACAGCCTCCCTGATTAACCTGTTCTATTCAGCAGAAATTTTAGATTAACCTGTTTATTTAGCAGTTTTATTAGTGAAAAAGGCTGTTACACAAGAATCTATGTAAGTCTTTCGTAAAATAAATCGATTTGATATATTCCAGATATCATGAAAAAGGGCAACAGGGAGAAACAGGAAGCTTTCAAGGTTCACATTAATGGAAAGAATGCAGAGCAGTAAATGAAAACAAAACCGTGTCCAATATTCCTTTCTTTGTGACTGGAAGGAATGGAGCTGATGGGTAGACACAACAAAATGAATGCACAGAATTAATGAAATAAAGGAATTTTTCATTAAAAATGAATAAGATGGTGAAACATGTTAATAGGAGTGCTCCTTCTCAAAGAAGCAATGGAACAATTTTGTGAAGGCTGGCTATCTCCATAATCCTAACTTTACCTACAAAATGAACAAACCAATGTGCTACATTCATATAGAGCATTCTTCCATCTGCTCCTGAGAAGAAATACCTATGAACTCCTTCTGAGATGTTGAAATCTCTATGATGTCACTGAGGGGAAAGTATTACAGGTCAGTCTGTGTGTCCCCCTGGATTGAGTGAGGGTGAGAAAGAAAAGGCCATTGTGTTTGTGGTCCTCATGCATAATGATGGATGCGCCTGTTGATAGTGGAGCTGGCTCTGAGACTAGCCAAGGTTCCCAGAAGAGGAAAGTTGTTGAATTGAAATTTGGCTTCAGGGAAACTGACCCCAGACTGAATACCAAGACAGAGAGGGGAGACATACGATCCTTCCTCTAATAATCTTGGCCACATGGGCCGAAGAAGGCGACTGGAGACTATAAAGACCTGGGGCAACACCTGTACTTGAGACATTGGTGTTAAGTGTTTGAAAAAGTTTTCAGAGGAGAGGATCCCCAGAGCCATGCACAGTGCTAGAGATCCTGAGTCACTCCTCTGCCCCCTGTGCACATGTACAGCATGGTGGCCATAGGCCTGGAGTGGCTGGTGTGACCCAGCGCAAGGGAGTGAGCATGGCAAGTTTGAACCTAATGTATATACGACCTACTGGGAGTATTCAGGCTTCATGTGTGGTGCCTACTCCATTGATATAGCTGAAGTGGGAAGCAGGGGAGTCATCCAGGTGTTTTGGTTTGCATGGCCAGAAAATGATGGCAATGTTCCCATGGAAAACTAGGACTCTTGTCCCGAATGGTCCTTAGAAAGTTCATGTTGAACTTAACCTACCTGGACATATAGGAATCCTATCTACTTCTCCTTTTATAAGCCCTATGGTCATGAGTAGGGACCTATTGAATTCATTGCAGAAGTGGGCTGTCCAGCAACTACCTTAATCTTGCAGGTTCCCCTGTGCACCCCCTTGCCAAACATTGCAGATTGGCGGAGGGGCCCTGGTGGCCCTGCTGCTTGTGGCTGACCAGTTGGGAGGCAAAAACAGCACCATATTTAATACTACAACTTTGCCCTTCCTGCTAATCAGGAGTAAGTGGCAGGGCCTCTCTGCCAATCAGTGTGTGGGGAGGGGTGTGGAGGGGACAGGACATGCCAGGGACCCTGCAGGATTAAGGGAGCTGCACAGCAGACTGCCACTGTCAATTCGGTAGGTCCCTAATTATGAGGACAAAGTCGGGCAAAGGATACCAGAGGGCATTGAACATGTGTGCCGGTGGTGGAGATGTACTACTGGGGCAGTGCCAGGGGCCCTAATAGGCAGCCCAGCCTGGACTAATTCCCTAAACAAAAGAGGCTGTTACTGGTGTCCCCACTCTGCTATTGAACCAACTGGCCACTGTTAGGGCCTCCTGCCGGGCTGCTGGTAATGGCTGTCTCCTCAGTAAAGTCCAGCTGTGGCAGCAGGGTGCAGGCCAGATGACACTTCTGTCTGAAGATCTGCTGTGGTAAGCTCTCTGGATCCTGCTGGGTTTTCTGCTGTGGGTTTCCAGCTTCTCACCCTGCTTGCCTGTGTGTTTTGGCTCCAGCTCTTTGAATCTCCTCTTTGCTTTGCTTGCTCACTTCCTGACTCCTGAACCTTGACCGGGGCTCTGCCTGAGGTTTTCCCCAAAGGATCTTATAGCTAAGTACTTGATTCCTGATCTCTGACTTGGCCATAGATTTGGAGTCCACACATAGCTTCTGTCTTCTCCCAACAGCCTTCATATTAGGCCAGAACACCTATGCCATTTCTTACAGGCAGTCATCTTCATGTACCCCCAGGGTACTTGGAAAGGTGCTAAGGGGTGCAAGTGGGTGGGCAGCAATGAAGCACTGCCACCCACCACCCTATAGCCTGAGAAATAGGGATGTCTTAGGAGCCCTAAAAAAGCTGGTTGGAAAATGCAGAGTCCTCCATGAAAACTGACAGAAGCTGTAATTCCCTGTTAGGTGCTAGGATCAATAAAAAGGTTCAGGTCTGTTGGCAGGGTTTTCTGGAATATTTTGAAGGAGGCTTTATATAATTATATAAACATTGCCTCCCATGTCCTCACCCTCACCCTCACCTTCTCCCTTCAGTTCCTGCTGCAGAAGATTTCAGTAGCTTCAGGGCCTACAATATTACCTCTCAAAGCACCTGGCCACAGAATGAGCAGAGCTTTTCCGAGGGGGAGCAGGGACTATAATAGTCTTTGGCAGGACCCAGGACTTCAGGACCATGGCGTTCCCCACTAAATAGGGAAAGTGCCCCTACTGCTTGCCCACAAACTGCAAAAGAGTAGATCATCCCCACCCGGGGAGACTGGGCCCCAGAGTGCCTTCTGCCAATCCTCTCTTCCCTTCCTCCAGTTCCCAAAGCTCCAGGTCCCGGGCAGCCGGCAAAACAAGCTGATCCTGCTAACCCCTCCTGAAAGCCTAAGGACCACTCCTACCAGGTCCAAGACCAGCTCCCCACCGCAAGGCTGGACAAGGGCAATGGACAGACGTCTGGTGCCCAGCAGCACCAACCAGGTGAGTGTGGCATGACCTGAGCATTTCCAACCATGTGCCCATGGTCTGCTTGTGGAGATGGGGAAACCAAGGCACAGGCTGCATGAGGGTCATTGGCAGAGCCATGGATTGGACCTGGGAGCCCTGAGCTTTGAGCACTAGTCCCATGTGTCTCGTTCCAGTGCCTAGGAGCTAATAGTGCCTCAGGCCTCCTGTTGCTCCAGGAAAGGCTGTGTTCAGGCAGGTTGGGCAGGAGCCCTATTGGGCAACCCTGAGCAGAGTCTGAGCTGCCTGCCAGGGCCTGTGATTTCTGGGGCTGCTGTCAACAGTGTGCAGGATGGCACAGCCTCCCACCCCCTCGGGATCCCACAGAGTGTGCAGAAGGATCCCCAGCCCATGGCCATGTTAAGGTGCTTAAAGGACTATCTCTGTTTCCTGGCAGGATGGAAAGGATGAGACATGCCTTAAAGGCAAAAGGAATGCATGCAACCATAAGCAACCTTAAAAAGCAGACAGGAAGATCCCCTCCCCCTGTTCACAAAGGATGCACAAGTAAATTAGCAGCCAGGTGAGTGTGACCTGACCTGAGCATTTCCACCCAGGTGCCTATGGTCTGTATAGATGGGGTAACTGAGGCACAGGCTGCAGAAATGGAAGCTTAATAAAGGCAGAGAAAAAGCTGCGGAGACTCATAATTGTCTTTGAGTGAAAATCTAGGTCCTCAGGGCAATCTAGATCCTCACCAGCCCTAACTACAAGATCCATTGACCCACCAGATGCTATTAAGATCAGAGGGTGCTATTAAGCTCAGAGGCTGGAGACAGACATGGGATGCTGGAACCGTGTACTTAGGTCTCTATTCTAGGCCACAGATATAAGGCAGCCTCCCCATAATATATTTTGTCAACAAGTAAGACATCAAGTTGTGGCAGGCGAGTGTGAGACAGGCTACCCATACAGGAGAACTCCATATTCCTGTTACACAACTTTATAGACACTCTTAGTGCCTCACACATGGCCTGTGGGCTTCAGTTTGGGAACAACAGCATTAGCCATGCACAGTGTCTCCTCAGTGTATCTGGACATCTGCAGCTCCAGTGCCTCCAGCTGCAGCTGTGGATGCCTAACAGCTCTGGGGCCGCTCTGGCAGTTCTGCGCCTGGGCCAGAGAAGGAGAGAAGTGAAGTCATACAGCTACATTAGGCCACCATAGGAAATGACCCTTCTAATGACCATCCCCTCATCACAGAGACGTTGTGCCAGGGGTTCTGCCCCCTGGGACCTGCTGCGTTGGCCCAGCACAGTCAGGTTTATCTCTGATTCTGGAGAGGATTTCAATAAAAACCATGTCCCTAGAGTCTGCACACCAGTCTTCTCTGTGCTCAGAGGCCAGGACTTTCCCCATATGGTTGCTGATTTTGAAGTAGCAGGCATACGTCCACCAGGGACAGCACTGAGACCCCATTTCCCCATCTCAACCATTCCACGTTGGCCTCCAGGCACGCCCCATGTAAGACATTTCTGGTCACTACTGGCTTTACCCAAAATGTAAGCAGGGCTTGGAAGTGAAATGCCCAGATCCCAGCCCCAGAGTCCACCAGGCAGTCAGCCCTCAGGGATGCAACTTCTCTCGAGTGTAAAACAAGCTCAGTATTTCTCTCATGACATGGGTAATTCCAGAGTTGAAAGGAATATGGTGACATCGGGGGAAACTCAAAGATTTAAAATCAAACATCTCTGGGCCATGCATGATACTTGGTTGACCTCGGGGGGATGGAGCTGGGAGCCGGTGTCCAAGCCCTGCTCCAGCAAGAAGAATTGAAGTGGGAACGAGAAGTAGCCAAATCCTGGTGCAAAATGCTTCTGATCTCATAGCAGGGAGAGCCAAGGAAGGAGTCCCATTCTGGGGAGGGAAAGCAAGGGCCAGAAGCAAGCTTGGCCAGGGTAGGCTCTTGTCTTGGATTTAAATCTCTGTTGGACTGGTCCCCCTCAGGATTGTGCTTGGTGAGGAGAGAGGGCCAAAGGCAACACCACCATTTCCCACCTCCCACTTCCTCCTGCATGACACATCTTGTTGGAGGGAAAATAGAGTGATGGATGGTGGCTGCACCCACCCTTTGGGCTCTGGAGCAGCACAAATCAGTGACTTCAGCAAGAGTCTGCACTGATCCTCTGATGAGCACAGACAGCTCATTCCACATATCAAGTAAAGCCGTAGAGGTGGCAATGCACCACTGCCTCCTCCATCCCGTGCCAAGTAAAATGGCCTTGCATGACATGCCCTGGCATGCATTGGAGAGTTACCGATCTGTGGCGTAGGCCATCCCTGCCAAAGTGAACTTTTTTGAGTGTTCTCTAGGTTGAACACCCCACAAAAACTGCAGAGCTCTTCCATTGTGACTGTATTACTTTTATCACTGAACACAAACAGGCTTGACTCAGCCTTTTCTCAAGGGTCTAATGGGAGACCCTTGTCTGGTGCATGGGGGTGTGATGAGGGGTACGGGGAGCTGTTCCTAGACCCAGTGGGAACAGTTCACTGGCTCTTTCAATGACTCCTGGCATCCATCTAGAAGTCCCTCATGCAGCCTGTGCCTTGGTTTCCCCATCTATACAAGCAGACTATAGGCACATGTTTGCAAATCCTCATGTTATGCCACACCCACCTGGTTTCTGCTGCCAGGTGCCAAATGTCTGCCCATTACCCTTGTCTAGGGGGACATGGCAGGAGCTGTTCCTGGACCCAGTGGGGGCAGTTCGCTGGCTTCCAGGTGGTGTTACTGCTATTGGCTGCCCTTGCCTTCAGCTATGGACGTAAAGCTGCAGGAACTAGAATAAGAGCAGAGATGATTGGGAAAAGTCACTCTGGAGCCCAGTTTCCCAGGCAGAGATGACTTACTCCTCTGCAGTCTATGGGGAACCAGCAGGAGAGCTTTCCCTACTTAGTTGTGAACGCAAAGGTCGAGCATGCATGGATCCTTCCAAGAACTATCATAATCCCTGCTCCTCAAGGGAAACTTCTGCTCATGCTGTGGCCAGGTGCTGGGATAGGTAATATTTTAGGGTGTGAAGCTACTGGCATCTTCCGCAGCAGGAACTGAAATGAGAGGGAGAGGATGAACACAAGGGGAGTTCAAATTTATATAGTTACTTGGACCTGTATCATTCATAAATGCCATTTGGTATAGCAGAAATAGGGAGAGCCTTGTAAATGTATTTGATTTGACCTGATAGGAATGAATCAGCAATAAAATAACTACAGCAGGGCCAGAGGGTGAGCAGTCAGTTATTATTCCAGGTTTGCACATGCCCAAAAATGAGATCAGACAGTTATTTCATTCTAGGAGCCCAAGCTATGGACCGGGAGGATAGAGGTCTACACTGTTAGGGTGACAATATTTTGGTCTTTGTGAGCACTGGATTTGCAGCCAAATACAAGGGTTTAACCTGTGGCTTAGAAAAAACTGCATACCAAAAGGCAGAATGATATCTAAGCCACCCATTTGCTTATACTAAGTAACCATCTTAACTGTGTCAACCATTTTTAAGTGAGTCTGTGTGAGCCTGTGTGTTGTGAATGAGGTGAAACTTTAGGAATGTGGAAGATGGTACAATCTGGGACAGAAAAACAGACTGGAATGTGGAAACAACATGCAATTGGTAACAGAATCTGAGATGAACATATGCAAAAGGGTGACTGGTGATTGGTGAAGAAGCATCCAGATTTTGGTCAAAGTCTGCCCATTGACTGAAAGAAGAAGGTTCATGGCCTTGGACATGCGCTCATAGCAAAAAGGCATGTAAATAAATGAAATGCATAGGCAATTCCATGCTTATGAAGCAAACAGTAAACAGAGGCGGAGCTTAAGATGGGAGGAGAAATGGGGGGAACAGAAGAGGTGGAGTGAATGTTAATGAGTATAAACCAAAGTGGATAAAAGTAGGGGAAAACTATTGTTCAGGGCTGCTCCCCTGGTTTCTTGGGCTGGGGGTCTGTGAGGGAGCTCACCCAAAGCTGTTTCCATTCTGAATAAAGCTGCTGTGAGCAATGTGTGCTGGTGTTTGCTCCCTGCTTGCTCTTCCTAATGAGTAACAGGGCCCGTGATCAATTGGATCGTTGTCTCCCTAGTCGTTGGGTGCTGCATGGAGTCAGGGTCTAGCATACACTAAACAGACTGAAAACCAGCAGGAATAAGAAACAGACAAGACAATGCTAAAAGAGAGTTCAAGGAGACTCACAAATTAAACATCAAGAGGTTGCGAGGAACACCGTGTTCTCTCGAGTGTGCACAAACCCAGACAATCAGAAATCTTGGAGCTGAACTTGATGATCTTCTGAGGTCCCTTCCAGCCCTAATGTCTATCATTTCTACCATGTCTATGAAATCTGTGCCAGGTGAGAGAGAGCTCGTCTGAAATCCTTTATGACCAAGAGCAGCAGAAAGGAAGGAGAAGGCCAAGCAAGCCACTTCCACGCACTTGGTGGGATCCTTGTCGTCTCTCCATTCTTGCTCTATTCCTAACACTACCCTTATCAACTAGGGGATACTCTATCAATAGGGGATACTAAGACTTTCTGAAAAACTAATTCCTACCAATCCTAATACTAAACTACTGACTACACAAATTAAGCTACTAATGACATTAACTAATTAACATAAAACTGCTACTAGCAATATAAATCCTTATCACTAATAATACAATAATAAAACTGGGAACTCTAGGAAACCATATCACTTTTCACTCTCTGAGTTAATACCAAAAGTATGAGGAAAAAATACTTGACAATGCCTTTTCCTCTCCGACCAGTCTCCACAGCGATGTGATGGCACAACAATGCATGGGGCATTAACCAGCCTGTGTCAGGCCCTATACCGAGGAATTTCAACCAGACTGCCATGGCTTTCCTTTCTTTCTTCAGACAGTCCACATGCATCTGAAATTCTTCCTGTGTAAATTAAAAAAGGTGGGGTGGGATTTGTCTTGGTTTCCTGTCCTGCCTCCTGCCTTCTTTCCTACCAAAAGGAAAAAAATATATATATCTCCCTGCAACACATTTCTCTTTGGGGCTGATCAACCATGTACTTAAACCCTTCCCCACCAATTGGCAATAGTGATGCTTTTTCCCTGAAACCACATTTTCAAAGCTCCCATGTGGAATTGATGATTCCACAGAAATGAATCCAGTTATATTTCTGAGAGCATATTATAGTTTATGTTTCCACAAAAAGGACTGCAATTCCAAATAAAGCAGAAGTGAATGGAAATCTTTACAGATAAATCGCTACTGAAGTGATCTGGGCACCCTCAGGCCTTCCTTAAATATACAGTGAAGAAGGAGCATTAAAGGATTCATTACCTGGTTACCCTATTTCCAGTTAGGAAGCCATTCTGTAAGACCTTTGATAGATGGAGGTGGTGTTTTATGCAAGTCATTGTAGGAATCAGAACATATCTGACTTTCCCTGAGCACCCCTTCAGACCACCAGGAGGAAGTTTTTCCTTTGATGGTTGGGACAGAAGTTACTCATAGACGGGTTTAAGAATCAGAACCTGGTTTAAGCGTGTAGCAGAACAGAAGTTCAGAGCACACAAACCAGCGTCAAAATGGCTGAAACTGGTTTAAGATAAACCTGTCTAAATGTTGTATCAGACTTAGTTGGTTTGGGTCAAACCAGTTTATGCAACTTCTGTTCCCAAATCATTCCTCATTTAAGTTAAACCAGAGTCTGCCAGGATCCCAGCATGCTCTGCAATCCTGGGCTGGGCTGTGATCTCTGCTCCAGAGAGCAGGGCTGGTCCCACCCCTCTTCTCTCTAGCCCAGCATGGGACCGTGGCCAGATGCCAGCTGCTATG
This sequence comes from Alligator mississippiensis, assembly GCF_030867095.1. Lineage (NCBI taxonomy): Eukaryota > Metazoa > Chordata > Crocodylia > Alligatoridae > Alligator > Alligator mississippiensis. The sequence continues at coordinate 48,908,465 of NC_081834.1, read as the reverse complement.
GCCCCTTATAGCAAAGGGAGCAGGGAAAGGATTTATTTCCAGCCTCCCCTCTCCCACCAGGGGACCACAGCTGAGGTCTGCCTGCCTGGGGTGTAGTAGCTCCTCAGGCATTTCCCCCCTCCACACTCCACCGTCAGAGGCAGGGGCAACACAACAGTTCAGCTCTGGCCGTGTGTTTACAACCTTTAACCCCGTGGCTTCTGCCCAGCGTACAGAGCTCTGGTTCTAGCTCCCTGCGCTGGGCAGAAGCCGCTGAGCTAAATCTTCCTTCCACGCAGCTTTGACCTCCCACCCTGCTCCCACTCCCCTTTCCCACCGCACAGCCCCCCACCAGGAAGAAGCTTCAGTTCCTGGGACACCATGAGAGAGGCGGCTGTCTCTGTTATGGTCCCTGCTCCCTCGTCGCTTCATTGGCAGGGTGGGGGCATGGCCAGAGACCCTGTTATGGGAGGGGGCCAGCAGCGGGATTATTTCCCCCCTCTATCCAGCGTCTGGCAGAGGGGGCAGGGAAGGAGCTTGCCCCACTGCTCGCCCAGTGCAAGCAGTGATTGGTGGTGGTTGGGATGAGCAGACCATCCAGGCTAATTTGGGCACACCTCCTAATCAAGGCCCTGCCACAGCTGCGGCCTCAGAACTGATTGGTCCTGTGGCCTATCGTGCTTCCCATGAGGCACACATTTAATTTCCTCAGAAAAGAAATATTTTAGTCCATGTAAAGTCATTGGGCTCAATTCTGGGCACGCAGACACACACACAGATGCAAGTGCACACACACGCAGATGCACGCACACGCAGATGTGCACACGCAGAGAGGCACAACACATGAACTCACTTGCACACTCCCACAGAGATATATGCATACATACAGATGCATGCACACACACGCAGATGCATGCGCACACAGACAGACATGCACAGAGACAGACAGAGACAAGACATACACAGACCCAACAAAACATGGGAGGGGTAGCTACGGGGGGCTAAGGTGAATTTTGGGGTTCCTTGACTCCCCTAGTGCTGCTGCCTGCCTGCAGAGGCACAGTGGCACTCCCAGTCTGCACCCTGCTAATCTAATGTAAAGGAAAACAGAAGTAATACAGCAACATGAAAACCTAGACATCCAGGCTAGGAACAGACATTCAAGATGCCAGCGCCTGAATTAATTCAATCTTTGCAGGTTAGTGTAACCTGTCTAGCTCGAACCAATTTGGAAGTGAATAGACATTCAGGAAATGCAGGCACAAGTCTGCAGTGGCTCATGTCAGAAGCCGGGGGGCGCTAGAGCACAGGGGGTGGTGGGGATGCGCGGGTGGCCAGCCCCGGCAGTAGCCTGGAGTGAACTGGCCGGCCCCGAGGCCCCAGCAGTGGCAGGGCCTTGATGAGGAGAGGTGTGCCCAAATTAACCTACCCCGTGGTGCAAAGGAAGGCAGATCCCCTGCCCTGCACCGGTCAACCCGAGTCAGGGGAAAATTCCTTCCTGACCACAAATCAGGCAGTTAGTTTGACCCTCAGCTCGTGAACCACACATACCAGGCGGGCAGTCAGGAAAGCCAGTTCCCTGCACTCACTCAGAGCACCAGGCCACCCCGGTCAGCGTCCTGTCTTCGACTCCGGCTAAACTTGGATGTGTCAAAGAAAGGCTTTAAAAAAATGTGTCCAGCTATGCCAAAGGGATCAGCAAACATCCTGCTAGAGCTTTGCCTGTGAGCAAGCTCCTGTAACCCTGTAGCCTGAGATGTGATCAGTAGCGTGTGCAAACAGGGAACTATTCGACTTGGGCTCAGATTTGGCCAATTCAGATGCCAACGATTCGATTTTGAGCTCCAAATCAGTTTTCTGCTTCAATTCGGAGATTCGGCCATAGGGTGTAATGGGAAATCAATGACATATTGTATGGTCAGTTTATACAAATATCCACACTGAAAACAACAATATCTATAATTTTGTTGTTTTGTGTCTGATTTCGATTAAACTTGCAGGGGTGGTAGCCCCTGAGAGCATGAAGCCTGCCAAGTTTCAAGGAGATAAGTGCAGGGGTTTGGGGATAACTGCACCCCAAATTCTTGAAAGCAAAACTCCTGTCATGTGTATGTGTTATGCCACAGTGGGGTGAAATCTGCAGGGGTGTTGGCCCCTGCTAAGGCCACGGAGCCTGCCAATTTTCAAGGTGCTAGGTGCAGGGGTTGGGGGGAAACTGCACCTCAAGCTGCTGACAGGCAAAACTCGTGACATGGGTGCTTGTGCAACTGTGTCTGTCTTAGGGCACTGGGGGGGGGGGGGGGGCAAATCTACTGGGTGCTAGGGCCTGCCAGGCCATGAAGCCCACCAGTTGTGTGTGTGTCTCTTAGGGTGTAGGGATGGGTGAAAAGAACTACTACAGGGCTGTTTCATATGTTTATTATGAAAAAAAGGAGTACTTAATATATATATATATATCTCTTAGGAGGTTTTAGGGTTGAAAACCCCTTTGTCAGGCTGAGGAAGTACCTGCAGTTGGTGCTGGATGGAAGGAATAGTAAATAAGCAATGCAGGCAAGAAAGCCAGTCATTGAAAATGGAAATGGAGGCGTCAGGGGTGAGGGAAAGGCTGGGGTGGGGGATAGGGGGGAAAAGGGGGATGTAGCAGTGCAGGTAAAATGCAGAGGTGCCTGGGGTGTCAGATGTCTGGCAGGTCGAAGCGTGCCAGAATCCCACTGCCTAATCTATATTGACTCCATGAGTTTCTGTACCAGGAGGCTTCAAACGCATTAGAAATGAAAGTGCATTGAGTGATATGAGGAATGTAAATACAGATACATTATAAAGACAAACTTTCCATTCTTCTCAATCCATCTAGGATTTCATGTATGTCTGAAATCCAGGACAAATTGAGGTGAATGGGAATTCTGTCACTGACTTTAGTATAGCCAGGATTTTACCCCTTAAAAGCAAGAATTTCCTTCTCCTACTCAATTCCCCTGAAATGCGTCAATGTACACAGATATCCTAGCAGGAATTTTCCTTTTTTATTAACATCGAAAGGATCAATAATTAATTATAGATTCATAGATTCATAGATTATAGAGTTGGACGGGACCCTCTAGAGGGTAGATGAGAGGGTCCTCTATCTACCTCTATTCAAACACAAACGTATATATTACAGTACATTCTTCCTTGCAGAAGGACCAGGCGGTGGGGATCAGCCAGACAGGGACATGCCTGCGCTTATCTGCTTTTTTCCACACAGTTCACTTACCTCCTCATAGCCCAAAAGGACCCTTCAAAGGATCTTTCCCCAGGACATGGTTGCAGTGACATGGGGAATCTGGGTTTGTACATTCAGTACTTTCCTTGGGTAAGTAAGTGGTAATTTTTTTGGTCATCTCCATGGCATTTTGGATAATTATGTGCCCAGGGTTGAACAGTGGGCTTGGGCCCAGGTTGGGAGGGCGAGGTGGCAGGGGACCAAGATGCGGACCAGGCCGGGGCTCCTGACTGTGCGAGGTAGAGCAGGATGTCCTCCTAGGTACATGGGGGTACCTGCTTCTGGGAGCAGGCAGTCTCCAGGGTCCAGGCAGGGCTAGGGTCAGGGTCTGGGCAGTGGGTAGCATAAAGGCAACCACTAGGGTCTGGACACTATTCAGCACCTAGTGGTAGTCTATGGCCCACACTGCCCTGAGCAGGCCCGCAATTTGCTCCTGCAGGCAGACAGGGTAACATTCAGTTTGATTGCACCTGGGTGATTGGTAAGATGCACACGCATAAGTGTTAAGAAACTCTCCCCTTGGAGAAGTCACAGCCACAGCCCCCCAGCCCTGCTGCTGCCCTTCACTCCTGACCTGCAGCCTCCTGTCCCCCAGCCCTGCCAGAGGGGCCCCAGCTGTCCCCGTCCTGACTGGGCTGGAGTGTCCTCTGTATTTCCCAACCAGCTTTCTTAGGGCTCCCGAGACATCCCTGTTTCTCAGGCTGTAGATGAGTGGAGTCAGCACTGAGGTGACAATCGTACAATATACAGAGGACATCCTGTCTTGTACTGATGAGCCAGAGGCATTGGTCTCATGTACATGGAGATGGCAGCCCCATAGACCATGCCCACCACAGTCAGATGTGAGAAGCAGGTGGCCACAGCTTTCTGCTGTCCTTTGGGTGACTTCATGCTTAGGACTGCAGCAAGGATGTGAGTATAAGAGGCTAGGATGGTGGAAGAGGGGATGAGGAGCAGGACAATGCCACGTACAATCAGCAGTCTCATATTGGGACGTGTCCGAGCAGGACAATTTGAGCAGGACTGGGACCTCACCAAAGAGGTGGTTAATCTCATTAGAGCCACAGTAGGGCAGGTGCATTGTGTAAGCTGTAAGAATCAAAACATCTGCAGAGAAATGTGTATATACTTCCTACTGGATAACACTAATGGCAACTGAGGCAGCCAGCAGGTTTTTGTCTCCTGTGGAAGAAATGTCACACATTATGGTTGATGAGACAATAACTGCACTTCCCTGGGAATTGTGTTTATTTAGGCTAAAGATTTTTTAGCTTAGCATTTTTATGTCTGGCTGCAGGACCCAGCCACATGTAGAGTTACAATGGTTTAACTCACGTTATGTCCATGATGTGCATGAAGAATTAACTACAGCAGGGATCGGCAAACTATAGACTGCAAAACCTTTGAATCTGGCCTGGGGATTTTAGGGCTTGAGCAGCTTCTGGCAGTAAGAGGCACCTTCTGCAGGTGCTCTCCCCAGGCTGCCATGAGAAGGAACGCAGGCTGTGTGCGCTCTACTTGTGCCACAGTGGGGAAACTAATGACAGTTTTGGCAGGGTCCAAGCACCCTCCCACCTCCAACCTGGGGAGGTTTCTGGTTACCAGCTGGAAAAAGTTGCCTACCCCAGAAATCATAGTCAGGTATAAACTAGGTGACTGGAGGCCTGGTTGCAAACTAGCCATGGTAATGAAGAAGTCAGTGCATGCTACTTTCCCCACCCTGATAAAGGGCACATAATAATCTCTTTTGGGCCATGCTGGTAATAGTACGCAAATAGTACCCACACTGCTAATAATACCTTGTTGCTTATGAGTCTGACTGAAATCAATTGCATATAACCTCATAGAAACAGCTCATGGCATAACATTTCATAACGACTGTCTCTGGCCCAGTTATTCTCATCATTTCTCATTTTATCCCCAGCAACAAGAACGTGTATCATTATTAACTAGGGATACGCTGATACATTGGTCCAATATCACATCAGGACCAATATAAAGAAATGTGGATATATCAAAAATCGGCCTGATGCAGGCAATACTTTGGCCAACAAATGCCCATGCCTGCATGCAGCCGCAGTGCAGCATGTAGGCAACAAGGAGCACAGCTCGGGGGCTTGGAGAGTGCAGATGGTAAGTCTGGTGCGGTGTAAGGGGAGGGGGAAGGGAAGCAGATCAACATCCCCTGCAGAGAGGGAGGGAGTGCGGCCTGGGGGCTGGGGCAGATGCTACCCAGCCGGGGCAGGATGGGCACAAGATGAAGCCGAAGCTCATCTGGGGTGTGCGGGGGGTTGACAGCTCCCACCGCTGCATGCATGGTGGGGGTGCATGTTCCCCTGTTTGGGGCGGGGCAGGGAGAGGTGGTGCGGGCTGCAGCTCCAGGCTGGGGCTGGGGCTGCACCGAGCCCTTCCTGGTGGGGGCTGGACTCAGGGCAGGTGGTGGCAGGTGGTGGGAGCGGACTACAGGTGGAGGAAGCCACCCCAAATTTTACCATGACCCCCACCAAAGCCTTCCTTCCCTGTGCCACCACCGCCCACCCAGTGCAGCGCTGGCTCAACCCCTGCCTCCACCTACATGATGGGAAGACCTGGGGCTGTGCTGGGCTGGCATCAGAAGTGCTGGAAGTGGGAGCTTGGGGGGCTACAGCAAAATTTGGGATGGCTGCAGCCCCCACACTATAGCCCCCTCCCAGCACCATCACTGCCCACCCCAAGCCCAGTCCAGCCCAAACCTCACCAAGAAGAGCCCAGCACAGCCCCGGCTCTAGCCTGCAGCTGCAGCCTACCTGCCCCAGCCCATGCAGATTCGGAGGGCACACTCCCATCTCCGCCCTTCCAGGGTGCATGCAGGGCAGGAGCCACCCCTCCCCTCTGGCCGCCAGGATGAGCTGCAGCTCTGTCCTGCACCTCTCCTACCTTGCCTGGGCAGTGTCTGATCCTGCCTCTCTGCCCCATTCCCTCCCTCACCATGGGGGGCCTTGATCTGCCCTCCCCATGCCCCTTCTCTCACCACTCTCCTTCCACCACACCAGACGCACCAGCTGCATGCAGCTCTCCATGCTACATTGGAAATCAGCTCAGTTTAAGCAGATATGCCTCCTTAAAAATCAGCTATTGTATCAGCCCCCAAAATCTCTGTTGGTGCACCCCTTTTGTGAACGTTATCTATAGTATGAGGAGGGGCACTTGGCAAGGCAAGGATGCACATAGGGGTAGGAGGAAGCATTCTCTGTCCCGAACACTTCAGCTTTTAACAAATACATGCTAAAAATAGCCAATACCTACTCCCAGGAAAGTTTCTACAGGAAACCTGAAAGCCAATTTGCCACTTAAAAAGAATGGTTTAAACAAAATATTTTCAATCAGCTAGATTTCTATTGTCCTGTTTTCAAGTGCTCAGATTCATACCTCTTAAAAGCATCTGAATTCCACAGGATAGATTCACAGTCGTTTCTGGATATTGAAATACAGTGACTTGGGAGCCAAAACTGATATAGACCAGATGAACAATAACATCTAGTGCGACCAGCTATAGGCTGTTAAGAAAAAGAAAAAGAAAGTAAAAGAAGAAAAGCATATAGCAAAAGCTGCTTTAATATAACAACAGCAATTTTCATGAAGATAAGTGAAACAAAGTTATTCTTATTTTGCTAGATCTCTATGCCATATCATTTCAATTCTACCAAACCATTTATAAAATATAATTAAAAATAAATATGAGTTCTATAAGGCTTTTGATAAAAATTGTCAATTAGTATTTCAATTAATGTGCATAGATTTTATTTAGTGGAAAAGATCATTTCACTTTTTTAAGGGACGTCCCACCCATATTCAAAGATTAATTCAGAACACTTGTAGTATCTGCTTGAATGACACACACTGCAAAATACACCATGAAGCGCCTGACTAGGAGTGGTACAGGTACAACACCTGAAGACTAGCTTCCATAACGTTAGGAACAGAAACTCTCTGAACCAAAGAGCAGCTGCCTCTTCGTACTAGATAAAAGGCCACAATCTCACTGGCTTCTCCATTTCTGCAGGGGTGGTGGTTGCTCTGCTGGACCAACTGGTGTTCAACTGTGCAGAAGATATGGTGGCCTTGCTATGCTCTATGTTCACAGGCCAAAGTACTCCGACACAGATAATGGAAGTGCTGTTAAGATTTCTTTGAGACTGTTTTTTTGGAGTGTGTGATTTTACCAGACCCAGAGTGTCAAACCATCCTTGATCTCCAAATCAATCTGGGACTCTGCAGTCCTCGGCCTCGGTGCCTGTTTTCCTTCTGGCAGAGTGAACTAGAAACCCTAGAGCCCTATAGCTACCAAACTTTTTACATACCATGTAGGTAGAGAAAGATAACTAGGATTTTGCCCCTTACATGCAAAGCTAGGGGCAAGGGAAACTCTTGAAAAAGTGGACCCTGGTTTCCTCTCTGAGAGAGCACAGACCCCAAAGTAACTGGGAGATACAGGGCTGTGAAGCACCTCTCAAAAACTATCCTTCTTACAGTGTGGGTGTCAAAGGCATTAAAACTGGAAATATATTATATTAGACATATATTAATAGCCCTAAATATGGACTGAGTTAAATCTTAGACCTGCTATGGTGAAAGGGGTACAATATCTGGAACTGCCTCCAAGAGAGCCAGACTTTCACCCCTTCTTTGCAAACATTTCCTCCTCCTCAGGTTTCTGTCAAGTTCATCAACATACATAGTTACCCTGACAGGAATAAACTGTTTTTATTAATAATTTCCATCTTCTAATTCTTAATTGTATCCTCTGATTTTTTCAACATCAAAAATGAAGCACATTGGAACACATTTGGAGTTAAAAAATGAAATGAAATAAACTAGAAGAAGTAATAATTAAGAGTAAAATGTATATGATTTTATTTAAATGTAATACTGGATAATATACTTTGTGAGAAACATTTGCATGCCACTACCTCTGTCATTATCATGTGGGGATCTGTCAGGAGAAAAATGGAGCTATTTGCAATAAAGATATGTCTGTTTTTAAGAGTCTGTACTTTTATCTGTATAAAGTAAGACCATAAGAAAACAGTAATCGTTTACCTTGAACTGCTGTATCTCTTTGTGTGACCGCTTCAGTAAAATGTTTAATTCCTTCCAAGAATGCTGTCCTTTATATAAAATGAAGCTCCCCTCCCGGCAAATCTTTAAAGATCTAGTCTCCCATATTCTATTATATTCCTAGAATATGTTCTTTTTCCCATCCTATGGTACATGTTCATTTGCAAGAAATAAAGAGTTATTAACTCAAATGCAAGTATGCAAGCAACCCATGTAAATCTCTTCTTTTCTGTCTTTTCTTTAAAATTAAAGAAGTGACTGTTCTGCAAGGCATGGCACTCCTTTAGTATGGGGCAGAAGTAGCTTTCTAAGGAAATAAATTATTTTATAATCCCTCAGGCATGAACTCCATTTAAGTTTCAAAATTAAAAGAATATATTAATAATAACTTATGTCCAGAGCCTGAAAAAATATTTTATGGGTTGAAAAAATGCAACATGGCTACTATATAAAACCAGTCTGAGATGAATCTGAAACAAAGACCCCCACATTGAATAAAGGGGCATTGTAACTCTTTCAATCCTGTGTCTGCAGCTCACTGAGTAAATTAGGTAGCAGAGAGAGGGGAGGAGGCATGCCATAAAAGTCTGGTCTTTAAAAAAGCCAAATCCAGTTTCTGGCCATTACATTACTCATTAGCAATTGCTCATAAATCTAAGGGGAGAAAAATACACAAACTTTGCTGCACTTTAGGGACTCTTGTCCCGAGTCTTTAATTAAAGTTGCTCTCTCTGCTCAAGCTGGTGCTCGGGCAGCTCTTCCTTCATTCAGGTGTTTGAAAACTGTGCAAACGTCTGCTCAGGGCAATTCCTTGGCAACCTCTGTTTTGAGGTGGAAGAGAACAAAGCATGTCATGATGGAAAGAAGACACTATGTTTCAGTCTTTCTTAAAATAAATTCTAGGGGTAGGGTTTGTTTGTTTTTAAAGTGGGAAATGTTATATTTGATTTTTTTTCATTCTAATACAAAATCCCAAATCTCTCACTGGTTGATTTTCCAGTGGAATGAGACGTCTGGGTTGTGACTCACTCGACATGATGTTTCTCCATCAAGAACATCAGTTCCTGAAGCATTTGTGCACAAGACATCCCTCTCGTATGCACAGCTCGGAACAGAGAAAAAGCGAAGAAGCACAGTCTGGGCAGATAGGCATCTCCGAATTTGTTGGATGTAAATTATGGTAGAAGAACAGGCCCGGAGGCCACTGATATGCATAGAGTCCACTCAAACGAGTGGAATCTATTCCTTGATTGCAGACCACAGACTCAGGAGCTTGATCTCAGACTGTTTCTACCTTAGTCTAATGTGTATGCGAGGGCATCTGTAGCTCTCCTTAGTGCTTTGAAAAATCTCTTTAAATTCTGCCAGTCAACACAGAGTCTAGGCTCGTGGTTTAACAGAGCCTCACTTACACAAAAAGCAGAACTATGTTGCAGCAGGGAGGGAGAGACCTCTTCCCCCTAACTAGCAGACCTTTGTCAATGAACATTTAGAGACAAGAGGTCTGAGAGCTACTCAGAAACATTTTCACACTGAGGATAAGACAGTGTGGGACACATTTCCTGCATTACAAACAAAAAACTCCCAGTGACCTGAAGAAGAATTCACTGCATTTGACAGCTTGCCAAAATCTATCCCAACCATGCAGTTGGTCCAATCAAATTTATCATTCACAAAAGTGCTTGCTTGTCACATGTGTCCTGGACTATCCCAACCATACCATCACTCCTGCAGTATTAAAACTCCCTACCACCACTGCCACGTGTTGCACATGTGATTCTGCAGGCTGCTGATGGGCGGTACAAAACTAGCCAGGTGCGAGGCCCATCAGCAGCACCCAGAGACACACATGCAACCAGCCGCTGGAGGAGGGGATGTGCTACCAGGTCCCCTGGCAAGCTAAATACAGCATCTCATAATCATCTCATAATACAACATTACGTACACAAGTTTAAGGCAAGGGTCTCAACAATGTAAGTAACAAGGACAACAACAATGGTACAGCAATTATGCCCAAAAGAATGAACAATACCAGGGAAAAGAACAAGTTACCATAAGAAATGCTGGCATGGTTGCTCCATCCTGCTTTCCACTTCTGCAGGAAATCCCAAGATACCTCACACAGCTTCCTAGTCTGTCAGCCCTCTCCGGCCCCATCCACTGCTCTGCACACCAAACGGGACCTTGTCTCCTGCAGGAATGGGGACCTGCACTTCCTCATGCATCCGCAGAGTCCCATCAGCTCTCTGGACCCACAGTGCACAGATCCATGCACCAACACTGCAGCTCTCTCCACAGTGGCACTGGGAGCAGCAGCTCATTGCATCCCACTCAGTGGTGGCATATTCAGGCTGCTTCTGGGGCAACTGCTCTGCCCTCCTAGTCATCTCTACCAGCTCTTCTGCCACCCCATCTTCATCATGACTCATCAAAGCCACCCATGTGCTAGGCACACAGGCTTTTATCCCTTCTGGAGGCTCCACCCCACTATTGAAAATAAACCAAGGGGAAGCCTGAGAAGTTAGTTCCCCCTCAGGTCCTCCTTTTCACCTCACCTCTTGGTCAGGGCAGGGCAAGCCATCCTTCTACTTTCTCCTGATTGGTGGGGGAGATAAATGCCCCCACCAATCAGACTGAGCCATCCAGCTCAAGACATCAAGCTGGGCTGCTGCTGAACACTTGGCCAGCCTGCCACATCAATAAATTGGATCAGACTACAAACTAAAGATTGAATATCCCAAATGAGGTGCCTAGAGCTCCTAAAATATCCCTGATTTTGGGAGGAACCAGCATTTTGCTTACAATGGTGTAATATGGAGACCCAAACTTACTTTTATTGCACATTTCCAATGGTAATTGTTGTGTTTCATGCACATGAAGATGAGTGCCGGTAAGGACCATGGCATAGGTGTTCTGGCCTAATGTGAAGGCTGTTGGGAGAAGGCAGAAGCTATGTGTGGACTTCAAATCTTTGGCCAAGTCAGAGATTAGGAATCAAGGACGTAGCTATACGATCCATTGAGGCCAATGTGAGGCAAAGCCCTGGTCAAGGTTCAGGAGTCAGGAAGTGAGCAAACAAAGCAAAGAGGAAATTCTAAGAGCCGGAGCCAAGACACGCAAGTGAGCAGAGTGTTTACATCAGTAGGTTCAGATGCTCTTCACCCAAGGGTGCTGAGGGAATTGGCGGGAGTCATAGCAGGGCCCCGGCATGGCTCTATGAGTGCTCGTGGGCCACTGGTCAGGTACCAGAGGATTTAAAAAGGGCCAATGTGGTCCCCATTTACAAGGGGAGAAGGGAGGACCCCAGCAATTATAGGCCAGTCAGTCTTACCTTGGTCCTTGGGAAGAACTTTGAGAAAATTATCAAGGAGCACATCTGCAAGGGCCCAGCAAGGGAGGTAACGCTCAAGGGCAACTGGCATGGGTTCACTGAGGGCAGGTCCTGCCTGACTAACCTGGTTTCTTTTTATGACCAGGTCACAAAGTCACTGGACGAGGGTGTTCGGGTGGATATTGTCTTCCTAGACTTTAAGAAGGCCTTTGACATGGTTTCTCACCACAATTTCTTTAAAAAAAAAAACTTGGTGACTGCGACATTGATGCTTACACAGTGAGATGGGTGGCAAAATAGCTAGATGGTCATACCCAGAGAGTGGTGGGGGTCGTTTTCGTCCTGGAGGGATGTGGGCAGTGGAGTCCCCCTGGGCTCAGTCCTAGGGCCTGTACTGTTCAACATCTTTATCAACAATCTGGATGTGGGGGTGGAATGCACACTGTCCAAATTCGCTGATGAAACCAAGTTGTGGGGTGAGGTGGGCATGCTGGAGGGGAGGGACAGAATCCAGCTAGATCTAGACAGGTTACAGAGGTGGGCGGATGAGAATAGGATGGACTTCAACCCTGACAAGGGCAAGGTGCTGTATCTAGGGAGAAGGAACCAGCTACACACCTATAGGCTGGGGAACACCTTTCTTGTCAACACGGTGGCAGAAAGGGATCTTGCAGGCCCTGCAAAAAAAGGCTAAAGGGCCTGAATCTATTCAGCCTCCACAAGAGAAGGCTGAGAGGGGATCTGGTGACCATTTACAAACTCAGCAGGGGGGACCAGCGGGAATTGGGGGTGGCTCTGTTCCCCTAGGCACCACCCAGTGTTATTAGGAATAGCGGCCAGAAATTGTTAGAGAGAAGGTTCAGGCTGGACATCAGGAGACGTTACTTTACAGTTAGGGCTGCCAGGCTCTGCAATGGGCTCCCAAGTGAGGTGGTGCTCTCTCCTACCTTGGGGGTCTTCAAGGGGAGGCTGGACAGATATTTAGCTGGGGTGATGTGATCCTGGCACCCATCCTTGCCCCGGCCAGGGTGTCAGACCTGATGATCTGTTTAGGTCCCTTCCAACCCTAAGTATGATACCATGAAAATAGAGCTTTTCTTCTCTTCTGTAAAACCTATGGCTGCCTAGACAGTTGCTCTTTGGAGTTCTAAATACATGGGGATTTAATATAAGTGATGCTGTGGGGGGTTTATTAGAGCAAGTGTCTGGGAGTCACTCTAATTAAAACACCCCCTCACACCTCAATAGAGTGATTCTGGTGGAAAAAAAACAATGCAATCGAGACAGGAATCAGACATAAAGTATCGTGCCTTGCTCTTAAAAATAGTTTTTTGGAAAGATCTACAGCTAAGCACTTAGGATCATAGGCTGAAAGAGACCTCAGCAGGTCCTCTGGTCCATGCCCCTACTGAAGACATGTTCAACCCTGACTAAACTACCACAGCCAAGTGTCTGTCTCACCTGCTTTTGAAAGTTTCCAAGCATGGAGAATCTGGATCCAATGCCTGAGCATACCCGAAGCCAGCTAGTTCCCCCTAATTGCCATCTCCAAGTTCCCCTGTTGCAGCCTGAAGCCATTGCTCCTAGACTTGTTCCTTACAGCCTCAAAGAACAACCCATCTCCATTCTCTCTATAAACACTCTTCATGTATTTCAAGATTATTATCAAATCCCCCCATCAGTCATCTCTTGTACAGCCAAATAACCCTTGTTTTTACAATCTTTCCTCAGAAGCCTTTTATCCCGGGGCCCAGATCTTTTTTGCTGGCCTGTCACTTGACCTGTTTCCTATAGGAGGGCTTGGGCAGAGTGAAACTGAAATACAAAGTTTCAATCCCCTATAAAGTCTTCAGTGTATGCAATAATTTGGTTAAATCGCCTGCAACAGAAGAACACCTGTGATCTGAGGGAGTGGGGTGGATTTCCTCAAACCTGATTCTAAGTGTTTAAGTGACAGAGCCCAAAAGCCTGTGATTCTCAGTAGGGCACTGGCTGTTAAGTGACCACGAAAATTTAGCTTCCTTCTAAATATTCCAGAAAACCTTGCTGGAGGCCTGCTCGGTTTAATGAGACAAAGCACATAGTAAGCTACAACTTCTGTCAATCTTGCTGGAAGTGTCTGCATTTCCCAATCCATTTTCTGAGGGCATGTAAGACATCCCTGTTTCTCAGGCTGTAGATGAGTGGATTCAGTACTGGGGGGACAATGGTGTAAAATAGAGACACAATCTTGTCTTGCTCTGGGGAGTGGTAGGAGCTGGGTCTCATGTACATGAAGATGCCTGCCCCGTAGAACATGCAAACCACAGTCAGGTGGGAGGAGCAGGTGGCCAGAGCTTTCTCCTGTCTGGTAGACCTCATCCTCAGGACTGCAGCAAGGATGTGAGCGTAAGAGGCTAGGATGGTGGAAGAAGGGATAAGGAACATAATGATGCTACACACGAACAGCAGGGTCTCATATTGGGATGTGTCAGAGCAGGACAATTTGAGCAGGGCTTGGACCTCACAAAAGAAGTGATTAATCTCTTTAAAGCTGCAGTAGGGCAAGTGCATAATAAAAGCTGTAATAATTAAGGCATTTACAGATGCCCCAATCCAGACCCCACTTGTCAGGCCCTGACAGACTCTCCTGCTCAGGAGGAGAGGGTATTGCAAGGGGTTGCAGATAGCTACATATCTGTCATAAGCCATGACTGCCAGGAGGAGGCACTCTGCTCCTCCCATTGTCAGTGTGAGGAAAATCTGAGCCCCACAGCCAGCTGGAGAAGTGGGGTTGCCTGGGGTCAGGAAGTCTGCTGCCATTTTGGGGACAACAATCAGGGTCTGACAGATGTCCACAGAGGCCAGTTGACTTAGGAAAAAGTACATGGGGGTGTGAAGGGATGAGTCCACCTGGATTAGAAGTATGAGAAGAGCATTCCCAGACAAAGTGGCGATGAAGGCTAATAAGATCATGGCCATGGAGAACATGTGTACATTGGTCCGGCTCAGGAGTCCCAGCAGAATGAAGTCCGCTGAAGAAGTTTCATTCTCACTCTTCATTTCCTTTCCATGTGGCTTTGCCTGAAGTCCTGGACAAGAACCAAATACCTGGTGGAATACGCACACGCTTCCTACTGGATAACACTCATGGAAGCTCAAGCAGCAGGCAGGTTTTCTTCTCCTGTGGAAGAAATGCCAGACAGTATGGTTGATAAGACAATAGCCTCACTTCCTGGGGAACTGTGTAATTAGGCTAAAGATTTCCTATTTTTAGCCTAATATTTCTATCTCCTGCTGCAGGCCCCACCTACAAGTGAGCTGCAGTGGTTTAACTCATGGTATGTCTGTGCTGCGGACACAAAAATGATTACAGCACAGATTACCAACCCACGGCCTGCAGGACCTTTGAATCTGGCCTGACCATTTTGGAGCATTGGTGGCATTTGGAGGTGGGGGGCGCTTTCTGCAGGTGCTTTCCCCAGGTTTTCATGAGGACAAGCACCATTTGTGGGCTTTCTCCTTGTGCTACAAGTGGAGATTAGTGGCAGTGGTGGCAGGGTGCTAGGGTGCCCACCTCCAACCTGCAGTAGGTTATTCTAGTTTGCAGCTGGAAAAGATTGTCTATTCTTCAACTACTATGCTCTACAGAGATGTCACAGCTAGGGTTAAGCAAGTTTATTGGAGTCCTAGTTGCAATCTAGCCATGGCAGTGAGGAAGTCAATGCATGCCACCTTCCCTGCCCAAATGCTGGGAAAATAATCAGTTCCTGTGCTCCATGCTGGCAATAGTAGCCATATAGTACCTGTGCTGCTAATACTACCTTGTTACATGTGAGTCTGACTGAACTCGATGGGAAACAATCTCACAGAAAAAACTCATGGCAAAACATTTCATAACGATTGAGTGTGGCTCAGTCCTTCTGGCCATTCTCCTTTTCCATCACCACCAGCAGTGACATGTATCATGAGTAATGTGATCGGTAGCAGGAGAAGAAGCACTTGGAAATGCAGCCATGGCACACTGGCGTATGAAGAAACATGCTTTCTCCCAAACACCTCACCATTTACCAAACTCTAAAAAATACCCCATACCTGCTCCCCAGCCATAGCGTGTGCTGGGCAATTAATGGGACAATGAATGCTTGAAGGTATCTACAGTGAAAATTTTTGCAGGACAAATCCTACAAATTTAGGTGAGAAAAGAATGTGTGTATTTTTTAGTTGAAATTTTAGTAAAGTATCTATGGAAAGCCTGAAGGCTTGTCTCCCATTTAAAGGAATGGCTTTAACAGAAAATCTTCCATCAGATCTGGGTTTTTAGTGTCTAGGTTTTCAAGTGCTTGGGTAGGTATCCCATAAAAGCATCCGAATTTCAGAGGACAGGTTCTCAGCACTTTCTGAATATCACAAAACAGTAACTTGGGCAGCCAAAACCGAACTAAGACTAGATGAAGGATAACACCTAGTGAGATCAGCTGTAGGCTGTTTAAAAAAGGAAAAGAAAAAGAAAGAGAAGGAAAGACAATAAAAAAAAAAACTGCTTAAAAATGAAAAAAATAAACTTTTTTATAAAAAAGTTAAAGCAAGTTATTTTCACTTTGCTAAAGCTCTCTCCATATCATTTCAATTCTATGCAACCACTAATATAATTTAAGAAAAAGAAGGAATGCCACTCCTATAATGCTTTTGATCTATATTGTCAGTCAATATTTCAATTAATGTACCTGGATTTTTTTTTAGTGCACATGACATTTCACTTTTTTAAGGGACATTTCTCACCCTCTCCCCCACTCCAAATTAAAATATTAATTCAGAAAATCTCAATTAACTGGCTGAATGATACACAGTGCAAAACACTTTGGAAGATGCCTGGCTAGGAGTGGGAGGTACAGCATGATGACCTTGCTATGCCCTTCCTCTAACGTCTCAAACCAATGTTCTCCGTCACAGGTGATCTTGCTCGACATGACTAGCCAGCGTGCAGCCAGCCAGCCTTGCTGTTTTAAACTGGGCAGGTCTGGTTTTGCCAGAATGCTGCTTTTATCAGGCTTTATAATGCAATAAGTCTATGCCCTGGGAAACTGATAAGGCATACCTGGTTACCCTATTAAATAAATTAATTGTATATTAATGAATCATTGGCATTAGAAGCAATTGTGTACATCTAATAGCCTGATAAGTGGTAATTTTATCTTGTAAGCTTTTTAAGCTCAGCTAAAAACTGAGGATGAAGAGCCCAGGTCTGCCTCAGAAAATCTCTTTTCAGACAGGGACTAAAGATCCTTGCTGCATTGCCCCTCTGCAGGTGAACCAAGGTCAGTGTATCTATGAAACCTATCCCCGCCATATACCGTTCACACAATGGTCAAAACACAACCTACAGCATGTAGTCTCAGGAAGACCAATAAGAAGTTATTTTGCCTGGCTGGCTGGTCACCTGCTGGAAACCTATATGACCCAGGAACTTAAACATTGTTTTCAGTACTAATGATTTTGTGACTCTCTTAGGTTAATGGATATTTCTTTTAAATCAGCAGCTCACTATGCTTATCTGTATTGTCTTAGCAATTGCCTATGGTTTGTATTCCAATATTAGCAGTGCTGTTTAGATTTCTTTGACTCTTATTTTAGACTGTGTGCTATTACTGGACCCAGCTTCTCAAACCATCATTGGTCTCCTGAATCTCCCTGAGGCTCTCCAGTCCTCTGCCTTGGTGCCTGTTTTTGTTCTTGCAGAGTGAACTAGAAACCCGAGATCTCTATCGCTACCAAACTTTGTACGTACCATGTAGGGACAGAAAGATAATTAGGATTTAGCCCCTCACATGCAAAGCTAGAAAAAAGGGAAAGTCTTGAAAAAGTGAAACCATAGTTTCTTCTTTCAGAGAACACAGCCCCAAGTCACTGTGTGATACGGAGTTGTGAAGCACTTAAAACCAACAATCCATCGTACAGGTGTTTTTTAAAGTCATTATAAATGGAAGTATAAGATATGATATTATACATATATATTATTACTCCTGCCTTTGTCTAACGTAATTTGCATTAGCCTCACAGGAAAGCCGAGACTCCGTACCAGGTGAGACCTGCCTGCCCAGAGGTTTATTCCATCTATTGACTCCTCTATGAAATCCTATGAAATATGAACTTTCATTTCTACCCAGCAGAACTTTTACAATCTTTTCTCTGATTCCTGATGAGGATATTTGTGCCTTAAAGCTTGCTATTAAATAATCTTTTTTTGCAAAATTCTTGTTGGTCTAATCAAAGACTTCACATCTGTCCATGAGCCCTGATTGCTATATCATATACTACGCAAATAGTTTATGACATGGTAAACTAGACTAAATCTCTCTTTACCTGATATTTTTAATAGCTTTCAAAAGTGGCCTGGGTTAAAACTTGGACCTGCTAAGGTTGAAGAGTAATTTGGGATTGACACCAGGAGAGACAGACTTTTATCCCTTCTTTGCAAACATTTCCTCCTCCTCTGAAGTTTGTTATCATATGTAGCTGCCTGGACAGGAATAATCTGTTCTCATTAATAATTTCTACCTCCCAATTCTTAATTGTATCATTTCAGTCTTTATCACATTGAAAGAAGCACATTGCAGCACACTTTTGGTTATAAAATAAAGTAAAATATATTTTATTATTAGTACTACTAGTAGAAGTAATAATAATAAAAAGTAAAATATACATGACTTTATTGAAATGTAATACCTGAGATATATTTTGAGAAACATTTATATGCCACTTCTTCTGTCATTATCACATGGGGATCTTTAAGAAGAGAAATGGTGCTGTTTGTAATAAAGATAAATCTGGTTTTAAGAATCTTTACCTGTATAAAATAGGACTAGAAGGAAACAGTAATCACTTACCTTGGTCTCCTTTATCTTTTTCTCTGATGACTTCAGTAAGAAGCTTAATTTTTTCTACTATATTCCTGGAAAGTTTTCTTTTTCCAGCCTATTGGTACATGTACATTTGCAAGAAATAAAGAGTTACAAGCTCAAAAGCAAGTACACAAGAAGTCCACATAAATATCTTTTCTTGCTGTCCTTATATTTTAAATTAAAGTAGTGGCTGTACTAGGCATGGCCTTCCTTTTGCATGGGGCAGCATTAGTTTTCTAAGGAAATAAATTACCTTAAAATTCCTCAGCTATGAACTCCATTTCAGTTCTGCCATTAAAATTATATAATACCAATTCTTGCCCAGAGTCTGAAAACTTACCCTTATAAGTTGAAAAAATGCAACATGGGCAATAGATAAAAAGGATCTGAAATTAGTCTTAAAGAAAGACCCTCTACACTGAGTAGAGAGACAGCAGAGCTCGTTCAGTCCTGCTTCTGCAGCTAGCTGAGTAAATTAGGTAGTGGAGAGAGGGGACCACGTATGTCATAAAAACACAGTCTCCACAAAACCCAAGTCAAGCTTGTGGCCATTATGTTACTCATTAACAATAGCTTTGAATCTAACGGGACCAAAATACACAAACGTTCCCACACTCTGGGGGTCTTCTCCCAAGCCTCTAATTAAGTTGTACTTTCAGCTCCAATGGGTGCTCTGGCAGACTTTCCTCCATTCAGGTATTTGAAAACTTTGCAAAATTATGCTCAGGCAAGTTTCTTGGCAACCTCTGTCTGGAGGTGGGAGAGAATAAAGCATTTCAGGAAGGACGATATATTTCAGTCTTTCTTAAATGAAATTCTAGGTTTAGAGGGGTGTTTTTTTTTAAAGTGGTAAATGTCATATTCGAATGCTTTCATTCTAATACAAAATGATAAATCTCTGACTGCTTGATTTTCTAGTGGGATGAGACCTCTGGGTTGTGACTCACTCGACATGATGTTTCTCCATCAAGAGCATCAGTTCTCCAAACATTCAATCACAAGACATCCCTCTCATCTGGAGATTCTGAAACAGAGAAAGAGCAAAGGAGCATAGTCTGCTCAGATATGCATAAAAGTCTCCCACCCCTGGCCCCACAATCATGGACCAGGGCCTGGGAGCTCCCTGGTGCCAGGGTAGGGGGACGATCTCCCTGCCCAGCCTCTGGTGGCAGCCCCTGCCCCAGCAGCAGACAGCTCCCAGGGACAGCGAGCAATGTCTCAGCTGCACCAAAAGATAGCTGTCTCCTGGCCCCGTGCTCCCTGCCAGCTCCTGGGCTAGTACCAAAAAGGAGTTTTGAGCTACCCCTGGCTGCTGCAGGAGCCATGGGAAGGGCCACCAGGAGCAGTCTGATATTAGGAATAGCAAATCTTCTTCTTCACCACTGCATGTGTAGACACATGCCTGGGGGAGTTTACTTTAGCGTACCTCACTCTAGAGTAAAGTGCTCTTGGACTATTTGCATGTGCAGATGAGCCCAGTCACTCACTGTCTTTCAAAGTTTCTCCAGAAATCTAATTTTTCATTTCTTGACTTCTAGGGCTCTATAACATTTTTCTCCCAAGAAATCCAACCTGAGAGGCCAGATATTACAGAAAGCTTGTAATGATTCTGAGTGGCATCTTCTTTCTTCTTAGGAGCACTTAAAAATAAAATATAGTCTGGGTCATAATAGAGGAACTTTAATAGTGCTGGAGTGACTAGGTGGGACAGTCCAGGAAATACATGAGAGGCAAGTATTTTTATGGGCAATAAATTTTGTTGGACCAACTACATGTTTGGGAGGGGCTTTGACAAGCTTCCAAATGTAGCGCATTCTTCTTCAGGTCAGAGGGAGTTTTTGGTTTCTAATACTAGAAATTTGTGGTTACTGCACAGTAACCCTTCCTAATAGTAAGTATGCTACCTGCAAATACAAGTACCAAATTTAGTTGCAGTTACTAACTGTGCAGTAGCACTTGTCTAGACACCTGACTGGGAGCAAATCTGCTCCTGGCCAGTCAACCCCCAAGGGTGGGAGATTGCTCCCTGCCCCGTGGAGCTGCCTGCTGCCAGGGTGGGCTCTTCCACTGGAGCCCAGGTGGGGACTATGTCCCCCTCCCCAACCAGCAGGGAGCTCCAAGACCCCTGCTCCAAGGTCATGATTGTGGAGCAGAGGCTAAGAGATCCTTGTCTCCCACCCCCTGTTTCACCATCACAATTCGGGAGGAGGGGGTTGGGTGATCCTTATCTCCCAGTGCCAGCTCCAAGGTTCAGGGCCACGGCCTCGCTACCAGCTGCTCCATTGGTGGACTGGACAGGGGGATGGGTCCTGCCCCACCCCTGCAGCTCTTTCCAAGTCACGCACCTCAATCACCCAATCAGGGCACAGGCCTGGGGCATGCCCCTGACCAGGACAGCTCCCAGTGATTGTGGGGTGGGGACTGGAGAGCCTGTTCCTCGCCCACCTCTGCGATCTAGGAGCTGGGTGGGGAACAAGCTCTCCAGCCTGTTCCCCCCCAGCCCCGTGATCACAGAGCTGAGCAGGGAACAGGTTCTCCAGCCCCTGCCCTGTGAACTGTCCTGATTGGGGCAGGTCCCAGCCCCACGCCCAGATTGGGCAGTCAAAGCATGGGGCTTGAAACGAGCTGCAGGGGTGGGCCAAGTCCCAGACCCTTCCCCTGGTCCTCCAGTGGGGTAGCTAGTAGGGAGCTAGCTAATCACCTCAGCAAATCACTAAAGGTGTGGGGTCGGGGGAGGCTGCACAGGGGAACCTCCAAGGTTAAAGGAGCTGCTGGGCAGCCCACTTCCAGCGTGAATTCTGTAGGTCCCTGCTCATGACCATAGAGAGGATACAAGGAGAACCAGAAAGGATTCCTGAACGTTACAGAAGTGCCCGATTGCTAATAAAACATCATGCCTGCTTTCTTCCCTTCTGGCCAGATGCCTTACCATTGAACAGAGCCATAAGGAAAGTTTGGTATGTGACCTCAAGCCAAGAGTCCTAGTTTTCCATGGGAACATTGCCATCACTTTCTGGCCATGCAAACCAAAACATCTGGATCCCTCTCCTACTTCCCACTGCAGATGTCTAAAAGCAACAGGGTCCATGTGTAAGGCCTGCATACTCCCAGTAGCTCATAAGTGCATTAGCTGCAATCTTGCCATGTTCACTCCCTTGTGCTGGGCCAAGCCACCCACTCCTGGCCTCTTGCCACCATGCAGTACATGTGCACAGGAGACAGGGCTGTGACTCAGGGGCTCCGGCACTGTGCGAAGCTGTGGGGATCCTCTCCTATGAAACCATTTCAAACACTTAACTCCCAAGGTCTGAAGTGCAGGGGTTGCTCAAGGACTGTATGGTCCCCAGTGGCCTACTTTGGTCAGTGTGGCCTAGATTATTGCAGGGAGGATCCTGTCTCCCCTTGGTATTCCAAGACTGCCTGGTATTTAGTCTGGGGCACTGTTTACCCAAGCCGCATTTCACTTCAACTACCTTGCTCTTCCTCGAAACCTGTTTTATCTAGTCTCACAGCAGCTCCACCCTCAACAGGCTCATCCATGAGCATGCCTGAGGACCACAGACACCAAGGCCTCTTGTTTCTCACCCACTCTCACAGCTCAGGGAGACACACAGGTTGACATATAACACATTTCCCTCTTCAACGTCACCACTCAGAAGCAGTTCATGGGGAATTTCTTTTCAGGGGCAGATGGAGGAATGCTCTGTGTGAACCTAGCACATGGGTTTGTTGTTTTTTTAGATAAAGTTGGGAATATGAAGGGATAGCCGAGCCTTCACAAAACTCTTCCATTGTTTCTTTGAGAACTAGCACCATAATCCCAGTCTGATAGGAAAACTGTCAAATGTAAAAATATTATACATATTAACCAATTCAGTTTTCAACATCTTATTTATTTATACCAAAAACATCCTTCATTTGATAGATGTCTTGCATTCATTTGTCCTGTCTACTGATCAGCTCCATTTCTTCCAGTCACATTGATCACTATTTTTTTTTCATTTGCTCCTGCATCATCTCACCATGGATGTAAAGCTAGTGAGCTTCTTGTTTCTCCCTGTTGCCCTTTTCTGTGATGTCTTACATAAATCAGACCAATTTGTGTTACATAAAGCTTATACTGATACTTGGTAAAACTTTCTTTATAAAGAAAATAATAATCTTTTCTCCTAAAAAGAAAAGATAAGACTAAGCTGGAGTTTTTCTTCTTCTTTTTAAAAACCATGTGTTCTACCATTGGCCTTAGTGGAGTGCAGCTGGAGGAAAAACAACGTGAGTGAGACAGGAATCAGAGCTCAAGTACAGTTCCCGACTCTTTAAAAAAGTTATTGGGAAGATCTGCATTTAAGCACTTACGATCATAGGATCCTATGATCATAGGAAAGCAGGGCTCATCCCTATGAGCCCTCACAAGACCTCAGAAGGTCACATTTAAGCCAGACTCAATAGAATAAAACCAGTAGGAAAAAGAGCCTTATCCGCAGTAGGCATAGAGAAAAGCCCGTCTCCCTATAATGACCCTTCAGGTATTTGAAGGCTGCTGTCAAATCTCACCTCAGGCTTCTCTTATCCAGCTGAAATAGGCCCAGTTTTTTCAACCTTTCTTCATAAGTCTTTTCTCTCAGGTCCCGGATCATTTTGTGGCTTCACAAAATATTTCCATTGCTTCTTTGAGAACTAGCACAATAGTATCAGTCTGATGATACAACTGGAAAACATCACAGGTGAAAGAAATAGTATACCTGTTAACCAATTCATTTGTCATTTTCTTATTCATTTTTGATGAAAAATTCCTTTATTTGCTTAATGTTCTTCATTCATTTTGTTCTGTCTGCTGATCAGCTCCACCTGTGCCAGGCACAAAGAAAGGGACGTTCAACACGGCTTTGTTCTCATTTAACGCTCGGCATTCTTGCCATGGATGTAAACCTAGAAAGCTTCCTGTTTCTCCCTGCTGCCCTTTTCCATGATACCTTGAATAAATCAAATATATTTATTCTACACAAGCTGTAGAGAAATTCTTGGGTATCAGCCTTTTTCATGAATAAGGCTCCCGTCTCTGTCTTGCTATTCAGTTTGGGGTCACTGTTTCCCCCAAGGCACAATTGAGTTCAACTACTTTCCTCTTCTGGGAACCATGTCTTGGCTAGACTCAGAGCCAGCTCCACTATCAACAAGCTCATCCATCAGTGCGCCTGAGCACCACAGACACCATGGCCTCTTATTCCTCTTATTACTATAAGTGCCCCTGCTGTATGCCGTTTTGATTTCATTTGCTCCTGTGCTATTTCACCATGGATGTAAAGCTAAGAAGCTTCTTCTTTCTCTCTGTTGCCCTTTGTTGTGATGTCTTACATGAATCAAATCAATTTATCTTGCATAAGGTTTAGACAGATACTTGGTAACATTTTTTTTTATGAATACGATACTACGACTATGACTACGACTACTACTACTACTACTACTAATCATTTCTACTAAAGAGAAAAGATTAGACTAAAATGGAGTTTTTCTTTTGTTTTTTAAAAAAACATGTGTTCCACAATTGGCCTCAATAGAGTGAAAATGATGTAAAAACAATATAGGCGAGACAGGAATTAGGTCTGAAGTCCCTTGCTCTTTAAAATAGTTCTTGGGAACTTGTGCGTCTCAGCACTTTGGATCATAGGATCCTATGTTTGTAGGAATGTAGGGCTGGAAGGGACCTCACAGGGTCACATCTCGTTTAGTCCCAGCTCAAAGCAGGATCATCCCTAACTAAGTATCCCCAGTCAAGTGCTTGCTTCATCTGCTCTTGAATGCTTTCAAGCATGGAGACTCCTCAGTTTTCCTAGGCAGCCTGTTCCAATGCCTGATTGCTCCCAGAGTTAGCTAGTTCTCCCTAATCTCCAGCCTAAATTTCCTCTGCTGCACTGTGAGACCATTGCTCCTAGTCCTGTCCCCAATAGACACAGATAAACAACCATTTCTATCCTTTCTGCAATCACCTTGCAGGTATTTGAAGACTGTCGTCAAATGCTATTGGCAGTCTTCTCTTCTCCAAGCTAAATAACTGTAGCTCTTTCATCCTTTCTTCATAAGTCTTGTCTCTCAGGCTCTGGATCATTTTTGTTGCTTCACAGAATTATTCAATTGCTTCTTTGAGAACTAACATCATAATACCAGTCTGAGGTGAAAACTGGCAGATGTGATAGGTGAAAGAAATATTATACCTATTAACCAATTCATTCGTCAATGTTTTATTCGTTTTAAAATAACATTCCTTTACTTGATTAATGCCCTGAATTCATTTGGTCCTGTCTACTGATCGGCTCCATTTCTTCCAGTCACAAAGACAGGAACATCGAACATCATTCTGTTTTCATTTACTGCTCTGCATTCTTGCCATGGATGTCAACCTAGCAAGCTTCCTGTTTCCCCCTGTTGCCCTTTTCCATGATATCTTGGTTAAATCAAATTAATTTATTTTACACCAGGATTAGAAAGATTATTGGGTAACAGCCTTTTTTCATGAATAAGGCTGCTAAATAGAACTAGTTAACATAAAATAGAGCTTTTCTTCTCTTCTGTAAATACTATGGCTGTCTATACAGGTGCTCGTTGGAGTTCTCATTAGAACGCGCTGGAGCAGATCCTATTAATCGCGTCTTCCCCACGTTCCCATTCGAATGCTGCAGTGCTGCTGCAGTGTCATGTGTATTAAGCTCCGGCATGGTTAAAATGGCCATGGGGGCGCTTTACCTAAACCTTATAGAACAAGCTTGAAATGAAGCATCCTGCAGCCCTTTTGAAATGCATGGGGACTTAATGTATGTGATATCGTGGTGTTTTAAGTCGAGCAGCTATCTGGGAGCTATTCTAATTAAAATGCCCCCCTCCCACAATGAAGCACGTGCATAGACACACCATGTGTCCCACCATTGGCCTCAGTAGAGTGAAACTGGATAGAAAAACAATGTAAGGGAGACAGGAATCAGACCTAAAGTACACTGCCTTGCCCTTAAAGAGTTGTCCGGAAGATCTTCATCTAAGTCAGGAGCGGGCAAAGTCCGACCCACGGGCCAGATCTGGCCAGCTGAGGACTCTGTTTCCCAGCAGCCTCTACCTGTGTGGCTGGGCTGGTTTCCATGGAAATCCCAGCAGCACCTGCACTGTGACAGTAAAACTGGCCCCAACTATGTGGGCAGGGGTTACTGGGAAATGGAGTCTGGCTACTGGCCGGATCTGCCATTTTGCCCACCCCGATCTACGCACATAGGATCATAGGAAATTTGCGCTGCAAAGGAGCCCACTAGTTAAAATCACTTCAGCCATGTTTATCTGTGTCTATTGGGACATCTGTGCCATGCCCCTACTCAAGGCAGGGTCATCCCTCACTAAACCACTCCAGCCGAGTGTCTGTCTTGCCTGCTTGTGAAAGTTTCCAAGCACGGAGAATACACAGCTTCTCTAGGTCGCCTGATCCAATGCCTGACCGCTCCAAAGACAGCTAGTTCCCCTGATCTCCATCTTCAATTTCCCCGGCTGTGGCTTGAGGCAGTTGCTCCTAGCCCTGTACCTTATAGCCACAGAGAAAATCTCATCTCCGTTCTCTCTATAATTCAAGTTTTTGAAGACTGTTCTCAAATCCCCGCTCAGTCTTCTCTTCTTCATGCTAAATAATAGGAGTGTGTGAAACGGGCCCTATTTGATTAGGATTTGGCACAAATCAGGGACAGTGATTTGATTTGTTGATTCGAATTACTGTCCCCGATTCAATTTGGCTGAATCTGAATCGGAAGATTCAAGCTGATTCAGAAAATCAGCGATTTGGACATAGAAACAGTTTTAAATGTTTTTTTAACATACCTAGAGGTACCAGTGCAGCCTGTGGCAGTGAACCCAGAAGTGGACGAGAAGTACTCCACCAGGTAATGCGCAGCCCCCCACCCATGCTCCTCCCCCCAGATAGGCGATTGGCTGCAGGGGGACCCCGGGTGCCTCCCCAGACCCAGGAGGCACCAATCACTGAGCTGGGGGAGTGTGGGAGGGCTCCCCACATGTTCCCCAGCGGACGCAGAAGTGCTCCTGGTCCACTTCTGGGTTTGTTCCCGAGTGCACTGGGGAGCCCCCCGTGCTCCTGTGGGATACCCCATGTGCCCCAGCATCACAGCACTCACGAGCCACCTACTACCTAGAGGTATGTAGAAAAAACATTTAAAGCGGCTTCTACAGCCTCTACGGGGCTGGCAGGCAGCAAGGGGCAGGTGACAATTGCCTCCCGGCTCCTTGGGTCTGCCTGCTGCTGGAGTGGGGACAATGTCCCCCTGCCCTAGTAGCACAGAGCTCCTGCCCTGGCTCCCTGATCAGGGACAGGGGACTTGGAAAGAGCTGCAGGGGAGGGACAGGTCCCAGCTCCCTTTCCCAAATCTTTCAGTGGGGCAGCTATGTCACTACTAGCTTACCCACCAGCAGATCAGAATAGAGGGCTGGCACCTACCTCACCCTTGCATGTCCTTCCAAGCCCCGTGCCTCTATCACCTGAGTGGGCATGATGCTAGGACCTGTCCTTGACCAAGACAGTTCCCAGCCCCCACCCTGCATGCCAGGCGGATGCTGTGCAGCTTGTTCCCCACTCAGCTCTGTAAGCCCAGAGCTGGGGTGGGGGGTGGAGGGAAGGAAAAGGCCTGGGGGAGTGTTTCTCATTCAGGTCCATCAGCACAGAGCTGGGGGGTGGGACAGGCTGAGGGGCTTCTTCCCCACCCAGCTCTGTGAGTGCAGAACTGAGCTGGGAACAAGTGAACATGTTCCCTGCCCAACTCCATGCTTGTGGACCTGGGAGGGGAACAGTTTCCCCATCCCCGTCAGTGAGGTGCTCCCAGCACTGGATCCACGACCACAGGCCCAGTGCTGGAAGATGCTTATCTCCCAGCCTGAGCCCCACAACCACAGAGCTCAGGCCGGGAGATAAGGATATCCCAGCACTGGCTTCACCATCATGGAGCTGAGGCTGGGATTTAAGGGTC
The DNA here is from genome assembly GCF_030867095.1 of Alligator mississippiensis. Classification (NCBI taxonomy): domain Eukaryota; kingdom Metazoa; phylum Chordata; order Crocodylia; family Alligatoridae; genus Alligator; species Alligator mississippiensis. The sequence goes on along the minus strand of NC_081834.1, from coordinate 48,880,907 downwards.
TCCCAGCCCCCACTCCCCAGTCCAATGGCAGAGTGGGGGCCAGGACACAAGGATCTACCAGTCCCTAGGCCCCAGTCACGATGTCAGAGCAGAGGGCTTGGAGCTCCCTGCTGCTAGGGCAGGGGGACATAGTCCCCACCTCACCACCTGTGGTGGAGCCCACCCTGCCAGTAGGCAGCTCCCATGAGCTGGAACAAGGAATAAAAACAGGGACCCAGTTGAAGTAGGATGTGCTCTTAAAAGTTGTTGGGACAGTGCATCAAAGCACTTAGACTCATAGGATCATAGGAAAGTTAGACTGGAAGGAACCTCACAAGGTCACATCTAGTCCAGCCCTCTGCTCAAAGCAGGATCACCCCTAATTAAGTCTCCCCAGTTAAGTGTCTATTCGACCTCCTCTTGAACGTTTCCAAGCCTGGAGACACCTCAGCTTCGCTAGGTAGCCTGTGCCAATGCCTGGCCAGTCCCAAAGTCAGCTAGTTCCCCCTATTCTCCAGCCCAACTTTGCTCTGCTGCAGCTTGAAGTCATTCTTCCTAGTCCTGTCCCCACTAAGCTCAGAGAAAAGCCTATTTCTATCATGCCTCCAGTCACCCTTCAGCTATTTGAAGGCTGTTATTAAAACCTCCTGGCAGTCTTTTCTTCTCCAGGCTAAATAACCCCACTACTTCCAATCATTCCTCATAAATCTTGGCTCCCAGGGCCTGGATCATTTTTGGTGGCCTGCCACTTGACTCATATCCTGCAGGAGGCTTTGGGCCTTCTGCAGAGGGTCAGCATAAGGGAAATGCAAACTTTCAATCCCCCATCAAGTCTTCCTGTATGCAATAATTTGGTGAAATATCCTGCAACAGGAAAACAATTGTAACTGGGAAAGTGGGCTGGACTTCCTCAAATGTTTTTCTAAGTGCTTTTCTAAGCGTTTAAGTGATAGAGTCCAAAAGCCTGTGATTCTCAGTAGGGCACTGGCTGTTAAGTAACTGAGAAAATTTAACTTCCTTTTAAATGCTCTAAACATCTCATTTTAATGAGACTTAGTTCTTAAGAAATTACAGCTTCTGTCAACTTTGCTGGAAGACTCTGCATTTCCCAATCAGCTTTTTTAGGGCTCCTAAGACATCCTTGTTTCTCAGGCTGTAGATGAGTGGATTGAGTACTGGGGTGACAATGGTGTAAAAGAGAGCCACAATCTTGTCTTGCTCTGGGGAGTGGTAGGAGCTGGGTCTCATGTACATGAAGGTGGCTGCCCCGTAAAACATGACCACCACAGTCAGGTGGGAGGAGCAGGTGGCCAGAGCTTTCTGCTGTCTGGTTGACTTCATCCTCAGGACCCTGGAGAGGATACAAGCGTAAGAGGCTAGTATAATAGAAGAAGGGATGAGGACCAGGACAATGCTACTCACAAACACCAGAGCCTCATATCGAGAGGTATCAGAGCAGGACAATTTGAGCAGGGCTGGGACCTCACAGAAGAAGTGGTCAATCGCTTTTGAGCCACAGTAGGGAAGAGTCAGTGTAAACACTGTGTGAATCAAGGAGTTTACTGATGCTCCCATCCAGACCCCAACTGCTAAAAGAAAGCAGATGTTCCTGCTCATGCGGATGGGGTACTGCAAGGGGTTGCAGATCGCTATGTACCTGTCATAAGCCATGACTGCCAGGAGGAGGCACACTGATATGCCCATTGTCAGTGTGAGAAAAACCTGAGCCCCACAGCCAGCTGGAGAAATGGGGTTGCCTGGGGTCAGGAAGTCAGCTAGCATTTTGGGGACCACAATCAGCATCTGACAGATGTCCATGAAGGCCAACTGATTCAGGAAAAAGTACATGGGGGTGTGAAGGGAGGAATCCACTTGGATTAGAAGTATGAGGAGAGCATTCCCAGACACGGCAGCGATGAAGGCTAAGAATATCATGGCCATGGAGAATATGTGTACATTGGTCTGGCTTAGGAGTCCCAGCAGAATGAAGTCTGTTGAAGAAGTTTTGTTTTCACTCTTCATTTCCTCTTCATGTGGCTGTGCCTGAATTCCTGGACAAGAATGACATTCCTTAGCGAATTGTACAGACTTCCTACTGGATAATACTAATAGCAACTGAGGCACCCAGCAGGTTTTCTCCTCCTGTGGAAGACATGACAGGCATTATGGTTGATGAAACAATAACCTCACTTCCAGGGGAATAGTGTTTATTTAGGCTAAATATTTCCTAAGACTAGGCCCGCATTTCTACGTCCAGCTGCAGGCCCCACCTACATGTAGAGTTGCAGTGGTTTAACTCATTTTGTGGCTGTGCTGTAGACACGTAATTGACTACAGCAGAAATTTGCAACCTACAGCCTTCAGAACCTTTGAATTTGGCCCTGGGATTTTGGCACTTTGGTGGCATTTGCCTGTGAAGGGCACTTTCTTCTGATTCTCTCCCCAGGCTGCCATGGGGATGAATATTGGTTGTGGGCTTTCCACCTTTGCCACAGGTGGAGACCAGGGTGGCCATCATAGAGGACAGTCCGTTTATCCACTATTGGTATGAAACTGGACAACTTTATGTCCTCTATTTTTCACTTGCAGATAATAAGAGAGGGCATAAAGCCGTCTGGTTTTATATCAAGAGAGGACAGAAGACAACCTGACTGTCCTCTATGATGGCCACCCTAGTGAAGACTAGTGGCAGTGTTGGCAGAGTCCTAGTACCTACCCACCTCCAATATGGGGTAGGTTATTCCAGTTTGCTTCTGGAAATTTGTCTACCTCCAGTTGCCACAAGGCTGTTCAGAGGCATCATCTCCAAGGTTAAACTAGTTAACTGGAGTCCTGGTTGAAATCTAGTGAAGGCAGTGAGGAAGTCAATACATGTTACTTTCCCTGGCCAGATGCAGGAAAAATAGTGAGTTCCTATAGCCCATGCTGGTAATATAGTACGCAAACGGTAGCGGCACTGCTAGTACTACCTTGTTACTTGTGAGTCTCACTGAAGTCAATGGCAAATAATGTCACAGAATCATCTGATGGCAAAACATTTCACAGTGACTGCGTGTGGCTCCATCTATCTAGCCATTCTCCTTTTGTATCACCACCAGCACTGGCATTTATCATTTTTAACATTATTAGTAGTAAGAGGTGGAGGAACACTTGACAAAGCAGGAACTGTACATAAGGATATGAGGAAACAGTCTCTGTCTCTTGTTTTTTCAAGTGCTCAAATTAATATTCCTTAAAAACATGAGAATTTCAGAGAACGGGCTCTCTGCTGTTTCTGAATATCACAGTACTGCAACTCCACAGCCAAAACAGAAACAGACTCAATGAAAGTCACCACCTAGTGAGTTCAGCTGTGGGCTAAGAAAAGACAAAGAAAAAGAAAGGAATACAACCAGAGCTGCTTAAAAATAACAAATAATTTTCAGGAAAAAAAGAGGACAAAGTCATTCTCATTTTGGTTGAGCTCTTTGCCTTATCATTTCAATTCTACCAAATCATTTATAAAATATAATTAGGAAGAAATATCAGTTCTATAATGCTTTTGATAAAAAACTCAATCAGTATTTCAATTAAGGTGCATGGATATTTTTTTTTTTTTAGTGGAAAAAGACATTTCACTATTTTAAGGGGCATTTTCCCCCAAATTAAAATAATTCAGAAAAAAAAAATAATACCTGGCTGAATAACACACAGTGCAAAATACTTCATGAGGAAGCCCAACTAGGAGTGGTACAGATACAACATCTGAAGAATAGTTTCCATAACATTAGGAACAAAAAACACCCTGAACCAGAGAGTATTTGCCTCTTCCTATTAGATGAAGTCCACAATCTCACTGACTTTTCTATTTCTGCAGGGAGGGTGGTGGCTCTGTTTGACTAACTGTTGAGATAACCCCATAGTGTTAAACTGGGAGGAAGATATGGTGACCTTGCTATGCCCTTCCCCAGACTTCACAAACCAGTGTGCTCCATCACAGGAGATCTCTAGACATCCTTGACTAGCTAATATTCAGTTAGCCAACCTTTCTGTTTTGTACTAGGGAGATCTGGCTTTGCTGGAGAGCTAGCTTTTCCTGACAACTAAAATATGCCCAAGCCCTGAGAAACCAGTAATGCATACCGGAGTACTACAATTAGATGGAATAATTGTATATTCATGGTGAATTGACATAAGCTATTTTTTGCATATGGTGGCCTTATATTAGGGCTGTGCAAAACTTTGGTCCCTGATTCAATTTGGTGGAGATTCGGCCCAATTCAGTGGCTAGATCTCCAAATCTGAATGAAATCAGAGGACCCTTTAATCTCCCCAAATCAATTTGAGACATTCAGACAGATTCCACGATTCAGATGTAGATACAGCTTTAAATTATTTTTCTATGTACCGCCAGGTAGCAGGAGCTGTGAACACTGCGGTGCTGGGGGAGATGCAACGTCCCACAGAAGTGTGGGGGGCTCCCCAGCACACTCAGCAGCAGACCCAGAAGCGGACCAGAAGCATTGCTGGGTCTGCGGGGGAGCACGATGAGAGGCTTCCCATGCTCCCCTGGCTGGGTGACCGGTGCCTTCTGGGCCTGGGGTGGCACCCAGGGTCTCCCTGCAACTGACTGCCAGGCCAGGGGAGGGTATGGGGGTCCCCCCAGTGCACTCGCAGGCAGATCCAGAAGTATATCCAGTCCACTTCTGGGTTCACTGCTGAGCATACTGGAGAGCACCCCCCCATGCTCCTGTGAGTTGCTCCATGTGCCCCATCACCACTGTTGCCCTTGGGGTCAGGCCAACTCTCAGGATCTCAATATTGTACTGTTAGACAGGAAAGTGTGACACAATTGCACATATAAAACACACAAATCAATTAGGTGCATACACACACACACATACTCAGGCACATACACCTCCAAACCAACCTAGGCACATGCATACCTATCACCAATTCAAGCACATACACTGTATACCCCAATAGTTAGGCAAAAATTAGTTGTCCATACCTGCACACTCAGTACACATACACAGATCATTAATTTGTATATCATGCACACAATATCAATACACTCACACGCTCACCAGTTCACACACATACTACCCACCTACACATACACATAGGTAAGTTCCTAACTTGGAAGGTACCGTATGTATGCCTGTGCTTGGGGTACCTGGGATACTTGGGGGAAGGTTAAGGTGAGAGGAGAGTTAAAGTGTAGGGAGTGAAAGTTGCCAGAACCTGGACTAGAACTGGTGGACTAGAGAGAAGCTTGCTGAGGAACGGAGACTTGGGTTTATTTAAAATCAAATGGCCCCAGGGTTACTTGAGGTGACTGGTGCAAGGAAAAAAAAAAAAACCCCAGGGGCAAGGAAGAGAGAGACAGGAAATAGAGAGAGAGAGACAGAAACCTGGGATCTTGGGGTTGGAAACTGAGGCAGACAGCTGAGATGGGGGGGGGGGGGCGCAGATAAGTGATGGCAAGGAGGAAACAGCCAGGAAAGAAACTGAGTCAGAAACCTGGGAGATTAGGGGAAAAGGAAGTGGGGATAAGACAGTGGCAAGGAAACATGGGCTTGCAGGCAGAGAGGAGCTCAGGACAAGTGTTGGAGGTGACGGTGAGCCAGAAGCACGAGAGGGAGAAGTGAGACAGAAGTTAGAGGGGCGAGGAGCAGAGATTGGAGCAGGGCAGACTGTAGTAAAGCAAACCCAACTCAGGGGTCCAAATAACAGGCTTATTAAACAGACAACACACTACACCGCTCCATGCTGTTATTGGTTCATGAACACACATGCACACATACACACACATACACAAGCACTCACAATGGCAGCAGGAGAAAGAGACTCAGTGGAAGGGTTGGAGTCCAGGTGGGGAATAGAAGCAAAGTCCAAGTCCTTGGTTGAAGATGGGGTGGGGTGTGATAGCTACATATCCAGGCTGGAAAGGGGTCCTTGTCCAGTAGGTGTTGTCCAGAGTGGGGTCACCAGCAGGACCTCTGGGTGGATAGGTGGTGTGGTGTGGTGCTGGTCCAGATGGAGAAGGTGTCCCAAAGAGTCAGTCTTCACTGCCCCTTTTTATGGGGCAGACTACCTCTGATCTCCTATGGGGAGGGCCTGTCTACACATTGTCAGTCCTGTTCCAGAGGGCTTCAGGTGTTCTTACTGAGCATGTGCAGCCTGGCACAATGGTGGGTTGCCTCATCTTTTGTGTCTTGAATGCTGAGGGTGGTTCCAAGGCCTGGGTCACTGGTCCAGGTATTAGTGTTGACGGTTTGGTCATTCAGAGGGACCTAACTTTAGACCTACTGCCATTGTCTCTCAAGCACCCTCATTCATCCCCATTCATTCAGGAACCAAGTTACATAGGAGGGGTACTATGAGTCATAGGTTACACAACCGGGCATGGGGATAAGATGGGAGCTTGACATTACTTCATGGAAACTTGACATGACTTATGCTAACACATATATAGGCCTAAAACAATAATCACATAATATAAAAGCAGTAAAAAATTAATACAAGCATAATAATTATCACTTATAAAACAGTGGACAGCTATGTCAAAGTAACAGGGCACTTATTTGCAAAGAGGGGAGAGAAAAATAAAACTTACTACCTAAAATAAAATGTTAAAGCTTATCCTGTATCTTAGCTTACTTATACTTCTCGATAGAGAATAGAGAGGGAGAGAAAAAGTCAGAAATGGTTGGGGAAGAGGTGGGAATTTATTTAAAAATATATAAAAAAAAGAAAAACTGTGGGTTTTGCTACACTAAGGCGATCACAAGCCGTGCCTGCTACCTCAAGGTATGTAGAAAAAAATTTTTTTTAAAGCTGTGCCTGTGTCCAAATTGCTGATTCACCAAATCAGCATCAAATCTTCAGATTTGGATTCAGCCAAATCAAATCAGGGACAGTGATCTGAATCAACAAATCAAATCATTGTTCCCGATTCAGGCCAAATATGAATCTGAATCAAAAAGGGACCATTTCTCACAGCCCTACCTTATATGTGGTACTTTTATCTAGTAAGATGTTTAAGCTCAGCTAAAAACTAGTGATAAAGGTCCCAGCTCTGCAAGAGCCCTGATCCTTGCTGTATTGCCCATCTGCAGGTGAACCAAGATCAGCACTTCTTTGACACGTAGTCTCTGGAGCCTCGGTAAGAAGGTACTTTACCTGGAAGGCTGCCCACACATTCAAGATCGTTAAGACCTGAATCTAAAAGATTTCTTTCTTTCTTTACTAATGATTTTGTGAATCTCTTCAGTTAATGGATATTTCTTTTAAATCAGCAGCTCCCTATCCTTTATCTGCACTGTCTTAGCAAGTGCCTGTGGTTTATATTCCAATATTAGACGTGCTATTAAGATTTCTTTGACTGTTTTTTGTAATGTGTGGTTTTCCTGGAGCTGGCTTCTCAAACTATCCTTGATCTCCAGAATCTCCCTGTTTTCCTTCTGGCAGAGTCAACTAGAAACCCTAGAGCCCTACAGCTACCAAACTTTGTACATACCATTTAGGCACAGAAAGATAACTTGGAAAAGAGAAAGTGCTGAAAGAGTGGCACTGTAGTTTCTTCTTTGAGAAAGCACAAACCCCAAAGTCACTGTGAGATACAGGGCTGTGAAGCGCCTCTTAGAAACAATCCTTCTTACAGTGTGGGTTTCAAAGGCATTAAATGAAAATATATTATATGATAATGCACATATATGTTATGATATACAACATGGATCATATATGATATGTTATGTTAAATCTCTCTGTATCTGACATTTTTAATTGTCCTAAAAGTGGCCTGAGGGAAATCTTGGACCTGCTGAAGTGGAAGGCGAATTTGGAATGGAGTCCAGGACAGCCCGACTTTTACCCCTTCTTCTCAAACATTTCCTCCTCCTCCGGTTCCTTTCAAGGTCTTCCACTTATGTAGCTACCCTGACAGGAATAATCTCTACATTAATAATATCCACCTTCCAGTTCTTAATTGTATCATTCTTTATCACATCCAAAAAAAGCACACCAGCATATTTCTGGATTAAAAAAATAAAATAAACCCTATGGTGAAGGTAAGTGTGGCCAAAATCTGGAATGGGCTTCCGAGGGAGGTGGTGCTCTCCCCGACCTTGGGGGTCTTTAAGAGAAGGCTGGAGAGGCATCTGGCTGGGGTCATCTGAACCCAAGTGCTCTTTCCTGCCCAGGGCAGGAGCTCGGACTCGATGATCAGTTGAGGTCCCTTGTGACCCTAACATCCATGAAATTTTGAATCTGTTTTATTATTAATACTACTAGTGGAAGTAATAATATTTAAAAGTAAAACTAATATGGCTTTTTAGAAATGTAGTGCCTGAAAGAGGTTTTGCCAAACATATATATGCCACTTCTTCTGGAATTAGCATATGGAGATTGTTAAGGAAAAAATGGTGCTGTTTGTAATAAATTAATATCTGTTTTTAAGAATCTTCTTCTTTATAAAACAGGAGTAGAAGAAAGCAGTAATCACTTACCTTGATCTGTTTACTCTCTTCCTGTAACCACTTCAGTACGACTTTTGATCTCTTGCAGAAAACACTGTCATTTACTAAAAAAGAAGCTCCCGTACCCCAAATCTTTACAGATCTAGTCTCCTGTATTCTATTAATTCACAGAAGCTTTTCCTTTTCCCACCCCATTGGTATATGTGCATTTACAAGAAATAATGTAGCTTTGGCTCTAAAGTAAGCACACTAGTAATCCATGTGAACTTCTTTTCTCGCTATCTTTACATTTAAACTTAAAGAAATGACTGTTCTAGGCATGGCGTTTCTTTAGTATGGGGCACCAGTAGTTTTCTAAGGAAATACATTACTTTAAAATCCCTCAGGCATGAACTCCCTTTAAGTTTCAAAATTAAAATAATATAATACAAATTCTTGGCCAGAGCCTGAAAAAAATATTTTTATGAGTTGAAAAATATAGTGGAGAGAGGGCAGCAGACATGTCATAAAAACAGTCTTTTAAAAGACCAAGTGAAAGTTAAGGCCATTACATCACCTCTTCAGCAATAGCTTTGAAATCTAAGGGGAAAAATACACAAACTTTCCTATACTTTGGGGACTCTTGTCCCAAGTCTTTAATTAAGTTGCACTTTCACCTCCAGTGGGTGCTCTCGCACAGCTTCCTCCATTCTCTGCAAAGAAAACTCTACAAAGTTCTTCTGAGGGAAATTTCCTGGCAACCTCTGTCTTGAGGTGGAAGAGAACAAAGCATTTCCGGAAGGCCAAAAGACAATATGTTTCAGTCTTTCTTAGAAGAAATTCTAGGGACAGGTTTTGTGCTTTTTTTTTTTGTTTGTTTGTTTTTTTAAATTGGGACATATCATGTGTGAATGGTTCATCCTAACACAGAATACCGAAACTCTCACAGCTGGATTTTCTAGTGGAATGAGATGTCTGGGTTGACTCACTCAACATGATGTTTCTCCATCAAGAACATCAATTCCTCAAACATTCGAGCACAACACATCCCTGTCACACGGACAGTTTGGAACAGAGAAAGACCAAAGAAACACCGTTGAGTTAGATATGCATCTCTTCATTTTTTGGATACAAATTATGGTAGAAGAACAGGCCCAGAGGCCTCAGATTTGATTCACTCAAATGAGTGGCATCTATTCCTTGATTGTAGGGCACAGAATCAGGTGCTTTATCTGAGACTGCCTGAACATTAGTCTAATACGTATGCGAATGCATCTGTAGCTCTCATTAGTGCTTTGAAAAATCTGCTTAAATTCTGCCACTCAACACAGAGTCTAGGCTGGTGGTTTTAACTTTAGCTTCAAGACATCGTCCCCACTATTATAGGCCATTTATCTAGGCATAGTGATTAGTAAACTTTTGCTTGTGAGCACTACAGCTTACAACCCAGGCATGGCTGTAAGATCCAAGTCTTTCCCCCTGGAGTGACCACCTGCCAGCACTCATTTTCACTGCCGATTCCCACACCCTGTGCAGTGAGGGAAGCATGGACGTGGCAGAGGAGCAGGCTCCAGAGTAGAGGGGCTTGTGTGATGGAAGCACAGGTCTGTCACCAATAGACCCTCTATAAACCTGTTGGGACTTCTTGGGGGGACAGATCTGGCTCATGGACCTTTAGGTGCCACCTGTTGCACTGAACTGGACAACTCTGTAGCCATCACCCTGGCCCTCTCCAAACTCTGATATTCTTCTGCAAGAAATAGGTCAAGTGCTTATGCAAGGTCATTTCCAGCAGCTCCTGGTCAGTACTTTGGGCATGGAAGTCTTCTTCCTTGCCTTGGTTTTGAACCCATTTGACCACCACCAAGGAGCCTGGCCCAGCCACACTGCTCCTGCTTGGCACCTGACTAATTTGGAGATGAAGCAGTAAAGCCACCTCAGGGCACCTCCAGCACCAGGCTGAAGCTCTCTGTCTGCAGACCTGGTGGGAAGTGGTGCAGGTGGTGCCCTAAGGACTGTTTCCTTGCCTCTGTCTCCTTTGGCACAGGCAGAGCAGGGGTAGGTGGGCAGAAACATGTACTCAGGAGGTCTGGGGATGTGGTACAGATGCAGTCACAGGTAGCATTGCCCTGAATTACACCCACTGTGCTAAGGATTCCCCTTCTTCTCTGCCCTGTCGCAGAAGCAGGATATTACTGTGTGGTTCAGGCAGTGACATGCTTAGCATAATAAACGTGATATATAGTCAGACACCTACTGCTGGAACTGATTGTATTTTTTGCGGGGGCGGGGGGAAGACAATATAATAACTTTTTCATAATGTGATACATTTTTAAAAATTATTCTCCATGTCCAGAACCAAATGGCATCACATCCTGGGCCACTGATACAAAATGCCGGGTATTCATTGTTAATATGATAACGATGTATCAACACAGGAAACGTGTCTTGCCAGTCAGTGGTGTCCTCAAACATGCTGGGTTAACTGGTCCTTCCTTCCCACCCACCTTCACAGGAGCACATGAAAGGAAATATTCTGCTTCTGGTGTGGGGAGTAACATACACCAAATTGCCCAGTGGACTTAACAGTAGCATTGCCTAGCCTGATAATTTTGATAATGTAGATGTAACCTCATGGGTAGCTTAAGGACCTCGTTACACAGAGCTTGCCAGACTTTACATATGGGCAGTGGTCTAAGATGCAAGGAGCAAATAGCTCATGATAGAAACACACTGCCTTGTCCATGAAGCCAGGTACAGGACAATGGAAGCACTGCCAGCTCTGGTGAGTCTGGCTCAGTCCTGCTGGTCTGACTAGAAGACTGACCAAACACCCAAGCAGCAGAATGACAGAAAATGCTCACAAGCTTTCAGGAGACTCGCTGGGGGTTCAAGGGGAAAATATTTCGAGAAGCACTCCAATAAGGGAGTTAACAATTTGTCAACTATTAAACCAGCTTAAGTTACCATTCTAGGATAGTCTGCAACACAGACATGTAGCATGTGTTTGGGTTTGTGTTGTATCCAATGCTTCGTGCTATAATGCAAACTTGCCATGACTGAATAAAACCATTTCAGAAGTGCTTTAAGAAACGTGGGTCGTTATTTCACTGGTCAAGCATACCTGAGGAATGGAAACACATCCATGCAAGACACATTCATTCTACAAAACTCTACATGCCTGCTACTCACTGTAGACTGTAGCCAAATTGGACCAGTACTGAGGGGTTCATCCCGAAAGCCTGGGAAGGGCAGAGAAGTACTAGCAGGCCCAGCCCAAGACACCTACTTTGTCCTGATCACTCTCTTTAGTCTTCAGTGAACTGGGTATCCTCTGTCAGTTCTTTTGGAGAGTCCATGCATTACTGTTCAGGGAAACAAAAGCTTGTCCTACGAAGCCTGCTCCAGTAAGATTTCGTTCAAGGTGTGCTAAGCCATTGTCTTAACCATCTCTCTGATATCAAGCCATTGCCTGCTGTGCTTGCAGGAAACCAACACAGCTTTCAACCTAGGAGGGCAACCTGTGCTGGACTGGCTGCCCAAAATGGGATAAACCCCATTTCTCTGTTGTGCTCCTAAGCTGAATCCGGACAGAGCAATTGTAGCTGCATGGAACAGTGCCTAAGCACAAATAATTACACTTACACAACTGTGATTTCCTTGTAGGCTTAGGGTTGCTTATGCTCAGGAGGCTGCACTGTGGCTGCATAAGTACCCAGGGTTAACAATCACTTGGGCATGTGCTTAACAGCATGAAACTCCAGAAACTTGAGTCTTCCTCTTTTCCTGGTATGTATGTCAGGTGGACAATCCTAATCCAGCACAAGAGAAAATAGAATCTGAATATTGGGCATATGCCAAAAATTGCCATAAGACAACTACGAAGATGCCACTTGGTATGTCAAGGTGCAATAAGATTTAGCTGTGAGTATCCTGGTGAGGTCATAGCTTGCCTTGACTTTGATCCCTGCTCTCAAACCTTTTTCCTATACCACTGTTGTCTGAGCCTGGTTTCTAACGTTTGGTTGCCTCCTGATTATGGCTCAGATCCTGTCTGCTGGAGTAAACATGAGCCAGCCCTGTCTCTCAGGACCTGAGTCTAGCCCCTAATGCTGGCCTGTTTCTGAGCTACTGATTCTGGTCTCTGGCTAAATCCCTACTCAGGAAGACTGACTGCCCATGTCCTGGTCACGGACATCCTGTAGAGATGGAAGGGCACTAGTTTAATGAAGGCCTGAATGTGACAGAAACTTCACAAAAGTCACATAAAATTATTCTGTGAGCCAGAAAGCATGAACACTCAACAGGGGAGAGACATGAGCAGGCTGATGTAGAAGCAAAAGAAGAAAAGTGTGTGCATATTCCACAAAGCCTTGTTCTTCCCCAGTGCTTCAGTTCATAATAGTTTCAGTTAATCAGATAGCTTAACCAGCATGGTGGTTAGGTACCACGATGTGGTCCATGGGAGCCTTGAAGGATGTGGGCATGGGTGGATGCAGGAATTTGAAAAGAGGGGTGCAGGAGACTACACCTGTGTCCCTGTCCCCCACCAAGGGCAGGTGCCAGCATGACAGTGGCTGTGGGTGACTTTTTGAAGTCCTTGAAGTAGGTAAACTCTTCCCTCCACATCTTAGCACCCTCTCCCTTCCAGTGCAAGTACCCCTCCTCTCCCACACTCTCCAGCAGAGGTTCCTATGTGTTGCTTCTGGGTGGAAGAAGACTGACTTGTCCACAGCCCCCGATGTCCACGGGTCATCCAGGGATGGGGGAGTCCCAGGGTTGCTCCAGGCAGGGCCAAGGAGAAATGACACCCTGAGGTGACAAGCTTTGCTGGGGATAATGAGAGCAGAGGGTGGTTCCTCCCTTCCAGCCCCTGCTCCCAGACTGCGAGGGACACCTGGGAGGTGTCAGGGAGCAGGAGTGCCTGGAAACCTGCTGCCACTGCTGCCTCCAGCTGACCAAAGGCAGGTCAATGGGCAATTCCCCCATGCCAGGCACTCCTGCACCTGTCCAGCCTTTGGGTGTTCCCACTGGTGGAAAGGGACAGGGAAGCATGACAGGCAGCCCTATAAACCAATCAGTAGCAACGATCAGGGGTGGTAGCCATCTTGCTGGCAGTCCTTCATGCTGGCAGCCCCTTCCCCAGTCTCCCCTTAGCAGGTTGCATGGCCAGTCTACAGTGTCAAGAAGACTTGTGGCTCGCTCTGGGGAGCCACCATATTATTTTCAGCAAATGTTCATTTAATTTGCAGTGAGCCTGCCAAAGTTGTGGAACCTGCCATTTGTCTCAGAACTCCACCCAAACTTGCAGTTTCCACATAAATTGCACAGTTGCAAATTTGGTAGGACCCTACTCATAAGGTCATCTAATCAACCCTGCAGTGGGCTATGTTTGCGACCGTACGTGCTCAGTCTGTGCTCCTACTCGTCCTGCTTAGTTATTCATGTGCACAGGCTATGTATCCACAAAAACAACATTTTTCTGGGCATATAAGCACCCAAAATACCACACAGGTGACCAAAAATGACCACTTAGATGAGCACAAAAGTACCAAATGTCAGAACCTAGAATTTCCTTTCCATTAGAACGGTGCTGTGGCACCCTCGGGTGGTGCAAGATCCTTTGAAGGGTGCTGTGAGGCACCTCTGCAAGGAAAGAAGTACTGCTATGTATGAATTTGTTTTTTTGAAACTGAGAGTCACCCAATTCACAAAGGTAATGGAGGGTGCCTCGAGTCCCCTGAGGAGTGCCTGTAGTCGAAGAAAGTTGAGCACTACTGACCTGGACAATCGAAAATTGTGAGAAGCTTTACTTTCTGCTTTGGATTGAAAACATTAAACTTTCACATTTACATCATGGAAAGAGAAAATATAACTATTCACACATCATATAAGGAAAAGTAAAAAAAAACATGTTTTTGATCATTTCTAAAATATTTTGTTCTGTTTCCTCACCCACCCCAGCCAGAGGATGTCAAGAATTTCTCCCAAAGAGAAGTTTGCAGAGTTGTCAAGGAAATGAAGAGAAAGTACAACTTAATTAATGACTTGGGACAAGATTCCCCAAAGCCTGGGAAAGTTTTTCTCTCCTTAGTGTTAAAATTATCCCTGGTGAGTGATGTAATGGCTCCAAGTTTAACCTGACTTTTTAAAAGACTTTATTTCATTAAATAAGTTCTCCTCTCTCTCCATATGCCTCTGGGATAGGAAAAGGAAAGATCCTGCAAATATTATAGATTCTGTGATGAGAGACCAGGCAGATTCTTGGCTTGAGAGGACAATATTTATTGCTGGAAATCAAGCCTTTCTCCTTTCTAGAATGGTCAAAGTATGAGATAAAGTAGATCAAGGTAAGTGCTTACTTTATACAAGCTTAAGTCTTTGAAAAATATGTGGTTTTGAATTCCACATAAAACCTTTGTGTTACTTTCAATTCTGAATATAATAATCTCAGAGAATGAGTCACATGAATGTTTCTCAAAACATATTTCAGCTGCTTTATAAAATTAAAGTTAAACATACATTTTATTACTACTTATTATTTTACCTAGAGCTACTACTCAGAAAACATATTTTATTTGTGTTAGATTTTATAACTGAAAACATGTTATTGGATGATAATAAGGATATGGAAAAGATGCAGATAACATAATTGTTTAGTGGTCCTTGAAATTATAATGAAAGCAGAGTCTTCCTGTTGGCATGTCCACATACCTTGAGGCATCTCAGATGAATTGAAGAGGAAAAGGAAATTCTTGTTTTCAAGAGGTAATATCCTGGCTCTGTTGAAATCACTTATAAACTGCCCATTCATCTCCATGTGTCCTGGATTTCAGACATACGTGAAATCCTGGATGAATTGAGATGAATAGACATTTTGTCATTATAATATATCTGTAGTTACATTCATAATATCACATACTGTATTTTCATTTCTAATGTCTTGGAAACCCATCCACTAGAACGGTTGGTTTGTTTAACGTACTCCACAGCCCCGGTGTCCCACAACCAGTTTGGAAACCTAGCTCCAACATAGGACAAACTAGGGTTCAACTCTTCCAAGATCTCCCCTTTTTTTTACCTTTGCAATTTCTGAGCCAAATATTTATTAACCTTCTGTGCCGACATGCACTTGCACAGGTATGGAGCTGCAGAGAGTAATTAGTAGCTCAAACATTCTGCCTGGCAGGTGCAAATCCCCTTGGGGAGCCTCAAATCTGCACTTGACCTTTAAGGAAATATCTATAGTATCTACTCCAGGGTTTTTTTCAGGAACTCCAGGCACTGAAAAGGTGATTTGCTTGCCTGGCAGGCTGTTGTACTCAGCAGCCCCAGCCACCCTTCTCCACCAGGTATAGGGAAGCCAGTGTGACAGCGCAACTGTTCATCGTACAGTTGCGCTGTACATCATACATTGTGCAGCCCCAGTAGCTCGCCGTGATCGTATAGTGGTTAGTACTCTGCGTTGTGGTCGCAGCAACCTCGGTTCGAATCCGAGTCACGGCATCGCCTTGCAAGCGTTGGCACGGCAGGGGTCTGAGTTTTTTTACAAGAAACAATGGCCACAAGCTAGCAGAGAGCAGATTTAGACTGGACATTAGGAAGAACTTCTTCACAGTTCGAGTGGCCAAGGTCTGGAACGGGCTCCCAAGGGAGGTGGTGCTCTCCCCTACCCTGGGGGTCTTCAAGAGGAGGTTAGACGAGTATCTAGCTGGGGTCATTTAGACCCAGCACTCTTTCCTGCTTATGCAGGGGGTCGGACTTGATGATCTATTGAGGTCCCTTCCGACCCTAACATCTATGAATCTATGAATCTATGAATCTAGCGAGAAGAGGCGTTTTCTCTGTGGTTCCAATACTTCTACTTTCCTCATTTTCTGGATACTGTTTTTGTTGGTGCGGTACCTGTAGCACTCAAGTCAGACCCCACACAGGGAACTTGGCACTGTCACATGGTCAGTCATTTTCTGAATGAAAACATAAAATTGTGTGGGATGCCCCTAAAATTGAGTGAGATCCCCCTAAATAGTTCTGCACTCTAAACTCATTCATGTTAATTCGAATACTGATTGACATATTTTATTATTAAAATGTTTTCAAACTATTATTTTGTATTAGTTATGTTTTAATAGTGTTTTATACAAACTAGATTATTCTTCTGAAAGCTGTAGCAACTAAAGAACATGAAAATAATATCTAAATTTCACATTTTAAAAAATGAAAATGGCTTTCCATCTTTTACCAGCCTCTCTTATGTAGTTTATTCAGATTTCTCCATGTATATCCCTATATTTGATATTATTATCTATTACCTATGATTTACTGAACATCAGTTTTGGTTGTCAAAGTTGCTTTATATTGTTTTAAAAAAAAGCTGCCCTCCAAAATTCAGATGTATTTAAGGGGTACGAACTGGAAAACTTGAAAAGTAGGATACTAAAATACTAGGGCTGAGAAAAATCTTCTGTTAAAAGCATGTATGATGGCACACTGGCTTTCAATGCCTGGTGGAAAGTTAGCGTTTTCCATTTTCCTTTCAGAGTAAAATGGCTTGAAATGATTAATATAGAGCCAAATGTTGCAATAAAGAAGTTGGACCTCCTCCACTCATGACTCTGGACATTTCTGAAAATCCTGACCCTACCTCCTAATTGGGTAGATTTCACTGTGCAGGTGTTTTCATGGTAGGTTCCTTGAAATAATGATTATCCCACTAGAACTGCCGAGCAAACAGTGTAATGCAGGAACATGTATAGGGATTTTAGAAGTTATGTATCAAATGGTGAGGTTTTGGGGAAAGAGAAGGTTTGTTCACACTGCTGCTTAAGCTGCCCTCTCAAGCTGCCCCTCCTCCTAGTGATAATGGTGAAAACAATTAATGTTATTGGGCACTTGTACACGTGACACAGGTTTAATCCCCAAGGGTTTTTTCAATGCCCCCTAAATTGAAATGGTGAGGCATAGCATAAACCCCTGAGGACTAAACCATTTGAATTTTTCCATCACATTAGGGTGATGGGCCCAATCGCTTGTGGGGTGGGGGGGAGTTTGGTCAGAGCTGGAGTCTGCCTGCAGCCAAGGGGAGGGCTGCTGATGGGCCAAGTGGCTTCTCGGTTGTGGGGGGCCCCAATCCTTCCCTTCCCTGGGGCAACATGGGGAGGCAGGTGGCTGGGTGTGCTGGCACCAAGAGAAGGTGACAGGGACAGTGCATGGGGCTCAGGAAGCCTCTGTGGGCCCATGTTCACCTTGGAGTCAACAATGACTCCAAGATCCCTTTCTGCCTCTGTGCTCTTGAGAAGGGAGTTTCCTAGCTTATAAGTGTGCTTCTGGTTCCCACTGCCCAAGTGCTGCACCCTGCACTTGTCAGTATTGAAACCTATCCTATTTAAATTAGCCCACCCCTGTAACCTCTCCAGGTCCTGCTGTAATCTGTCCTTCTCTACTAGTGTGCCCACCTCACCCCAAATCTTGGTATCATCAGCAAATTTAAACAGGCTGCTTTTTACCTCATTGTCCAAGACATTAATAAAGAAATTGAACAGTGCGGGCCTGAGGACCGAGCCCTGGGGGACCCCACTGCCCACTTCCCCCCAGGTCGAAAAAGACCCATCCACCACTACCCTCTGAGTACGACCCTTCAGCCAATTTGCAATCCATCTGACCGTGTAGACATCAATGACACAGTCACCTAGTTTTTTAATGAGAATGGGGTGGGAGACAGTGTCAAAGGCCTTGCTGAAGTCCAGAAAGACTACATCCACTGTGACACCTGAGTCCAATGCTTTTGTGACCTGACTGTAGAAGGCAATCAGGTTGGTCTGACATGACCTAGACCTAATGAAACGGTGCTGGTTGCCTTTGAGCATCATCCCTGCAGCTGGCCCATCACAGATGTGCTCCTTGATGATCTTCTCGAAGAGTTTTTTGTTTTTAAGCAGCTTATGTTGTGTTTATTCTACTATTTCTTTCTTTTTCTTTTCTGAACAACCTACAACTGAACTCATTAGGAGGTACCTTTCACTTAGTCTATTTTAGTTTGTTTGCCCAAGTTACTGTATTCTGACATTCAGAAAGAAAATCTCGCCTCTGAAATTCAGATGTTATAAAGGAGAATCAGTCTGAGCTCTTGAAACAATGGACACTAAAAGTGAAGAGCTGATAGAAACATTTATTTTAAAACCATTCTTTTTAAATAGTATGTTGGACTTGAAACTTTTCGGTACTGGGCTTTTTATTTCAGTTTTGCTTGCTAAATAGTGAGGTGTTTGGAACAGACAATGTCTTCCCAGACCCCGACATCCAGTTCCTGCCTGGTCAAGTGCTCCTCCTCCTATTACTATGAATAGCATTTATAGTGATAAATGTCTTTGTTGGTGGTAATGAAAAGTGAGAATGGCCAGAACAACTGAGCCACACTCATCATTGTGGAATATTTCACTGAGGTGATTCTGTGAGATTATTTCCCATTGATCTCATTCAGACTCACAGATAACAAGGTAGTATTAGGAGTGCAGCTCCTATTTGGGTAATATGACCAGCATGGAGCATAGGAACTCCTTATTTGCCCTGCATCTGGGTAGGGAAAGTACTATGCACTGACTTCCTCACTGCTGTGGCAAGCTTGAAACCAGGACACCAGTTAACTCTTGTAAACCTGGCTATGATGTCTCCATAGAGCATAGTAGTTGAAGAGCAGGCAACCATTTCCAGCTGCAAACTGGAATAACCTACTGGAGGTTGGAGGCGGACACCCTAGCACCCTGCCACCACTGCCACTAATCTCCATTTGTGGCACAAGTAGAAAGCTCACAGATGGTACTTGTCTTCGGGACAGCCTGGGGACAGCCCCTGTAGAAGGTGCCCCCACCTCCAAATGCCACCAATGCCCCAAAATGGTCAGGGCAGATTCAAAACTTCTGCAGGCCATGGGTAATTCAGGGGTTGGCAACCTTTTTCAGATGCAAACTGGAATAGCCTAACCCAGGTTGCAGGTGGTGGGTGCTAGGACCTGGAAGTAGTCTCCACCCATGGCACAACTAGGATGCCCACAGCTGGTATTACTTGCCATAGCATCCTGGGGAGAGCAGCTGCACAAAGTGCCCCTCACCACCAAATGCCACCAAAACCCCCTGAGCCTGATTCAATGGTTATGCAGGCCAACGCTTGAAATCTCTGCTGTGCTCAATTCCACAGCGTAGGTATAACACAAGGTACACCACTGCGATTCCACATGCAGGTGGGGCCTGCAGCTGAACATAGAAATGCTGGGCAAAGTGTAGAAAATCTTTAGCCTAAGTAAACTCTATTCCCCTGGAAGTGAGGTTATTGTCTCATCAACCATAATGTCTGGCATTTCTTCCACAGGAAAAGAAAACCTGCCACGTGCCTCAGTTGCTCTTAGTATTATCCAGAAGGAAGTGTGGACACATTGCCCAAGGCATCGTGTTCTTGTCAAGGACTTCAGGCACAGCCACACAAAGAGGAAATGAAGACTGGGAACAAAACTTCTTCAGCAGACTTCATTTTGCTGGGACTTTTGAGCCGGACCAATGTACACATGTTCCCCATGGCCACGATCTTATTAGCCTTCATTTCTGCCTTGTCTGGGAATGCTCTTCTCATACTTGTAATCCAAGAAAATTCCTCCCTTCACACCCCAATGTATTTTTTCCTCTGCCAACTGGCCTTCATGGACATCTGTCAGACTCTGATAATTGTCCCCAAAATGTTAGCAGACTTCCTGATCCCAGGAAACCCCATTTCTCCAGCTGGCTGTGGGACTCAGATTTTCCTCATGCTGACCATGGGTGTATCAGAGTGCCTCCTCCTGGCAGTCATGTCTTATGATAGGTACATAGCGATCTGCATCCCCTTGCAGTACCCCATCATCGTGAACAGGAACATCTGCTTTGTTCTATCAGCTGGAGTCTGGATGGGAGCATTGTTAAATGCCTTGATTCACACAGTGTTTACACTGGCTCTCCCCTACTGTGGCTCAAAAGAGATTGACCACTTCTTCTGTGAGGTCCCAGCCCTGCTCAAATTGTCCTGCTCTGACACCTCTCGATATGAGGCTATGGTGTTCGTGAGTAGCGTTGTCCTAGTCCTCATCCCTTCTTCCATTATACTAGCCTCTTACGCTTGTATCCTCTCCAGGGTCCTGAGGATGAAGTCAACCAGACAGCAGAAAGCTCTGGCCACCTGCTCGTCCCACCTGACTGTGGTGGTCATGTTTTACGGGGCAGCCATCTTCATGTACATGAGACCCAGCTCCTACCACTCCCCAGAGCAAGACAAGATTGTGGCTCTCTTTTACACCATTGTCCCCCCAGTACTCAATCCACTCATCTACAGCCTGAGAAACAGGGATGTCTTACGAGCCCTAAAAAAGCTGATTGGGAAATGCAGAGACTTCCAGCAAAATTGACAGAAGGTGTACTTTACCATGGGCTAAGTCTCATTGAAATGAGAAGGCTGCCGGCAGGGTTTTCTGGATCTTTTAGAAGGAAGCTAATGTTTTTCAGTCACGTAACAGCCTGTGACCTACTGAGTGTCATGGGATTTTGGACTTTATCACTTAAACGCTTAGAAAGAGGTTTGAGGAAATCCTACCCATTCTCCTTGTTCATTACTGTTTCCCTGCTTCAGGAAATTTAACCAAATTATTGCAAACACTGAAGACTTCATGGGGGATTGAAACTTTGTATTTCCCTGATGCTGCCCCTGCACAAGGCCCAAGCCCCCTTGCAGGAAATATGACAAATGGAAGGGCAACCAAAATGCACCTTGGGACAAAAGTTTATGAGGAAGGTATGAAAGAACGAGGGTTATTTAGGATGGATAAGAATAGACTGGGGGGGAGGGGGGTATAATAGTTTCTCAAATACAAGAAGAGTGATTATAGAGAGAATGGAGATGGGCTTTTCTTTGTGGCTCTAAGGGACAGCGCTAGGAGCAAGGGCCGCAAGCCAGAGCAGGGGAAATTGAAGGTGGAGATTAGTGGGAACTAGCTGCCATTGGGAGTGGTCGCACAGGGATGAGGCTACCGAGAGAAGCTGTGGATTCTCCATGCTTGGAAATGTCCAAAAGCAGGTAAGACAGACACTTGGCTGTGGTGATTTAGTCAGGGACAAACATGGCTGGAGCAGGGACATGGGCCACAGGACCTGGTGAGGTTTCTTTCAGCCTATGATCCTAAGTGCTTAGAAGGAGATCTTCTCAAGTACTATTTTTAGTGCAAGGCACTGTACGTTATGTCTGATTCCTCTCTCACTTCACGTTGTTTTTCCACCAGATTTACTCCACTAAGGTCAAAGGTGGAACACATGGTCTGAGAGGGTGTTTTAGTTAGAGTGGCATCTGGACAGTCACTTTATTAAATACCTCATAGCATCACATATAATGAATTTCCATGTATTTAAAAATGACCACAGGATGCTTTATCTAGAGTTTGTTCGACAAGTTTTAGGTAAGGCACCCCAATGGCCATTTTAAACTATGCCAGGGTTTAATACACATGACACTGCAGCAACGTGGGGCAGCTGTGATTAATAGGATTTGCTCCAATGCTTTGTAGTGAGAACTGCAAAGAGCACCTGTCTAGGCAGCCATAGTTTTTACAGAAGAGAAAAAAACCTCTATTTTAGATTAACCTGTTCTATTTAGCAGCCTTATTTTTGTAAAAAAAAGACTGTTACCCAAGAATCTCTCTAAGCCTTGTGTAAAATAAATATATTTGATTTATTCAAGATATCATGGAAAAGGGCAGCAGGGAGAAACAGGAAGCTTTCTAGGTTTACATCCATGGCAAGAATGCCAGGCATTAAATGAGAACAAAGCCGTGTTGAACGTCCCTTTCTTTGTGCCTGGCACAGATGGAGCTGATCGGCAGACAGAACAAATGAATGAAGGACATTAATCAAAAACAGGAATTTTTCATCAAAAATAAATAAGACCTTGACCTTGAGATGAGCTTTTCTCTGTGTCTACTGGGGACATGACTCTTTTTCCTACTGGTTTCACTCCATTAAGGCTGGGCTAAATGTGACCTTCTGAGGTCTTGTGAGGTCCTCATGAGCCCTACTTTCCTATGATCATAGGATCCTATGGTCATAAATGCTTAGATGCAGATCTTCCGAATAATTTTTTTTAAAGAGTGAGGGACTGTACTTGAGCTCTGATTCCTGTCTCACTTACATTGTTTTTCCACCAGCTTCGCTTCACTAAGGCCAATGGTGGAACAAATGGTTTATAGAAAGAAGAAGAAAAACTCCAATTTAGTCTAATCTTTTCTTTTTAGGAGAAAAGATTATTATTTTCTTTAAGAAAAAAGCTTTTACCAAGTATCTGTATAGGCTTTACATAAGATAAATTGATCTGATTTATTTAAGACATCACAGAAAAGGGCAACAAGGAGAAACAAGAAGCTTGCTAGCTTTCCATCCATGGTGAGACGGCACAGGAGCAAATGAAAACAAAATGGTCTCAACGTTCCTATCTTTGTGCCTGGAAGAAATGGAGCTGGTTGGTAGACAGGACAAATGAATGCAAGACATCTATCAAATGAAGGATGTTTTTCTTAAAAATAAATAAGATGTTGAAAACTGAATTGGTTAATATGTGTAATATTTTTACATTTGACAGTTTTCCTGTCAGACTGGGATTATGGTGCTAGTTCTCAAAAAAACAATGGAAGAGTTTTGTGAAGGCTTGGCTATCCCTTCATATTCCCAACTTTACCTAAAAAACCAACAAACCCATGTGCTAGGTTCACGCAGAGCATTCCTCCATCTGTCCCTGAAAAGAAATCCCCATGAACTGCTTCTGAGTGGTGACGTTGAAGAGGGAAATGTGTTATATGTCAACCTGTGTGTCTCCCTGAGCTGTGAGAGTGGGTAAGAAACAAGAGGCCTTGGTGTCTGTGGTCCTCAGGCATGTTCATGGATGAGCCCGTTGAGAGTGGAGCTGCTGTGAGACTAGCTCAAACATGGTTCCAGGAAGAGGAAGGTAGTTGAATTGAAATGTGGCTTGGCATAAACAGTGCCCCCAGACTAAATACCAGACAGTCTTGGAATACCAAGGGGAGACATAGGATCCTCTCTGCAATAATCTAGGCCACACTGACCAAAGTAGGCCACTGGGGACCATGCAGTCCTTGGGCAACCCCTGCGCTTCAGACCTTGGGAGTTAAGTGTTTGAAAATGCTTTCATAGGAGAGGATCCCCACAACTTCGCACAGTGCTGGGACCTGTCCCACCCCTGCAGCTCATTTCAAGCCCCATGCCTTGACTGCCCTACCAGGCCTTACACATGAACCCTGTTACTTTGAGACATCTGCAGTGGGAAGTAGGGGAGGGATCCTGATGTTTTGGTTTGCATGGCCAGAAAATGATGGCAATGTTCCCATTGAAAACTAGGACTCTTGGCCTGAGATCACATACCAAACTTTCCTTATGGCTTAGTTCAATGGTAAGGCATCTGGCCAGAAGGGAAGAAAGCAGGCATGACCTTTTATTAGCAATCTGGCACTTCTGTGACATTCAGGAATCCTTTCTGGTTCTCCTTTTATCCTCTCTATGGTCATGAGCAGGGACCTACATTATTCACGCTGGAAGTGGGCTGACCAGCAGCTCCTTTAACCTTGGAGGTTTCCCTGTGCAGCCTCCCCACACTCCACACCTTTAGTGATTAGCTGAGGTGATTAGCTAGCTCGCTACTAGCTACCCCACTGGAGGATCAGGGGAGGGGGCTGGGACCTGGCCCACCCCTGCAGCTCGTTTCAAGCCCCATGCTTTGACTGCCCAATCTGGGCGTGGGGCTGGGACCTGCCCCAATCAGGACAGTTCACAGGTCAGGGGCTGGAGAACCTGTTCCCTGCTCAGCTTCATGATCACGGAGCTGGGTGGGAGATTGCAGAGGTGGGCGAGGAACAGGCTCTCCAGTCCCCACCCCACAATCACTGGGAGGTGTCCTGGTCAGGGGCATGCCCCAGGCCTGTGCCCTGATTGGGTGACTAAGGTGTGTGGCTTGGAAAGGGCTGCAGGGTTGGGCAGCACCCATCCCCTGTCCAGTCCACCAATGGGGCAGCTGGTAGCGAGGCCATGGCCCTGAACCTTATCTCCCAGCACCAATTCCATGACAGTGGGACCAGTCCCAATGCAAGCCCTGCAACAATGGAGCTGGCACTAGGAGATAAGGATCACCCAACCCCCTCCTCCCGAATTGTGATGGTGAAACAGGGGGTGGGAGACAAGGATCTCTTAGCCTCTGCTCCACAATCATGACCTTGGAGCAGGGGTCTTGGAGCTCCCTGCTGGTTGCGGAGGGGGACATAGTCCCTGCCTGGACTCCAGTGGAAGAGCCCTCCCCGGCAGCAGCCAGCTCCATGGGGCAGGGAGCAATCTCCCACCCCTTGGGGGATGACTGACCAGGAGCAGATTTGCTCCCAGTCAGGTGTCTAGACAAGTGCTACTGCACAGTTAGTAACTGCAAGTAAATTTGCTACTTGCATTTGCAGGTAGCAAACTTACTATTAGGAAGGGTTACTGTGCAGTAACCATGCTCATGTGTAGATGCATATGTTAACTGCACAGCAAACTACACTGCTTCACGGTAAAGCATCTCATGCAGATGCACCCACTTTGGAACAAATTTCTAGTATTAGGAACTGAAAACTCCCTCTGACCTGAAGAAGAATGCGCTACATTTGGAAGCTTGTCAAAGCCCCTCCCAAACATGTAGTCGGTCCAACAAAATTTATTACCCATAAAAATACTTGCCTCTCACGTATTTCCTGGACTGTCCCATCTAGTCACTCGAGCACTACTAAAGTTCCTCGATTATGACCCAGATTATAATTCATTTTTAAGTGCTCCTAAGAAAAGAGAAGATACCACTCAGAATCAATACAAGCTGTCTTAACATCTGGCTTCTCAGGTGAGGTTTCTGGGGGAAAAAAATGTTATAGAGCCCTAGAATTTAAGAAATGAAAAATAAAGATTTCTGGAGAGATTTAGACAGTGAGTGACTGGGCTCAGCTGCACATGCAAATAATCCAAGAGCACTTTACTCTAGAGTGAGGTACGCTAAAATAAACTCTCCCAGGCATACATCTACATGAGCAGCGATGAAGGAGAAGATTTGCTGCCCCTAATAGCAGACTGCTCCTACTTCCGGTGGCCCTTCCCTGGGCTCCTGCAGCAGCCGGGGGTAGCTCAAAGCTCCCTTTTGGTACTAGCCCAGGAGCTGGCAGGGAGCACGGGGCCAGGAGACAGCTATCTTCTGGTGCAGCTGGGACATTGCTCACTGTCCATGCGAGCTGCCTGCTGCTGGGGCAGGGGCTGCCACCAGAGGCCAGGCAGGGACATCGTCCCCCTGCCCTGGCAGCAAGGAGCTCCCAGTCCATGATTGTGGGGCCAGGGGTGGGAGACTCTTATGCATATCTGAGCAGACTATGCTCCTTTGCTCTTCCTCTGTTTCAAACTCTCCAGATGAGAGGGATGTCTTGTGACTGAAAGTTTTGGAGAACTGACGTTCTTGATGGAGAAACATCATGTCGAGTGAGTCACAATCCAGAGGTCTCATCCCACTAGAAAATCAAGCAGTGAGAGATTTAGCATTTTTATTAGAATGAAAACATTCAAATATGACATTTCCCACTTTAAAAAACAAACAAACCCTCCGCCTATAATTTATTTTAAGAAAGACTGAAATGTATCATCCTTCCTGAAATGCTTTGTTCACTCCCACCTCCAGACAGAGGTTGACAAGAAACTTGCCTGAGCATAATTTTGCAGTTTTCAAATACCTGAATGGAGGAAAGTCTGCCAGAGCACCCACTGGAGATGAACGGAGAACTTAATTAGAGACTTGGGAGAAGACCCCCAGAGTGTGGGGAAGTTTGTGTATTTTGGTCCCATTAGATTTCAAAACTATTCCTGATGGCCACAAACTTGGCCACATAATGGCCACAAGCTTGACTTAGCTTTTGTCAAGGCTGTGTTTTTATGACATATGTGCTCCCCTCTCTCCACTACCTAATTTACTCAGCTAGCGGCAGAAGCAGGATTGAAAGAGCTCTGCTGTCTCTCTACTCAGTGTAGAGTGTCTTTCTTTAAGACTAATTTCAGATCCTTTTTATCTATTGCCCATGTTGCATTATTTCAACTTATAAAGATATGTTTTAGACTCTGGGCAAGAATTGGTATTATATAATTTTTATGTTGAAACTGAAATGGAGTTCATAGCTAAGGAATTTTTAGGTAATTTGCTTCCTTAGAAAACTAATGCTGCCCCATACGAAAGGAATGCCATGCAAGAAAGGAGATGTATGTGGATTTCTTGTGTACTTGCTTTTGAGCTTATAACTCTTTATTTCTTGTAAATGTACGTGTAGCAATAGGCTGGAAAAAGAAAACATTGCAGGAATATAGTAGAAAAGATTAAGTTTCTTACTGGAATCATCAGAGAAAAAGATAAAGGAGACCAAGGTAAGTGATTACTGTTTCCTTCTAGTCCTATTTTATACCAGTGAAGATTCTTAAAACCAGATTTATGTTTATTACAAACAGCACCATTTCTCTTCTTAAAGATGTCCATGTGATAATGACAGAAGAAGTGGCATATAAATGTTTCTCAAAATATATCTCAGGTATTACATTTCAATAAAGTCATGTATATTTTACTTATTCTTCTTATTATTTCTACTAATAGTCCTACTAATAAAATATATTTTACTTCATTTCATAACTACAAATGTGCTGTAATGTGCTTCTTTCCATGTGATAAAGACTGAAATGATACAATTAAGAATTGGGAGATAGAAATCATTAATTATTAATGAAAACAGATTATTCCTGTCAGGGCAGCTACGTATGATGATGAACTTCAAAGGAGGAGGAAATGTTTGCAAAGAAGGGGTAAAAGTCCATCTCTCCTGGTGTCAATTCCAAATTTCTCTTTCACCTTCGCAGGTCCAGGATTTAACCCAGGCCACTCTTATGGCTATTAAAAATGTCAGGTAAAGAGAGATTGAGTCTAACATAGCATGTCCTAAACTATTTGTGTAGTATTTAATAATATCAATCAGGGCTCATGGACAGATGTGATGTCTTTGATTAGACTAACAAGATTTTTGCAAAAAAACCCCTTTCATTGCAAGCTTTTGGGCACAAACACCTTTCATCAGGAATCAGAGAAAAGATTGTAAAAGTTCTGCTGGGTAGAAATGAAAGTTCATATTTCATAGGATTTCACAGAGGAGTCAATAGATGGAATAACCCTCTGGGCAGACAGGTCTCACCTGGCAAGGAGTCTCGGCTTTCCTGTGAGGCTGCAAGGATGCAAATTACCTTAGACAAAAGCAGGAGTAATAATATACATGTATAATACTATATCTTATACTTCCATTTGTAATGACTTTAAAACACAACCTGTACGAGGGATTGTTCATTTTAAGTGCTTCACAACTCCATATCACACAATGACTTGGGGTCTGGGTTCTCCCAAATAAATTATGG
Organism: Alligator mississippiensis; assembly: GCF_030867095.1. Lineage (NCBI taxonomy): Eukaryota > Metazoa > Chordata > Crocodylia > Alligatoridae > Alligator > Alligator mississippiensis. The sequence continues at coordinate 48,852,973 of NC_081834.1, read as the reverse complement.
TTCCACTCTTTCAAGACTTTCCCTTGTCTCTAGCTTTGCATGTGAGAGGCTAAATCCTAATTATCTTTCTGTCCCTACCTGGTATGTACAAAGTTTGGTAGCGATAGAGATCTAGTGTTTCTAGTTCACTCTGCTTGAACAAAAACAGACACCGAGGCCAAGGACTGCAGAGCCCCAGGGAGATTCTGGGGACCAAGGATGGTTTGAGAAGCTGGCTGCGGTAAAAGCACACAGTCCAAAACAAAGGTCAAAGAAATCTTAACAGCACTTCTAATATTGGAATACAAACCAGAGGCAATTGCTAAGACAATATAGATAAGCATAGTGAGCTGCTGATTTAAAAGAAATATCCATTAACCTAAGAGAGTCACAAAATCATTAGTACTAAAAACATTGTTTAAGTTACTGGATCATATAGGTTTCCAGCAGGTGAGCCGGCCAACCAGGCAAAATAACTTTTTATTGGTCTTCCTGAGACTACATGCTGTAGGTTGTGTTTTGACCATTGTGTGAACGGTGTATGGCAGGGATAGGTTTCATAGATACACTGACCTTGTTTCACCTGCAGAGGGGCAATGCAGCAAGGATCTTGAGTCCCTGTGTGAAAAGAGATTTTCTGAGGCAGACCTGGGCTCTTCATCCTCAGTTTTTAGCTGAGCTTAAAAAGCTTACAAGATTAAATTACCACATATCAGGCTATTAGATGTACAAAATTGCTTCTAATGCCAATGAATCATTAATATACAATTAATTTATTTAATAGGGTAACCAGGTATGCCTTATCAGTTTCCCAGGGCATAGACTTATTGCATTATAAAGCCTGATAAAAGCAGCATTCTGGCAAAACCAGACCTGCCCAGTTTAAAACGCCAAGGCTGGTTGACTGCACGCTGGCTAGCCATGTCTAGCAAGATCACCTGTGACAGAGTACATTGGCTTGCGACATCAGAGGAAGGGCATAGCAAGGTCATCATGCTATACCTCCCACTCCTAGCCAGGCATCTTCCAGAGTGTTTTGCACTGTGTATCATTCAGTCAGTTAATTGAGATTTTCTAAATTAATATTTTAATTTGGGGTGGGGGAGAGGGTGAGAAATGTCCCTTAAAAAAGTGAAATGTCATGTTCACTAAAAAAAATCCAGGTACAATAATTGAAATTTTGACTGACAATATAGATCAAAAGTATTATAGGAGTGGCATTTCTTATTTTTCTTAAATCATATTAGTGGTTGCATAGAACTGAAATGATATGGAGAGGGCATTAGCAACGTGAAAATAACTTGCTTTAACTTTTTTATTAAAAAGTATTTTTTTTTAATTTTTAAGCAGTTTTTTTATTGTCTTTCCTTCTATTTCTTTTTCTTTTCCTTTTTTAAACAGCCTACATCTGATCTCACTAGTTGTTACCTTTCATCTAGTCTTAGTTCGGTTTTGGCTGCCCAAGTTACTGTATTGTGATATTCAGAAAGTGCTGAGAACCAGTCCTCTGAAATTCAGATGCTTTTATGGGATACCTACCCAAGCACTTGAAAACCTAGACACTAAATACCCAGATCTGACGGAAGATTTTCTGTTAAAGCCATTCCTTTAAATGGGACACCGGCCTTCAGGCTTTCCATAGATACTTTCCTCTACTAAAATTTTAACTAAAAAATACACACATTCTTTTCTCACCTAAATTTGTAGGATTTGTCCTGCAAAAATTTTCACTTTAGATACCTTCAAGCATTCATTGTTTCATTAATTGCCAAGCACACGCTATGGCTGGGGAGCAGGTACGGGGTATTTTTTAGAGTTTGGTAAATGGTGAGGTGTTTGGGACAAAGCATGTTTCCTCATACTCCAGTGTGCCATGGCTGCATTACCAAGTGCTTCTTCTCCTGCTACCGATCACGTTACTCATGATATATGTCACTGCTGGTGGTGATGGAAAAGGAGAATGGCCAGAAGGACCGAGCCACACTCAATTGTTGTGAAATGTTTTGCCATGAGTTTCTTCTGTGAGATTGTTTCCCATCGAGTTCAGTCCGACTCACATATAACAAGGTAGTATTAGCAGCATAGGTACTATGTGGGTACTATTGCCAGCATGGAGCACAGGAACTGATCATTTTCCCTGCTTCTGAGCAGGGAAGGTGGCATGCCTTGACTTCCTCAATTCCATGGCTAGATTGCAACCAGGACTCCAATTAACTTGGTTAACCCTAGCTATGACATCTCTGTAGGGCATAGTAGTTGAAGAGTAGGCAAGCTTTTCCAGCTGCAAACTGGAATAACCTACTGCACGTTGGAGGTGGTCACCCAAGCACCCTGCCACCACTGCCACTAATCTCCACCTGTGGCACAAGGAGAAAGCCCAATAATGGTGCTTGTCCTTGAGACAGCCTGGGGAGAGCACCTGAAGAAGGTTCCCCCCACCTCCAAATGCCACCAATAACCCAAAATCACCAGGCCAGATTCAAAGGTCCTGCCGGCCCTGCAGGTCCTGCAGGCCATGGGTTAAGATTACAGCTAATCCCTGATTAGGGATTACAGCTAATCCCTCCTATAATCATTACTGTGTCTGCAGCATAGACATACCATGAGTTAAACCACTGCAGCTCACTTGTAGGTGGAGCCTGCAGATGGACATAGAAATATTAGGCTAATAATAGGAAATCTTTAGATTAAATGTACATAGTTCCCGAGGAAGTGAGGCTATTGTCTTATCTATCATAATGTCTGCCATTTCTTCCACAGGAGAAGAAAGCCTGCCTGCTGCCTCAGTTTCCATGAGTGTTATCCAGTTGAAAACGAGTGTATATGCCACCAGGCATTTGGTTCTTGTCCAGAGCTTCAGGCAAAGCTGTGTGGAGAGGAAATGCAGAGTGAGAATGAAACTTCTTCAGTAGACTTCATTCTGCTGGGATTCCTGAGCCGGACCAATGTACACATGTTCTCCATGGCCATGAACTTATTAGCCTTCATCGCTGCCTTGTCTGGAAATGCTCTTCTCATGCTTCTAATCCAAGTGGATTCCTCCCTTCACAGTCCCATGTACTTTTTCCTCAGACAATTGGCTTTCATGGACATCTGTCAGACACTGATAATTGTCCCCAAAATGTTAGCTGACTTCCTGATCCCAGGAAACCCCATTTCTCCAGCTGGCTGTGGGGCTCAGATTTTCCTTGTGCTAACAATGGGCGTATCAGAGTGCCTCCTCCTGGCAGTCATGGCTTATGACAGGTACATAGCGATCTGCATCCCCTTGCAGTACCCCATCCTCATGAGCAGGAACATCTGCTTTCTTTTATCAGCTGGGGTCTGGATGGGAGCATCGGTAAATGCGTTGATTCAGACAGTGTTCACACTGGGTTTTCCCTACTGTGGCTCCAAAGAGATTGACCAATTCTTCTGTGAGATCCCAGCCCTGCTCAAATTGTCCTGCTCTGACACCTCTCAATATGAGGCTCTGGTGTTCATGAGTAGCGTTGTCGTGTTCCTCATCCCTTCTTCCCTTATATTAGCCTCTTATGCTTGTATCCTCTCCAGGGTCCTGAGGATGAAGTCAACCAAGGGACAGCAGAAAGCTCTAGCCACTTGTTCCTCCCACCTGACTGTGGTGGTCATGTTTTACGGGGAAGGCATCTTCATGTACCTGAGACCCAGCTCCTACCAATCACCAGAGCAAGACAAGATTGTGTCTCTGTTTTACACCATTGTCCCCCCAGTACTGAATCCACTCATCTACAGCCTGAGAAACAGGGATGTCTTACATGCCCTCAGAAAGTGGATTGGGAAATGCAGAGACTTCCAGCAAGATTGACAGAAGTTGTAGCCTGCCCAGGAAAGGGGAGAGGGAGACTTGCATGAGGCTGAGTCAGATAGGATAGTTGCTGAACTGAAGTGTGTCTTCAGGGAAACAGTGACCCCAGACTGACTACCAAGACAGAGAGGGGAGACATAGGATCCTTCCTGTAATAATCTTGGCCACATGGGCCGCAGTAGGCCATAAAGACCTGGGGCAACACCTGTACTTGAGACATTGGCTGTTAAGTGTTTGAAAAAGTTTTCAGAGGAGAGTATCCCCAGAGTCACGCACAGTGGTAGAGATCCTGAGTCACTCCTCTGCCCCATGTGCACATGTACAGCATGGTTGTCATAGGCCTGGAGTGGCTGGCATGGCCCAGAGCAAGGGAATGAGCATGGCAAGATTGAACCTAATGTACGTACGACCTACTGGGAGTATACGGGCTTCATGTGTGGTACCTACTCCTTTGATACAGCTGAAGTGGGAAGCAGGGGAGGCGTCCATATGTTTTGGTTTGCATGGCCAGAAAATGATGGCAATGCTCCCATGGAAAACTAGGACTCTTGTCCTGAGTGGTCCTTAGAAAGTTCATGTTGAACTTAACCTACCTGGACATATAGGAATCCTATCTACTTCTCCTTTTATAAACCCTATGGTCATGAGTAGGGACCTACTGAATTCATTGTATAAGTGGGCTGTCCAGCAGCTCTCTTAATCTTGCAGGTTCCCCTGTGTACCCCCCTGCCAAACATTGCAGATTGGCAGATGGGCCCTGGTGGCCCTGCTGTTTGTGGCTGACCATTTGGGAGGCAAAAACAGCACCATATTTAATACTACAACAAATATCTTCAGTTATTAAATCTTATTTAATGTAATCTCACTTACAAATGTTTAGACTATAGTTTCATCTCTGCCAGGTTCTGTCTGTTCCCCTATTATCTAACCTGTGTTTTACCATCGAGTGTTCCTTTGCTGGCTGCCTGGAGGGCCTACTGGGAGTAGGGACTGTACACTAACTGGAAGACCAAAGAGGGCCATGGCCTATGCTGTTATAGTGCCTTCTCCTGCCATACCCAGCTGAGTTTGTCTCGGTTTACATTTAGTAAGATTTCTTGGTTTTGCACTCTTATATTTGTAAATAGTATATATCTATATCTATATCTACATATGTACACATTATATATGTTTATTGACACTGTACTGTAAAATTAAATCCGTAAATAGTTAAACATCTTTGGGTGTTCCTGGTCTCTGCTCTGCTCTGCTCTGCTTTACTCTACTCTGTAAGGGAGGGAGGTGAGCTGGCCTGAAGCTTGGCAGTCATGCTCCCACAGCACACACACCAGCTAGCATTCCTTCAATTGAAGAGGGGGTGCCAGCCACATACCACCTCAGCTACACTGAGATTTTGCTATGAACTCTTTGGTACTGGATTGTCCTGATCCTGGTACCAACAGAATGGATCATATACATAAAAGGGTTTACCCAAGTCCATCGCTTATCAACATTTTAAAAAGGTAAAAGTTATGTCTTGGGAAAAAAAAAAAATCTACTCTGTATATGGAATCAGCAGAAGGATTAAATTGTATGTAAGTACCAAAAGCTGCCCATATGCTACCATAAATTAACCACTTTGGCACCTGAATGTGAAATAGGAGTCACCCCTAGTGTTTTAGTAAGCTTGGAGATCACCCTGATCCCAAAATCTTAACTTAACGTTGTCCCTGTTCTTATTCCCTGTTCCTAACTTCCTGTGGCAACACCATTCTTTCCCGTATGTCAATGGGGCCATCTTTTCATTTGTCTATATGCCATTCTTGGCACTGACATACAGGAAAGATTTCCATTCCTGAGTCCATAAACCTGCCCACATAGAGGGGGCAGTAGGAGCCAGGGCACATATGTGCAGCACTTGTGGATGTGTAGCAGGCTTAGACACCTGAAACATGTTCTCAGTGATGGCTTAAACTTGCCTGGACTTGTACTCAGGAAGGCAGAGGGATTGAGAGAGTTCTCATCTTTGCCTCTGAGGGACCAGGGTATCCAACTGAGAAGCTGGAAACCTTCATCACCCACCAAATAACTTCACCCTGGATCACTTGGTCTTCTCAGGAATGCATACTAACCAGCACACCACAGATCAGGCACTACGCAGGGCTGTCTTTGAATTGTATTTTGAAGCTCTAATTCTGGGCTACGATGAAAGAAAGGTATGTGGGAGATGTGTGGAAACAGAGGAGGATGGGAGCAAGCCAGATGGAGTGAGGAAGCTGCCTCCCTAGCACAGGGAGCCCTGGAAAGCTGGTGTCCTTGTTCCTAGCAGGGCAGAAACCCCTTTCCAATTTTCCAATGACTATACTAGTGGCACAGCTTCTTCTAAAGGAGCATCTGAGAAGGGCCTGGATAATGAATGACCTGAGGTGTTAGGAAGGTATGCTAGAAACTGGAAAAAATCATCTTCAAATACCTGAATTTAAAAATTCAGGTGAAGAGATTTAATACCACCTGTCCTTGTGTTCCCAGGTGGGTGCCCTCGTCATCTGGGTATTGAGGCAGAAGACAAGAAGCTTGTCTTTCTTTCAACTTCTCATCCTGCTGCCAATGCCTGTGCCTGGTCTTCGTATGTACATACTTGCCTACAGGTACAAAAATAGTATTACTTTTGGCACACAAGTGTCCAGAATGAGATGTAGACAAATAACTGTTGTCATAGAGAAAATCAGGAAGAGGATAGCCATCTCTGGTATCTGCATCCTCCCTGAGCTGCTTCTGGGATGGCCGGCATATAATGGTATCAATCAAACAAATAAAATGTCAGGTTCCTGACTTCTAGCTTTCTCCCGCCTATCACTCTTAGATCCTCCAGACTACTCTTGAGCCAGCCCTGTCTCTTGGCCCCTGACCCTGGTCTCCTCTCCAGCTGCTGATTCTGGCCCTGGTGGAGGATGGACAGACCGTGATTTTGTCAGTGACATCTGGTGGTGACTGAAGTCACTAGACTGATTCAGATCTGAATGTGCCAGGCACTTGACAAAAGTTACCTAAAGATCAGTGCACCACAGAGTATAAAGAAATCCAAAGACTGAGAAATCAGCTATGCACCACAATACAGCCCATTAAGTCAGAAAGATATTTGGTCTCACCCAAGTTATCCAACTGGCCCTGTTCCCAGAGCTGAGTTTTATCTGCACAGACTTTCATTGTCTTTAAAAGGCTCTCCAGAAATCTCTTTTTTTTACCCCAGATTTCTTCACCGCTAGGTCTTCAGGACATTTATTTTTGCCTGAAAATCCTACCTGAGGAGCCAGCAACTTACAGACAACTTCCAATCATGCTGAATGCAATCTTCTCTCTTCTTAGGAGCAGTGGGCACATCTACACTAGATGCCACCGTGCAGTGGTTATCAGGCTACTGTGCAGTCAGTCTGTCATGTAGATGTGCCCAGTTAAAAATGGAATATAATCTAGGTCACAACAGGGAGAGGTTTAATACTGCAGGATTGATGGTGTAGTTGGGATAGTCCATGAAATATGTGACAGGTGAGTACTTTTGTGAACGATAAATTTGAATGGACCAACTGCAAGGTTGGGATAGATTTTGACAAGCTGTCTTATGCAGTGAATTCTTCTTCAGGTCACTGGGAGTTTTCTGTTCCTAATGCAAGAAATGTGTCCCACACTGTCTTATCCTCAGTGTGAGCATGTTTCTGAGTAGCTCTCAGGCCTTTTGTCTCTAAATGTTCACTGACAAAGGTCTGCTAGTTAGGGGGAAGGGGTCTCTCCCTCCCACCCCCGACATACTTTTGCTTTTTGTGTCAGTGAGGCTCTGTTAAACCACGAGCCTAGACTCTGTGTTGACTGGCAGCATTAAAGAGATTTTTCAAAGCACTAAGGAGAGCTACAGATGCCCTCTCATACACATTAGACTAAGGTACAAACAGTCTGAGATCAAGCTCCTGAGTCTGTGGTCTGCAATCAAGGAATAGATTCCACTCGTTTGAGTGGACTCTATTCATACCAGTGGCCTCCGGGCCTGTTCTTCTACCATAATTTGCATCCAACAAATTCGGAGATGCCTATCTGCCCAGACTGTGCTTCTTCGCTTTTTCTCTGTTCCGAGCTGTGCATACGAGAGGGATGTCTTGTGCACAAATGCTTCAGGAACTGATGTTCTTGATGGAGAAACATCATGTCGAGTGAGTCACAACCCAGACGTCTCATTCCACTGGAAAATCAACCAGTGAGAGATTTGGGATTTTGTATTAGAATGAAAAAAATCAAATATAACATTTCCCACTTAAAAAAAAGACAAACCCTACCCCTAGAATTTATTTTAAGAAAGACTGAAACATAGTGTCTTCTTTCCATCATAACATGCTTTGTTCTCTTCCACATCGACACAGAGGTTGCCAAGGAATCGCCCTGAGCAGAAGTTTGAACAGTTTTCAAACACCTGAATGGAGGAAGATCTGCCCGAGCACCAGCTTGAGCAGAGAGAGCAACTTTAATAAAAGACTTGGGACAAGAGTCCCTAAAGTGTAGCAACGTTTGTGTATTTTTCTCCCCTTCAATTTATGAGCAATTGCTGATGAGTAATGTAATGGCCACAAACTGGATTTGGCTTTTTTATAGACCGGACTTTTATGGCATGCCTCCTCCCCTCTCTCTGCTACCTAATTTACTCTGTGAGCTGCAGACACAGGATTGAAAGAGTTACAAGGCCCCTTTATTCAATGTGTGGGTCTTTGTTTCAGATTGATTTCAGACTGGTTTTATATATTGGCCATGTTGCATTTTTTCAACCCATGGAATATTTTTTCAGGCTCTGGGCATAAATTATTATTAATATATTTTTAAAATTTTGAAACTTAAATGGAGTTCATGCCTAAGAGATTATAAGATAATTTACTTCCTTAGAAAGCTATTGCTGCCCCATACTAAAGGAGTGCCATGCCTTGCAGAACAGTCACTTCTTTAATTTTAAAGTAAAGACAGCAAAAGAAGAGATTTACATGGGTTGCTTGCATACTTGCATTTGAGTTAATAACTCTTTATTTCTTGTTAATGAACATGTACCACAGGATGGGAAAAAGAACATATTCTAGGAATATTATAGAATATGAGAGACTAGATCTTTAAAGATTTGCTGGGAGGGGAGCTTCATTTTAAATAAAGGACAGCATTCTTGGAAGAAATTAAACATTTTACTGAAGTGGTCACAGAAAGAGATACAGCAGTTCAAGGCAAGTGATTACTGTTTTCTTATGGTCCTACTTTATACATGTACAGATTCTTAAAAACAGACATATCTTTATTGCAAAAGCACCATTTTTCTCCTGAGAGATCCCCCCAGATGATAATGACAGAGGTAGTGGCATGTAAATGTTTCTCACAGTGTGTATTATCCGGTATTACTTTTAAATGAAATCATATACATTTTACTTTTAATTATTACTTCTACTAGTTTATTTCATTTCATTTTTTAACTCCAAATGGGCCTCAATGTGCTTCATTTTTTATGTGGAAAAAAATCAGAGGATACAATTAAGAATTAGGAACCTGAGGAGGAGGAAATGCTTGCAAAGAAGGGGTAAAAGTCTGGCTCTCTTGGAGGCAGTTCCAGATACTGTACCCCTTTCACCATAGCAGGTCTAGGATTTTACCCAGTCCACATTTAGGGCTATTAAAACATAATATACAGAGTGATTTAGTTTAACATAGCATATCAAATATGCTTTATGTTGTATATTATAACATATATGTCTAATATCATATATTTCCAGTTTTAATGCCTTTGAAACCCACACTGTAAGAAGGATAGTTTTGAGAGGTGCTTCACAGCCCTGTATCTATCTCACAGTTACTTTGGGGGTCTGTGGTCTCTCAGAGAGGTAACCAGGGTTCGCTCTTTCAAGACTTTCCCTTGTCCCTAGCTTTGCATGTGAGGGGCGAAATCCTAGCTATCTTTCTGTACCTACATGGTATGTACAACGTTTGGTGGTTATCGAGCTCTAGGGTTTCTAGTTCACTCTGCCAGAAGGAAAACAGGCGCTGAGGCAGAGGACTGCAGAGCCCCAGGGAGATTCTGGAGATCAAGCATGGCTTGAGAAGCCGGCCCCAGGAAAATCACTAACTCCAACAAGAGAGTCAAAGAAATCTTAACAGCACTTCCAATATTAGAATACAAAACATAAGCAATTGGTGAGACAGTACAGATAAAGCATAGCAAGCTGCTGATTTCAAAGAAATATCCATTAAAAGAAGAGAGTTACAGAATTATTAGTATAGAAAGAAATCTTTAAGTTACCAGGCGTTATATAGCTCTCCAACAGACGGCCAGTTAACCAGGCAAAAAACATTTTACTGATTTTCCAGAGACTCGGTCTCAAAGAGGCGCTGATCTTGGTTCAGCTTCAGAGGGGTAACACAGTATGGATCAGAGTCCCTGCCTGAAAAGAGAGTTTGTGAGGCAGAGCTGGGATCTTTATCACCAGTTTCAGAGAGCTTAAAAAGCTTACGAGATAAAAATACCACATATTAGTCTATCAGATGTAAAAAAAAAATGCTTATCGTGCCAATTCATCAATAATGTACAAAATCCATGGGTAATCAGGTTTATCATATCAGTTTCCCAGGGCATCGGCTTCTTGTAGTCGACAGTATAAAGCTGGCTGTCTGGCAAAACCACATCCCCCCAGTTTAAAGTGGCAAGGCTGGCTGGCTCAGTGCTGGCTAGTCATGTATACTTAGAGATTATCTGTGATGGAGTACATTGGCCTGTGAACTTGGAGCATAGCAAGGCCACCATATCTTCCGCACAGTTGAACACCAGTTGGTCCAAGAGAGCAACCACCACCTCTGCAGAAATGAAGAAGCCAGTGAGATTGTGGCCTCTTATCTAGTACGAAGAGGCAGCTGCTCTTTGTTCAGAGAGATTCTGTTCCTAACGTTATGGAAACTAGTCTTCAGGCGTTGTACCTGTACCACTCCTAGTCAGGCCCTTCACTGTGTATTTTGAAGCGTGTGTCCGCAGGCAGATACTACAAGTGTTCTGAATTAATATTTGAATATGGGTGGGACGCCCCTGAAAAAAGTGAAATATCCTTTACCACTAAATAAAATCCATTCACATTCACTGAAATACTGATGGACGTTTTTTTATCAAAAGCATTATAGAACTCATATTTCTTTTAAATTATATTTTATTAATGGTTTGGTAGAATTGAACTGATATGGCACAGAGATCTAGCAAAATAAGAATAAATTTGTTTCACTTATCTTCATGAAAAGTATTGTTGTTATATTTAAGCAGCTTTTGCTATATACTTTTCTTCTTTTACTTTCTTTTTCTTAACAGCCTACAGCCGGTTGCACTAGGAGTTATTGTTCATCTAGTCTATATCAATTTTGGCTCCCAAGTTACCATATTTCAATATCCAGAAACAACTGAGTATCTATCCTCTGAAATTTAGATGCTTTAAGGGGTATGAAAACTGGACAACAGAAATCCAGTTGACTCGAATTTTTTTTTATTTAAATCATTCTTGTTAAGTGGCAAATTGGCTTTCAGGTTTCCTATAGAGACCTTCTTGGGAGTAGGTATTGGCTATTTTCAGAATGTATTTGTTAAATGCTGAAGTGTTGGGGACAGAGAATGCTTCCTCATACCCCTATGTGCATCCTTGCCTTGCCAAGTGCTACTCCTCCTCCTATAGATAACATTCACAATAGGGATGCACCAATAGAGATTTTAGGGCTGATACGATAGCCGATTTTTAAGGAGGCATATCAGCTTAAACTGAGCCGATTTCCAATGTAGTATGGAGAGCTGCATGCAGCTGGTATGTCTGGTGTGATGGAAGGGGAGGGGTGAGAGAAGGGGCATGGGGAGGGCAGATCAAGGCCCCCCTGTGGAGAGGGAGGGAGTGGGGCAGAAGGGCAGGGGCAGACACTGCCCAACCAAGACAGGAGGGGTGCAGGACAGAGCTGCAGCTCATCTGGAAGGGCGCAGAGCGGGGAGTGTGCCCTCCGAATCTGCACAGGCTTGGGCAGGTAGGCTGCAGCTGCAGGCTGGAGCCGGGGCTGTGCCGGGCTCTTCTTGGTGAGGGTTGGGCTGGGCTGGGCTTGGGGCGGGCAGTGGTGGTGCTGGGAGGGGGCTACCCGAGTGGGGACTGCAGCCACCCCAAATTTTGGTGTAACCCCCCCAAGCTCCCCCTCCCAGCACTTCCACTGCCAGCCCAGTGTAGCCCCAGCTCTTCCCATCACTTAGGTGGAGGCAGGGGTTGTGCCAGAGCTGTGCTGAGTAGCGGTGGTGGCACTGGGAGGGGAGGCTATGGTGGGGGCCATGGTGAAATTTGGGGTGGCTGCAGCCCCCCCACCCATAGCACCCTCCCAGTGCTGCCGCCACCAGCCCAGAGCCCAGCCCCGACCAAGAAGAGCCTGGTGCAGCCCCAGACCCAGCCTGCAGCTGCAGCCCGCACCACCCTTCTCCCCCTACCCCTCACAGATCCAGGGTGACATACCCCCAACCCGTGATAAAGAAAATTGGTTGTATCTGAGATCGGCCTGATGCAGCCAATAATTTGGTCAACAAACGCCCATGCATTCGCACTGCCGCAGTGCAGCATGTAGGCAGTGAAGAGCACAGCCTGGGGCCTTGGAGAGATGCAGATGGCAAGTCAGGTGTGGTGGAAGAGGAGGGGGAAGGGAAGGGGGGTTGCAGATCAACAGTCATCAGAGTGAGGGAGGGAGTGGGACATGGGGGCAGGGGCAAATGACACCAAGCCGGGGGGTGTGGCCGCAGGATGGAGCCACGACTTATCTGGGGTGTGCAGGTGGGGTGGGCTCCCCGGGCCAGATTTAAAGGTTCTGCAGGCTGAAGGTTGCCGATCCCTGCTGTGGCATGGACATAACATGTGTTTTAGCATCGTAACTCTACATGTAGGTGGGTCCTGCCGCCAGACATTAAAATGCTAAGTTTAGAAAATCTTTAGCCTAAATAAACACAGTTCCCAGGGAAGTGCAGTTATTGTCTCATCAAGCATAATGTCTGGCATTTCTTCACAGGAGATGAAAACCTGCTGGCTGCCTCAGTTGCCATTAGTGTTACCCACTAGGAAGTATATACACATTTCTCCAGACATTTGTTTTTGTCCAAGGCTTCAGGCACAGCTGTATGAAGAGGAAATGAAGAGTGGGAATGCTACTTCTTCAGCAGACTTCATTGTGCTGGGACTCCTGAGCTGTACCAATGTACACAAGTTCTCCCTGGCCACGATCTTATTTGTCTTCATCACTGTCTTGTCTGGGAATGCTCTTCTCATACCTCTAATCCAAGAGGATTTTTCCCTTCACACCCCCATGTACTTTTTCCTCAAGTCAACTGGCTTTCATGGATATGCGTCAAAGGATGATTGTTGTCCCCAAAATGGCAGCAGACTTCCTGACCCCAGGCAACCCCATTTCTCCAGCTGGCTGTGGGGCTCAGGTTTTCGTTGTGCTGACAATGGGTGGAGCAGAGTGCCTCCTCCTGGAAGTCATGGCTTATGACAGGTACGTAGCTATTTGCAATCCCTTGCAATACCCTATTCTTCTGAGCAGGAGAGTCTGCCTGGGCCTGACAAGTGCGGTCTGGTTCAGGGCATCTGCAGATGCCTTGATTCTTACAACTTGCACAATGCACCTCCCCTACTGTGGCTCTAAAGAGATTAACCACTTCTTTTATGGGGTCCCAGTCCTGCTCAAATTGTCCTGCTCTGAAACATCCCAATATGAGTCTCTGCTGTTTCTATGTGGCATTGTCCTGCTACTTATCCCCTCTTCCACCATCCTAGACTTCTACGCTCACATCCTTGCTGCAGTCCTAAGGATGAAGTCAACCAAAGGGCAGCAGAAAGCTCTGGCCACCTGCTCCTCCCAGCTGACTGTGGTGGGCATGTTCTACGGGGCAGCCATCTTCATGTGCATGAGACCCAGCTCCTACCACTCCCTAGAGCAAGACAAAATTGTGTCTCTGTTTTACACTATTGTCACCCCAGTGCTGAATCCACTCATCTACAGCCTGAGAAATAAGGATGTCTTAGCAGCCCTAAGAAAACTGTTTGGGAAAGGCAGAGTTGTCCAGCAGAATTGACAAAAGCTGTGGTTAATGTTATTTATACTAAGTCTGATCAAAGCCAAAGCCTAGGCTTACTGGAAAATTTAGAAAGAAAGAAGCCATATTATTTTAACAGTATCTGACTGCCTTAGCTGCCAGTTTCCCCTAAGGATCACAATCATTTGCATTCCTCTCTCACGTAATCCCTTAGGAAATAGTTGGAGGTCGTCAGCCCCACACCTCTATCATAGGAGCTTTCTCCAGTCTGTTGCATGGACCAAAGGCCTCCAAGGACCTTGAAGATCTTCAAGGCCCTTGTCCTGCCCTTTGTAAATGCCTGAAATTGTCCTGCAGGAAATAGGCCAAGTGTTTACCTGCAGACGTTTCAAGCAGCCACTTGTCATAGTAGGGCATTACGTTTGGGCATGATTCTCCTGTCATTTGCATTGGTTTTAAATCAAGTAAACATCACTGAGTTCATCAGTGGAGACCTTGTGTTTCCTAGCACAAGGAATGAGCTCAGTTTGTGCTTTTCTCCTCTTTATAGCAGCCAGAATCATGTAGAATGGGAAATGGTTGGTGACCAAGTATGTCTCTAAACCACATGTAACCTAAATTAATTTGACTTATGCATGCCATCATGGAAACGGGCAGCACGGCAAAACTTGTGAGCTCTCCATCCACAATGAGACTTTGCAGAGGAGAAAGAGAGAAGGAGATGGTACTTATTGTTGCCTTTCTTTCTCGATAGGAGAAATGGAGTGTGGTAGGAGACAGGAGTTACTAAACATAGATTCTGAAAGAAATAAAAGAATTGCTCCTTAAGGATAAATAAAAAAATCTTAAAGATGAATTGATATGTTGATATAATTCTTCTATTCACTTATCACAGCTATGCTTAATCTCCAGCCTGCAGATCAGATCCATTTTTACGCATCATATGTGTCATCGGGCTCCCCATAGTTCCAGAAATTTGGTGGCTTGAAAGTGGTGGCAATTACAATGCTACTGCTTCCTCACTGTCAAATTGCCAATCCCAGCACCTCTGGATTAGGCTCTGGGCACTACCAACTTGTCTCATTTGTAATTTGCCTATCAGTCTAATATTTTGACCCAGTTTCTAAGTGAGTAAATATAAAAGCTTTGTGAAGCGTTGGGTTGCTCTTCATCTTCCCAATAGCATCTCAATATAATGCAGTCAATTCAGTAAATTCATAAAAAGTGTAGGCAGTACCATACTGCATCAGACCATGGCCCTAGCCTAGTATCTTGTCTCTGACAGTGGCACTAGTTCTGCCTGAATGTGTCCTAACACTGCTTGGCTTTGTCACTGGAGTCTGGCCTTTGGAAACTTGGCTCAACTTTGGTGACTTTTTCTTTATCTCCAAAGACCTGATACTACCTGTGCCCTGGTCTCTGCCTCTGGATTTTCCCCTCAGATTTGACAATTTGGCCCATAGCTCCTGCCTCACCATGTGGCTCTTGGTCCCCAGGTCCTGTCTGTAGCCCTACCTGCAGTCCGGACCACCTAAAACCTGGTCCTTACAATACATGCCTGAATGTCCTGTTCCACTTCTGTTAATGAAGCTTTCCTCCATGAAATCTTTTTATCCCCTTTTCAACTTGGCTATCCTAGTTTCTTCTATAGCCTCTTATGGTAAAAAGTAACACAAGTTAACTATGCGCTGCAGAATTATTTTGAATTCCTTTATCTGTGGACTTTGGCCCTTGGTAAAGGACCTAATCATAAGGATGACTAGAAATCACCATCAACAACTACATAATCCAGGCAAGAATCCATTTTAGGTGTTCTTAATATAAGAAACTCATTCCACCATTTTATCCTGCAAATGAGAATATGAATTGAAATGACCAGTCACATATTTGTACATTAGACCTCCAGGCTGGTGTTTTTAATGGGTGACATGAACGCCTACATCCTGGCCAGCACTGCATTACAATATGGCCCAGTGGCGCCCATAAGGGCGAGTGTCGTCATCTCGGCTATTCCATTGGCCACGGCACAGAGATGAGCTTCACCAACACAGCATCTCACAGCCTTTAAAAGTCTTTCCTGGCAACTTTTTTCATCCTGTTAGGTTAGAGGAACATGATTTGTAGTTTGCAGACTAGTTACACAAATGATGCCTGACTATCTGGGTGTGCAATGGCCTAGGCAACCAGAAGAGAGCTCAAGATGGAAAGCAGCCAGCTTTTGGGTCAATGGTCAACTCTGGTGCATCTGTCTCAAATCCTTCTGACCCGTGCAGGACTGATTAAACCATGAGAATGGACAAACACCAGGGGAATGGCCAAGAAAAAATGCCAAGTTTAAGAGACACTCACTTTGGGTTCAAAGGGAAAAACCTGGCAAGAGACACCCAGAGAGCAAACCAGGAAAGCCAAGGCTGCGACAGAACTCCAGGTAGCTGCAAATATTAAGGACAACAAAAAGTCCTTTTTTAGATATGTGGGGAGCCGGAGGAAAAGCAAGGGCAACATTGGTCCCCCGCTAAACCAGATGGGACAACTGACAACTGATGCCCAGGAAACAACGAACTTGCTGAATGGGTACTTTGGTCAGTTTTTCACCACCCCATGGGATGCCCCTGCCCACTGCAGGGCAGGGAGGCCCGGGTGAGGGAGATTCCTCTCCCTCCATCAAAGCTGAACTCGTGAAGGAACACCTTGACAGGCTGGATACCTTCAAGTCAGCCAGCCCTGATGGTTTACACCCCAGGGGACTCAAGGAGCTGGCAAGCATCATAGCCCAGCCCCTGACATGGATCTTCGAGAACTTGTGCTCTGGTGAGGTGCCCAAATATTGGAGGAGGGTCAATGTGATCCTAAGATCCCTGCTGACCAGGGCGCTGGACTTGATGATCCTCCGGGGTCCCTTCCAGCCCAAATGTCTATGAAATCTATGGAAGCAATTGGGAGTCTGCCAAAAATTGGATATGCCTAAGGTATCAGGTGCTGCAGACATCTAGCAAGTGTAGTCTTCCCATTGTAGAAAGAAACCTTTTAAAAAGTGATAGTGATTTAAAATCTCTCCAGATCATTGTGTCAGGGGTGGCTTCTTTCTTCTTCACACTGTGAAGTTTCCATTTCAAGTAGCAAAATGCAATATCTTCCATGTTTCAGGGATCTTGGCTGTAGCCATATTGATCTAAGCACAACGATAGGGAAACCATTTTGCCATTTGAAATGTTGCTGTTTGAAATGGAAACTACATTTCGGATGACAGACAGGCTGTGGGAGGTCAAATACAGCAGCCCAGGCTACTAATGAACACAAGGTTTCAGGCCTCCCACAGCCTGTCTGCCATCCGAGAAGTCCAGGTAACCAGCCTGCTTTTTATCCCTGCAACTCGTACCCATTTGCATTCTCACAGAACAGTTCTCCAAAGACAGCTTTTTCCTACCTGAGAGATTTCTGACCATCTTGAATTTCTCTCACCATTTTCATTTCTTTTTCTCTGCAGAAGAACATGTGTGTCAGAAAGCATGCAAAGAACAACTTTTTTGCAACTCTTCAGTTAATCTAATAAAAGATATTGCCTCCACCCAAAGCGATATTATGTCTTTGTGCTTAGACCAATACGGCTACAGCCAAGATCCCTTGCTCCCCAGTCATGCTTAGTTATTCCTGTGCACAAGGCTATGTATCCAGGATGAGAATTCCCCTGGGCATTGAACTACCCCAAAATGCCATGTAGTTGAACCAAAAACTGACCACTTAAATGACCAGAAAAGTACTAAATGTCTGAACCCAGAAATCCCCGTCCACCAGAATGCTGTTGTGCCACCCTGGAGTGATGGCAGATCCTTTGAAGGGTTCTGCGAAGTAGGACGAGATAAGTGACGTGTGAAGAGAAAAGCACATAAGTGCAGGCTTAGCCATGGCCTCACAACCCCACTGCCTGGCCTCTCTGCAAGTAACTCAGGACTGTAAGGTATTTTTATTTTAGTTAATTGACTGCCACTCAATTCACAACAGTTACGGAGGGGGCCTTGAGTCCAGTGAGGGCTGGCTTGAGTCTACAAAGGTTGAGCCCTACTGCACAAGACCATCAAACATTGTGAGAAGCTTCACATTCTGTTTCGGATTGAAAATATTAAAATTTGGCATTTCCAACACAGAAAATGAAAATAAAAGTTTAAAACCTCAATTAAGGAAAACTAAAATGTGTTTTCTTTGGTCATTTCTGAAATGTTTTGTTTCTGTGCCCTCACCTGCCTGAGGCAGAGGATGCCAAGAAATTCCCCCAAAGAGAAGATTGCAGAGTTGTCAAGTAACTGAAGAGAAATTGCAACTTAATTAACGACTTGGGACAAGATTCCCCAAAGTCTGGGGAAGTGTTTCTCTCCTTAGATTTTACTTTTATCCCTGTAGAGTGATGTAATGGCTCTAAGTTTGACCTGGCTTTTTTAAAGACCGCATTTCATTAAATAAGTTCTCCTCCCTCTCTACTAGGTAATTTATTCAAGTAGCTCCAGAACCAAGTGTGACAGTCAGAGCTATATTGTCCCTTGGTCAACAGAAAAGTTTTTGTTAAATACAGATTTCAGATGTTTTGTACTAAAATCTTATCGAGGCCGTATTTTTTTCGATGGCCGAATACCATTAGTTTTTTTCAAACTAAAGTCATGAATCATCATTATATCCTTTTACTTTTGGAAGTTCAATGGAATTAATGCCTGAATGACTTTTAAAACAGTGTCCTGTGTTACAAAAATACCATGCCCTCTCACTAAAAAAATGTCATTTTAACATTTTTAATTCCTTTATAAAGTATTATTTTTAAAGTAATGTTGGCCAAAAGGATATTATATGGGGTGCTCATTCATATACTATTGCAACTTCTTTTGAGCTGATAACTATTTATTTCCTGTAGATGCCCATAAATCAGTGGGTTGGGAAAAACAAAGCATTCAACAAAGATAACAGAATACAGGAGAGTAGACCTGCAAGATTTTTGTTTTGAGAGGTTCTTTATAAATAGAGGAGAATATTTTTTGCTGGACATCAAACATCTCTCATTTTTAGAATGACTGAAGGATGAGATACAGCAAATAAACGTAAGTAATTATTTTACATACATTAAGGCATTGAAATATAGGTGTTTCTGAATTACACATGAAACCTTTCTAGTACTTTAAGTTCTGCATATAATAATCAGAGAGGATGAGTCACATAAATGTTTCTCAACATATATTTCAGCTACTATATTTAATTACAGCTAAACATAAATTTAATTATTACTTATAATTTCACCTGCAAGTAGTACTAAGAAAAGGTATGTTATTTCACTTTGATTTTTTTAATCTAACACATGTTACTATATGATAATAATGATGTGGAAAAGAGGCAGATAATATAACTGATTATGGTGTCCTTGCAATGATAATGAGGGCAGATTCTTCCTGTTAGCATGTCTACATACATTGATGCATTTCAGATGAATTGAAGAGGAAATTCTTGTTTTCAAAGGGTAAACTCCTGGCTCTAGTAAGTCCATTACAAAATCCCTATTCATCTCTGTGTCTCCAGGAATTCAGACATATATGACATCCTGGATGGATTGAGATGAATGCAACTTTTGTCATCATAATTTTTCTATATTTCCATTCATACTATCACTTAATGCATTTTCATTCCTAATGTCTTTGAAGCCTATCCAGTAGAAGGGATGGTTTGTTTAACATCCCCCACAACCCCGTGTCCCAAAACCAGCCTGGGATCCCTGCTCCAACAATGGAGAAACGAGGGTCCCACTCTTCCAAGACCTCACCTCTTTTCTACCTATTCAATTTATGAGCCAAATCCTTGTTGACCTTCTGTGCCTCCATGCAGCTGCAGAGGTATTTAGCTGCAGAGAGTAATTAGCAGTTCAAACGTTTTGCCTGCCAGTCTTAATTCCCTTTCCCAAGCCTCATTTCTGCATTTGGCTATTGAGGTCAATGTCTCCGTATCTCCCCCAGGGCTCTTTCAGGGACAGCAGACACTGAAGAGGTGGTTTGCTTGGCTGGCAGGCGGTTGTACGCAGCAGAGCCAGCCACCCTCCTCCTGCGGTTACAGAGAAGCCAGTGTGATTGCACGATTCTTTATGGAGTGAGAAGAGGCAGTTTCTCTGTGTTTCCAATACTTTACATTCCTCCTTCTCTGGACACAGTTTCTGTTGGCATTGTGCCGGTAGCACTCCAATGAGACCTTTCACAGGGTATTTTGCACTGTCACGTGGTCAGTTACTAGAAACTTTCTGAATATTAAATTGTGAAGAAACTGGCAATGAAATATGTTTCCCTCCCATGAAAAGTCATTCCCGTTACTTGAAATTTTAATTGACATTTAAAAAAAAAATGTTATGGAACTATTATTTTGTAGTAATAATGATTTAATAGCATTTTAATACAGTAAAGATATTTTTCAGAAAGATGTAGCAAAATGAAAAAAACACAAAAAACATCTCCAAATTTTACATTTTATTTCATGAAAATACCTTAGCATCTTTAACCTGCTTCAGTCACATATTTTATTTTTCTTTCTCGGTCTATAGCCTTATATTTGTTATTATTCTCTGTTTCCTATGATTTTATGTATATTCATTTTAAAAGTAAAATGACTATAAATTATTTAAATGATTAAAATAGAACCAAATGTTCTTTAAAAAAATTCAATTCAATTCTCCACTCATGGCTCTGGACACTGGTAGACTTCAGTGTGCAGATGTTTTCAATGTATGTTCCTGAAAATGCCAGTTGTCCCACTGGAAGTGCTGAGCAGCAGATAGGATGTGGGAGCACAATTGGGATCTTACAACTTATTTAGCAATGGTGAGGTGCTGGGGAAATAGAAGTTTCTTCACATCCCCACATGCAGTGCTAGAGCTGTCCTCTTAAGCTACACCTCCTCCTTCTAGTGATAGTGGTGATAATAATTAATGCTATCGTTGCCTCTGCTAAGATAGAAGAATGATTCACCTGGGCCTCTTAATCATTGTGGATATATTGGGTCTTTAATGGTATTTCATGAAATCATAGCCTGCCTAGATTTCCATTACCTTGAAGCAGACTGGGAGCATTCACACGTGCATTGATGCACCATAGTTATGACACATTAAGGTTAGTGCTTGTAATAACAGATACTAGAACTGTACGTAATTTCACTGGCTGTTTCATTTCAACACTGTTTCAACTCATTTCGAGCTTGAAACAGTGAAATCAAAAAGAAATGAAACAAAGGGCTTCAAAACAGTCACAAAAACAAAACAAGGCTAGTTGAAATGTTTTGAAAGTTTTGAAACGTTTCGAGTTTCAAAGCAGCTAACAGCCAGGTGGTGGAAGACAGGGGAGAACTGGGGCTGTGTTCGCAATAGCTATGCAGCCCCGTGTGGCTCAGCCAGGCTATGATGGGGCTAGGGAAAACAACTCAGGCCAGCTGAGCTGAGTTCCCCTCCCCAGCCCTATGAACAGTGTCACTGTTCTGACAAAATGAAATGGAACAGCGCTTCAAATACAAATGAAATTTAAACAAAACGCTGTTTTGTCAAAATCCGACACGCAAGTTGAAACAGAATGGTGCTGTTTTGCACAGCCCTAACAGATCACAGCATCCAGCATTACTGTACTGTTATACCAATACACACCTTTTTAGTGATGCTAATGCACAGTAGACTAATACTACAGTGCTTTAAAATGACTAAGTGCTGTGATGCACTAATGTGCAGTAGAACTTATCTACGGTGCATTTGGCATCTCATGTCCTGTCAACTTACACCTCCTACTTTTAGTGACAGTTATGATAACAACTAATGCCATTATTGTCTTTTCTGAAATAGGAAAATTATTAACCTGGCCCTCTTAATCATTCTAGAAGTATCTGGCCTTTAAGCCTATTCCTTGGGTTTATAGATTGTGTCCTTTCCCATTCACTTTAATCAGACTGATGTGTAAACAGGCAGTTTGGCTACTAGTAGCAGCTGAAGCAGAGCAAGCAATTATACATCCTGAATCATGGCCATTTACACAGCATGTTCTGAGTCCAACGCTGTCATAGTAAGGCTGCAACCAGTACCTCTGTAAACTGAATAAAACCTGGCTATAGGATCTCCACACAACTCTGAAGCTGATCCAACACCTGTAACACAGACATACCAATGATTAAACAGCTGCAAATCCACCTATAGAAAGGCTTGCAGCTTGATAGGCAAAGGGTAGGATCATTAAAATTACATGTTACTTACAAAATCTCTTTGATAACTAAACACAATTGACAAGGCTAAGACAGTTTTTATTATCAATCATCATTTCTGGCATTTCTTTCACAAGACAAAAAACCCAATGACTGCCTCCCATTACAGTTACCTGGTAGAAAGTATGTGTATATTCCACAAAGCCTTGTTCTTCCCCAGCGCTTCAGGCCCAGCCACGTGAAAAGGAAATGGAGTCAAAGAATTCAACTTCACCAATGCAATTTATTCTGCTGGGACTCCTGCACCACACCAATATGCACACCTTTTTCCTTGCCCTGATTTGGCTTGCCTTGGTTACCGCCGTGTCTGGGAATACTCTCCTCCTCGTTCTAATCCAGGTAGACTCCTCCCTTCGCACCCCCATGTACTTCTTCCTCAGTCAACTGGCCGTCATGGACATCTGTGAGATCCTGACTGTTGTCCCCAAAATGGTAGCAGACTTTCTCACCCCAGGCAACCCCATTTCTCTGGTTGCCTGTTGGGCTCAGATTTTCCTTGTGGTGATGATGGGTGGAGCTGAGTGCCTCCTTCTGGCAGTCATGGCTTATGACAGGTATGTAGCTATTTGCAATCCCTTGCAATACCCCATCCTCCTGAGCAGGAGAGTCTGCCTGGGCCTGGCAGCTGGGGCCTGGGTTGGGGCAGCTGCAGATGCCTTGATCCATTCAGTTTATGCCATACATCTGCCCTACTGTGGTTCCAAAGATATCGACCAATTCTTTTGTGAAGTCCAATCCCTGCTGAAACTGTCCTGCTCTGACACCTCTCAATATGAGACTCTGGTATTTGTGAGTGGCATTGTGCTGCTCCTCATCCCTTCTTCCATCATCCTAGCATCCTACACCTGCATCCTTGCTACGGTCCTGAGGATGAAGTCAACCAAAGGACAGCAGAAAGCTCTGGCCACTTGCTCATCACATCTTACTGCGGTGGGCATGTTCTATGGTGCTGCCATCTTTATGTACCTGAGGCCCAAAGTCCCTCATTCACCTGAACAAGACAAGATGGCCCCTGTGTTTTACACCATTGTCACCCCGGTGCTGAATCCACTGATCTACAGCCTGAGAAACAGGGATGTCTTGGGAGCCCTAAGGAAGCTGGTTATGAAATGCAGAGTTCTCCAGCAAAACTGACAGGACTTGGTACTAGATGGGGTCAAAGTTGATAACGCTGCTGCAAGGGTTTTCTGGAACATTTTGGTGGTGATTGTATTGTAAAAAATAGCTTAGCTGCCTAATAGTCTCTGTTTCACTGGAAATCAAGGGAACACAGGCTTCCCTATCACACAATTGCTTTGGAAGTATTTTCAAAACCTCATCCCTGCTATTATAGGCCATTTATCTAGATATAAGGATCCATAACCTTCAGTTTGTGAGGGCTGAAGCTTAAAAATCAATCGTGGCTGCAGGATGTAAGTCTTTACTTCCTGCTGCTATCACTCATTCTCACTGCAAACTCCCACCTGTGTTTAGTGAGGGAGGCACAGACGTGGCAGAGGCCAAATCTCCACAATGGATGGGAGAACTGCACAGGGCCTGCGTGGTGCAGCACTTGCCAGCAATCAGTCCTCCATGAGCCAGTAGGGACCTCTTGTGGGGCCAGATCTGGCCTGCGGATCTTAGGTACTAATCTTTGTACCAAACTTGAAAAATTGTGTAGCCATTAGGGGTGTGCAAAATGGGTCATATTTGATTTGGATTCAGCCCAAATCAGGACCAGTGATTCGATTTGTTGATTTGGGTGATTCTCCCTGATTAGGTTTGGCTGAATCCAAATCTGAAGATTCAATGCTGGTTCAGAGAATCAGCGATTTGGCCATAGACACACACTTAAATGTTTTTCTCCATACCTCGAGGTACCAGGTGCGGCTCGTGAACGCTGTGATGCTGGGGCAGATGGAGCACCCTACAGGAGTGCGGGGAGCCCCACATGCTTGGCGGCACACTCGGAAGTGGAGTGGAAGTACGTCCGGTCCACTTCTGGGTCTGCTGGGGAGCATGGGGCGGGGGGGGGGGGGGGGAGGGCTGTGCCCTGCCAGCTCAGTGATCGCCCACGGGGGACCCTGGGAGCCCCCCAGACCCAGGAGGTACCAGTCACAGAGCTGGAAGGACTCTGGAGGCGGGGGCAGCACATTCCCCAGCAGACCTGGGCGTGGATCAGAAGTACTTTCACTCCACTTCTGGGTCTGGTGCCGAGCACACAGGGGAGCCCCCGTGCGCCCCAGCATCACAGCATTCATGAGCCCCTGCTGCCTCGAGGTATGTACAAAAATCAGTTAAAGCTGTGTCTATGTCTGAATCGCTGAATATTTCCAAATCTCTCTGAATCAATTTGGAGGGTTCTGATTCGATTCAGAGAGATTAGAGGGTCCTCTGATTCAAATTGGATTTGGAGATTCAGCCACCTAATTGGGCCAAATCTCTGCCGAAATGAATCAGGGATCAAAGCTTCTCACAGCCCTAGAAGCCATCACCCTGGCCCTCTGCAAAACCCTGAAATTATCCTGAAAGAAACAAGTCAAGATGTCATTTCTAGTAGCCACTTGTCAGAGTGGGATAGGTTGTCTTCACATTTTCCTTGATTTTGAACCCATTTGACTACCACCAAGGGGTCTGCCCTGGCTGTTCTGCACCTGACTCATCTGGAGATGAAACATTAAAGCCACCTCGTTGGCACCTCCACCAGGCTCTCTCCAGAACTGATGGGATGTGGCAGCAGGTGGTGCCCTGAGAGTAGCTTCACTGCTTTGTCTGCTTGGGCAGAGCAGGGGTGTGTGGGGCACAACCACGGACTTAGGAGGTCTGGAGATGTTGTACAGATGACCAATCACAGGTAGGATCACCTGATTACCACCCTTTCTGCTAAACATTTTCCCCTCCTTCTTTGCCCTGTACCACAAGCAGGCTATTATTGTATGGTTAACATGCTTAGAATAATAAACCTGTGATATAGTCACCTTTGAAATTTTTTGACATCATTTATTGCTGGAACTGGTTGTAGAGTCTATTTTATTTGAATTTTTGATGAAAATAGAGCAACTTTTTCAAACTGTAATACACTTTGTTTAATTAATCTCCATGTCATGGAGCAGATGTCATCACATCCTTGTGTCAATGATACAAAATGCCAGGTAAAACTTGTTAATATGACAAGGCTGCACCAAGATAGCAAACTTGCCTTGCCAAGCATTGGTGCCTTAAAAAATTATGTGTTAATTTGTTCACCTGTCCCTCTCTGCTTCATAGTGTAACCCTGGAGCACAACGCTAGCCATGCCCTCACCTGCACAGTGGGATGCTGGGGTACCTGGCAGCTGGTGGCCCTGCTCAGCTGCCTGGGTAGCTGTTGCAGGGTTCCCAATTGGGGAGCCTTCCCTGATGTTCAGAAAAACCTTGCAGGTGGTTATAAAACTATTTACAGAGTTTAATTATTTACAGGATACAATGGGATTAATACAATAAAGCAAATAATGTTACCCAACAGAACCCAGGGATGGTGGTTTAAGATTAATGGCTTCTCTGATACACCTTATACCAGGGGAAGGCATAAACATTACACATGCTAAATAAGGAACCAATAAATAAATAAATTGATGTGCCAACTAATAACCCATCAAGAATGTATTTGAACACTTAGCCTATAACTTGTATGGTCAAGTGTAACTATGATGACCCTGTGTACACCGCCTGCCTAGGCTTGGTTTCTCAGGGAGTGGGACTGCTTTTGTGTTTCTCCAGAGGAACCCTGGCAGGTCCCTGCTGCTGGTGTCCCCCGCACGAGCTTCAGGGGTCACAGTGTGGCAGGAGGTGGCTCCGCCCCTGGATGTGGGTTGTACCAGTTCCTCCTGCCCAGCACAGCCTTACACCACCTGGCAAATGCGGCCCCCCTCCTTGGGCCCTGCCTGCACCGGGGCTTCTTGCAGGCTGGAGCCCCCGAGTGCAGCGCTCCCTCCAGCACACTGAGCCTGCTCCCCCCCACACCTGGGTGCCTTAGAAAACCAGGACAGTCTCCCACGAATGTACCTTCTGGCTGCTACTTCTGCAGGACTCCAACAGGGGTTCTCCGAGGGATGCCCACGGCGAGGTCCTTTTTCTGGCCTCCAACCTATCTCCCCCTCTCACTCCCTTTCTTTACTTCCCCTCCCCAGGAAAAAAACAAAAAACAAAAAAGAAAAAAACTGTTCCCCCTTTTTAAATAAGTCCTCACAGCCAATCCCAGGCCAGGACTCTTCCTGGGCTCTTTGCAAATGTTCCACACATTCAACACCCCTGCTGGGGTACGTCCCCTTCCCCCTTCAATGACAGCTGCCTCCCAAGCTGCTTCACCCCCCACAGGGCAAACAGGGTCCCTACTGGGACAAGCTCTCTCTCTCTTCTCACACTCTGTCCACATGCAGGGTTGCCCTTCCTATCCATTCAGGTGGGTGCAATTTTAATTCTGCTACAACAGAAACACATGAAAGGAAATATTCTGCTTTAGGTGTTGGTAGTAACATGCGGAAAGTGGCACAGTGTACTTCACAGTGGCAATGCCTATCATGATAATTTTGTCATGTAGCTATAACTTAATTTTTAGTTTGAGGACCTGGTTACAAAAGGATGCCTGAATCTACATGGGGCAGTGGTATAAGCTACAAAAAAGGAGATATTTCAAGATGGAAACCTACTGCCTTCTCCATAAAACAAGTTACAGGAAAATGGAAGCACTGTTAGCTCTGGTGCATCTGGTTCAGCCCAGCTGGTTGCTGAAGGACTGGTCTAACCAGAAGGATGCCCAGACACCCAAAGAGCAGAATAACAGCAAATGTTCACAAGGTTTGAAGACACTCTCTGGAATTTCAAGGGGAAAACAGGTAAAGAATCACTCACACAAGGGACTTAAGAGTTCGTCAGCTTTTAGGCCAGCCTAAGTTACCATGCTAGGATAGTTTGATTTCAGGAAACACAGACACGTGACATGTTTTAGGGTGTGTGTCATATCCAAATCCATGTTCCCTAGTGCTGACTTGCAGCGACTGAATAAAAGCATTTCACAAGTGCTGTAAGAATTGTGGCTCCTTATCTCACTGTTCAAGCGTGCCCAAAGAGTGAAAAGGCATCCACCCAACAGAGACGATCTGAGCAGGGTGTGGGGCCCCAGGCAAATCAGTGTGTGCGGGGCCCTGCTCCCAGACTCAAGGAAGTCGGTGGCAGATTCGGCAGTGGGGGGGTGCTGAGCAGCTGGACATGACGCCAGCAGCAGTACAGAATCACTGTGCCGCTCCACCCAGCTCCGGGAGACCCACAAAGCATGGGGCATGGGGTGGTTGTCCCAATTCGTCCCCCCCAGGGACGGCCCTGCCACTCAAAACACATTCATTCCAGCAAAACACTGCTACAGTGGCTGCTACTCGCTGTAGACTGTACCAAGATCAGGCCAGTACTGAGAGGTTCAACCAAAACCAGGAAGGGCACAGA